>NC_136057.1:1533712122-1534312122 GCF_964261635.1 Lissotriton helveticus
GCAAAATAAGTGCAGGCCTCAGACACTGCCTCTCCTCAAAATGGCCCCTTACACCCCAAGCACATGTTGCCTGTACCAGCCAGCACTCAAGATGGCCACCACCACCACCCACATGGCCAGTCCACATCAACAGTACACCCCAAAAAACACAGAAAAACAGCCAAAAATCACCACAATCCAATGCCATCCAAGATGTTTACATTAAAGAGAGTGAGACCACACTACAGGCACACTCAGTCCATGCACCACTACCCCTGGGCAAAGGGCCCCACCAGCAGCCCCAAACAAACGACAAAAAACAATAAAATGAGCACAATCCCAGCCCATCCATGGCCTCAATGGTGTTTAAATTCAAGAAGACACCCCTCAGAAACACTAGGCCCATGCAACACTCACTACCCCTGGGCATAATGGATGAAAAGTAGGCAAAATAAGTGCAGGCCTCAGACACTGCCTCTCCTCAAAATGGCCCCTTACACCCCAAGCACATGTTGCCTGTACCAGCCAGCAGCACTCAAGATGGCCACCACCACCACCCACATGGCCAGTCCACATCAACAGTACACCCCCAAAAAACAGAAAAACAGCCAGAAATCACCACAATCCAATGCCATCCATGATGTTTACATTAAAGAGAGTGAGACCACACCACAGGCACACTCAGTCCATGCACCACCACCCCTGGGCAAAAGGCCACACCAGCAGCCCCCAAAAAACGACAAAAAACAATAAAATCAGCACAATCCCAGCCCATCCATGGCCTCAATGGTGTTTAAATTCAACAAAACAGTTGTATCATGCACCCCTAACCAACCCTGGTCCTACTGGATACTGTGGCTACCCACAATATAATTTATTTAATGTTCTGAAAAAGTTCCAAAATTGTACTTGCAGCAACTGTAATGCCCCAAACAAACTTACTTGTGAAAGTTGATTTCTAATCCAAAAGTGATCCAAAGACAGTCAAAAAGGCCTCAAATCCAAATATCCAGCAGCACCCACAAAAAGTAATCCTTCCAGCTCCAGATCCAAATGAAAGTGACCAGGAGATGGACAAAGCACTGGGAGGAGCCTGCTGGACAGGAACAGGAAGTTGGAGACTGTGGGGCACTTCCTTCACCCCCCCCCAAAAATGGACTCCTTGCAAAAAAAAAGGCCATGCAAATGTCAACCTGAGCAGTGATTCTGATAAAAATCATAATTTTCTGAAGGTTTATCCTGTTTGCTGGTGATTTTCTTGTGCAGAATTGCAAAATCTCTATTTCGCGAGTGCGAGATTGTTCCTTTCCGCCGCAACTACGTGTTCGCAATTGCGAACTCTCGCGAGGTGTGCTGTGCAAGGTGGCAAGCCGCGATTACGTATTCGCGGGCGCCAAACTCCCGCGGGATCACGCAGCAAGATCCAAAATTGAGCGGCACTCGCAAAGAAAAACAACTCGGCAAACGCTAAATGACGGAAAGTGAACGCCGTGCACCACGCCGCGCGCCGCAACCAAGCAAAAAATCAGCCGCGAGCGGATTCACGGATTTTTGACAAATTCGCGAGAGTTTGCGGATTGCGAATTTGCCGAAAATCCGAAAAATCCGCGATCGGAGTGGATTTTACGCCCATGCTTATGTGCAACCCCCTCCCAACATGAGTGAAGCCCCCAGACTGCGGGGCCCCACCGGGCACCTGCAGCCCCAGCGAGCCCCTCTATTATTTTTAAAAAAATGCCCGGGACTACCCACCCCAGGGTCTCATTAAAATAAAACATGGGAACCCATGACCTCAACGCGAATTACCAGGCCTAGGGGGTCAGGGTGTTTCTACATTGCCCCCTTCTTTTGTTTTTTACCTTTGTTTCTGTTTTCTGGCGACTCGCATCTACCAAACCACAAGATGGCTGCTAACACTTCCTGGTTTAGAGTGTTGGCAGTCAATCACAGTGAAGCTCATGCACAGGACTTAGGCTCCACACAGATATTGAAACTTTTATTTTTCTAATTTCTCAGCAACTTCTGGATGGGTTTATACCTTTTAAAAAAAAGGTTGCTTTCTGACCCATGCACTACCTCTGTGCCAAATTTCAGTAGTTTCAGCTGGAGCCTTGCACAAAGTTTCCTAAGGTTTAATTGATTTTTTGACTCTTATTTTTTGAATTTCTCAAAAACTACTGAACGGATTAACACCATTTAAAAAAAAAGGTCGCTTTACGATCCAAGCTCTACCTTTCTGCCAAATTTAGGGTAATTCTGTTTAGCAGTTCGCGCTGTAGCTCGTCGCAAAATTTCCTATGGAAATTAAAATGGGGAAAATGCGTTTTGGATCCCCTTTTTTCTCAGCCCCCGCTTGACGAATCACCACTAAACTTTCACGATAGTAACTGGCCACAAAAAGTGTAACTTTTTTGAACATTTCATAAAGATTTGTTAAACAACGCCAAAGTTATAAGCAAATCAATAAATGCTTTACCTATGGAAACTAGGCTGTAACTATAACTACCTACTGGCGACTGCCATTAGGTAATAAATATATATAGATATAATTATATATATATAAATACATATATTCATATTACCTACTGGCGGTCGCTAGTAGGTAGTTATAGTTAGGATCTTGTTTCGATAGGAAAAACATTGTTTGTTTTGCTTATAACTTTGGTGTTGTTTGATGAATCCTCATGAAAGTCTCCAAAATAATTCATTGTTCATATGAGCTTCTATGTTAAAAGTCTGGGGGTGATTTGTCAAGGGGGGGTGAGAAAAAAGGGGGTACTAAAACATGTTTTCTTCATGTGAATTTCCATAGGAAACTTTAGACAAGGTTAGAGGTCGAACGGGTAAACAGAATTACCCCAAATTTGGCAGGGAGAAGGGTCTTGGTCTAGAAAGCACACATTTGTTTATTTGGTGTAAATCCGTTCATTAGTTTTTGAGAAATATTGACATTTACAGATATCGATATTTGGGAATTCTGCCATCTGATTTCCTGAGGCGGTATGAGCACGAGCTTGTTGCTTATTGGCTGCGAGTGCTGCGAGCGTTTGCAACTAGGAAGTGTCGGCCGCCATTTTGTGATTCTGTTAAAGCGAGTAAGGGGAAAAAAGGGCAAAAGAAGTAGGAAAGAAGAGGAGATGAGCACTGTAACCTTTGTGGGAAGTTTAGGGAAAACTATAGAGGGGGTGCGAAGCAAAGTATTCACTCCTACCGGTGTGAAAGTGCTGGGCTACGGAAATTTAAGGCGGTATTGCGTAGAGTCTGATGCTGGTAATGTGAGCTTATGCGGGACTCTGGGAGTAAAGTGTGAGCCCAAATTGTGTGTCTTATGCTGTGAAGTCATGTGCCATGGCCACTGTACTACACCTGTGGAAGTAGTGTCAACATGTGTTTATACCTACTAGAACAATCTACTGACCCCTAATGGTCTGAAAGTCCTGGGGTATGGAAAATATGTGAGGTACTGTCTAGAGTCTCATGCTGCTAAGTTGAGCTGCTGCCGGACTCTGGGATGAAATCGTGAGCCCAAACTGTGTGTCATATGCTGTGAAGTCATGTTCTCTGGCTGCTGTGCCACATCTGTCCAAGTAGTGTCAGCATGTAGTTATACCTACTCTGAGGAATTTTTGTTTTTAAGATTGTAACTTGTGTATGGTGCTTAGAGGTGTTATAAAGATAGTGCGAATGTAAATTTGTGCCTATCAAATGAATTCGGTATTTGTAAAGTGGAAAGCACTGACTCCTACGGGTCTGATGGCGCTGGGGGCATAAGCTGAGGTGCTGCTGTAATTGGGGATAAAGCTGATGAACTACTGACCCCTATTGTGAACTTTTAAGCTGCACGTGCTGTTAAATGTTCAATAAAATATTGCAAAACTATATTGTTAGTTTAAAAAAATTGATGAACTTTTAACGTGCAGGTGTTGTAGAATTTTCCAGAAAATGTGGTGCGAGCGTAGCGTAGTGCTTCACCCATATAGTAAAGGGATGGTATATAAAAGGTTTGGGAATTACAACTTTGTTTACTCTCTCCTTCCCGTGCTATACACTCGACAGAGTGTTTAAACGATTTTAGTAACATATAGAAGTCTAGCTAGTAAAGGTGGTGTAGTTCCAGTGAGCTAATTTATAAACTGTGCTAAGGGATGGTTTATGTTTTACCTGTCAGTTTGCATGTATGAATACTTTTTGCTGATAAGTGTTTTGGCAGACACCTGTCAAAATTAACCCCGTCTAATATAGTGGCACTACTGGGAATGGTGGGTGTTTCGGTTTGATTTCATATGGTTAAGCAAGGGCAGAAGTGGGCGTGAGGGAGGTGGGTATGTTCGTGATTGAAACACAGAATTTAATAACGAGCATTTATAAAGCACCCTATGGAATGGTATATGTTTTACCTGCAAATTTGCATGTTTTAATATGTTTTGATGCTGCGCGTTTTTGGGAGACATCTGTTGAAATTAAGCCTCTGTATGGCTATAGTGGCGCTTCTACGTTTGCTGGGGCTCTTTCTATTATTGCTTAAAGTTAAGCAAGGACGTGTGTGGAGGTGGTGTAGTGGTTCAGCGACTATTTATAAACCGTATTATGGTATGGTGTATGTGTTAGTTGCAAAATTGGAGGTTTTAATAGCTTTTGCTGATGAGCCTTCCAGCAGACACCTGTTGACATTAAATATATGTATGGCTCTAGTGGCAGTAAACAGGAGTGCTGGGGCTTGTTGTTTCATTTTGTAAGGTTAAGCAAGGGCAGGGGTGGGGGTGGGGCAGTTGGGTATGTTGCAGATTATAACACGGACATTTGTAATATGGACATGTGTAGCTAGTAAAGGTAATGTAGTGCCACTGTACCTATTTATAAACCGTGCTATGGGATGGTTTAAGTTTTACCCACCAATTTGCACGTTTGAATACTTTTTCTTCGTAAGTGTTCCAGCAGACACCTGTTAAAATGGACCCTGTGTATGGGTATAGTGGCGCTACTAGGAATGGTGGGGGTTTCTGTTTGATATCGTATGGTTAAGCAAGGGCGGGTGTGGGTGTGGGGGAGGTGGGTATGTTGGTGATTAAAACACAGAATTCAGAAACGTGCAGATGTAAAGGTACTAAAGGTGATGTAGTACCACTGGGAGCACTTATTAAGCGCCATATGGCATGGTATTCATTTTAGCCGCAATTGTGCATGTTTTAATACGCTTTGCTGATGAGCTTTTTGGCAGACAGTCGTTGGAAATTAGGTTCCTGTATTGCTATAGTGGCTCTACTAGGTTTGCTGGGACTTTTTGTTTTGATTTTGTAAGGTTAAGGAAGGATGGGAAGAGGGTGGTGTAGTGGCAGTGGGCCTATTTATGAATCACTTTATGGTATGGTATATGTTTTTCTGGCAAATTCCCATGTTTTAATACCTTTTGGTGATGAGTGTTCTAGCAGACAGATATACAAATAACACAACATTTCTGTGGATAACAAATCTTCGTGCTGATAGACACTCTTGCACTGTGGTAGAAGGCTGCCAGCGTTGATGGCAAATTATGAAACTTGTTGCCATTGTAGATTTCAATGGAAACTTAGACTATTTGTTTGTTACTATAGTGTAGTCAGGGTTTCAAGTGGGAAAAAAAAACTGGGGTACTCTAAAAGCTAACCTCTTAAAGGGGTGTGCGGTATGCAAGTAGGGGCGTAGTTTAAATCAAGATAAGTAGTATTGTGTGCTTTAGAAAGTCCCCTTCAATTATCCTACGTTCGGAAAAAACATTCTTTGAAGGGTTTCTCTTCCTTGTACAACGTGGCTCACCTAGCATGATGTCTCCAGTTCTCAGTAGTGAGCAAAATGAGCACGCGTACATCAATGTGCATGCTGTCAGTGCAGTGCAATAAAAAGTTTTTTTTTTAAATTGACGAGGGCCGAAAATAGAGCCCGATAGAGACCTGTTTGGAGGCTCCATGAAAATAACTGTTGATCCTCAGATCTGGCCCAATTAAAGCCCAGCATCCATCCATCCTAAGCACTGTGTCATTCAACCATCTTTTAATTGGTGCATACATTCCTACTTATATACATACAAACATCTGTTCCTGCACGTATCTTAAGGATCTATGAGCCCAGTCGCCTATAGTAAGCACTCTGCCATCCATGCAGCCATACGCCTACATATACATAATGTAATGTAATGTAAAATCACACTTATATAGCGCTGCTATCGCTCCAGGGAGCATCTTGGCGCTCAGCACCCAACCCTGCTGGAAAAGGTTGTTGGACAGAAGGCGACTTCAACAGCTTGCTGCTTTACACTAATGCCCTGCAGACCACATCTGAGAGTGAGAAGACCCAAGTCTTCAGGAGTTTCTTAAATTCACTCTCCTTGGTTATACACCGAAGTTGAGCTGGCAATTTATTCCAGGCTCTTGCTCCTAGTACAAAAAGAGATTTCCCCCCTTTGGTAGCTAATCTAAATCTAGGAATTACCAAGAGGTTGTGGTTGGCAGACCTTAAGCAGCGTGCTGGCAGGTAGCGTTTAAAGCCATTAGACAGATATCTTGGTCCCTGAGACTGAAAGGCTCTGAAGGTGATAACAAGTACCTTGAATAGGACCCGCTTATAGATGGGTAACCAATGTAAGATCTTGAGCGCAGTCGATGCATATGATCTTCTCGGCCAGTGGAGTACCAGGCGGGCAGCAGCATGCTGGACTATCTGCAGCCTATTAAGAGCAGCTTTGTTGGTACCTGCATATAGGCTATTGCAGTAGTCCAGTCTAGATGTTATCAGAGCTACTGCCACTGTTTTCCTGGCTGCAAGAGGGAGAAGGTCAAAGAACGTCTTCAGGGATTTAATAATCTGAAAGCAGGAGCCAGCCACACCTACCGCTTGTTGCTTAAATGATAATTGGTTGTCAAATTTAATGCCCAGATTTCGTGCAGAGGAGATGGTGCTAGGAGGAGCTTCAGCCCCTTCCGGCCACCACTGTTTAGGGGAGAAAAGATTTTGGGAACCAAAGGGTAATATTTCTGTCTTCCCTGAGTTACACTTGAGGTGATTGTTCTTCATCCACTCAAATGTAGCCGTAAGACAGCTTTTCAGGTTTTCCTCAGCTCCCGATAACTCCCTATCCATCACCCGGATCAGCTGAGTATCGTCAGCATACGAGATGGTGTTAATCTGGTAAGAGGCGATCAGCTCAATCAGGGGTACCATGTAAAGATTAAAAAGTACAGGGCTCAAGCTTGAGCCCTGCGGGACTCCTGAGCTGATAACTTTTTCTTCAGATTTGAAGTCGCCTAATACTGTAATCTGACGTCTCTGGGTGAGGAAATTTTTTAGCCATGCCATTACCACTCCTCCTATACCTGCTTTACCCAGACGGTCCACCAAGATAGAATGTGAGACCGTATCGAAGGCCGCCGATAGGTCGAGTAAAATCAAGACGGCCTTCTTCCCTTGGTCCAAAGCCATTCGTAATGTCTCTGCCGTGAACAAAAGGGCAGCTTCAGTCGAATGCTTGGGACGAAACCCCGATTGGTTGGAGTGCAGGATGTTATTCTCCTCCAAAAAACTCGTAAGTTGTTTATTAACGAATTTCTCCGTCAGTTTGAACACCGCGGGGAGTAGGGAAATGGGACGCAGGTTGGACAGAGTGGTTGGGTCTGGTAAGGCTTTTTTCTGTAGTGGCATGACCGCTGCACACTTCCAGTCAGCTGGAAGTTCCGCCGTGGCCAATGAGGAATTAATAATACTATTGATGGTTGGATTTAACTCCTCAACCAAGGTCCGCATGACCATAGGTGGACAGGGATGAAATGGGGATCCAGATTTTATTGATAAGATGGCCTGATATGAATCCTCCAAAGAGATGGGCGTAAATGATTCAAGGCGTAAAAGGTTAGTGGCCTCAGAGCATGCCCTTGAGGATTCTACATATGTCGAAGTAGGTGGGCTAGAAGGAAAGTCCTTAACAATATCGGAAATTTTCTTATCAAAATAGGAGGCTATAGCACATACATAGTCCCAGTACATAGTACATATGTCCCAGAACCAATCCTAAGCATATCAGCCCACTGTCTATCCTAAGTCCTGGTCTAAGCATCCACACATTAATACATCCCTCCATCTACCTATCCATTCATCCATCTGGCCATGCATCCACTCACCCTTTATTAAACTATCCATCCTTATTTCCGTGCCCCCTCCACCCAGATCCTAGATACGGCATATACTCATCTACCCAGCCTCTTAAGGGGTCGAAAAGACTGGCGATAAGCATTGACAGGCAGATGTTTCTTATAAAAAACAACAAAGCTTTGAGTTGCTCTTTGTGGGGCATAGTTCACCACCCTTTCCTGGTGGTGTTTTAAACAAAAGTTCATCTAGCGAAAGAAATGTAAAGGAGCTTTTCAGTGTAAGATGTTAATTTAGAAACATAACATTTTGTCCAGTTGTATATAGGAACACTGCTTTAAAGTGGCAATGACTCACAGATAGTGAATACCTGTGCTTCTTACATTTGGGAGAGTATACCAGAGAGCTAATTTGAGGTGGTGAGGACCTGCAGTTCTATATTTCCATGTGAAGCACAGTATAGGATATTAAAAGGAATTGCAAAGCTTGTATCTTCATATTAAAGACGGGGTGTGAGAACTAAGTGAGCCAGGCAAAGTGTGTATTTTCGTAGCACTGAAACAAAGACATCGTGTAAGGTCAGAGCAGGGTCGTGCTGGAGTTTCCTGCTTGTGGTAGTCTGCAGATGTGCAACCAAGGCGAAATTTCGGGGGAGCCTAATTTTTACACCAATAGGCAGAGTAGGGATTTAGGGGCTGTAAAAATGGGTGAAAAGGAACAGAGTCTCATTTACAAAAAAAAGGTCTTTTAAAGACCTGTGAAGTACTCAGGTGCGGCTCTGTGTGTGCACCTGGGAAGCTGTATGAGAGAGTCCGGGGCAATGGGCATTGCGCACCTGGTGGTCTTTCTGCTAATCACTCTACGATGATGTTGCTCCTGCGTTGCAAAAAGAGAAGTGAAACCCTGAGAGAAAATGTCTCTCTTTAAAGGATTTCCCTTCTCCTACAATGTGACTCACCTAGCACTTCTCAGTAGAGAGCAATGTGCATGCTCTCACAGTCTCACTGCAGTGCAATAAAAAAAACAGACTACCTTTGCGAGGCCCGAAAATAGAGCCCCATAAAGACCCATTTTGAAGCCCCCAAAAATAAAGTGCTGGTGCTCAGACCCCCAGAGGCACCCCCCCCCAAATAAAGCCCTGGGTGCAGTGTTATCACTGCGAAGTTGTAGATAAAATTGTTAGGCTAATAATAGTAATTTTTGTTTGTGCCGTTTGGTTGATAATATCATCCTAAGTGCACAGATTGCAATTTTTTTTTTAACTATCTATAAAATTGTCGGCGGTGAGTTGCAGAGAGAGTGCTGTGGGGTGGTGGAGTGCGGTGGAAAGGTAAAAAGTTTGAGGTGGTGCAGTTACATATAAATTGTAATGGTGTATGTAAATAATTCAATAAATACTTGCTGTATGTTCTATGGCACTACTTGTCATCCCATTGTGCCCTGTTGTGCTCCATCATGTTGCAGCACTGGGTCTGGAAGTCATTAGTAGAAGTTTTGTAATTGTATGTTATTATTTTAACATAGTGAACAGATGTAAAAAAAAAATTGAATCTATTTTTGCTTTTCAGAAAATTATTTCATTTGGATTAAAATTTGCAAATGCCTAGAAGAAGTGAAAAAAAAAGAAAAGAGAAGAAAAAAAATATTTTACCAAAAGGAAAGATCTTCAATTATAGAAAAATGTGAGTAGTACAGAAACTGTTTATCTAGTAGAAGTACTAGACAATTTGTGAAAAAAATATTACAAACATTTAATGAAAAAAACATCACACAAAGTTAAAAGAAGAATTTTCAAGTAAGGTGAAGCAGACTTCAATTTCAAATACCAGGAAAAGGCAACATGATAAAGAAACAGTATCTGTTACTCGGAGAGAAAAGCAATTTCAAGAAATTTGTCAAAGACTTTTTTGATCTAGAGTGATTCAGAATTTAATGAAAAGATGCTGCAAATATGAAAGGAAAGTGTTGCAATTCAAAGAGAAGCAGCGTATTGAAAGTATAGCGGAGACTGATTTCAATTTAAAACAGAAGTTTATTCATTCTGATTCTGAAGACAATCAAACTGCTGGATAAAATAGTCAAAGTGTTGAAAGTCAAAAGTAGAAAAAAGAGACTAGTGAACAGAACCAACTTTTGCAAAATCTTTTGTGGACATTTGAAACATACTTCTACTAGTGAGCCCTTTCTTGAAGAGGAAAGTTACTTCCAAGAACATTATTTACCATTTGCAGTTAATACTGGAGGTCGTTGCTACAAAGTTCAGGATGGTTGTCCTCTTTCAAAGGAGGAAATTGTTGGTAAAAGTGCAGAAGAGTTAATAGCTGAAGAAGTGCAAGTAAAACGTCCACAAGCTCCTGTGTATAAGTGGGCTTGTAGTAGTATTTGTAGTATTCAATAGGAATCTATTCATATAATACGAAATTAGGCATGACAATATACACAGAAAAGTATTAAACAGAAGATTAAGTTGTTACAAGGACTATATCTATGTAATGAAAGAAAATATACTGAAAAGTATGGGCATTCTCTGGCTTCTCTTTCTAGAAAAGTTTGTAAAAGTGTTTTCATTAATTGAGTATGTTAGCGGTATACAATTTAGAAATGCGGAAATTTGTAAAGAAACTGTACTATGTAAAAAATCCTGGATTATGTTTAAGTGTACTGAACACGTCTTTTATATGGTTCTTTATCAGATGTTCAAAAAAAGTGTGATGATATTGAAATGCGATATTTTGGTTTAGTAGAGCAGTCCATAGAAAGTGAAAGTTTGACAATTACAGATGTTGGAGGAGATGGGAAAGTGATTAGTACTATCAGCCTGAAGAAGAAATTGGAAAGTTTAATGGAGGCCACAAATTGACTGTGGAGGCCACAAATTGACTGTCTTTTGGCCAGACATGCCCAACTATCGGGGGTGTTCCTTAGGGAGCATAGTCGCTCTTTTACCTAACCGGTAGCTCCTGTACTGCACATTTATAATGCCAAAATTAGGGCCTCAATTTTGTATGGTTCAGAGCTATGGGCATATGCGCACTTGGACGCCCTGGTGGTGGCACAAAACAAATTTCTACGCTCTTTAACGGGGTTGCCGCAATCAACTCCTCTGATTCCCTATATATGGACTTGGGGTGCCATTCAATTCGGGACATTGCCCGGTACAGATTAGTATCCAATTGGCGAAGACTTTGGGTGACTCCCGAACTAGCCATCTATGCATCGGCTGTATTAGAAATTTGAGACATGGATGTGAACAACATAATTGAGTGGTTCAGGTGTATCGAAAATGTTCTCTGTGAGTTGGGCTTGAGCCGGCTTTGGACTTCCCCCGTGGGTAGTCCTTTCCCAAGCAAACCTGAGCTCAAAGCAGCTTACTGGCATTTGGTCTATTCTAGGCAGTTTGCCTCCTCTAATAGTTCTACTCTGTCTAGCACCTTTTTACAAATCAAATCTGAACCCACCTATGAATCGTATTGGGATTTAATCACTTCATCCCGTGATAGAAAACTATTTCATCAATTTAGAGTGGGTGCATTACCCACTAACAATTTCACTTCAAAGTGGTCTAACCCGAACACTAACCGTAGTAATTGCCATTTCTGCCTGGGCAGGACCGAAACTGTGGCACACATTTTATTTGCTTGCCCTGCGTACCAACACCCGAGAAGCCACTGGTTGAAACGTGTGAGTCTATTAATGGGGACCAGGGGCTATCGTGAGGCTCACAGATTATTAAAAACTGCAGTGGATGGCCCTTTAGTGATCAGCTAAGTTTTGGGGCTGGGTATGGGTGATTCGCTGGTCTTTAGGGAGGAACAGATAAACTTTCCTTATTATGCCTAATTTATGATTGCTATTGCATATGTTCGTCTTTCTTTTTTATGATTGATTGATGTTCTTTTAAAAAGGGATCTAGCTCTCCGGCCCGTTACTCGGTTGTGTATTTTTATTGTGTTTAAAATTATTTATTTTTTTTAACTTTGTGTATATGAGAGTTCTTCCCAATCTCGCTGTTGTGATAGTGTAATGTTACTGTATAACCTAACCCCTGTGTTTGTATTGTGATAACTTTTGTGATTTATTTTAAAATCGAAATAAAGTTTATAAATTGGAACTGGAAAGTTTAATGTAATGTGCTCTGAAATACCAAACAATGTGTATGTTTGTTGTCGACTTACTCATTATAAAAGTCAAAGTAGGAATGTAGAATTGTATTTGAAAAGTGAAAAGGAGAACCATGGTAAGTGGGTAGAATATGCAACTTACTTGTTGGTGGAAGGACGATTTGAGTTAGGTAGTGATCAACGTATATGTAAATATTGTTACAACAAATTAGAAGAGAACAAAATGCCTGCTAGAGCACTACATAATAACTTAGAATTAGGAGCTTTTCTGGAGGAACTGGCAGAATTGAATATATATTAGTCTGTTCTAATTCAATCTGTTCATTCATTCTTTTCAAACTATAATTCAGATGGAGCCTAAAACAGGTAAACTGCGACCAACAGACTTGCAAAGAGGGCTGAAAGGAAGAGTGGTGTACTTATCTTTGGATTTTAAGAAAAATATTGAAACTATTGCTGGAAAAAAGGAGGAAAATGAGGCAGTAGTCATTCTAGTAAATGGTGTACCAACAAAGAGTTATAAAATATGGCAAAACATTGTGGATGTTAATAAAGTTGAAACAGCTACGTTATATCTTATAGAGAACAATATTTATTACAAAGCTGTAAATGTAGATGAACAGGTAATACGTTTAGAAGATGAATCTGAAATTTCAAGTGGTCAAGTAGAGAAAGTGGACAAGTCAAGGACTGAAGAGATTAATGAACATTACACAATATGTCCATTGCATTCAAAAAAAGTAATAGGAAGCAGCATCGATTTATTTGAAATGTAAAACGTACAGGGAACTTCAATGAGTGTATCGGAGAAAAGCTTGGAAGGTTGTTCTTTTCCACAGCTGTTTCCTATTGGAGAAGGTGGACAGTATGATGATCGAACCGTACGGATTCTAGCTTCAGAATATCGTCCAACAAGATTATATTCTGAAGATCCTAGATTTTGTCAGTGAATTCCATACATATTTCACCTTTTGTTTGAAACTGGTCTCTGTTCTCTGTTGTATGCAGTGAACCACATACTTAAAACTGGAGTTCATCAATTTCTTATTTCTATGAAGGAATTTGTGGAGAAAGTTCAAGAAACAGATGAAAATTTCAAAGGACATTTAATCGATTTGATGGCATGTCAACGTGGAACAAATTAATATTGGTATCGTCATCATGGAGAACTCAAGTGTATATTACGGAACTTAGGTACACCAACATGGTTTGTCACACTTCGCTGTGCAGAGTATGCATGGGAAGATTTGCTTGAGTTTCTAAGAGAAGCGAATTGCAATATAAAAACTTTTGAAATAAAGACTCCTGGTGAAGTGTGTTCATTGGATCCTGTAAATGTGTGCAGATATTTTAATCATAGGTTTCAAGCTATGATGTTTTTTATCTGCAATAAAAAGAGTCCACCTCTTGGAGAAGTTACTGATTTATTTTGGAGAAAGGAGTATCAAGCAAGAGGTGCAGCTCATATTCATATGGATCAAGGATGCACTTAAATTTGGAAATGATTCTGATGAAACAGTATTGTCTTTCATCGAAAAGTATGTGACATGTGAGATTCCAAGAGAAGGAGGAGATAGAAGCTTGAGACAGCAAGTTTTATGTTTCCAAACTCACCAATGTGGAAAGTATTGCAGAAGAAACTACAAGTGTAAAGGAAAATTGTACACCAAGGGGTCGATTTCGATTCGGGATGAAAATCCGTGTTACGATTCGTATTCGTACCCGTTTACGTATGAATTGAAAAAACCCATCCGCATTGCGTAGTACGATTCGAAGTCCGCAAATGCGTACGAATATCAGGGGACCGTACGAACCACATACGAAAACCCGTACGAAATGTCGTCGGAACTTCAACCTCACGATTTGTAAACATGCCGTACGAACTAACAAGTACGATCCTGACCAGGGACCAAGTACGCGATTTGTACGGGCAAACGTAGTCCTGCATGAAGCAGGCTTCGTACGGAAAACATCACGTATGAGCGAGCCGCACTAACAAATACGAGGCGCACACCCGACAATCAAGCATACACGTACCCCAGACATGATAAATGAGCCTAACTGCCAGATGCACTAACAAATACGAGGCGCACACCCCACAATCAAATGTGCACGTACCCCAGACACGATAAACAAGCCTAACTGCCAGACACACTAACAAATACGAGGCGCACACCCCACAATCAAGCGTACATGTACACCCAGCGATGATAAACGAGCCTAACTGCCAGACGTACTAACAAAAATGAGGCGCACACTCCACAATCCAGCGTACACGTACCCCAGACACGATAAACGAGCCTAACTGCTAGACGCACTAACAAATACGAGGCGCACACCCAACAATCAAGCGTACACGTACCCCAGACACAATAAACGAGCCTAACTGCCAGACGCACTAATGAATACGAGGCGCACACCCCACAATCAAACGTACACGTACCCCAGACACGATAAACAAGCCTAACTGCCAGACGCACTAACAAATATGAGGCGCACACCCCACAATCAAGCGTACATGTACCCCCGGCGACGATAAACGAGCCTAACTGCCAGACGCACTAACAAATACGAGGCGCACACCCCACAATCAAGCGTACACGTACCCCAGACACGATAAACGAGCCTAACTGCCAGATACAATAACAAATACGAGGCGCACACCCCACAATCAAGCGTACATGTACCCCCGGCGACGATAAACGAGCCTAACTGCCACAAGCACTAACAAATACGAGGCGCACACCCCACAATCAAGCGTACATGTACCCCCGGCGACGATAAACAAGCCTAACTGCCAGACGCACTAAAAAATACGAGGCGCACACCCCACAATCAAGCGTACACATACCCCAGACACGATAAACGAGCCTAACTGCCAGACGCACTAACAAATACGAGGCGCACACCCCACAATCAAGCGTACATGTACCCCCAGCGACGATAAACGAGCCTAACTGCCGGAAGCACTAACAAATACGAGGCGCACACCCCACAATCAAGCGTACATTTACCCCCGGGGACGATAAACACGCCTAACTGCCAGACGCAGTAACAAATACGAGGCGCACACCCCACAATCAAGCGTGCATGTACCCCCGGTGACGATAAACGAGCCTAACTGCCAGACGCACTAACAAATACGAGGTGCACACTCCACAATCAAGGGTACACGTACCCCAGACACGATAAACGCGCCTAACTGCCAGACGCACTAACAAATACAAGGCGCACACCCCACAATCAAGTGTACATGTACCCCCGGCGACGATAAACAAGCCTAACTGCCAGACGCACTAACAAATATGAGGCGCACACCCCACAAGCAAGCGTACACGTACCCCAGACACGATAAACGAGCCTAACTGCCAGACGCACTAACAAATACGAGGCGCACACCCCACAATCAAGCGTACACGTACCCCAGACACGATAAACTAGCCTAACTGCCAGATGCACTAACAAATACGAGGGGCACAGCACTAACAAATACGAGGCGCACACCCAACAATCAAGCGTACATGTACCCCCGGCGACGATAAACGAGCCTAACTGCCAGACGCACTAACAAATACGAGGCGCACAACCCACAATCAAGCGTACACGTACCCCAGACACGATAAACTAGCCTAACTGCCAGATGCACTAACAAATACGAGGGGCACACCCCACAATCAAGCGTACATGTATCCCCGTCGACGATAAATGAGCCTAACTGCTAGACGCACTAACAAATACGAGGCGCACACCCAACAATCAAGCGTACATGTACCCCCGGTGACGATAAACGAGCCTAACTGCCAGACGCACTAACAAATACGAGGCGCACACCCCACAATCAAGCGTACACGTACCCCAGACATGATAAACGAGCCTAACTGCCAGACGCACTAACAAATACGAGGTGCACACCCCACAATCAAGCGTACACGTATCCCAGACAGGATAAACGAG
Organism: Lissotriton helveticus; assembly: GCF_964261635.1. Taxonomy (NCBI): domain Eukaryota; kingdom Metazoa; phylum Chordata; class Amphibia; order Caudata; family Salamandridae; genus Lissotriton; species Lissotriton helveticus. The sequence goes on from NC_136057.1 coordinate 1,533,728,292, forward strand.
CCTAACTGCCAGACGCACTAACAAATACGAGGCGCACACCCCACAATCAAGCGTACATGTACCCCCGGCGACAATAAACAAGCCTAACTGCCAGTCGCACTAACAAATACGAGGCGCACACCCCACAAGCAAGCGTACACGTACCCCAGACACGATAAACGAGCCTAACTGCCAGACACACTAACAAATACGAGGCGCACACCCCACAATCAAGCGTACACGTACCCCAGACACGATAACTAGCCTAACTGCCAGACGCACTAACAAATACAAGGGGCACACCCCACAATCAAGCGTTCATGTATCCCCGTCAACGATAAATGAGCCTAACTGCTAGACGCACTAACAAATACGAGGCGCACACCCAACAATCAAGCGTACATGTACCCCCGGCGACGATAAACAAGCCTAACTGCCAGACGCACTAACAAATATGAGGCGCACACCCCACAATCAAGCTTACACGTACCCCAGACACGATAAACGAGCCTAACTGCCAGACGCACTAACAAATACGAGGCGCACACTCCACAATCAAGCGTACATGTACCCCCGGCGACGATAAACGAGCCTAACTGCCAGACGCACTAACAAATACGAGGTGCACACCCCACAATCAAGCGTACACGTACCCCAGACATGATAAACGAGCCTAACTGCCAGACGCACTAACAAATACGAGGCGCACACCCCACAATCAAGCGTACATGTACCCCCGGCGACGATAAACGAGCCTAACTGCCAGAAGCACTAACAAATACGAGGCGCACACCCCACAATCAAGCGTACATGTACCCCCGGCGACGATAAACAAGACTAACTGCCAGACGCACTAACAAATACGAGGCGCACACCCCACAATCAAACGTACACGTACCCCAGACACGATAAACGAGCCTAACTGCCAGACGCACTAACAAATACGAGGCGCACACTCCACAATCAAGCGTACATGTACCCCCGGCGACGATAAACAAGCCTAACTGCCAAACGCACTAACAAATACGAGGTGCACACCCCACAATCAAGCGTACACGTACCCCAGACATGATAAACGAGCCTAACTGCCAGACGCACTAACAAATACGAGGCGCACACCCCACAATCAAGCGTACATGTACCCCCGGCGACGATAAACGAGCCTAACTGCCAGAGGCACTAACAAATACGAGGCGCACACCCCAATCAAGCGTACATGTACCCCCGGCGACGATAAACAAGACTAACTGCCAGACGCACTAACAAATACGAGGCGCACACCCCACAATCAAGCGTACACGTACCCCAGACACGATAAACGAGCCTAACTGCCAGACGCACTAACAAATACGAGGTGCACACCCCACAATCAAGCGTGCATGTACCCTCAGCGACGAGAAAGGAGCCAAACTGCCAGGCGCACTAACAAATACGAGGCGCACATCCCACAATCAAGCGTACATGTACCCCAGACACGATAAACAAGCCTAACTGCCAGACGCACTAACAAATACGAGGCGCACACCCCACAATCAAGCGTACACGTACCCCAGACACGATAAACGAGCCTAACTGCCAGAAGCACTAACAAATACGAGGCGCACACCCCACAATCAAGCGTACATGTACCCCCGGCGACGATAAACGAGCCTAACTGCCAGACGCACTAACAAATACGAGGTGCACACTCCACAATCAAGCGTACACGTACCCCAGACACGATAAACGAGCCTAACTGCCAGACGCACTAACAAATACGAGGCGCACACCCCACAATCAAGCATACATGTACCCCCGGCGACGATAAACGAGCCTAACTGCCAGACGCACTAACAAATACGAGGCGCAAACCCCACAATCAAGCGTACACATATGCCAGACAGGATAAACGAGCCTAACTGCCGGACGCACTAACAAATACGAGGGGCACACCCCACAATCAAGCGTACATGTATCCCCGTCGACGATAAATGAGCCTAACTGCCAGACGCACTAACAAATACGAGGCGCACACCCCACAACCAAGCGTACATGTACCCCAGATACTATAAACGAGCCTAACTGCCAGACGCAATAACAAAGACGAGGCACACTGCCCAATAAAGAAGGCTACAGTCTACACAGCATAGGAAAACAAAGTCCTTGGCACATACAAACAAACAAACAGAGGGCCCAAGTCACAACCACCCCTTATGACACACCCACAAAAAATTCAAAAAAGCCACACCCACAAATGGACCAATAAAAGGGCCCACACATACAACCCATCATCCTTTGCAACATACCTATTCTTGCTAAGACACAGACATCACACTAACAACTGCAGCCACACACCTTCACACATACACCCTATCTCATTCACACACACCACCCCCTTCACAATCAGACCCACAAACCCTCATTCATACACACCATCACCCCCCAATCACATACACCCCACACCATGACCACACCAAATGGTCCACAGTTCACTAACCCGGAGATTGAGATCCTCACAGATGAAGTCATCAGAGTCTATCCACAGCTGTTTGGTGCATTGGTCAGACAGACCAGCATAGCTCAGAAGACACGCTTGTGCGAGAGGATAGTCTAGAAGGTGAATGCTTTTGCACCCATCAGGCGCACCAGGGCGGTTTCCCAGAACAGGTGGTACGATCTGCGGAGGATGGTCAAGCGCAAGATGGATGAGGACTAGGCCAACGCTCATCACACTGGAGGTGGACCTCCCCGCAGACCTGCACAATACCAGCCCTGGGAGGAGAAAGTCATGGCCATGCTTCCACCGGTGGAAGTTCACGGAATTGAAGGAGCCGTTGAGCCTGGTGAGTATACAAACAACTCATGTAACATGGGTGGACTCCCCTCCCAGCAGTGTGGAGGGTGTGGGGGGGATGTGGGGGTGTGTGGCCATTACTCCCAGCAGTGACCAACAGTATGGGGGGTGTGTCCATGACTCCCGGCAGTGCGCAACAGTATGGGGTTGGTTGGGAGGGTTTGGGGGTGTGTGGGGGGCTGTGGCCATGAGTCCCTGCAGTGCCCAACAGTATGGGGGGGTTTGGCCATGACTCCCTGCAGTGACCAACAGTATGGGGCGGTCGCCATGACTCCCAGCAGTGACCAACAGCATGGGGGGTGTGGCCATGACTCCCAGCAGTGACCAACAGTATGGGGTGTGTGGCCATGACTCCCTGCAGTGCGCAACAGTATGGGGTTGGTTGGGGGTGTGTGGTGGGTGTGGGGGGGCTGTGGCCATGAGTCCCTGCAGTGCCCAACAGTAAAGGGGGTATGTGGCCATGACTCTCAGCAGTGACCAACAGTATGGGGGTGTGTGTCCATGACTCCCTGCAGTGCGCAACAGTATGGGGTTGGTTGGGGAGGTGTGGGGGGGTGTGGGGGCTGTGACCATGAGTCCCTGCAGTGCCCAACAGTATGGGGGGTGTGTGGCCATGACTCCCAGCAGTGACCAACAGTATGGGGGGTATCCATGACTCCCTGCAGTGCCCAACAGTATGGGGGGTGCAAGGGGAGTTGCAGAAGGCTACAAGGGGGAGGGTGAGAGAGTGCAAGATGTATGGTAGGAGGCAGCACTCAACCCATATGGGCCACACCCATGCACCATGCTCAATGCACAGGGAGTGTGAAAGTACTGACAAGATAGCTGACACTGGGCCCTGGTGTAGGCAGCACATGGGCCTCCTGTGACCAGTGCAATCACTAACACCAGGACAGGTGAAGATATCTTGCACAGGAACTCACAACCACTATCATGGCAGCATGCTTCATGGGGGGACAGACACATCACGAGGGACGCCCACTTGCCAATCACACTCAAACTACTACCATGGCCTGTCACACACACCCCTTACAGAAACTGAGCCTCTGGGGACAGACAATGGAGTGCACCACTGTCACAATTGTCATGTAACAAAACCTCAAAAATACTGATCGGATGACGTATGCAAACACAAAAAGCACAGTGCAGAATCACAAGTCCATTGTGCCTCTCACACCTTGCAGTTGCCACAGCTTGGTGATGCTGTGGATGCACTCAAGTAGCACCATGGACATGGGTATTGACAAGGTAATGCATCATAGAGAAGTGGCACATCCTAAAGCCCTGTGCCTGAAGAGGGTGTACTGCTCCTGGGGGGTTGGCAGTGGGTGGCTGTCTTGGCCCTGCAACCCCTCTCTAAAGTAGCTTGATGAATTCAGCTAAATTGCAATCAGTTGCCATCATAAACATGCAGCATAAAAACCCTGTGCATGCTTGCACCAGAAATAATTAGTCAGACTGCATTGTGCAGATTGGGCCACACAGAGCACATCTTGAACTATGTGGTGCTGGCCACACAAGCCACAGCAATGGCTGTGACATTCATCAAAAGACAGTACCCAACAGGTCAAGCACCCCTGATCGCATGTCAATCTCAGCCCACAACATACACATACACAAGTGAACACTTTCTAAAATACAGAGCAGGGGGAACATTGATAACGACTATATATATTACATTTGGATGTTGCATGATAGTGCATTAACAGTGTTTCTCTCTCACACCCACAGGGGAATGTGTGGAAACTACCCCCAAACAGGGGGGAGAAGGATACCAGTCCCAGGCTCAGCACGGCAGTGACCCCACCGTAACTGAAACCTCTCAACACACTGTGGATGACCCCGACCAACCAGGCTCCTCTGGATCCGAAACCCCTGCAGCAGCTTGAACAGATACATCTGTGCCAACCACCACACCCATTCCCGCCACATCCCAGCAGACAGCTCGGAGCCCTGCCCATAATACACAACAGAGCCTGTCTGACAATAAGGGACATCGTTCGCCGGGCACCCATGAGGTGGCAGACGACACCTCCACTGGCAGCACTCATGTGTCCCGTCGACATGATGTGCCCACAAGCGTCGAACCGGCTCGGGTGGGCAGGGGTGGTGGGAGTGGCGCTAGGCGGAGGCGAGAACCTGACCAGCCAGTTGCAGGGCCCTGTATGGCCGAACTCCGAGACATCATGGATGAATACCGGCGGGACACCAGGGAGTTCTGCCTGGTAGCGGAGGCCCTCAACAAAATGACAGATCAGCAGGCCCAGCTACATGCCAGTCAAGAACGACACCAGGGACGGATGGAGGCAAGACTGGATGAGCTTGTGAAGGTGCATCGGGAAAATAACCAATCGCTCCGTCTGGTCGCTGTCAACATGCAGCACCCTCCCTGTGTCACGAGGCCAGAAACATCTAGGCAAAGACCAACAACAGGCACAGGGAGGGAGGAGGAGGCGGAATTGTCAGACGGAGATTCCCATGCATCGCCAAGGCCTGCACGTGAGGGTCCCCCAAGGAAGGTTGGTCATCCACGGTCAAGACGTTGAGAGGCATAGGGCCATGAACAACTCCCAGGTCACCTTGTCTGGCATCTTGCCTTTGTGTGCAACAGCATCACCCTATTGACTTTAACACTCTCCCACATGGACTTGCTGTTCGCAGTGTGCCCAATGATGCCAAGCACTGTGGCCTGGACTCTGTTGACCCATACTGTAAGGCATCACATCTCCCGCTGTGAACTTTGGATTCCCCCCTTATTGTACAGCACCTACTCACGTTACACGCACAAGAGTAAAAAATAAATCTCACTTGCACTAAAAGCATTGATGTATTTGTATGTACTCAGATTCTAATACATTTTGATCCAGCGGCCTATAGAAAATATATCATAAACAACGCTACCCAATTTCATAACCTATAAACAAAATTCTATACTAAATATGGACCCATTTATAAACCTGACATATTTTGGGCCTACTGAATCAGGTGGTCAGATTAAATCTATATATACATTATCTACAAAATATATACAATTTTATACATCTGCGGAAAGAATATTGACATTAGAATAAAACCTAACCATTTAAACGACCACCATTGGCGACGTGATCTAGCTAATAGTAACCTACACTCCTGAATAACCAAGACCAGCTTGTTTGTCAAAAGTAAGTTTTTATTTACTAAATTATGGTATATAAATTGATAATTTTATAAATGAATTTTATTAGCATTGAAGCAAGCATGATTGTAAAGAAACGTGAGAAAAATGCAATTTAAACAAGTGAATTAAATTTAAGTGAATATTTAAAGTTTAGCATTTCTAAAACCTAAGTCCCTAACTGAACTAAATAGATAGAAAATAAAGTAAAGTTCTTTGAGGATTCTTACGTGCTCCACGCAATGTCCGACAGCACTTCACCCTCATCGGAAAGTCAGAAAGCAGCAGCCAGCCCATCCCTAGGGGCATGACTTTTTATACCTTTCTACGCTAACTAAACTACGCAAAGGAAAGTTTTCAGAAATCTTCGACGTCCAATTGGCTGAGAGTGACAAGTGACATGTCACCCACATTTCAAAAGTTCCATTAGGTCACTTTTCTTAAGGACCATTGTCTTTTCTGTATGCAACCAGGAGCTTCCTAGGTTTGCTACAAATGTCTCATTACTTCCAATTGACTTCCGCGGATGCCAAGTTAAGGACTGACAAAATGTTCTTTTTCGACCTTGGCCATGTCCGACAGAATGATGATAGCACGTCAGCTTTTGCTTTGTGAACGCAGTTTTTGACGAACATTTTATTTCAGAATGGGCGTCTCGTGACTTTTGCAGAAGTAAAATTCAACTTTTTTTTTTAGCTCGAGCAGGCTAGGCCCAAAAGCAGGCAACTTATGCTTTCTAGTATAAAACAAACACAAGAAAAGTATTAATGTAAGAAATAATGTAGATTCTGTATCCACCCCAAGATTTACTAATTAATTAACCCACCCGATTAATCAAATGTTACCTAGCCAATGCAAACAAATAAAGCAGCGTTTATATCTACCAGTCTTCGATAATCCATGAGACTTATATGCACCTAGAATAGTGGAAATGACATTACACAAACAAGGAAAAGCAAAACAAGCACATGCTTCTTTTAAGTTTGCAGCAGTTAGTAATGACAAAAAAAACGAAAACAATAAATTATTTTATTATTTTGCACGAACAAAAAGATGCAACAATTATGCACGTTTATGAGCACACATGTTAGTCCCCCCATGTGTAAAGTTTAATCTAAGTTGTATTAGCACGACATATCACAAATCATTAATATTATTATTCATGTTATGGAAATGTGACTTCACGAGTTTAAACAACATTTTGTTTTCTATCTCGCTCCATCAACTCCCTCATCTGGTGATTAACAAATCACCACACCAGCACTCAAAATTTTGGTAAATTAAATTTCTAAGAAATCGATTCAAATTCATTTGTATCAGTAAACCTAAAAGTCTGTTTCTGCATAATCTTTGGAATTAGCATAACGCTCTCTATGTAACTCCTGTAATTCGATCTCCCTTTCTTCTTCTTTTCTAAGTTTATAGATTCTTTTCTTTTCTTTCAACTGTTTCTTTCTTTTATGTAACAAACAACCTATTTTGGTCAAAATAAAAATGAATATTATTACAATCAAAGGTGCCAAAATCTTGCCAAGAATTGAACTTCCGATATCATGAAACCAGTTTTTAATTGCTTGAAACCTTTTTGAAAGTTTCCCTGTAAAATCATCTTCTTCTAGAGGAATTATCTCTGAATGCATTTGTGTAATATTCTTAATGTACATTTCAATATTCTTACTTTCGTCAGGTATATATGTGCAACAATGTTGTACATGTAAAATGCCACAGACTCCTCCCTCTTTTGCTAGGAGTATGTCTAAAGCAAGGCGATCTTGAATTACCATGGATCTAATTGCAATAACTTCAACATTTACTAATTGAAACCCATCAGCTGTGTCAGTTGATAATCTATCAACTATAGTGGATAATTTTCTAATTCTCCCTGCGTTTAAGGTAGGTTATACCAACAAAAGGTATTACTGCTTGAAAAATATCTCCCAGAACTTCAGTAAAAGTTTCTCTTTTAACTCTATTTACATAATTATGAATTTTAAACAATCCTTCTGAATCTCTGTCAACATGAAACACTTTAGGAAAAACAATTCCCACATAACAAGTTCCATACCAGTGGTCTGGAAGGTTGTAGTAGGCTTTGTCACCACAAACAAAATAAATCCCAGGAAAGATTGGATCCTTTCCACCTTTGAATCCCCAACCTCCCAAAATCTGATAAGTATCTTCACAGTTACTTGCACCTACAAAGTAATTATCAAAAAGTGTATTATCTCTTCTAATGCAAAGCTTTCCACTAACTGGTTTGTCTATGTGAATTGCAATATTTTCAAGCATTTTGCCATTTAACTTCTCATCCTCTTTCTGCCAGAAACTTGACTTAGTCTGCTTGACTAATTCATTCCTCTTATAAATTGCTCTTCTTTCCTCAACCATATTCAAAAATGTCTTTCCTTCAGCACTTAATTTACAAGTTAGATTATTTTTATAAGCATACTCATAAGTAAGTTCGTTAGTAACAAGGAAAAATTCTCTCATTTGCTTTGCTTTCTTATGCTTATTTAAAGCATTTTCAATCTTAATATTTGCAAAAATTTCATCATAATTTGAATAGTAATATTCTAAACGTCCAGTTTGATAAAATAAACTAGTTAACACACTACATGTTACAGCATAAGTGAGAGGAAGCATATTATATGTTACTCCCTCAGAAACAGAAGCAGGTAACTTAACGCAGACGTAGCAGTCTTTTGCATCCATTACCTTAACATATTCACTCAATAGCTTTGTGAATGTATTACTTGAAAAATCACCAATTGATTTATCTTGATGAATGTTTGGCTGATGATCAATAACTTTTGCAGACGCACTATGTTTAGTTTGGCTAACCAGAGCTTTGCTTGTTATGTTAACTTTGTGTAATTCTCTATTCATCTCTAAAGGGATAATCACAGCTAAAATCAACCAGAGCAGAATTAAAATGAGCAGACACACCAGAGTCATCTTACAGCATCTTTTAAAAACAGAACACTTTGAAGTGCTCTCCTTAACATAAGGCATTTTTGGTTAATTTTAGCCTCAAAAATAAAAATAAATTTTTAAAATTCTAAATTTATATTTACACCCCCCTTTTAAAATATTTATTTATTTTTTTTTTTTTTTTAAAACCCTAAACAAGATTTCTTCGACCTTATGTCATACATAAGTTTTCTTCAACTAAACAGTTGTTCTTCGACCTTGTGTCAACTAACAATTTTTCTTCAGCCTTTTGCCACTTTAATATATCTGTACTTCAATCATTGTCACTAATTTCTTGGATTTCGTTTTCTTCTTCACTACTATCATATATGTCAATAACAGGTGGAATTACTAAGTAAGTCCACTCAGGAGACTTGTATTTTTGGTTTGGTCTTACTATTCTCTTTCCTTTTCTCGATATCACTTCAATTTTTCTTCCAACTCCAACTTCTTTTCCAGGACTCTTTTGACTACTTATTTCTTCAACTTGTTCTTTTGGTTTCTTGATCAATCTGACTCTCAATCTTCCACCAGGCCAGTAGTCTGCTTTTCTTACGTACTTCTTCTTTGGTTCAGAATTATTTGATTCTGACTTCCAAGTCCTTTTCTTTCTGTTTTCACTTTCACCATCCACGTCACTTTCTTCAGTTTCGTAGTCTGAAATTTCAATTGACTCAGGAACTTCTCTATTCGGCAATTTCACTCCTTCAGGAACTTCACTTTGTCTTCCATCACTGGTACTCGGTAATTCTTCTTCCTCCTCTTCTTCAATTACCCCCAACTTCCCAGATTTCGGATTTTTGTTCCTTACTCCAGAGTTTATTTTCTGCCTTTCGATACTCTCCTGGTCTGAAACTTCTTTTTGTTCTGCTTCTTTGTCTTTAATAGAGACAACCGAATCCTCAGTTATCTTTCCCTTTAACAGATTCTCTTCACCTTCAGAATCTATTTCAATGATTTCTAAGTCTTTTCTTGTCAAATTTCCATTCACTGGCACAGTTTCCAGATGTCGACTTTCTTGTCGATCTTCAGAATCTGGAATTATTTCACCTTCTGTTTCGCCTTCTACTTCAGAATCAGAATCATCTGTAGTATCACTTTCAACATCAGAACTCTCAGGAGTTGGTACTGGAATAGTATGACTAGGATGAATCCAGCGTTTCAATCCTCTGCATTTTACAGCATTAGTAGTGATCAAAATTATCTGCCTAGGTTTCTGCCATCTAGGAGCTAGACAATTCCTTCTCCGATGTACTTTCGTTCTGACCCAATCGCCAGGTCTCAGATCATGTGTCAAAACCTTTTCATCTGATTGTGCTTCAGTTCCCACCTGATTAGACACAGAAGTTACCATATCAGATAACCTTTTACAGTAATCCAAAATAGCACTGTCATTTATGCTCAACAGTTTACCTACAGGTACAAAAGCTTGCCTCATAACTCTTCCCATTAAAATTTCATGAGGACTCAAACCTGTCTTTTTATCTGGTGTACTTCTTAATGACATCAAAACAAGTGGAAGAGCATCAGTCCACTTTACACCTGTTTCAAGACACATTTTTCCAATTCTGTTTTTAATTGTTCCATTAATTTGTTCAACCACTCCTGATGCCTCTGGTCTGTATGCACAGTGTATTTTCTGCTCAATGCTCAAAGCTTCGCAAATTAACTTCATTAGTTTGTTATCAAAATGACTTCCTCCATCACTCTCAATAGTGACTGGAAAACCGTACCTTGGGATGATTTCTCTGAGCATTAATTTTGCTACTGTAATTGAATCACAATGTCGTGTAGGGAAAGCCTCTACCCATCTTGAAAATAAGCAAACAATTACAAGCACATATTTCAAACAATTGTGTAAGGGCATTTCAATGAAATCCATTTGTAATCTGGTAAAGGGACCACCCTCTCGACCAATTATTCCTGTCCCCACCACTGATTTTCTGTTTGGATTCATTTGTTGGCATGACAAACACCTTTGACAAAAAGATTCTGCAATAGTTCTAAACTTAGTATTGAACCATGTTTCTCTGAAAAGTCTAACCATAGAATCTCTTCCCAGATGTGCTGGACCATGATATAATCTGGCCATGTCAGCAATCAAGCAATTTGGTAAGACTACTCTGCCATCTTTGTAAACCCACACTCCATCTTCTTCACGTGGTCTACAATCTGATCTTAACCACAAGTCTTTTTCTTCATCATCTGTTTCATTTTGTAAATCTCTAATTTCATGCCATGTTTCTACAACTGTTGTTAGCATTAATGAATTTGAATCAGTTTCTTTACTCCTCTCCCGATTGTAAGAATAATTTTTCCTTGCGCAGTATTTAGCTGTTTCATCTGCGAAGGCATTTCCCTTGGAAATATAATCAATTCCTTTAGTGTGCGCTGCACACTTAACAATGGTGATTTCTTTTGGCAATTGTATTGCTTCAATTAATCTCCTAATGAAAACTGCATTTTTAATTGGTGATCCTGCTGATGTCATGTATCCTCTCTGTGACCAGAGTTGTCCATAATCATGCACAACTCCGTACCCATACTGACTATCAGTAATGATGGTAACTCTTATATCCTTTGATATTTCACATGCACGAATTAAAGCAATCAATTCAGCAACTTGTGCTGAACGAACTCCTTCAAGACATGATGCTTCTTCGACATCTATGACTGTACAAACTGAATATGAAGCTTTTAAGACACCTCCTTCGGATCTTAAGCATGAGCCATCTACAAAATAGACAAAATCCGATTCAGACAAAGGTCTGTCTTTGATGTCTTTTCTTGGTTTTGTGCAGAATTCCATGACATCTAAACATTCATGTTCTGTTTCGATGTCGTCAACAATTTCAGAATCAGGCAGTAATGTAGAAGGATTCAGATTTAAACATCTTGAAATCGAAACATTGTCTGCTCCTAGTATGATTTTCTCATACTTTGTCAGTCTGCTACTTGTTAAATGCTGAGTCTTACCTCTTGTCAATAATATTTCTACTGAATGAGGCACAAAAACTTTCACAGGAAATCCCATAATGATCCCTTCACTTTGTTCGAGGCTGATACTTGTAGCTGCAACTGCTTTCAAGCAACCTGGTAATGCTTTTGCAATTGGATCAAGAACTGCAGAGAAGTATGCAATAGGTTTCTTTAAATTTCCGTGTCTCTGAATTAACACAGATAATGCACATCCTTCTCTCTCACTGCAATACAGTTCGAAATCTTTCTCATAATTTGGCATACCTAAAGCAGGAGCTTGGCATAAGCTCTTTTTCAGGTTCTCAAAAGAATCCATCTCAGCATCATTGAGAATAATTGGATCTTTTACATCTGACTTTGTCAGTCTTTGTAGTGGTTTTGCAATGACTGAAAATCCACTTATCCATTGTCGACAGTAACCTACCATTCCCAAGAACATTCTGACCTGTCTCTGTGTTCTTGGTGGTAACATTGCTTGAATCATTTTTATTCTCTCTATTGTTACTTGTCTTTTTCCCTTTGCAATTCTGTGACCAAGATATTTTACTTCTTGTTTGCAAAACTGTAGTTTTGCTGGGGACACTTTATGTCCTTCTTCTGCAAGGCGATTTAACAGAATTATTGTGTCTGTCACACAGTTTTCTCTTGTCTTTGCAGCTATTAACAAATCATCAATATACTGCACTAGCGTAGACCTACCAGGTAAGTCTAGGTCTTCTAATGATCTTTTTAACAGTTCATTAAAGATTGAAGGACTTTCTGTATAGCCCTGAGGGATTCTTGACCATCCGAGGGTCTTACCTTGGAATCTGAAAGCAAAGATTTCATAACTGTCTGGATGTAAGGGAACAGTAAAGAATGCATTGCAAAGGTCAATGACTGTATACCATTCAGCATCATGTGGAATCTGGAATAGAATTACTGCTGGATTTGGAACCACAGGACAACATGGAACGACGATTTGATTAACCTTTCTCAAATCTTGTACGATTCTAAATGTTCCGTTAGACTTTTTAACTCCCATAATTGGTGAATTACAAGGACTACTCTCCATTTCTTTTAATACACCTTGCTTGATTAATTTTTCAATTATAGGTGTAATACCTTCAATTGTTTCTGTTTTCATTTTATATTGTGGAATGTTTGGAAATTCTATTCCCTGTTTCAATGTAATTTTTACTGGATCTACGTTTTTCATCAGACCCATCTCATTTCCAGTAAAATCCCATATTTCAGATTTCACTGTTTCCTTGAGTTCTTCAGGTAAATCTTTTTCTTCAAATGCAGGAAACAATTTTGTTTCTTCTGCTTCCATCATCATCATTGTCATTCTGTATAAACCATCTTCCTCCATTGTTTGTAACTCAACTCCATCAGGAGAACAATATATTCTACAATTCATTTTACATAGGATGTCTCTGCCCAATAGATTCACTGGACTACTATTACAAACCACAAATCTGTGTTTGTCTCTGTAATTTCCAATTTCAACTGGTACTGGATCAGTTAAGTCAGTTTTAATTTGCTGATTACTTACTCCGACAACTTGGATGGTATCCCCAGAGAGAGGTAGGTTTTCAATCTCCACTGATCTAACAGTAGAACGGGTAGCACCAGTGTCCACTAGAAAAGTGATGTCTACATCATTAACTTTCCCGTGTACAAAAGGACCAGACTGGTCAACCTCAAGAGTGGCTCCAACAACACACTCTTCCTCCTCTCTCGGGCACCGTCAGCAATAATCATCAGAATCGCTGTCTTGACTTTCTGTTAATAAAAACTGTTGTGAAGCATTTTGCATTTGAATTCTTTGCTGCTTTTGCTGTTTTTGTGGTTTTATTACCTGTTCACTTCCCTGAAATCCCACGTTTGGATTATATTTTTGAACTCCCCCACAATTCGGAAAAGGTGGTTGTGGCAATTGGTCTTGACGATTATTCACCTGTTGCTGTTGCTGTTGCTGCAACTGTCGCTGAATATTTAATTCGTTTAACCCCTGTTGCATCTGTAGCTGTCGCTGCAGGTCAACACCATTCTGCATCTGTGGATTCAATAAGGGATTCTTTAAGTTTTTAGGAGGATGAGGACACTCGTCTCTCCAATGTCCAATTTCGCCACAATTAAAACAAGGTAATCTTTGCTTCAACTCCTCAATCTTTGGGCTAAATTTCTTTGGGAAATTATTACTTTTAAACTTTCCTTGTATCTGGTTTGTATTTCCAGTTTGAACAAAATTAGTGTTCTTATTACCCATGCTGGCAATTTGTTGCTCAGCCACTTTTACCTGAGCCCACATGGCTTTCTCCTTGAGCTTTTTCTGTTTTACTTCTATTTCATCACTGCAATACTTAGCCTTTCTTAGAATATCATCTACAGATAGTGATTGCCATCCGACAATGCTATTTCTGATCATTTCTCCAATTTCAGGTTTTAGTCCATAAACAAATCTATAGACAAAATGACTCATGTCTTTTTCGTCTAATTTTTCATAACCACTGTATTGTTTAAAGATTAACAGTAGTCTTTCATAAAAAGAATGAACTGATTCTTTTGTTTCCTGTTCTGTCCTTTCTATTTTAACCCAATCGACTTCTTTCGGTGGAATTTTGTTTTTCATCCAAACAATTACTTTTTCATAAAAATCCATTACAAGTGGATTTGGAGCACCTGTTTCTTTGATTCGCTCAGGTTCTGTTTTTGGCCAACTAATCGATATCTTGCATTCTGTCCAAAGATCTGATGGAACTACAATATCAAAAAATCCATCTAAATCAATCCACAGAACTTTTGACACTTTGATAAATCTATCGACTTGCCTGTACCACTCAACTGGTTTTTCCCTCAATTTCGGAAAGTCATTTGTAAATAACAGAATGTCCTGTCTCGACCAAGGGACATGAACATATCCTCCACCTGCAATTTCTCTCATTGGGAATTGTTTTGACAATTTTTCCAATCTTTCATCTTCCTTCTTTTTCGTCCATTTTACTCTCCATTTATTCAGTTCTCCTAGCTTTTTGATATAGACAATCAAATCTTTTATATGTACTATTCTTCCCATTGAGTTCAAACTCTCAATGTCACTTTCTGAAAAGTCTAATCTGTAATGTTTCTCAAAATTCTTTTGTTTACTCACATCGATTTCAAGTTCTGCTGCTAGATCCTCTAGTTGATCATATTTATTTTTTGTTTTCCACTGAATGCTTTTACAAATGAACAGTAGTTCATCATCTCGATAGTAATTTAAACTATCAGGACCGATTGTTCCAATTATTAATTCTTCGATATTTGCTTTTAATTTGGCCACATCAAGTTTTGGTGTGGTTACCCTGACTTCAGGACTCCCTATATCTGATATAGCACCCATTGGTGTTTTTGGAGATAAATCCTCATTAAAGGTTAAATCAGGCATTCTCGATTTAGAAGAGTTTATTTCAGATAAGTCTGAATAAAATTTTTCAGCAGCCTTTTGAATTTCTGTATTTAAAGGAATAGTTAATCCTGTTTTGTTTGTTTCCTTTTGGTCAAATACAGGCTGAACAGGACCAATTGTTACTGGAACTGTCACAGCTTCCATGCCTTTTGTCATTCTTTTTATTAATTCTTCTTTAGATCTTAAATATTCATTATAATCAGCATCTTCAACATTTCTTGCCTCTCTTGTATAATCTTTTGGAGCTTCTCTTGCCCTTGGAGCCATTGTAAAATGTCTACCTTCATTTCGAACATTATCAAATTCTGGTCTTCTAGGAGTTTCAATGATTTCACAATTATTTGGATAAAGTTTAGGAGCTTCATTAATTGGAGGTGCACTCGGTGAAGTTTCAGTAGAAACCACCGGAGTAGACCATGATCTAGGAGGTCTCAAAGGCTGATTCTTTCTAGCAGTTGTATATATTTCTTCCATAACTGCATCCTCAGATTCACTTTCCATAGATTTCCCTGTAGGAGTTCCCATTACCATTTCCTGAATTAAATATAATCCTTCACTCATGTTTCCCTGTCTCCACATTCGTAATCTATCTTCATGAGTTTCTCTTCTCCAAGGTGGATTTTTAGAAGGTCTTTTAATTCCACTAGCTTCTCTTTGTAACTGATACATCTCGTCTTCCCACTCAACTAAAGCTTCAAATTGAGTTGGTCTCGGTTTCGGAACAAGAGCGTTCATTTTCTCTCGTAAATTTCTCAAGACTTTTACATTAAATGAACCATCATCAGGCCAAGTTAAAACACCGTCGTTCTTAGTATAGCGTTTCCAACTATCGAACCATAAGACAGTATGATATCCATATTCACCTTCCATATACGCTGCAGGTGTTTTATACTTATGAAGTAGTTTACCACCTCGCGTTTCGATTTTCTTATCAGGTGAAAATAAATTCTTAAACTTCTGAAATAATGTTGGCTTTTTCTCAACATGTTTAAAATGATAACTCATTTTTAAGAGTTAAATCTAATTCACAAAATCGTTCGTAAAATATTTCCGGGATGTTCCGCAAAACAACCAATCCGTGCGCGAAATACACCAACAAGCCAATGACAGTTGAGCTACGTCACTTTTCTGCTCAACCAATAAATTTGGAGTTTTTCTGAAGGACCAATCAGCTCACAGGTCGTCAGAGACTCAAGAGCCAATCAGAATATAGCTTGTGACGTAGGTCACCCAATCCCAGCGCGGCTCTGTGACGTACACAGCAGCTGCGGTTTCTCGTTTCTCACTCCTGGCGCTTACCCCTCCTTCACAAAATCTTTTCACAGCGCCATTTTAAGAATACTTTTCAGTGTAAATTAATTCTTAACAATGACTATAAGGACAACATCTGTTCGTTTCACTATTTAGGATAGTTTACATACATTCAAGTATCCACACTTCGGAATAGACGGCGCTATTCACACTAAGGATAATATTCAATTGTCAGTAGAGTAACCTTACCCCACCCTTCTAACACGTATAATTATGAACTCGCTTTGCTCTGAACCCACCGCGAAGTGACAGTTCTAAGAGTTCCACTTGAACATAAAATACAAATCAAACTCGCACTTTCACACTGAAAATTCCCTAATTTCAAACACACATGAAATCCGTACAGGACTCTCACCTGTTTATAGAGATCATGCACCGTTAGTAAAATAACGACGTTATCCGTACAGGGCTCTCACCTGTTTATAGATATGAAACATGTACCCGTACAGGACTCTAACCTGTTTATAGATAATCATGCACCGACGCTAATTTACCCTTCATTCAAGCTCGGATATAACTAATACTCTCATCACAGTGAGTTTTATGGAAGGCGCTTTGTCCCTATTCTCATGCTGCTTTAATTTCTTAGAAAACCCTCACTATACAAGATTCACACCTAGCCCTAAAACTGTGCTGCTCGGCGACAACACTATGGTACACGGCGATACCTCTTGTGATACTCGGCGATATCACTACAAACAGAACAGATGGCTTGCGTGACTAACTTCTCGCCACACAATCTATACCGGTATAGCTTACAGATAGCACGAAAAACGAACTCAACATGTGTTAAAACATCGATCCTATTTCCATACCATAACGCTTTAGTAACCCTTAGCAACCAACATATTACCTTGGTTACTCTTAGCAACCATCAATTTCTGCTACCAGAGAATTGATCCAGCGGCCTATAGAAAATATATCATAAACAACGCTACCCAATTTCATAACCTATAAACAAAATTCTATACTAAATATGGACCCATTTATAAACCTGACATATTTTGGGCCTACTGAATCAGGTGGTCAGATTAAATCTATATATACATTATCTACAAAATATATACAATTTTATACATCTGCGGAAAGAATATTGACATTAGAATAAAACCTAACCATTTAAACGACCACCATTGGCGACGTGATCTAGCTAATAGTAACCTACACTCCTGAATAACCAAGACCAGCTTGTTTGTCAAAAGTAAGTTTTTATTTACTAAATTATGGTATATAAATTGATAATTTTATAAATGAATTTTATTAGCATTGAAGCAAGCATGATTGTAAAGAAACGTGAGAAAAATGCAATTTAAACAAGTGAATTAAATTTAAGTGAATATTTAAAGTTTAGCATTTCTAAAACCTAAGTCCCTAACTGAACTAAATAGATAGAAAATAAAGTAAAGTTCTTTGAGGATTCTTACGTGCTCCACGCAATGTCCGACAGCACTTCACCCTCATCGGAAAGTCAGAAAGCAGCAGCCAGCCCATCCCTAGGGGCATGACTTTTTATACCTTTCTACGCTAACTAAACTACGCAAAGGAAAGTTTTCAGAAATCTTCGACGTCCCATTGGCTGAGAGTGACAAGTGACATGTCACCCACATTTCAAAAGTTCCATTAGGTCACTTTTCTTAAGGACCATTGTCTTTTCTGTATGCAACCAGGAGCTTCCTAGGTTTGCTACAAATGTCTCATTACTTCCAATTGACTTCCGCGGATGCCAAGTTAAGGACTGACAAAATGTTCTTTTTCGACCTTGGCCATGTCCGACAGAATGATGATAGCACGTCAGCTTTTGCTTTGTGAACGCAGTTTTTGACGAACATTTTATTTCAGAATGGGCGTCTCGTGACTTTTGCAGAAGTAAAATTCAACTTTTTTTTTTAGCTCGAGCAGGCTAGGCCCAAAAGCAGGCAACTTATGCTTTCTAGTATAAAACAAACACAAGAAAAGTATTAATGTAAGAAATAATGTAGATTCTGTATCCACCCCAAGATTTACTAATTAATTAACCCACCCGATTAATCAAATGTTACCTAGCCAATGCAAACAAATAAAGCAGCGTTTATATCTACCAGTCTTCGATAATCCATGAGACTTATATGCACCTAGAATAGTGGAAATGACATTACACAAACAAGGAAAAGCAAAACAAGCACATGCTTCTTTTAAGTTTGCAGCAGTTAGTAATGACAAAAAAAACGAAAACAATAAATTATTTTATTATTTTGCACGAACAAAAAGATGCAACAATTATGCACGTTTATGAGCACACATGTTAGTCCCCCCATGTGTAAAGTTTAATCTAAGTTGTATTAGCACGACATATCACAAATCATTAATATTATTATTCATGTTATGGAAATGTGACTTCACGAGTTTAAACAAAATTTTGTTTTCTATCTCGCTCCATCAATTTGTGAGGTGAAATGTCTTCAAATGCCACCGTCTCCTGCAAACTATTGCCATCTACACACATGGATTTTAGTTCGGCAGTGGAAATACATAGGTCACAAGATAGCCTAAATTGCGTACATGGATAGCAATACTCACCCGTGATGGTTACTAACTGCAGAAGATGGGGTTTGCTTGAAATACTGCAATGACAGACAGTCATACAAGAGTGTGTCAGGTGTCAAGAGCATGGCAAATATGCTAGGTGTCCACGGAGGGATCACCAGGATCTGTGTAATGAGGAAAGAGAACTAGCAGCCACATGCTGTTGTACTGTGGAAGTGAAGATTGATGGCCTGGCCGAGGGTGCCAACAGGGACTCAGGGCAATAGGTTGTTAGACGTCCATATCATTTATTTAGCCTGGGTCTGTGGAGTGCCGACTGAGTGTGGCTGATGAGTATGAAGGTAAAACTGCATTTGACTGTGGGACCCTTGTAAGTATTTCAGGCGGATGTTCATGTGGCAGCAGCAGGGGATGTTGAGGATGAGGTGTGTGCATGCACCCTGCATTTCCACAAGTACTCTGTAAGTCACGTTCTTGTTCCTGTGTAGAAGTAGTCGCTGTAGTAGGGCAGGCTGGTGTTGTGGACGGTAATCAGGCCGAACACCACCTTGCCAACAGACATCATCATAGACATACCTGAAGGTAATGACAAATCCCGCTAACACCACACCGACAGAGTGGTAGGAGGAATTACCATCAACCACATTAATAATCCCAGAGTCACTACCAACAACAACAACACCCTCCACATCGCCTAAAACATGCATTTACTGATCCACACAAACAACACCCTCTGAGGAACACTCATCTACAGACCTCCTGGAGTCCCAACACTATTCACCAACTCCATCGCTCACCTCATCAGCACGCATGCCCTCGCCTACACGGACTACATCCTCCTTGGGGAAATTTACTGTCACCGTAATGACAACTATGACGTAAACTCCACCGCCCTGATGGACAACCTTGCCAACCTTGGATTACAACAAGTGACAACCCACACCCACAAAGCTAGACACACACAGGACCCCATCTTTGCAGAAACTCCACAAATCTAATCCAACAACAACACCTCACAACACTGGAAAGACCACAGAAGCCTACACTTCACCTTCAGGAAAGCAAACACAATCCCCCTGCACACAGACCATGCCACGCAGCTGCTGGTGCAAGCTCAACAAGGACTAACTGACAGCCACCCTTACTCTGGGCCCACAAGCCAACACCACCAACCCCCACACCGCTGCCATCTTCCTCAAACAGTGGATCATCAACTGCACATACACCTTCATCCCAATCAAGTCCTCTGCCACCTAACAAAACAACCACATTGCCACATGGTTCACCAAAGATCCCCGGACCTCCAAGTCCACCTCTTGTAAGCTGTAGAGGAGCACGCACTGCAAACAGTCACCAAAAAGCTTCAACGTACACCTGAGTGCCCCCGCATACACCACCAACACTTCATGACCGACAACAGGACACCCATCAAGGACCGGCTAGACACCAACGCACACACCAGCAAATAGCACATCAACATTGGCAATCAACTCTCTAAAGCCAAATATAGCGCCTACAACATTCCACCATCACAAGACCTGTGTGACTCACTGGCCAACTTTGCTCACGGTAAGATCAACCACTTCCACAAAAGATTCTACTCCACCAGCCCCACATCCACAACCGAGACCATCCCCCCTGCGACAAACACCCACAAAATTGACCTTATTGGCTGCTACAACGTCCGCACTGAAGACACCATCACGAGAAAGGACAACATTCACTCTGGATCCCCATCTGACCCATGGCATATCCACTCTTCCTAACAAGCCAGATAAGCAATCTCACCACTTCTCCGTTAAAATATCCTACTTCTCCTTCAAGACAACAACCTTCACAGGGAGTATTGATAATGGTGTGTTCACTGCCTTAGTGAATAAACCTAAGGTGGAACACAAATACATCTCGAAAATCCTGCACATCTCCCGGCTCCCCTTCCCAGAACAAGTCATGTTGAATATAATCAACAGACAGCTGACCCACAACCTCAAAGACATAAACATCATGTAACCAACACAGTCTGGATCCTACATCAACCAGAGCACGGACCCCGCCTTCATAGCCAATACCAACATCTGCATACTCATTGACAAAGGAGAAACGCCCACATCCATCAGGACCTATCAGCAGACTACCACACGGTCGCCCACGGCACCCTAACAGTACACATCCATGACTTAGGAAGCAAAGCGAGTGCCCTGGCTGGCCCACATCCTTTCCCACCGGCACAACCTCGGGCATCTGCCTCCCACAGTACTGTTCCAATACCACTGACACCATCCACAGCGTCACACAGGGATCATCCCACAGCCCAACTGACTTAATTATCCACATGGCACAACACACCCATGTGGCACAACAACCGAGCCTCAATATCATCTACTATGTCAATTACACCCATTTGTTCATATCCCTCACCAAGGGCCCACACACTGGAAACATCTACCTCCACAGAGGAATCACGGCTGTAGCGAAATGGAGTAAGGACAGCAGGTTGATGCAGAATCCTGAAAATTCTGAGGAACACATCCTTGGCAGAACCAGCTCAGCCTGTGACTACTCCTGGTGGGCAACATCGCCAGGACTGGCACCATAATCCACCAAACACGCACACTACCTGTGGGCCATCCTGGACTACTCACTCCCCATGACCGAGCAGGACTACGCCATCTCTGCTTTCCACTCCAACACCCTCTGAATGGGCCGCAGGATCTCATAATGGATCAGCTCTAATATACAAAATACTGTCACCCTGCCTCTCTCCAACAGCTGACTTGAGTAAGTGAATTCCATCTATGCAGCTACAACAACCACATTCCTGAGCCTGCTGCAACACATCTGTAACACATCGGCACGTCTGATCCTCATTTACCACAACCCAGCCACATCACACAACACCCCAGAGGCCTGCACTGACTCCCTGTCAACAACAGAATAAGCTTCTAAATCTACATCCACGCACACAAATCTTTACACCACGCAGGACCAGCATACCACAACCACAGACTCACCTTCTACACACCCACTCACAGCCTCTGCTCTACCAACCATGCTCTCGCCACTGTCCCTCACATCCCGATTAACACGGACAGTGACAGATCAATCTCCTACCTCGACTCCAAGACCTGGTACATCCTCCCTAAAAGTCAAGTACAGAACCAGGACCTGCTTCCCTTCACAATAATTCTGAAGGCCAGTGTGTTTAGATCAGTACCAGCACCCCCGAGCGCATTGAGACCGTCACGGGTAGGTAGTACGTCAAACTAACGAATCAACTGATTGTAGATGGCTTAGGCAAAATCTGTGTGTAGTGTAGGAGAGCTGTAGATGATTCCTTACAACGAATGTCAGAGTTACATGGCCATTCTAAAATACTGCCTCAGAGGTGTACCTTTACACTAATCCATAGGGTCATGTCGTGTTTTACGTTTACACAACATTGACACCAAAGTCTGATTCCACTCACTAAAGTAAAAATGAAGAAAGCTAAGAGAGAGTGCCTCACGGTAGCAACACCCGAGGGGGTTCCTGACAGACAATTGCCAGTTTACCCACTTCTCATCATCGGCCACTCTGTCTTCGTCTGAGTAAAGAACAAAGAGGCAAAAACAAACAGTGATTCACTAACTAATAATATTATGGTGATAAAATAATCAACCACTATGTCCCCTCATGTTAATTATGGTGAAATTCATGTGTGTCTGCATCTGGTACCCCTATGAGAGCCAAGGACAATCGACCACCACTATTGAAAAGGGGAGGGACTTGCTAGCTAACCATCTTCCTACTGATGCGGTCACATGTGTCACGAAATGAGCTGAGTGTCTAGCAGTGTGCACGTTGCAGGTGCTGACAGACCGGCCTTTGTCATGGCGATTGTGCAATAGTGGCACAGCCAAGATGCGGCATCCTCCAATGATGGATTGATGGATGTATGGATGAGTATCTCATAGGTGTGTGTGGCTTGATTGGGGCATGTGGTGCAGCATTGTGGCTGTGTATGCTGCAGCCGGGAGGAGTGAACACATGAGGGCAGAAGGGACGATTGAACATGCCAAACAGCCACACAACCCAAGGATTCTTGCTAGGCTAAAATTGACATGTGTATGTGAACCTGGAGTGGCTGGTTACCCATGGGTCAGTCCCAGCAAATGTGTGAACATTGAATATACATCACAGCCACAGGACGAGTCACCATAATGCCAATCAGGGCACACGACACACTGCGTCAGCAGCAGTAGCCTGCACGTTGTGTGTATCAAGCAACAGAACACATACGCAACCATGTTCATCATGCACAATATGGTCCATTAGCCATTAAGAACAGCATGCTTGTTGTCAGTGTACACATAACCACATATGATCACTCACTGCAAAGAACGACATATTAAATGCATGCAGTCTGGAAAGATACTGGCGTGACAGCAATGAGGCACAATGTACAGTGTGGAACACAGTTCCTACACAATAGTTTGAACTTACTTGCAAGGCCATGAAGCATCAGCCAATTTACATGTCCAGTGGCATTGCTCAGACGACTATAACACTCATGCAATGATGTTACCTGTAATGCTGGTGATACACTCTCCACACAACTGCCAGGGACTGTCCGTACCTGTGACCATCAGAGTAGTGTGATGCTGGAAGGTTTCCATCTCCCTATATTCCCTTGGTCTGACTCCTAATGACAGACACATTAGGGTGATCAGGCGAGGGAAGGTGAGGATGGGAACTGCAGGGAGGGAGATCTGAAAAAGAGCAAAACATGCATGAGGATTCCATACTTTCAGTTACAGAATCTCAGATTATCTGGGCACCTACACTGTACCACTCACACCTGTGTAGTGTAACCACTGCCACTGTGACTTATTGGTTATCACATATCTTGCAATGAGTCAAGATCAGATCCTTCAACAGGGACATATGAGAGTTGGTAGGGGTTCTCACCAAAATGGAGCATGTATGACGCTCACTAGGCAGCTACAATGGAATGAGATCCATGCAGTCATGAACGACGTCACAGTGTATGATTGATGCTCACAATCTCAGTAATTGTGACGTATAGCAGTGCAAATGACACCAAGCCACCTATACGTACTCAGCCCTGTGAATAAGTGGGGGTCATGAAGGGAAAGTTGACATCACCCGCAAGAGCCGTAAGCAGCTCCTCAAATGAGAAAGGAAATGACCTAAACAACATTAAGCCCCATAGGGCCCACTCATTACCTCTTGCAACTGTGCCTTACTATGCTAGACAGGAAAAGCATGTGTAAACAAACTCTACTGTGAGTACATAGGCACAATGCTAAAAGATACAACCCTACCGTGACCAGGATATGCCCCATGGCAGAAGAGATTTCAGACATTTACCTCAACGGACTGTTGCCATGTAAGTGTGAACATTAGCTCCAGGCCAACCTGGTGATGTAATCAGCACAACATACATGGCATCATGAGAAAGGAAACTTAACATCAACTTACTGAGAAGGCTAGCGAAGCATTGTTGTCCACCGGCACTGAGGTAACAATGTGACAGTGACATGACATACTGCCACATGGGGCAATGCATCCATACAAACAGACTCACAGGACAATTGACAGAACATGTGGGACATACACTGGCCCACACCGGCACAACATGGTTTCACAGGAAATCAAACTGTAATGGCCCACAAGGTTGAGTGGATGATTTGGACACATCCTGCTGCACACAGTGAGGCAGCAATTCTCCACGGTGCCTGTGTTTGTGATGTCACACACAATGGCAACCCGTGGCATCCACAATGTGTCAGGGTCAATGTAAACACACATTGATGCATTCACCAAATTCTAATCTCAACTACAGATGACTGTCAAGTAAGGTGACTGTCTTGTCATGGGAGTGGCGCTACATGCAATTTGATACATGGCAATGTGACATCTATGTATGGGCCTACAACATGCGCAGGAACAGTTTCTACCCAATAACAAACCGTTACAATAATGAACTGCCTGTTTGGAATCCTTACCCAAAATGACATTTCGACATTTCTGTGTAGGGTACGCTGATTCACCCGACGTTGCTCTCATCAAGAGGAATTGCAGGAAGACCAAGATGACACAAACGGACAACAGCCCGGGCCACCTGGAAAGGACAGGTACACAAGGGGTCACGTGCTGTATAGATTCATTTAGACATGGTCACGTACAATACACTGACAACGTAGTACACTTGTACATTCGAACTGCAATCATTGTGCTCATGTGTGTGGCATGACATCTTTACTTGTGTGACACAGCACCACCAACATCAAAGTGATATTGTGTACAGTCTGCTGGACACACATTATGCTGCATATGTCACTCCATGGTGGTAGATTGCACACTATCATACAGGTACTCACTGTTATGAGAAGAAGTTGCGTATGAGTTGACTCCGGAAATCTCCGTCCTCCTCCTCGTCGCTAGCATCCTGGCAAGGCCTTCGTCCTCAACGGGCGGATGGTCCTCTTCATCAGGATCATGGATGAGTGGCACCTCCCCCTCCACTGCCATGTTGTGCAGCATGCAGCACACAGTGAAGATGTCACACACCTTGAGCGGGGAGTATGGTAGTGATCTGCCTGTCTTGTTGAGACACCTGAACCGGCTCTTCTGGAGTCCAAGCGTACGCTCTATCACATGCCGTGTCTGGCCATGTGCATTATTGTAACGCTGGTCTGCGGCAGTTCTGGGGTTGCGTAGTGGAGTCATGAGCCACGGCATGTTCGGATATCCGGCGTCTACTACAACAATCCATCATGTCAATGAGTGTGCAATGAGTAGCTATGAGAGAGATGATTGACATTGAGACATACATGAGTAACAGTGTATACCTACCAACAAGACATGCTCGATGGTTGCGCAGCTGCAGCATCATCTGTGGTACCCTGCTCTGCCTCATGATGAATGCATCGTGGCATGATCCTGGAAAACGTGCACAAACATGGGAAATCATCATGTTAGCAAGACACACCATCAGGGCATTTATGGAGTGGTAATCTTTCCGGTTGCGGAAGGCCTGCTCCTGAGCCTGTGGTGGCACCAGTTCAACATGTGTCCTATCAATGGACCCAATTACATGTGGCATGCGTCCCAGGTCATAGAATGCACCCTTGACATTGTTCAACTCTTGTGGAGTGGGGAACTTTATGAAATCATCAATGTGCTGCAATATAGCAGCTAATACATCACAGAGGGCATGACTAAACATGGTCTGGGACATCCCCCCCACATTACCTATGGTGAATTGGAACGTACCTGTGGCAAAGAAATGTAGGGTTGCCATCACCTTTACCTTGGGTGTCAGCGCAGTTGGATACCTGTGTCGCGGTTGTAGGTGTGGTTCCAGCCTGTCAGTCAAATCCTGAATCAATTTCTGTGGAAATCTGTAGCGGCGGATGCAATCCCATTCCCTCATGGCATCCAAGTCAGGCAATGGCCTTGGCAGAGGGGGTGCCCTGCACGACATGTGTGGGGAAAAAAGTGTACAACTATCAGCCTAAACATTTTACAATGTACATAGCACAATCAGCACTGATAACACACATGAAATCACTTATGAACCTGCCGTGGGCTATACATCATGGACAGTTATGCAAACTACTTGGCTCTCTTAACACATAACTGATTCCCCTGTTGTCTGTGAAATGTACATGACATGCACACAATAGATAATCTGGCAATGTCAGAGTTGGCAGACCAATGTATAGCGTCAGTGACACACGTCACATGACCTGCATGAGAAGGTGGTCATCGCATCCAGACAGCTGACTGCACGGAACACACCCACGTCACATGTGCTCTATAGTTTGCATTTCAGTGATATTGCGTATGAGTTTAGCATTTTACAATACTACACCACAGACATCCTCTGAATGCAGATTTGTATGTCTGTGGCCAAATGCTCTATGATGCCATCACACACATGAGCTGTAGAAATGCCCCTGTGGCATGGTGTGCGTACATGTGTGACACTTGCTATCACGACACAGAGCCATCATAGATGCACTGATAGAGGATGACGTTTACCCAATACAAACAGCATGTCCAATGGATTACAAGGCACACACATTACATTGTCACACAGGGTCATGCAAAGCCTAAATTGGTACAGTGAGACAGTGCCCCTTTCCCTGGTATCATGTGACAGATGTCCGTAAAGAAGAGTGTGCCATCACAGTGTTCATGTGAATGACTACATGTCCATTTTGTTACTCATGTGGCAAGTGTGAAGGTAATGTAAACCACATAGTGTCCCGTCACAAATGTAATGTCTCCACAGCCCATCACACATCAACAGTGCCACTAGTTCACATGCCCTCTGCTATTTGACTGTGTGCCACACCGGGGGCCTGCTAATGTAGGTCAGCCATGCGAATACATACATGGACATCCTCATGATGAACTCACACCCACATCCCTGCCATGTGTTTTCCTGTTGTCACTATAGTAATGGTGCCATTCGTGAGCCTGTGGAACACACTGTACACATGTATTGACTGGAGCATGTGATACACAGTACCCCACTGGTGCATGCGGGTGTACGGGTCGTCTCACCAATGCATTGTGTCCCTACGCATGTGGAGCATACCCCATTGGTGCGTGCGGGTGTACGGGTCGTCTCACCAATGCATTGTGCCTATACGCGATACAAGTCCGGAGCGTACCCCACTGGTGCGTGCGGGTGTACGGGTCGTCTCACCAATGCATTGTGTCCCTACGCGTGTGGAGCGTACCCCACTGGTGCGTGCAGGTGTACGGGTCGTCTCACCAATGCATTGTGCCTATATGCGATACAGGTCAGGAGCGTACCCCACTGGTGCGTGTGGGTGTACGGGTCGTATCACCAATGCATTGTGTCCATACGTGTGTGGAGCGTACCCCACTGGTGCATGCGGCTGTACGGGTCGTCTCACCAATGCATTGTGTCCATATGCATGTGGAGCATACCCCACTGGTGCGTGCGGGTGTACGGGTAGTCTCACCAATGCATTGTGTCCATACGCGTGTGGAGCGTACCCCACTAGTGCGTGCGGGTGTACGGGTCGTCTCACCAATGCATTGTGCCTATACTCGATACAAGTCAGGAGCGTACCCCACTGGTGCGTGCGGGTGTACAGGTCGTATCACCAATGCATTGTGTCCATACGCGTGTGGAGCGTACCCCACTGGTGTGTACGGGTGTACGGGTCGTCTCACTAATGCATTGTGTCCATATACGCGTGTGGAGCGTACCCCACTGATGCGTGCGGGTGTATGGGTCATCTCACCAATGCTTTGTGTCCATACGCGTGTCGAGCGTACCCCAATGGTGCCTGCGGGTGTACGGGTCATCTCACCAATGCATTGTGCCTATACGCGATACAAGTCAGGAGTGTACCCCACTGGTGCATGTGCGGGTGTACGGGTCGTCTCACCAATGCATTGTGTCCATACGCATGTGGAGCGTACCCCACTGGTGCGTGCGGGTGTATGGGTCATCTTACCAATGCATTGTGCCTATACGCGATACAAGTCAGGAGCGTACCCCACTGGTGCGTGCGGGTGTACGGGTTGTCTCACCAATGCATTGTGTCCATACGCGTGTGGAGCATACCCCACTGGTGCGTGCGGGTGTACGGGTCGTCTCACCAATGCATTGTGCCTATATGCGATACAAGTCAGGAGCGTACCCCACTGGTGCATGCGGGTGTACGTGTCATATCACCAATGCATTGTGTCTATACGCGTGTGGAGCGTACCCCACTGGTGCATGCGGGTGTACGGGTCGTCTCACCAATGCATTGTGTCCATATGCGTGTGGAGCATACCCCACCGGTGCGTGCAGGTGTACGGGTTGTCTCACCAATGCATTGTGTCCATACGCGTGTGGAGCGTACCCCACTGGTGCATGTGGGTGTACGTGTCATCTCACCAATGCATTGGGCCTATACTCGATACAAGTCAGGAGCGTACCCCACTGGTGGGTGCGGGTGTACGGGTCATATCACCAATGCATTGTGTCCATACGTGTGTGGAGCGTACCCCACTGGTGCATGCGGGTGTACGGGTCGTCTCACCAATGCATTTTGTCCATACGCGTGTGGAGCGTACCCCACTGGTGCGTGCGGGTGTATGGGTCGTCTCACCAATGCATTGTGTCCATATGCGTGTGGAGCGTACCCGGCTGGTGCGTGCGGGTGTACGGGTTGTCTCACCAATGCATTGTGCCTATACGCGATACAAGTAAGGAGCGTACCCCACTGGTGCGTGCGGGTGTAAGGATCGCCTCACCAATGCATTGTGTCCATACGCGTGTGGAGCGTACCCCACTGGTGCGTGCGGGTGTACGGGTCGTCTCACCAATGCATTGTGCCTATACGCGATACAAGTCAGGAGCGTACCCCACTGGTGCGTGCAGGTGTACGGGTCGTCTTACCAATAATTGTGTCCATACGCGTGTGGAGCGTACCCCACTGGTGCGTGCGGGTGTACGGGTCATCTTACCAATGCATTGTGCCTGTACGCGATACAAGTCAGGAGCGTACCCCACTGGTGCGTGCGGGTGTACGGGTCGTCTCACCAATGCATTGAGTCTATACGCGTGTGGAGCGTACCCCACTGGTGCGTGCGGGTGTACGGGTCGTCTCACCAATGCATTGTGCCTATACGCGATACAAGTCAGGAGCGTACCCCATTGGCGCGTGCGGGTGTATGGGTCGTATCACTATCGAAACATGGCGTTTGCAACGATTCACGCACCGTACTTGTGTGTCGATGCCTGAAAATACATAGGGAACACGTAGGGGACGAGTTGGATGCACTGAATGCAGGCTGGTTGTCAAGGAAACTGATATTTGAGTGTGCTACAGGTGTCCTGCAAAATTCAGTTGGCCAAAAGTATACAATGTTGCTATGTTTGTTGTGAAGCTAGAGCTAAACTTTCAAACCATGCAAATGTGTGTCAGGGCCTTATGTGTAATGGGATTGGATGAAACATAAGATGCAAAGTGATGTGCCCTATCACACTGTCTTCCTGAGAATGACAGCCCCTCAGCAGCACAGATTCAAGGCTGCATGTGGCTGTGAGAGGGCACTTGCCTGCACAATATTTGAGTGGACAACACTGCTGCAGTCTCTGCATTCCCTGGACCCTGATTTTGCTGGACATGGAGAGGGCACCTGCATTCAGTGAGGAGGACAACCAGGCCCTGCTGGATGCAAGCTGTATGGGAAACCAGGGGATCAGGTGAGTGCTTAATGTGTGAGTGTGACTACAGCCATTGTGTATTTATGGGACAGAGAGATGCAATGTACTTCAGAGTGAGTGCCTGGTGTGTACATAAAAATATCTACCATGCAGTGAATGATGTATCTAAATCTTGTGTACTGCTTACCGCCATTGTGCTAAGTACATTCACTTGAGAGTGTGTGGTCTGCTTAGAGTTCTTAGGTGTCGTGGGATATGTGCCAGCATGTGTGATAATCAAAGGAGAGAGTAAGGGTTTGTCCACGAGTATCCAGTTGTGGACCAGGATTACTCCTATTCCCCTTGGGCGAGTATTTTTTGAAACAAAATAGAGGAGTATCTCCTGCAGATTATAGGGTCAATAGTCTGGAGGATAGATTAAATGGCATAAAAGGAAAAAATTTCCTTTTCTTTAAAACCCCTCACTCACCAGCCTGGCGGTGACATGCTTCATCATCGGGGTCCACCCTGGTGGCCTAGCGTCACCAGGGTGTGCTTCGACACCTGAACTACAGTGGAGCGGGTTTGACTGTAGGTGCAAAAAGAATTTATGTTAAAAATTGTCCTGGTTTAACTCAAAAATGATTTTATTATAGAGTAACTGAACAATGTTAAAAATAATAGTGAGATGGTAGTAGGCAAGTTACGACCGACTCATCTCTATATGTGTTGGTTGTGCATTGGTCGACATGTTTCTACCAAAGGGACAGTGCCCGGTTTCTTCAGGACCAAAAAACAGGTGGACGGGAGGTGTGGGCCCACTAAAAGGCTCACCCTACCCTGATCCCCTGTTGAACCCACCGGCAAATTGCTCGGGGTGTGTGTGCTCAACTAAATAAGTGAGCAGGCAAGAGAAAAAAAGAGACCTGTGGAGAGAAAGGAATAAAAGCAGGTTTCAATTTTGAACATATTTACTATCCTGTTACGTCGTGGAGTGTCTCTATTTAGTGAAATATCATGCCATATAGATATCATGTTAACCCTCCGGGTGAGATAAAGTGGCATCCAAAGATGCTGAGCATAATCGATTGATCAATATGTGCGTGCATCGCTTCCTGCGTTGTGCTTGTCGTGATTACATGCCATCTAGGCGGCGTACTTATCCGCTTGTGATTAACACAGCAATCGGGGTGATGGGGCTGTGCTTTTTGTCAGACTAGTCACCTTGGTGCGCTTAGTAAATAGTGGCTATGAGCAAAAAGTGCTATGGTAGCGTGCGCTTAGATCATATTTAGTCGTTCTGTTTCGTGAAATTAACCGTAACAATGAACATACATAACTAACAAACATTTAACATTTAAAGTACACATGGGCATGGTGGCGTGAGTTCAGGCTTACTTAATTGAGAGCTCTGATGCGCTTCATCGGGCAGGGCGTAGGCTCTTCGCAACAGATAAACACATTCTGCAATTGCGGAATATATAGGAAAAAGGGTTTGAGCGTGTGGCCCGGGTAGCGGAAAGAGAGCGCAAGGGGGACCGTTCCGAGTGAGAGTCTCGGAAGGTTCAGCGCGTCCGCTGCGAGGGGTATGGGTTACTTACAGTTTTCTGGCAAAGCGATTAGCTAGAGACCTACTGCCATGGTTCCCTGCTCGGCTAGTAGAGCCGTTCTCTGCCAGTTGTAATTGTAGGCGTCAGCCGCTTCCGGGGTGGGCGCGGCCGAGCGCACGTCTGGGGCGTGGTCACGTGAGCACGCGTGCTGACGCTGCTGTGTGCTGGCACACCCCTTCAGGAGGTAAACAAACACTCGTGAGAGCGTGAGAGAAGGCGCACATGGGGAATTTGAATAAAGGAGTGGCTGTCCTATACGGACAGGGGAGGAGAGAAGAACTGGCTAACAGGCAGTGCCAGTTAGGGAAATTGCGCGAAGATCTGGGGGTGGCTGTAGGTTAAAGGGGACATAGGAAATTACCTAGTCGGTGCATTTTACATTAGGGATGTGAAATAAAGACTTCAAGTCGGTGCATATTGCACTAGGGATCTTAAAATGAGGTTATTGCCCTGCTCTTTCAGGGAAAAGGAAAGGCTTTCAGGAAGTGCCGCTTTGGGAATGGGGCAATATCTTGGCGCATACTACAGAGAGAGAGGGTGTGTCTCAGCTTGGCAGACTCAGAGTCTTGGGTTTTGGAGCCTATCTTAGGGTCGTGGTTGGTTAACAGGAGGAGAAAATTACGCATACTTAGGAGCCCTAAGAGCTCGTGACAAGTGATTGGTTATTTTAAGATGGTGCCCCAAGGAATATTATCGTTAAGGCCCGTCTTGTGGCTGGAAACTCTGTAAATCCAACGCTGTTCCTTCTCAAACAGTCGTGCTTGCACATTGGGACCTGGTTGGATTTGCTCGATGACAGTCCATCGCATGTCATTCGGGGTATGGCGTGCCATCAGAAAATGGTCCGTTAGTCTGGTGTTATTCTTCTTGCATCTCACTGTGCTTCGATGTTCTGATATGCGCAGTTTCACTTTCCGGGTTGTCATTCCTATGTAAGGAATCCCACAGGTGCATCTGATCAAGTATATAACATTTGTACTGTTACAGTTTGTGTGTGATCTCTGTACCCATGTTTTTCCTGGTTCGAGATCCAGGGTTTTTGTGTTGGTAGTAAGGTGGCAGACGCTACAGTCCCCGCATCTGGAATGTCCGGTAACTGGTGGGAGCCCCCATATTGCAGTGATAGTAGGGTTAGTGTCGTTGGCTGTATTTCTTGGCCGGGTGTTGACCAAGCTGTCCTTCAGGCTGCGTGCCTTTTTGTACGAGAACAGGGGTTTTTCCCAATTGAATTTGCCAGTGCAGAGTATAGACCAGTGTTTTCGTATGCTTTTACTCACTTGATTTGATGCTGCATTATATGTTGTGACACATGTGAGTGGAATGTTTTCCATATTTCTGGCTGTGTCCTCAAGTAGAGCTTCTCGCGGTTGGTTCCTTGCTCGTTTCTGACATTTGTTGATGATTGTCTGAGGGTAGCCTCGACTGGTGAGTTTGATAGTGAGATCTTGCGCCTGTTTCTTGTAGTCAGTTATTTTGCTGCAGTTCCTTCTGAGTCGCAAGTACTGTCCATAGGGTAAGTTTTCCCTGAGTGGGCGAGGATGGAAACTGTCAAATCTCAGGAGGTTATTTTTTGCAGTTGGCTTGAAGTGTGTTTTGGTTATCAAGCTCTCATTTTCTTTTTGGATTACTATGTCCAGGAACACCATCTTGTTTGTGTCAATACTGTGTGTGAATCGTAAATTTGGATCACAGGTGTTCAGCCAAGTGATGAATGACATTAGTGTCTCTCGTGACCCTTGCCATATGGTGAAGATATCATCTATGTATCGCCGCCAAAATTTTATGTGAGAACCGAAGGATCTCGAACCAGGAAAAACATGGGTACAGAGATCACACACAAACTGTAACAGTACAAATGTTATATACTTGATCAGATGCACCTGTGGGATTCCTTACATAGGAATGACAACCCCGAAAGTGAAACTGCGCATATCAGAACATCGAAGCACAGTGAGATGCAAGAAGAATAACACCAGACTAACGGACCATTTTCTGATGGCACGCCATACCCCGAATGACATGCGATGGACTGTCATCGAGCAAATCCAACCAGGTCCCAATGTGCAAGCACGACTGTTTGAGAAGGAACAGCGTTGGATTTACAGAGTTTCCAGCCACAAGACGTGCCTTAACGATAATATTCCTTGGGCCACTGTCTTAAAATAACCAATCACTTGTCACGAGCTCTTAGGGCTCCTAAGTATGCGTAATTTTCTCCTCCTGTTAACCAACCACGACCCTAAGATAGGCTCCAAAACCCAAGACTCTGAGTCTGCCAAGCTGAGACACACCCTCTCTCTCTGTAGTATGCGCCAAGATATTGCCCCATTCCCAAAGCGGCACTTCCTGAAAGCCTTTCCTTTTCCCTGAAAGAGCAGGGCAATAACCTCATTTTAAGATCCCTAGTGCAATATGCACCGACTTGAAGTCTTTATTTCACATCCCTAATGTAAAATGCACCGACTAGGTAATTTCCTATGTCCCCTTTAACTCACAGCCACCCCCAGATCTTCACGCAACTTCCCTAACTGGCACTGCCTGTTAGCCAGTTCTTCTCTCCTCCCCTGTCCGTATAGGACAGCCACTCCTTTATTCAAATTCCCCATGTGCGCCTTCTCTCACGCTCTCACGAGTGTTTGTTTACCTCCTGAAGGGGTGTGCCAGCACACAGCAGCGTCAGCACGCGTGCTCACGTGACCATGCCCCAGACGTGCGCTCGGCCGCGCCCACCCCGGAAGCGGCTGACGCCTACAATTACAACTGGCAGAGAACGGCTCTACTAGCCGAGCAGGGAACCATGGCAGTAGGTCTCTAGCTAATCGCTTTGCCGGAAAACTGTAAGTAACCCATACCCCTCGCAGCGGACGCGCTGAACCTTCCGAGACTCTCACTCGGAACGGTCCCCCTTGCGCTCTCTTTCCGCTACCCGGGCCACACGCTCAAACCCTTTTTCCTATATATTCCGCAATTGCAGAATGTGTTTATCTGTTGCGAAGAGCCTACGCCCTGCCCGATGAAGCGCATCAGAGCTCTCAATTAAGTAAGCCTGAACTCACGCCACCATGCCCATGTGTACTTTAAATGTTAAATGTTTGTTAGTTATGTACGTTCATTGTTACGGTTAATTTCACAAAACAGAACGACTAAATATGATCTAAGCGCACGCTACCATAGCATTTTTTGCTCATAGCCACTATTTACTAAGCGCACCAAGGTGACTAGTCTGACAAAAAGCACAGCCCCATCACCCCGATTGCTGTGTTAATCACAAGCGGATAAGTACGCCGCCTAGATGGCATGTAATCACGACAAGCACAACGCAGGTAGCGATGCACGCACATATTGATCAATCGATTATGCTCAGCATCTTCGGATGCCACTTTATCTCACCCGGAGGGTTAACATGATATCTATATGGCATGATATTTCACTAAATAGAGACACTCCACGACGTAACAGGATAGTAAATATGTTCAAAATTGAAACCTGCTTTTATTCCTTTCTCTCCACAGGTCTCTTTTTTCTCTTGTCTGCTCACTTATTTAGTTGAGCACACACACCCCGAGAAATTTGCCGGTGGGTTCAACAGGGGATCAGGGTAGGGTGAGCCTTTTAGGGGGCCCACACCTCCCGTCCACCTGTTTTTTGGTCCTGAAGAAACCGGGCACTGTCCCTTTGGTAGAAACATGTCGACCAATGCACAACCAACACATATAGAGATGAGTCGGTCGTAACTTGCCTACTACCATCTCACTATTATTTTTAACATTGTTCAGTTACTCTATAATAAAATCATTTTTGAGTTAAACCAGGACAATTTTTAACATAAATTCTTTTTGCACCTACAGTCAAACCCGCTCCACTGTAGTTCAGGTGTCGAAGCACACCCTGGTGACGCTAGGCCACCAGAGTGGACCCCGATGATGAAGCATGTCACCGCCAGGCTGGTGAGTGAGGGGTTTTAAAGAAAAGGACATTTTTTCCTTTTATGCCATTTAATCTATCCTCCAGACTATTGACCCTATAATCTGCAGGAGATACTCCTCTATTTTGTTTAAAAAAATATGTGCCAGCATGTCACGTGCTGGACACCACCATGAAAAAACATAGCTAGTTCAGTGTTAGCCATGCTCAGTGAGTGGTTTGAAAGTCCTAGGGCATCAGTTGCCTTTCACAGGCATGTAGTCCATTGGTGTTTGCTTACAGACCACATTCACATGAACAATGATACTAGTCCTGTCTGCATCCTCTGCCCTGTTGTTATCATCAATGTGGGGCAAGTGTGGGTCTTTGGGACATGGAGCAGGTGTACTGATGTACTTTCACTTTTTATTCCTGACAGGTATCTACCATGAGAAAGGGGACATCTGGCTGGACATTGCCAGGGCCATCAGGGATGTGAGGTCTGAGGGGGGACCACACCGCAGGGTCCGGAACATACGCAAGAGGTGGCAGGACACCAGGTGCTGGACCCGCCGCATCGCCCGGGTGCAGCTTAAGCTGGAGGCTCCACGCCGGCATGGAGGCACGCATCACCTCACCCCCAACCTACTCCGGGTCCTGGCCGTCATTTTCCCTGACCTCCATAGGCAGATGCAGTAGGGACAGCAGCAAGGAGGGGGTAGGTACATGTCTGTTTGCTGTCATGTGTGTCACATGCTACCTGCAGTGTTTGTGAGCCTGGTGACATTCCCACAGTGGGGGTGGTGTGGTCAGACAGGCACTTAATGCATTGTAATTTCAATGCCCCTTTTTAAGCTAATGCTCTTTTACATCCCTTACCCTCCTCCACATTTGCCCCCTGCTTTCTCTATTTCATATTTGTGCATGTCCTCCTAGGGAAGAAAGGTATTAGTATGCATATTGCTTAGCACATCATCATGTTGGAGGGGGGTCTGTGACACTTGTTGGTACCTTAACTGTTCAACAGGTGGGTGCACTGTGCTTGCCCTTCATGATAGCTTGGCACTGATCATGAGTCTCAACAACGAGTACTACACGGGTTTGCTTCAGTGGCCTTTGTCCTTGGTATGCTTTGTATTTCTCCTGTGTTAGCTACATGTGCACACTGTCCATGTATCCTAATTTTGCTTTGTGCATACTCACACTGGGCAGTGCATGTGTGCATATTCACAAGAAATGTAGCAGGTTCTTTGGGACAAATATTGATTGTGCAGCGAAACAATGTGACCTTGGATTAGTTTTTAGAGGTTTCCAGTTATTGAGAGCCAGATTCATATTTTCTACTACTTAGGCAGTATTACTCACATTGACGGAGTGTTTGGGATGTTGTGCATGGCAGGTGTGATGGGACAAACTGTTTAGCCTTGTCAGTGGTGTGCTGAGGATGTAATATCTGATGTGGACTTGTCACTATGCACTTAGGCTGTACTGCTGGAGAAGATAGTCATTGTAGGATTTACAGGAAATGTTATTGGCTCCCAGAGATGATTGCTTAACTCCTCTCCTGTTGACAAGCAGTGGCTCATCATTGTGACTGTAATCCAAGTTTTGGCCTGGTTTGTGACTTTGCTCTGTGGCTACAATGAGCTTTGTGTCTCTTACAATTGCGCATTAGGAGACTTAGATATGTGCAGAGTTATGTGGCATGTGACTCATGATGCATGCCATGATTAGAAATGGCGCAACATTTTTTCATGCTGATATGTATGATGGGGAGAGGTGACTGATATATTGTTCTTTTTCTCGTTGCCAACAGCATCATCACCACAACCTGGAGGAGACACAGACACAGAATGGACAGAGGGACCCAGCAACACTGCCACCAGCTTCGAGGAGTCGGAGGGAGGCAGTGGCACAGAGGGTGAGGGGAGTCAGCCGGCCAGACCTCATTAGCACGACACCTCCTACCATGCAGACGGCTCGGAATCTGACTCTATGTCTGTCCCCTCCTCCTCCAGACCCATCTCCACCCTCCCAGTTGTTAGGGGCCTTAGAGTCCGTTCTACCCCTGTGTCTCCTTTGTCCCCGGCACTGCAGCCCCTGCCCCTGTTTCCCCTGCTGCCCTCAGTGCTGAGTCTGTTGACCTACTCCGGCTGATTCAAGTTGGTCAGGCGTCAATGCTGACTGTCCTCCGTGGCTAAACACAAATAATGACACAGTTGTTGTCATTCATGGAGGGCATGTCAGCTGACATGTCTGATCAACGTCGGAGTTTGGCGTCCATGGACTCAGCACTGACGGCAGCACTTGCCATCCTGCAGCGTCAATCCCCCCCACTCCTTCTGACCCATCCACATCCCCCTCTCCCATCCCTGTCCACCAGATGCGCAGATCACACACCCCAACAGAGACACCCAGCACACCCACACATAAGTCTAAGCGCAGACCTCCATTCACCCAATCTCAGGGGGATGAACGCACACTCACAGGGACAGGGGAAACACATCACCCACCCACCCACAGCCACCATACACCTGACTCACAGCCCTCAACCTCCACTCCCATTGTGTCCCCGGGTTCAGGTGGTAGCCTGTCTGAACTGGCAGCAGTGTGCAGCACTGAATATGTTGCTACCTTTTACGCTGACCCTGCCACTGTGGAGGAATCCTGCCCACCTGCGCCCACTAAATATAAATGTAAATGCCAGCATACACATACCCTTCCCTCTCCTGTCCCCGCGGTGCCAGACTCAGACTCAGATGATGCCCCCATGGGTCCACAGACCTCTAAGTCCAACATGTGCAGGCAAGTTTTGGGGTGACAGCCTCCACAAAGTCACCACTGTAATGGACTTGGTTTTGGACTGGCTATTGGCCTTCAGTGTTTCTGGACTCATTTAATTTTTTTTTTCTGCAGATTGGCGCTGAATAAAACCTTTGATTTTTTTGTCTGAACTATTGCATTTCAGGGAATTTCTTTAGGTGCTGTGTGCCTACAAGTTTGTGTGATTTTAATGTTTTGGTATTGTGATAGATGTCTATTTTTCTGATGGGAATGAGGTGGACCATGGTATCTCTGTGCTATCCCAATGTTTCTGATAATTATCTATATTTGTGTGTGTGCACAGATTTAAGGCTGCATGTGGTTGTGAGAGGGCACTGCTGGGAGTCCTCTGCACCCAGCCCCTATACTGTTGGGCACTGTTGGGCACTGCTGGGAGTTCTCTGCACCCACCCCCTCTACTGCTGGGCACTGCTGGGAGTCCTCTACACCCACCCCCTCTACTGTTGGGCACTGTTGGGCACTGCTGGGGGTCCTCTGCACCCACCCCCTATAATGTTGGGTACTATTGGGCACGGCTGGGGGTCCTCTGCACCCAGCCCCTATACTGTTGGGCACTGTTGGGCACTGCTGGCAGTCCTCTGCACCCACCCCCTCTACTGTTGGGCACTGCTGGGAGTCCTCTGCACCAACCCCCTCTACTGTTGGGCACTGCTGGGGGTCCTCTGCACCCACCCCCTCTACTGTTGGGCACTGCTGGGGGTCCTCTGCACCCACCCCTCTACTGTTGGGCACTGTTGTGCACTGCTGGGAGTCCTCTGCACCCACCCCCTCTACTGTTGGGCACTGCTGGGCACTGCTGGGGGTCCTCTGCACCCAACCCTCTACTGTTGGGCACTGCTGGGGGTCCTCTGCACCCACCCCCTCTACTGTTGGGCACTGTTCGGCACTGCTGGGAGTCCTCTGCACTCACCCCCTCTACTGTTGGGCACTGCTGGAGGTCCTCTGCACCCACCCACTATACTGTTGGGCACTGTTGGGCACTGCTGGGGGTCCTCTGCACCCACCCCCTCTACTGTTGAGCACTGCTGGGCACTGCTGGGGGTCCTCTACCCCCACCCCCTATACTGTTCGGCACTGCTGGGCACTGATGGGGGTCCTCTGCACCCACCCCCTCTACTGTTGGGCACTGCTGGGCACTGCTGGGGGTCCTCTGCACCCACCCCCTCTACTGTTGGGCACTGCTGGGGGTCCTCTGCACCCAGCCCCTATACTGTTGGGCACTGTTGGGCACTGCTGGGAGTCCTCTGCACCCACCCTCTCTACTGTTGGGCACTGCTGGGAGTCCTCTGCACCCACCCCCTCTACTGTTGGGCACTGCTGGGGGTCCTCTGCACCCACCCCCTCTACTGCTGTGTGTCCTCTGCACCCACCCCTCTACTGTTGGGCACTGCTGGGCACTGCTGGGGGTCCTCTGCACCCACCCCCTATACTGTTGGGCACTGCTGGGGGTCCTCTGCACCCACCCCCTATACTGTTGGGCACTGTTGGGCACTGCTGGGGGTCCTCTGCACACACCCCCTCTACTGTTGGGCACTGCTGGGGGTCCTCTGCACTCAGCCCCTATACTGTTGGGCACTATTGGGCAGTGCTGGGAGTCCTCTGCACCCACCTCCTCTACTGTTGGGCACTGCTGGGAGTCCTCTGCACCCACCCCCTCTACTGTTGGGCACTGCTGGGGGTCCTCTGCACCCACCCCTCTACTGTTGGGCCCTGTTGGGCACTGCTGGGGGTCCTCTGCACCCACCCCTATACTGTTGGGCACTGATGGGCACTGCTGGGGGTCCTCTGCACCTACCCCCTATACTGTTGGGCACTGTTGGGCACTGCTGGGGGTCCTCTGCACCCACCCCCTATACTGTTGGGCACTGTTGGGCATTGCTGGGGGTTCTCTGCACCCACCCCCTCTACTGTTGGGCACTGTTGGGAACTGCTGGGAGTCCTCTGCACCCACCCCCTTTACTGTTGGGCACTGCTGGTGGTCCTCTGCACCCACCCCCTATACTGTTGGGCACTGCAGGGGGACCTCTGCACCCACCCTCTCTACTGTTGGGCACTGCTGGGGGTCCTCTGCACCCAGCCCCTATACTGTTGGGCACTGTTGGGCACTGCTGGGAGTCCTCTGCACCCACCCCTCTACTGTTGGGCACTGTTGGTCACTGCTGGGGGTCCTCTGCACCCACCCCCTATACTGTTGGGCACTGTTGGGCACTGCTGAGGGTCCTCTGCACCCACCCCCTCTACTGTTGGGCACTGCTGGGGGTCCTCTGCACCCAGCCCCTATAATGTTGGGCACTGTTGGGCACTGCTGGGAGTCCTCTGCACCCACCCCCTCTACTGTTGGGCACTGCTGGGAGTCCTCTGCACCCACCCCCTCTACTGTTGGGCACTGCTGGGGGTCCTCTGCACCCACCCCCTCTACTGTTGGGCACTGCTGGGGGTCCTCTGCACCCACCCCCTCTACTGTTGGGCACTGCTGGGGGTCCTCTGCACCCACCCCCTCTACTGTTGGGCACTGCTGGGGGTCCTCTGCA
Source organism: Lissotriton helveticus (assembly GCF_964261635.1). NCBI lineage: Eukaryota > Metazoa > Chordata > Amphibia > Caudata > Salamandridae > Lissotriton > Lissotriton helveticus. The sequence goes on from NC_136057.1 coordinate 1,533,769,553, forward strand.
CCCACCCCCTCTACTGTTGGGCACTGCTGGGGGTCCTCTGCACCCAGCCCCTACACTGTTGGGCACTGTTGGGCACTGCTGGGAGTCCTCTGCACCCACCCCCTCTACTGTTGGGCACTGCTGGGAGTCCTCTGCACCCACCCCCTCTACTGTTGGGCACTGCTGGGGGTCCTCTGCACCCACCCCCTCTACTGTTGGGCACTGCTGGGGGTCCTCTGCACCCACCCCCTCTACTGTTGGGCACTGCTGGGGGTCTTTTCCAACCACCACTCAGATGTGACGCACCGTACCCGAGCTTTCTGAGGTGTGTGCGACGTGTATCACTATTGCAATGGTGATATGCGCTAGTGTGTGACGCACCGTACCCCGAGTTTTCTGACGTGTGTGCGGCGCGTATCACTATTGCAATGGTGATATGCGCTAGCGTGTGACGCACCGTACCCCGAGCTTTCTGAGGTGTGTGCGGCTTGTATCACTATTGCAATGGTGATATGCGCTAGCGTGTGACGCACCGTACCCCAAGCTTTCTGAGGTGTGTGTGGCACGTATCACTATTGCAATGGTGAAATGCGCTAGCGTGTGACGCACCGTACCCCGAGATTAAGCACGTGTGTGCAGGTCATATCACTATTGCAATGGTGATATGCGCTGGCGTGTGACGCACTGTACCCCGATATTAATGACGTGTGTCCGGCGCGTATCACTATTGCAATGGTGATATGCGCTGGCGTGTGACGCACCGTACCCCGAGATTAATGATGTGTGTGTGGTGCGTATCACTATTCTATGGTGATATGCGCCGGCGTGTGACGCACCGTACCCCTAGATTAATAACGTGTGTGCGGCGGTATCCCTATTGGGATGGTGATATGCGCTGACATGTGGCGCACCCTACAGGTATACAGATTTCAGATTTCATTAGTCTTTATTTCGAATAAAATTAATAAAAGACGACATACATTGCATAAATTTTTTTTAAAAAACTACTGCAAACATGCACGCGATTTATATATGAAAAAAGTATAGCAATAATCGACATACAATCGTTTCCTGACAATTAATTTAAAAGGGTTTTCAATTTTGTTGAACGGATCAGCCACGCCCACCCCAAAAATTTGGCTACGCAAATCACAGACATTTCAGTTCGTATGTAACGTAGTTTCAACAGGGCATCACGATGTCCCCCACAATTCAAGGTTAAACATATAGGTTTCAGCCATTTCAATCGAGGGGATCGATATACCGGGCATGCACAAAACAGATGGCCAATGCTTTCTACCAGGTCAGGACAAAAAGGACATTTATTACTTCCATTCTTCGCCCATTTCGTGGTAAAGGAGTTGATAGGCAATGTACCCACCCGAAACTGATGATACAGTTTACGGTCTAGGGTTTTGCAAATCAAATCCCAATAGGACTCAAGGGACGGTGTTACCTTATGTGTTAAGAAAAGTCCCGTGAGACTGTTGTTCGAAGAATGGGTGACCAGTGTAGATTTTTTTGTGGCCCAGAAAAGATCCTTAAACTCTTGTTTCGATGGAAACCTGGAGCATTCAGGATATGTCCACAGTTCAGAGAGGCCCATTGAATGCAATATTTTCAATTCAATTCAAATGATCTTTATTCGGAGTTAAATGCATCCATAAAAGTACATACAGAGTGAAACATTTAAAAACATTTAAAAACATATAAAAATAGAAACGAGTTACATTTGGGTTTTAGCAGCATATGTACATAGGACACATAATACATAGTAAAGGGAAACATTTGTCCTATTAATATAAATAGGTTTCAGTTAGTCCACTCCCAAAATAATCGTACATATACAGACACACATATTGGTAAAACGTTGTGCAAATGTATGCAAAAACAATAAAGTGCAAAGTGCGTTCAGATAAGTAAAGTGCGGTGTGCATTTGCTAGTACAATACTGTTGTTCATTATGCATGTTCCATACTTGCCCTTGATCTTACACAGACTTTTAAAAAGCACATTACAGTGTATATAACTTCGTTTGTTGACAGTGTTTGAAGAAATCTCATTGCCAGATTAAAGTCCCTTAGGTTATATTTACGAAGAATCGGCATTAAATATTGGCGAATACACAGTTTATAATAGCCACAGAAAAAGAAGAAATGCAACAAACTTTGTTTCCCACCTTCGGAGCAGGAGCAATTCATCTCTTCTAAGTTTTTGTTAAAACCCAGGGGGAAGCTTAATAAATTAACAATGCTTCCATCCCGAAACCTGAGCAGAAGACTCCGGTTCCATCTTCCTATGGGAATTGACAAGTATCTGCAAAGTTTGTTTGCTTCCTCATTGCCTGAGTCGATAAGGGACCGGTATTTACTTACAACTGGTTTGGAGAAATCGCATCTCATTCTTTCTTCCTTATATAAGTCAAGCAATGCCCGTTTTACACTATTCTTATGAGCAGGTACAATGGTGTTAGGAGAACTAAACAAAACACCATGTCCCACGCTCACCAGGCTATTCTTAACAGCTTTTAACCAGGGTATACATTGGGATCTTTCACATGATAAACAATCGGATATTATGCTAGGTGTTAAAGATGCCGATGGGTTTAGCCATATTTTTATCCAAAAGAGCGCGGGCCTCGACCTAATAAAATCAGTAATGTAAGGCAACCTAAGTTCATTATGACAAATAAGTGTGGGGGCACTGGGAACACCCCCCAGCACCCTCCTACAAAATCTATTTTCCTCCAGCTGAAGAGACATGCTGTTACTGTAACCCCACACTTCTGCTCCATATGTCCCCGTGGGTTGACATTGGGTACGATAAATATTGAGCAGGGGGGTAATAACATCAGCCAGTTTAGGTTGTCGGAGAGATAAAATTGAATTGATTGATTTACCAATTTTATTTCTCGCATGGGCAGCATGTGGCTGCCATGAGCTTGTATTTGAAAATAATAGCCCTAAATAGGGAAAAGTGCTGGTGCATTTGAGAATGTTGTCACCTGATTTAATTGAGGTAATATTGTATTTTTTAGGTCCGCAGTTCATAATAAAAGATTTTTTTAAATTGGTATTTAGACCCAGATCAGACATAAAAGCAACAAACCCAGTAATTAAAATACGTAAAGCATTCGGGGTGCGCCCCATTAATACTGCGTCATCCGCATAAAGTAATGTAGTAACGGGGGAACCTTTTATAGTTGGTACATCCTTAGTGATTTTACTTAAAGTGCTGCTCAATCCATTAATATACAAGATAAAAAGCAGTGGGGCGAGTACGCAGCCCTGTCTAACACCTCTGCTAATAAAAATATCATTGGATAGATCACCATCTTTATTTATACGTACTCTTGCCTTTAAATCCCTATGCAAATAAGAAAGAAAATATACCAGTGAGTCATCCAAACCATATTCAAGCAAAAGTGACCACAACCTAGAACGATTAACAAAATCAAAAGCGGAACTCAGATCCATGAAACCCAAATAAAGCGGGGACTTTTTAACAATAGTGTATTTGGTCATAATCAAATTCAAATTAAGACATTGTTCAACAGTGCCCACATGGCTTCTGAATCCCAATTGACTGCAATGTAAAATGTTGTTATCCTCAGCCCAATTCCTTATCCTTTTAAAAATTACCCTTCCGAGGACTTTTAACGTATTATCAATAAGTGAAATTGGACGGTAACAGGCAGGGTCCATCCTGTCACCTTTCTTAAATATCGGTACGATGACACTGTTTGACCAGGACTCGGGAATAGAGCTGTCAGTCAAATTATTAAATAAATTGCAAAGTAAAGGGGCCCAAAAGTTGATTTCCGATTTAATCTGGTCAATAGAGAGACCATCCGGGCCGGGGGCTTTATTGCTAGCACTCTCAATTATAGCATCCTCGACCTCGGATAATAAAATGTTCAGTGGTTCAACAGTATTAGATGGGGGGGCAGTATCTAGAGAGAAGGCTGATATAGCATACATTTTTGAAAAATGCTCTACCCATGCCTCACCAGTTATATTACAATTAATTGGTTTGATATTGGAACCAAAGGATCTAAGGGACTTTACTTCTCTCCAGAAACCTGCCGTATCCTTTAATGTGGCAGTACGCGTGAGAGATTCCCAATGATTAATCACTAGGGCCTCAGATCTGATACGTAACGTAATTTTGTATTTTGATCTTAATTCTCTCACGAGTGGGGCGTCCCTGGGATTAATTTTTAAGGCCGCCCTCAGGTCCCTATTGGCCTTAGAGCAGGAGGAGTCAAACCAACGGGGGCCATGATCAATGTTAGGCCTAACTGGTTTTGAAGATTCTCTCTTAATAGCCCCACAGAGATTATCAAAAGACACAACCACATCGTCGCCAAAACTAGTAAGCGACAGACAGGTCTCTACTATCTTAGGGTGTTTTCGAATTACTCTAGCTAAAATGTCTTTATTATCCACCCCTTTCCATATTAATCTTAATTTATCAGTAGATAACTCCAAGTTTTGAGCCCCACTCTCTCCTCTCAAAGCGGCTTTTGTGATCTGCTTCACCTCTCGGAGCCATGGAATTCTATGAGCACCCCACAATGATTTAATCTCATCCAACTCATGGGCAAAGAGGCTAAGCTCTGGAGTCGTCCAAAGGCGACGCCAGAGTGCCACGAGACAAAACTGCGCCATCTCGTCCAGAGGTCTACAACCTAGGTCTAGGAGCAGTGGTTTTATTGGTGAGGATTGTGGAATCCCAACCAGGTTCCGTAGAAACCTATTCTGTGCTATGGTCAGTGCTGACAAGTCCTTGTAACCTCAGATGTCAGCTCCATACAGGGTAGCAGCATTTGCCTTGGCTTCATAAATTTTTAACGCTGGTGTAATGCGTTTGGTCAGGGATTTTTTTTGTTCCTGCAGTAAGCATCCCGTAAGGCGAGTAAATTTAAGTTTTAAAGCCTCCAACTGTGGGTTCCAATTAAGTTGATGATCAAGGGTCACCCCCAGGTATGTCATGACCGTAACTTGTTCAATTGGGGCATTATTCAAGGTAACCGAACTTTTGATTGATTTATTTTTGTTGAAAACCATAAATTTGGTTTTATCAACATTGATCTGCAGATCATTATTCTTACAAAACTCAGCAAATCTATTCAGGGCTGTCTGTAGACCGCTCCGAGTTTTGGAGAGGAGCAGGGTGTCGTCGGCGAATATTAACATCGGATATCCGCCCAGGGTGGGGGCATCTGTATGCGTGTTAGTAAAAAATGCAACTACCTGGTTGATGAAAAGGAGAAACAGGGTGGGGGCCAGCACGCAGCCCTGGCGCACCCCTCGTTGGACAGGAAAACCACTGGTCACCTGGCCCTGTCTTCCCCACCTTACCTGTGCAAAATTATCCTCATGTAAGCGCCTGACTAGTTCTAGGAGTTCTAAGGGGAGGCCCATAAGTCTGAGGGCATCCCATAGTTTTGCCCTAGGAACTAAGTCGAAAGCCGACCTAAGATCGACAAATGCGGCATAGATGACCCCACCGCCCAAGAAAACCACCTTCCAATAGAGCATGGTGAGTCGGAACACCTGATCTAAGGTGCTGGTGCCTGATCTAAACCCTGCCTGCATGGGGGAGAGTATGTTGTTCTGCTCAATCCACCCCTGAATTCTTGCTAAGGTCATTCTTGATACAATTTTTTGAATAGAGTCGATCAGGCTTATGGGACGATAGTTATTAGGTAATGATCGGTCCCCTTTCTTATATACTGGTAGTATCTCAGCACCTTTCCAGGATTGGGGTATCCTGGCCCCTGCTGCGATAGAATTTGCTAGTGTTGTAATGTATGGAACCCATAGATCAAGATTTGATTTAAAAAGGTCCGCAGGTATGGCATCTAAACCTGGGGCTTTGCCAGACTGGACAGAACCTAGGGCAAATATCATATCTGACGCGGAAAAAGTAAGCCTATCCCCAAGAAATATTGGCAATATCCCCACTGCAGGCTCGGAAGCCAGTTCCTGTTCGGCGTTTATATCTTTAAATTGGGCAGAAAAAAAGTCCACCCAATCCAGAGCGGAAACATGGTTTACTGGTATTTGGGAGTCCGAGTCCCTGCCCCTTCTAACTATTTCCCAAAATTTTACTTGGTTAGATGATTCGCAGGCTTTGAGGAGATCTAACCAATAGGAGTCCTCCCAGTCTCTCTTGGCTGCCCAAAGGGTGTGTTTGTAAAGCTGCCTAGCTTCCCTGATATCAAAAGTTATCCTGGTTTTAACAGCTGCTAACAATTTGCTATGAGCTTCTCTACAGTTCTTATTATACCATCTTTTGTGTGGTTTATCTTTCTTGTTTTTTTTTTGTGGCCTAGTAAGAAGATTTTTAAGTGCCGCAAAACACTTCTCATGAAGATCGATGGTGGGGGAATCGGCTCCGCCAAGTGGAGATAGTACAGTCATCCTACTCCTTGTGTCTAGAACCAGCTCCTCAATTTTACAAATGAGCTCAGGGTCAGTAATGACCCTAGTCCATTTGACCCATCTTTTGTTATCGCACAAGACTAAATCAGGCATTACACAGGCTGTCTCAGTTAAGAGACCACCCAGTCCGGGAACCATGAGCCCCAAAGAGAGGGGATTATGATCACTCTCTGGCCTGGTCTCTACTACCATATCCATCACATGTGACCAGGATTCAATATTGACCAATATATAGTCAATACGACTTGCACTAGTCCCATTATCAAAGGTAGATTTCCCTAGCTTGTCCGACGGGGTGCGGCCATTCACTGCCCGAAGCCCCCACTCCAGGCAGAGACCCAACCAGTGGAGGGCAGCCTCCATTCCCCTGACACCCTTACTTATAGCTAGTGGGGGAATATTCCAGGCAGTATCTTCGTCAATTCCCACATCTTCAGCCAAACTGAGGATAGGTTCAAATGAGCAATTCAGATCACCTGCCACTACGACAAGATGATCACCTTTGAACTTATTCAGGAGATGTTCAAGATCGTTAAGGATTGGTTGCTTCCTCCCACCCTGACAACCTCGAGCGTAGATATTAATTAGGGTGATATGCTTGCAGTTATCCTTACTCAGGATAATACAGAGGATGTCCGCATTCTCCACCAGAATTTCTTTAGCACTGAGACCCAGAGAGCTTCTAATCCATACAGTCAGTCCTCCCGAAGCCCTACCCCTGGGGCCTTGTGTGGCCGGTTTGTGATAGTTCAGGTAGCCTACCCTAAATAGGGGAACGATTGACCAAGTTTCCTGAAAAGCGACGATATCATGCGTAGAAATGAAATATACCCAATCGTCGCTGTCCAGGCGACCCCTCAATCCGGCAATATTCCATGAGCCCACCTTAAATGCATTTAACGAGCAGCTAAGTGGAATAGCCTTAGATAAGCCCAGAGCCCCTGGCCTGGTTAAAGTGGAAATATTAACATGATCCAGGGTTATGCTAGGGCCGTTTCGTGGGGTTACACAATCCATGCAGGTTACTGGGGGAATGTGGGGGACAATTGCTTGAGGGGGAGTTGGTTCCATGAGGTGTATTGAAGCATCCGTCCCCCCAAGTCAGTCGACCTCATCCAAACAGCCAAACATGTTAGTAGTAGGAGCCCCTTGCCACCAGTTGTTTTGGCTTTGCCAGCCATCTCTTCGTCCTTTCTGTCTAGATTTTTGGACTGTTGACCAGGACCCCTCCATCACAACCTGCTGTCGAGGGGGATAGAAAAAAGTGAGGGGTCTAACAACAATAGAGGAGTCATCGTCACATGAGGCCCATGAACTGAGATGCTGAGCTGTGCGGGGATCTGCAAAGGACACTACTATACAATCGCCAGCAATGGACTTGCGTGTGGGACCCACCCGTGGTACTCTACGCACCATTAATACCCGGCTTCTTAGATGGTTAGGGAGCTGTCTATTTGTATTAAGCCAGTGAATGATCTTGTTTTTTAGGGACCAATGGTTCTCTTGGATTTGTGGACCAAGGGCGGGCACGCCAGCTAATACTATATCGTAAGGCCCAGCCTCAGGTGGTAAATCGATATACCCGCCACGAAAATTTGGTCGACTGGGTTGCTGAGGGAATAATTTCTTGAATGCTGGCTGGTTAGACTGGTGAGAAACAGTTTGGGGTCTTGGCATTAATGGCGCTACACTCTGGGGGGGACGGGCGCTCGGGACTGTAGGACTTGGATTAGTAGCAGTGAGGCTACCAACTTTGGTACGGGGTTTGGGTATAGGTTTAGATACTGGGGGGGGCAAAGCCGGGAATTCTGATTCCTGAACCTGAAGGGTACAACCCTCACCCTGGGGAAACCTAGCTTCCATTTGTTGAAGACCTAAACTAGCCAATGTGACTATAGTCTTATCCATTTCTAGTAGGTTGTTTTCAATTCGGGAGAGTCTAAGTTCAAGGGGAGTAAGTAGCTGTTTTAATGTATCCCAGACAGTTTTGAGGAATTCTTCATCTCCCCTCCTATCCTTCTCCAACTCACTCGCCCTACCCTCTGGGGGCCCTACCTCAATCTTATCTTGGGTGATTCCCGTAGTAGGATCTAACATGACACTACGTGAACCTGTGTCGTTTTCCCTACCCAGGGTGGCGATGTTAGTTTTAGGAGCTTCTTCACCCGCCCCATATGTGACCAATGGTCGTCTACTATTAAAGAACTGAGATCTTGCAATTTTTGCCTTTTTACGAGCATAGATAGATCGAGCAAGGCATTTCCTCACTTTTTTAGTGTTTACTGCTGGTTTGGACAAATCGGCTTTAGTGGGAAAGCCTATGCCGGCCACAGGGGTATAGGGTATGGACTCCTCCAAGGGCTTTAGAGGTGATAGTGTTGGATTCAAAGGTGGATCAAGTGGGGGTGTGGTTGGAACATGGTGAATATCTGCCAGCGTTAACAATGAGCGGGGGGCTGATGTACGCTCAGGGGTCAGAGCTAAGGCAAGATTCCCCAAGGAAGATTTTTTTGAAGAGGTTAGGTTCAGGGAAAGCTTGCGCGCGCAGCATCTAATTCTAAGGAAACCCTATGTTGCATTTTGCTGATTTCCACATCAATGGCCAAATTGGTCCTTGTGAGGAAATCATCTAGGGTTCCATTAGTCTTATTAAGTCCCTTGGCTGTCTTGCTGCGACTACCCCGTGAACACATGGTGGGTGTTAAAGTGGGCGGTGTGACACAAATAGAATATATCAACAATAATCAACAAACCAAGGAGAATGGCCCAGCCCAGACCTCTTAGACCTCGAACGGCCCGCTCTTTGCCCGGTCTTCGCCCCGGTCGCTCCCGCGCGCTACCGCGCAGCGGTTACTCCTCCCTCTTAAATAGGGTTAGGACAGGACAGGGCAAGGGGCGTTGCCGGCAGGGAGAGCGGCCACAGGTGTAGCACGCAGGGACTCCTGGGCAATGGAGTCCCTGCTAGACTGCTCGCAGCCCTGCCTGTGCGCTAGGGGTTCAAGGATGTTCTGTTCTCCTCCCAACACCCCACGGAGACTGTAGGCACAGCGGGACCCGCGCAGCGGGTCCGGCAAGTTGTAGAGTTCTCCCGATGGTCCAGCGACGACAGGCAGCAAGAATGAAGTTGCCTCCAAGCAGGTCCGGTGAGCAAAGTTTCCGGCTAGGTAGCGGAAAGGGTGCAGCTTTGTCCACTGTCAGGGGGCGTGGCCGGCAGGGAGAGCGGCCACAGGTGTAGCACGCAGGTCTTCCTGGGCAATGGAGTCCCTGCTAGACTGCTCACAGCCCTGCCGGTGCGCTAGGGGTTCAAGGATGTTCTGTTCTCCTCCCAACACCCCACGGAGACTGTAGGCGCAGCGGGACCCGCGCAGCGGGTCCGGCAAGTTGTAGAGTTCTCCCGATGGTCCAGCGACGACAGGCAGCAAGAATGAAGGTGCCTCCAAGCAAGTCCGGTGAGCAAAGCACCCTACAGGTATACTTCCGTTGTTGCGGTGGGTTGTAATCACCGTCTGCGCCGTCGTCGGTTTCGATGTACGAGGTCGTAGGCGTACAGGGCTCGGATGACACGGTCGATGGGGTTCATGTCGTGTATGTCGCGTACCGGGGTGCAGTTCGTGGCGGACTCTGGATTTACGGCAGTTTACAGCTCTCGTAGGAAAAGGGCCGTACGGAGTGTCTTCAACATGGATCGTACTTCCTGGTTCCGAAATGGCTGCCGATTTACGTACGGACGTGGCGTACAGCATCGGACGGAGTGAATCCGTAAGTAGTTTGTAGTTGTACGGTGTTTGGTACGAGTCGTACGGAGTGGCGCTTTGTGTTAGGATCGTACTTGCTAGTTCGTACGGGGACGTTGTTGGTGTACGAATCGTACGGGAAAAACGCTCGGTACAGCTAATCGGAACGCTTTTACCCGGATCGGAATCGACCCCCAAATGTCGGTTTGGTTTTTCCCGTCCAGTCATTTGTAAAGGAAGAGTAAATTTTTTTTTTCTGTAAGGCACACAATAACTCAAAAATCTCCAAAGAATACCTACAACTTAAAAATAACAGAAGTGTCAAAGTCATCCAAGACCTCATAGACACCCTGAAGCCACAATTGGAAAGTAGAACACTGCGCAGCAATGCAGTCCCCACGCATGTGCAGGTGTTGTGCTCCCTCCACCTATATGCCACTGGTAGTTACCAAGATGTCATTGAATTGGCCAGAGGTGTGTCGCAGAGTGTACTTTTGCGTTTCTTACACCATATCCTAGATGCCATGCTAAACCACATACATCAACACATCTACCTGCTCAGGAATGATGTTGAACTGGAAAATACAAAAATGCAATTTTATAGAATAGTAAAGTTTCCACGGGTCATTGGGTGCATAGATGGGACCAATGTTACCATATGTCCCCCCTCACACACAGATTACATATTCTGTAATAGGAAAAGCACACATTCCCTCAACATCTAAGTTGTCTGTGATGCAAACAACATCATCACAGACGTTATTGTCAAATATCCAGGAAGCACACATGACTCATACATCTTCAGACACATTGGCATATATCAGAAATTAGAGAGAGGTGATTTTGATGAAAGATACCTACTAGGTACTGAATCCTCATGTTCACTGTGAAATGTAATTGCACTATGATTTCTGCATGCTTGTTGTCTCACCATCATATTCCCCCCCGGTGACAGTGTGTATGCCCTACGTTCAAAGATCCTCACACAGTACCTGTCTCCTACCAACACACCTGAGAGGCAGTACAACAGGGCACATAGACGCACCAGGTCAGGCATTAAGCGATTATTTGGCATCCTGAGATCATGATTCTGGTGTCTTCACAAGAGTGGTGCAGCCTAGCAGTATGCGCCTGAGACAGTTTGCAAAATCGTGGCTACCTATGCCATACTCAAAAACATTTAGAGGGTTTTGTATGTTTTATCATCATCGTACCTACCCCAAGCAAGGTTCCCCATCTGGTGGAGTCTATATTTAGTTTAATATCTCCTCAGGTGGCAAGGCTAAAACTCTTGTTACAAATCACAATATTTATCAAGCCATAATTTATACACAAGGGACCTCAATTTGCTTCATTAACTTTTATGATAATGATTTCATGACTGCACCAAATATGAATTGTATTAACCTGTTCAATTATGTTTCTTATATAAAAAGCCAAATGACGTTTTATAACTTGGCTGGCATTTGTCTGTGTGGTGGCTTTAATGCCAGGATGTCAAGGGAAAGCGATTTAGCCTTTGTTCCTACTCCAGATGCACATACATGCAAAAGAGGGAAAGAATTGCTAGATCATCTGTCATATCACAATCTACTTAACGTGATGGACATTGCTGATGTACATTATAAAACCTGGTGTCCTATTCCAACATATAGAGGTCGTGGGTGCGCCTCGATAATGGATTTTGTTTTCATTTCTGCTTCGTTAGAAGATCTTTTACTAAAAGCCGAGGTCGTACCTACTGTGTTCGGAGACCACAACCCCATCTCATCAATAATTAGGTTTGCCCCTAGACCTGTTTTTACTAAAGAGCCTGGAGCTAGAAATCTAATGCCCTCAATGGACAGTTTGAGAGTAATCTGAAAGGGTATTGATAATGGTAAACTATTTTCCAAAATGTAAAGATTAATTCATCTTTGATTGAGATATGTCTATCATTTGACAATCCCAACCCAGAGGTAATTAATGCTTTTGGCCATTTATGTGCTGGTATTAAACAACTGATCTCATGGCCTGCACTTAATAACAACCCAAGTCCCAGATGGTTCAACAACACTTGTTTGCGAGGAAACAAATTGCTCCACGCGGCACTCGCAGCGGTACCCAGGGATGCAACCCTTGTTAGATCCTTGAGACAACTTTATAAACATGAGGTAAAGCAGCGTAGAGAGGTGATTTTAAAAGAACGCTGGGATAAGCTTGCTTGTGCCGCCAGTCTTAACAATGGAAAGGGTTTTTGGGAGGCAGTTAAAGATATGAGATCTATGAGTCCTATACATACTCCTATAAATTGTAACATAAGCAGTGAAGCTTGGGAAACCCACTTTACCACAATTTATACAGCCCCTACTGTGAGTGAGGATCCTTATGATTCGCATGTTGTTTCACGGATCCAAATATTTATATCAGAAGTAGAGGTTGCAATCAACCAAAGCTTAGGCAATAAGGCCCCCGGCCCCGACCGGCTCCCGGTTGACCTCATTAAGCACAAACCGGAGTTCTGGGCACCTGTTTTACTTAATGTTTTGAACAACCTCACAAATTCTTTTTTACCTAGCATGTGGTCTACAAGCATCATCGTTCCGATTTTTAAAAAAGTAGACCGATCCAATCCCAGCTGCTATAGACCGATCTCCCTGATCGATAACACACTTAAATTACTATGGAGGATCCTGTTTAATAATAAACAAAGGGGGGAAGGGAGAGGGAGAAGTGGATTCTGTCTCCCCTTACAATATTCATAAACAAAAGGAATCCACTAAGTGGGGTTTGGTTGTCACTGCAATGGTGAGGAGCAACCAGTGTTGTTTAAATACCCCTCACACACCAACAGGCCCCTTGGTGTCATGCTTCATCATCGGGGTCTTCGCAAACCTCTACGGGATGCGGCGTGCTACGACTCACGACTATGTAGGAGCACTATCAGTGAACTATGTGCTGATGTGTGTGAGGGTAAATGATGTGAGTAGTGGGGTGAAAGTGAAAAATTAAAAGATACCTGGCACGTAAGTACTGGAAAAAATTTTTTTTATTTGTCTTCGGCTGGTAACATTAAAAGTGCTAGAGTGGTTGTTTTTTGCGTCGACATGTTTCGGAGTAGAGAACTCCTTCTTCAGGACGAGGATGTGCACTACTTATCCCCACCTTACTCACATGTATGTCGATATAAAAGTGTGCTCTACAAAAATAATCTTAGGTGAAAATGTACCTATCTGTTTTAAAAGTCATAAAGTCCGTTGCGCCCAATTGGCGAAGAACTGAACCTGTGAATAAAGAAAGGTCAGATAAACCATGGTGTAATATACATATTCAGGAAACACTGTGTAAATACACAGGAGGGTAACAAGGAGCAAAAATGGAGGTCCAGGAACCCTAAAAAGAAAAAGAAAATAACGAACAGCACATAGACTGGGACACACATTAATGGTCTCTGGAAATGCCATGAGATAGAAAAATAAGACATAGATGTATATAGCTTACTTATAGTCATGGGCCAGATTGCCTCATGAGCCAGATACGTGGTATGGGGGTCCAGTCCGCCCGGTGTGGCAACCTGTGAGGTATTTAAGGGACCGAATTAAAGCATTATGAGCCCTCGATCCTAGTAAAGGTTTTCAGGCCAGTAAAAAACTCCCATACACACAAACACACTCACGGTTACTTCCAGGGCTGTTTGGCTCTCTTCCCCTCCACGCGGCTCCGACGAATGGTCGGCTAGGTCAGAGTTGAGCCCTTTTATAGTATTCCCCTGTCCCTAATTGACCACTTATTGAAAACGGAAAAGGCCCACACAAGGGACTAACCCTCCGATTCTAATCCGCTTCTGCGCTGGATGGGTAGGGCGTTCCCATGGTGGTGCGCATGTGCGAAGGGGTAATGATACTCGCCGGTGCCTGCGCATGGCGGTAGTGTCTCTGTTAACCTTTCGCAGACAGATTGTTGGTCATAAGAGCATGCGCGGGGAAAGCTGACTAGTCACTAGCGCATGCCTATGGATCATGTCTTACATCGCAGAGTGTCATATGGAAAACCTCTGTTTTTGGCATATTTCTAAGTAAAAAATAGGTGCGGGCGGGGGGTAGGGCATGAATTGACAGCGTTATTGGCAGGAATAGATAATGGCTATATCATAATAACCATAGTTAGAAATTACAGAATTGGACTACCATACAGTATTAGGGGCACCTTAACTACATGGTGTCTGGGGGCTCCATTTTAACGTAATTGGCTCCATGGGATGGAGTCATTCAGCCCCGTGACATCAGAGCCCAAACGAAACACCCATCTCTGTTCTTTTTCAAACAGGCCTCTTTCTGAAGGCAGTTGTTCAATTACTGTCCAATGTATATCATTTACACAGTGCTGCGCCTCAAGGAAATGTGATGCCATTTTTGTTGTTTGTTTTTTACATCTCACATTGCTCTTGTGTTCATTGATTCTGGTTTTTACAGCCCGTGTCGTCATTCCCACGTACTCTTTTCCACAAGGGCATGTGATGAGATACACCACATTGCGGCTGTTACAATTCGTGTAAGCAGGTTGTTCCCACTTGGTGCCATTTTTGAATTCGAGACTCAGGCTTTTCTCAGTGAGGTGGCAATTGTTACAATTACCACACGGGTAATGCCCATGCAGACCTTGCAGCCTAGTCTGTTGTATTACATTGGTTTGGGGTCTTGTATGCACCAAGATATCTTTTAGGTTTCTTCCTCTCCTATGGGCGAAGATGGGTTTTTCTAAGACTAGATTCCCACTTGTCAGGATGCGCCAATGTTTATTAACCAGCTTGGAGATCTGGTTTGAGACGGGGCTGTATGTCGTGACACAGACTGTTCTGTTTTCTGTTTCTTCTTTTGGGGGATTATCTTCCAAGAGAGCTTCCCGGTTATTATTGCGGGCTCTTTTCATAGCCTGGTTTATGATTTTGTTTGGATATTTCCTTTGTTGTAATTTCTTACTCAGATCAAGTGCTTGGGTTTTGTACTTCCCCACATCGCTGCAATTGCGGCGCAGTCGTAGGAACTGCCCATATGGTAAGTTCTCTCTTAGGTGACGTGGGTGAAAACTGTCGAACCTAAGGAGGCAGTTCCTAGCTGTAGGTTTAAAGTGTGTCTCGGTTTTTAGTTGGCCTGCTTCATGGTAAATATTTAGGTCTAGAAAAACCATTGATTCATTGGACATTTGGTGGGTAAATTTCAGGAAGTCATTCTGATTGTTGATCCATTGCATGAATTCCATGACAGATTGGCTATTTCCTTCCCATATGACCAAGACGTCATCGATATAGCGCCTCCAGGAGAGGATCTTACTCCTGAACGGATTGTTTTGGTGAAGGATTTTGGTGGTCTCCGAATGGTGTACATAGAGACCTGCCAGGCTCGGCGCAAATGTGCTGCCCATGC
Source organism: Lissotriton helveticus (assembly GCF_964261635.1). Taxonomy (NCBI): domain Eukaryota; kingdom Metazoa; phylum Chordata; class Amphibia; order Caudata; family Salamandridae; genus Lissotriton; species Lissotriton helveticus. Next base: position 1,533,785,117 of record NC_136057.1, read on the forward strand.
TGGTCCCATGGCGTTGCAAGTAAAGGGTTCCTTCATACTCAAAGAAGTTCTTGGTGAGGGCCATCGAGATGCATTCCATCACTACTCCCCGTGGGGTATGGTAATTCCATTGTTTGCTGTGTAATACTTCCTCAATAATGAGGAGAGTTTCGTCGTGTGGGAGACTGGTATAAAGGCTCTCCACATCGAGGCTCAGTAATATTTGAGAGTCAGGATTAAAAGGGTGGTCTCTTAACATTTGGAGCACGGCTTTTGTGTCCTTGAGATACGTATCAGTGGCTTGTACCAGTGGTCTCAAGAAGGCATCCGCGAACTTGGAAAGCGGTTCCAGTATAGATGCGATGCCAGACACGATGGGGCGGCCCGGAGGGTTCTCTAGATTCTTGTGAACCTTGGGTATTGTGTAGAAATAAGGTGTTCGCGGGTTTTTTTGTGTCAAGAAAAGTGCCTCCTTCTTTGAAAGCCAATCATGGCTAAGAGCTTCTTCAGTCATTGCTCCTACTTGGATGCGTATGGACTCTGTGGGGTCCTCATCCAGAACCTGATAATTCCTTCTATCCGAGAGGAGTCTCCTGCATTCTTGGTCGTATGCCGTCGTTGTTTGAATCACGACAGCTCCGCCCTTATCCGCGGGTTTTATGACGATCAGTTTGTTTTGAGACAGTTCCCTTACTGCTTCATTCTCTAGTCTGCTCATATTTTGGAAAACTCTAGAGTCAATATCCATTTTGCCTAATTCCAACATGACTGCTTTTTCGAAAGCTAGAACTTCAACTGGAAGCTGATTGTCCTGTGGTGTAAAGGACGACTTTGGTTTTAAGCCTGTGTCGGATGTCTCAACTCTAGGTGCTTGGTTGTGAAAGAAAGCCTTTAGCTTAATAGTTCTGACAAAATCCTGAACCTCTTTGTGTAGGAGGAATATATCTGGTTTGTTCGTGGGGACGTAGCCTAGGCCTTTATTTAGTACTTGTTTTTGCATGTTGGTTAGTGGCCAAGGTGATATATTTATAACTAGGTCCCTCTCTTGCTGGTTGCCGCTGTCATGCTCCTGGTGTGCATCCTGGGGTCTGTCTCGGTCACCGGCTGCCAGGTGACGTTGTTCCCTCTCCTGTTCCTGCCCCTGTTGGATCCTGGGCCCCATGATAAAAAAGGCTGTTGATTTGGCTGTGGTGCAGTGGACGGGTCTTCTCCCCATTGTGGGTACATTGGTCCCATTTCTATTGGGGAAACTGAAAAGGGCCTTGGAAGGGGTTGAAAATAGGTGGTCCCTGAAAACCTCGCCACCCTCTCTGGCGTGGATACTGGTTTCTTTGTTGGCGGTAACCACCCCTCTGTTGTCTTTTGTTCCTGAATCCCCCTGAGTTTGTACTAGAGGAGCTTCCATCTGAGTTGATGCTGTCAGCATCACTCACGTTCCCACTGGCCACATAATCTGCTTTCGTGTATGGGTAAGCCCACTCGGCTGTGAAACGATCTTTATCTTTTTTAAATTTATTGAGTTTACTTTGTTTTAAAGTGGCCTCAAAGTCCGACATCTGTTTATTGAGTTCTTCCAACCCTTTCTTAAGGGGGGTGGTTACCGCCAACAAAGAAACCAGTATCCACGCCAGAGAGGGTGGCGAGGTTTTCAGGGACCACCTATTTTCAACCCCTTCCAAGGCCCTTTTCAGTTTCCCCAATACCAGTACGGCCCACCACAAATGGGACCAATGTACCCACAATGGGGAGAAGACCCGTCCACTGCACCACAGCCAAATCAACAGCCTTTTTTATCATGGGGCCCAGGATCCAACAGGGGCAGGAACAGGAGAGGGAACAACGTCACCTGGCAGCCGGTGACCGAGACAGACCCCAGGATGCACACCAGGAGCATGACAGTGGCAACCAGCAAGAGAGGGACCTAGTTATAAATATATCACCTTGGCCACTAACCAACATGCAAAAACAAGTACTAAATAAAGGCCTAGGCTACGTCCCCACGAACAAACCAGATATATTCCTCCTACACAAAGAGGTTCAGGATTTTGTCAGAACTATTAAGCTAAAGGCTTTCTTTCACAACCAAGCACCTAGAGTTGAGACATCCGACACAGGCTTAAAACCAAAGTCGTCCTTTACACCACAGGACAATCAGCTTCCTGTTGAAGTTCTAGCTTTTGAAAAAGCAGTCATGTTGGAATTAGGCAAAATGGATATTGACTCTAGAGTTTTCCAAAATATGAGCAGACTAGAGAATGAAGCAGTAAGGGAACTGTCTCAAAACAAACTGATCGTCATAAAACCCGCGGATAAGGGCGGAGCTGTCGTGATTCAAACAACGACGGCATACGACCAAGAATGCAGGAGACTCCTCTCGGATAGAAGGAATTATCAGGTTCTGGATGAGGACCCCACAGAGTCCATACGCATCCAAGTAGGAGCAATGACTGAAGAAGCTCTTAGCCATGATTGGCATTCAAAGAAGGAGGCACTTTTCTTGACACAAAAAAACCCGCGAACACCTTATTTCTACACAATACCCAAGGTTCACAAGAATCTAGAGAACCCTCCGGGCCGCCCCATCGTGTCTGGCATCGCATCTATACTGGAACCGCTTTCCAAGTTCGCGGATGCCTTCTTGAGACCACTGGTACAAGCCACTGATACGTATCTCAAGGACACAAAAGCTGTGCTCCAAATGTTAAGAGACCACCCTTTTAATCCTGACTCTCAAATATTACTGAGCCTCGATGTGGAGAGCCTTTATACCAGTCTCCCATACGACGAAACTCTCCTCATTATTGAGGAAGTATTACACAGCAAACAATGGAATTACCATACCCCACGGGGAGTAGTGATGGAATGCATCTCGATGGCCCTCACCAAGAACTTCTTTGAGTATGAAGGAACCCTTTACTTGCAACGCCATGGGACCAGCATGGGCAGCACATTTGCGCCGAGCCTGGCAGGTCTCTATGTACACCATTTGGAGACCACCAAAATCCTTCACCAAAACAATCCGTTCAGGAGTAAGATCCTCTCCTGGAGGCGCTATATCGATGACGTCTTGGTCATATGGGAAGGAAATAGCCAATCTGTCATGGAATTCATGCAATGGATCAACAATCAGAATGACTTCCTGAAATTTACCCACCAAATGTCCAATGAATCAATGGTTTTTCTAGACCTAAATATTTACCATGAAGCAGGCCAACTAAAAACCGAGACACACTTTAAACCTACAGCTAGGAACTGCCTCCTTAGGTTCGACAGTTTTCACCCACGTCACCTAAGAGAGAACTTACCATATGGGCAGTTCCTACGCCTGCGCCGCAATTGCAGCGATGTGGGGAAGTACAAAACCCAAGCACTTGATCTGAGTAAGAAATTACAACAAAGGAAATATCCAAACAAAATCATAAACCAGGCTATGAAAAGAGCCCGCAATAATAACCGGGAAGCTCTCTTGGAAGATAATCCCCAAAAAGAAGAAACAGAAAACAGAACAGTCTGTGTCACGACATACAGCCCTGTCTCAAACCAGATCTCCAAGCTGGTTAATAAACATTGGCGCATCCTGACAAGTGGGAATCTAGTCTTAGAAAAACCCATCTTCGCCCATAGGAGAGGAAGAAACCTAAAAGATATCTTGGTGCATACAAGACCCCAAACCAATGTAATACAACAGACTAGGCTGCAAGGTCTGCATGGGCATTACCCGTGTGGTAATTGTAACAATTGCCACCTCACTGAGAAAAGCCTGAGTCTCGAATTCAAAAATGGCACCAAGTGGGAACAACGTGCTGTCACGAATTGTAACAGCCGCAATGTGGTGTATCTCATCACATGCCCTTGTGGAAAAGAGTACGTGGTAATGACGACACGGGCTGTAAAAACCAGAATCAATGAACACAAGAGCAATGTGAGATGTAAAAAACAAACAACCAAAATGGCATCACATTTCCTTGAGGCGCAGCACTGTGTAAATGATATACATTGGACAGTAATTGAACAACTGCCTTCAGAAAGAGGCCTGTTTGAAAAAGAACAGAGATGGGTGTTTCGTTTGGGCTCTGATGTCACGGGGCTGAATGACTCCCTCCCATGGAGCCAATTACGTTAAAATGGAGCCCCCAGACACCATGTAGTTAAGGTGCCCCTAATACTGTATGGTAGTCCAATTCTGTAATTTCTAACTATGGTTATTATGATATAGCCATTATCTATTCCTGCCAATAACGCTGTCAATTCATGCCCTACCCCCCGCCCGCACCTATTTTTTACTTAGAAATATGCCAAAAACAGAAGTTTTCCATATGACACTCTGCGATGTAAGACATGATCCATAGGCATGCGCGAGTGACTAGTCAGCTTTCCCCGCGCATGCTCTTATGACCAACAATCTGTCTGCGAAAGGTTAACAGAGACACTACCGCCATGCGCAGGCACCGGCGAGTATCATTACCCCTTCGCACATGCGCACCACCATTGGAACGCCCTACCCATCCAGCGCAGAAGCGGATTAGAATCGGAGGGTTAGGCCCTTGTGTGGGCCTTTTCCGTTTTCAATAAGTGGTCAATTAGGGACAGGGGAATACTATAAAAGGGCTCAACTCTGACCTAGCCGACCATTCGTTGGAGCCGCGTGGAGGGGAAGAGAGCCAAACAGCCCTGGAAGTAACCGTGAGTGTGTTTGTGTGTATGGGAGTTTTTTACTGGCCTGAAAACCTTTACTAGGATCGAGGGCTCATAATGCTTTAACTCGGTCCCTTAAATACCTCACAGGTTGCCACACCGGGCGGAACGGACCCCCATACCACGTATCTGGCTCATGAGGCAATCTGGCCCATGACTATAAGTAAGCTATACACATCTATGTCTTATTTTTCTATCTCATGGCATTTTCAGAGACCATTAATGTGTGTCCCAGTCTATGTGTTGTTCGCTATTTTCTTTTTCTTTTTAGGGTTCCTGGACCTCCATTTTTGCTCCTTGTTACCCTCCTGTGCATTTACACAGTGTTTCCTGAATATGTATATTACACCATGGTTTATCTGACCTTTCTTTATTCACAGGTTCAGTTCTTCGCCAATTGGGCGCAACGGACTTTATGACTTTTAAAACAGATAGGTACATTTTCACCTAAGATTATTTTTGTAGAGCACACTTTTATATCTACATACATGTGAGTAAGGTGGGGATAAGTAGTGCACATCCTCGTCCTGAAGAAGGAGTTCTCTACTCCGAAACATGTCGACGCACTAATATGGTTGTTTTACCCTAATCAGTAAAAAACAACCACTCTAGCACTTTTAATGATACCAGCTGAAGACAAATAAAAAAAATTTTTTTCAGTACTTACGTGCCAGGTATCTTTAAATTTTTCACTTTCACCCCACTACTCACATCATTTACCCTCACACACATCAGCACATAGTTCACTGATAGTGCTCCTACGTAGTCGTGAGTCGTAGCACGCCGCATCCCGTAGAGGTTTGCGAAGACCCCGATGATGAAGCATGACACCAAGGGGCCTGTTGGTGTGTGAGGGGTATTTAAACAACACTGGTTGCTCCTCACCATTGCAGTGACAACCAAACCCCACTTAGTGGATTCCTTTTGTTTATGAATATTGTAAGGGGAGACAGAATCCACTTCTCCCTCTCCCTTCCCCCCTTTGTTTATTATTAGTTCTAGACAGCGCACAGCTGTGGGAACCCCTCCCTTCCTGAACAACACTTTTTTGGCGACACACATTACACTCCACACCATATTGATCATCCACCCCAACCATCATGGAGGATGAGCATGGGCTAACATTTACCGAGGATGATATTGACAGGATCTTGGCGCAAGATAATCCATTCGAAGGCTTGAGTACTAACAACCCAGCTCCTACAGTAGGGGATTGGGACAAATTGACAAATGTACGGAAAGTACAGATCAGAGCTGCTCTGCATGGTCTGTTAATGAGGGAGTATTTAAGGAACAAACTAGCCCCTCAGGGTTTATTGGTAAAAAACGAACCTTTTATCTTCCAAGATGACCTTACTTTCAAAAAAGCCTGGTCTCTAATTTCCTGGCACTGCACCAGGGATTGGTTGGTACTAATAGTACAAACTGCGAGTAAAAAATCCCAGGAATTAAAAATTGAGATACAAAGACTAGAAGTCCAACTGAAAACTTACATCCAACCCGCTGACCTTAAGAAAGGGTTGTAAGAACTCAATAAACAGATGTCGGACTTTGAGGCCACTTTAAAACAAAGTAAATTCAATAAATTTAAAAAAGATAAAGATCGTTTCACAGCCGAGTGGGCTTACCCATACACGAAAGCAGATTATGTGGCCAGTGGGAACGTGAGTGATGCTGACAGCGTCAACTCAGATGGAAGCTCCTCTAGTACAAACTCAGGGGGATTCAGGAACAAAAGACAACAGAGGGGTGGTTACCGCCAACAAAGAAACCAGTATCCACGCCAGAGAGGGTGGCGAGGTTTTCAGGGACCACCTATTTTCAACCCCTTCCAAGGCCCTTTTCAGTTTCCCCAATACCAGTAGGGCCCACCACAAATGGGACCAATGTACCCACAATGGGGAGAAGACCCGTCCACTGCACCACAGCCAAATCAACAGCCTTTTTTATCATGGGGCCCAGGATCCAACAGGGGCAGGAACAGGAGAGGGAACAACGTCACCTGGCAGCCGGTGACCGAGACAGACCCCAGGATGCACACCAGGAGCATGACAGCGGCAACCAGCAAGAGAGGGACCTAGATATAAATATATCACCTTGGCCACTAACCAACATGCAAAAACAAGTACTAAATAAAGGCCTAGGCTACGTCCCCACGAACAAACCAGATATATTCCTCCTACACAAAGAGGTTCAGGATTTTGTCAGAACTATTAAGCTAAAGGCTTTCTTTCACAACCAAGCACCTAGAGTTGAGACATCCGACACAGGCTTAAAACCAAAGTCGTCCTTTACACCACAGGACAATCAGCTTCCAGTTGAAGTTCTAGCTTTCGAAAAAGCAGTCATGTTGGAATTAGGCAAAATGGATATTGACTCTAGAGTTTTCCAAAATATGAGCAGACTAGAGAATGAAGCAGTAAGGGAACTGTCTCAAAACAAACTGATCGTCATAAAACCCGCGGATAAGGGCGGAGCTGTCGTGATTCAAACAACGACGGCATACGACCAAGAATGCAGGAGACTCCTCTCGGATAGAAGGAATTATCAGGTTCTGGATGAGGACCCCACAGAGTCCATACGCATCCAAGTAGGAGCAATGACTGAAGAAGCTCTTAGCCATGATTGGCTTTCAAAGAAGGAGGCACTTTTCTTGACACAAAAAAACCCGCGAACACCTTATTTCTACACAATACCCAAGGTTCACAAGAATCTAGAGAACCCTCCGGGCCGCCCCATCGTGTCTGGCATCGCATCTATACTGGAACCGCTTTCCAAGTTCGCGGATGCCTTCTTGAGACCACTGGTACAAGCCACTGATACGTATCTCAAGGACACAAAAGCCGTGCTCCAAATGTTAAGAGACCACCCTTTTAATCCTGACTCTCAAATATTACTGAGCCTCGATGTGGAGAGCCTTTATACCAGTCTCCCACACGACGAAACTCTCCTCATTATTGAGGAAGTATTACACAGCAAACAATGGAATTACCATACCCCACGGGGAGTAGTGATGGAATGCATCTCGATGGCCCTCACCAAGAACTTCTTTGAGTATGAAGGAACCCTTTACTTGCAACGCCATGGGACCAGCATGGGCAGCACATTTGCGCCGAGCCTGGCAGGTCTCTATGTACACCATTTGGAGACCACCAAAATCCTTCACCAAAACAATCCGTTCAGGAGTAAGATCCTCTCCTGGAGGCGCTATATCGATGACGTCTTGGTCATATGGGAAGGAAATAGCCAATCTGTCATGGAATTCATGCAATGGATCAACAATCAGAATGACTTCCTGAAATTTACCCACCAAATGTCCAATGAATCAATGGTTTTTCTAGACCTAAATATTTACCATGAAGCAGGCCAACTAAAAACCGAGACACACTTTAAACCTACAGCTAGGAACTGCCTCCTTAGGTTCGACAGTTTTCACCCACGTCACCTAAGAGAGAACTTACCATATGGGCAGTTCCTACGCCTGCGCCGCAATTGCAGCGATGTGAGGAAGTACAAAACCCAAGCACTTGATCTGAGTAAGAAATTACAACAAAGGAAATATCCAAACAAAATCATAAACCAGGCTATGAAAAGAGCCCGCAATAATAACCGGGAAGCTCTCTTGGAAGATAATCCCCCAAAAGAAGAAACAGAAAACAGAACAGTCTGTGTCACGACATACAGCCCTGTCTCAAACCAGATCTCCAAGCTGGTTAATAAACATTGGCGCATCCTGACAAGTGGGAATCTAGTCTTAGAAAAACCCATCTTCGCCCATAGGAGAGGAAGAAACCTAAAAGATATCTTGGTGCATACAAGACCCCAAACCAATGTAATACAACAGACTAGGCTGCAAGGTCTGCATGGGCATTACCTGTGTGGTAATTGTAACAATTGCCACCTCACTGAGAAAAGCCTGAGTCTCGAATTCAAAAATGGCACCAAGTGGGAACAATGTGCTGTCACGAATTGTAACAGCCGCAATGTGGTGTATCTCATCACATGCCCTTGTGGAAAAGAGTACGTGGGAATGACGACACGGGCTGTAAAAACCAGAATCAATGAACACAAGAGCAATGTGAGATGTAAAAAACAAACAACAAAAATGGCATCACATTTCCTTGTGGCGCAGCACTGTGTAAATGATATACATTGGACAGTAATTGAACAACTGCCTTCAGAAAGAGGCCTGTTTGAAAAAGAACAGAGATGGGTGTTTCGTTTGGGCTCTGATGTCACGGGGCTGAATGACTCCATCCCATGGAGCCAATTACGTTAAAATGGAGCCCCCAGACACCATGTAGTTAAGGTGCCCCTAATACTGTATGGTAGTCCAATTCTGTAATTTCTAACTATGGTTATTATGATATAGCCATTATCTATTCCTGCCAATAACGCTGTCAATTCATGCCCTACCCCCCGCCCGCACCTATTTTTTACTTAGAAATATGCCAAAAACAGAGGTTTTCCATATGACACTCTGCGATGTAAGACATGATCCATAGGCATGCGCGAGTGACTAGTCAGCTTTCCCCGCGCATGCTCTTATGACCAACAATCTGTCTGCGAAAGGTTAACAGAGACACTACCGCCATGCGCAGGCACCGGCGAGTATCATTACCCCTTCGCACATGCGCACCACCATGGGAACGCCCTACCCATCCAGCGCAGAAGCGGATTAGAATCGGAGGGTTAGGCCCTTGTGTGGGCCTTTTCCGTTTTCAATAAGTGGTCAATTAGGGACAGGGGTATACTATAAAAGGGCTCAACTCTGACCTAGCCGACCATTCGTCGGAGCCGCGTGGAGGGGAAGAGAGCCAAACAGCCCTGGAAGTAACCGTGAGTGTGTTTGTGTGTATGGGAGTTTTTTACTGGCCTGAAAACCTTTACTAGGATCGAGGGCTCATAATGCTTTAACTCGGTCCCTTAAATACCTCACAGGTTGCCACACCGGGCGGAACGGACCCCCATACCACGTATCTGGCTCATGAGGCAATCTGGCCCATGACTATAAGTAAGCTATATACATCTATGTCTTATTTTTCTATCTCATGGCATTTCCAGAGACCATTAATGTGTGTCCCAGTCTATGTGTTGTTCGTTATTTTCTTTTTCTTTTTAGGGTTCCTGGACCTCCATTTTTCTCCTTGTTACCCTCCTGTGTATTTACACAGTGTTTCCTGAATATGTATATTACACCATGGTTTATCTGACCTTTCTTTATTCACAGGTTCAGTTCTTCGCCAATTGGGCGCAACGGACTTTATGACTTTTAAAACAGATAGGTACATTTTCACCTAAGATTATTTTTGTAGAGCACACTTGTATATCTACATACATGTGAGTAAGGTGGGGATAAGTAGTGCACATCCTCGTCCTGAAGAAGGAGTTCTCTACTCCGAAACATGTCGACGCACTAATATGGTTGTTTTACCCTAATCAGTAAAAAACAACCACTCTAGCACTTTTAATGATACCAGCCGAAGACAAATAAAAAAAAAAAAAATGTCAGTACTTACGTGCCAGGTATCTTTTAATTTTTCACTTTCACCCCACTACTCACATCATTTACCCTCACACACATCAGCACATAGTTCACTGATAGTGCTCCTACGTAGTCGTGAGTCGTAGCACGCCGCATCCCGTAGAGGTTTGCGAAGACCCCGATGATGAAGCATGACACCAAGGGGCCTGTTGGTGTGTGAGGGGTATTTAAACAACACTGGTTGCTCCTCACTATTGCAGTGACAACCAAACCCCACTTAGTGGATTCCTTTTGTTTATGGATCCTGTTTAATAACATCAGATCATGGGCAGAGGAGGAACATATTTGAAATAAGTGCCAGTTAGGATTTAAAAGTAAACTGGGACCGGTTGAACAGTGCATAAATCTCAACCTGATTACTGGTAAATATACCGTAGCTCTGCAATATTCCATTTACTTAGCTTTTATGGATCTCTCCTCTGCCTTTGATTTTGTAAACAGGTCAAGCCTTTGGTCAGTTCTTTTAAAGTACGGATTTGATGAGGCCTTAGTTCATGTTTTAGCCTATTTGCACAGGGACTTGAAAGCCCTAGTGAGGATTGGTAAGGACAGGGAGTCTTCGGGAAACATCAATTTTGTTTATTCTATACATCAATGAGCTGCATAATGTTCTGTCTGCACTCACCAATGATGTCCCGAAAATGAATGGCAACGCACTCCCCGTCTTACTATATGCAGATGACGTGGTTTTATTGGGCCTCACCCCGAATGCACTGCGCATTTTAGTTAGGGGTTTTGTTGATTTTATGGCCGGCCTTGATCTTTGCACTAATTTTAAGAAGTCAACTAGAATGAGCTGTGGCCCCAAAAAACATCTTATTAACTCAATCTCCTCAGGATCTGAACGACTCCTATGCACTCACACTTTCCCATATCTGGGCCTAATGTTTTCTGATAATGGTTCTTGGGCAGCCCATCTAGCGCATAGTAGGAGTACATTTCCAAATCCCACTAACTCAATTTTGTGCCTTCCACAACCCAAAAGAACTGAGGTAGTGCTATCTATGAATAAAATCTTCAAAACACAATGCATACCGATGGCAACATCTGGCACAGAAGTTTGGGGTTTTATCAAATGTGGCAGCATTCAGCGCGAAGAAACCAGATTTTGCAGAAAACTTCTGGAGGCCCCAATTTCATCATCAAATTGTATTTGTCACAGAGAATGAAATATGCCTTATGTTGAAGACTATATCATGTCTTGTCCGACCATATTTTGGCTGAGAATCTAGCAAAACCCAGCGGCAACAATAACCAAAGAACTCATAGTGGACTGCATTAAATGTGATAAGGGCAGGGACATACCGTGGCTTGCCACTGTTAGAAACAGTCTGATTAGCGGGAATTTCGACCACATTTTCATAAACCCAAGTAATACAGAGGGCATAACGAAGAAGACCCTACAGGAGGCTTTATATGATCAATACAGAGGAACTAGACACGCAACTGAGGTATTGAAAACGTCAGTTGCAAGGTATATGTCCTTGCTGTCCGCTAACTGTCCCCCATCACATTTGCCATCCAGGTATCTTTTAAAGAACTTAAGCTGCTGGGAGAGAAGTCTGCTCTTTCGTCCTAGTACAGGCACCTTAAAATATCTACTGTGCTTCCCCATAGGATTTAATAAAAACCTTGAGCAAATGACCTGTCCCTGTGGCAATCAAACTAACCAATCAATGTTACATTGTTTTTTTGTGCAATATTTATCAAAAATACGCTAAACTAGTTTTGATTCATCTTTTATGGAAACTACTATTGTTAATTACAGAACAGACCACATCTAAATTTTAAATTTTGAGAGGATAGATTTGATCTTTAGTGTAAGTTCCTTTGTGAAGGCTGTAGTTCGTTCACGCGCCTCTATGAGTACTGTATAAATGCACTCAATATCACCTAATAACATCTTGCTGCTACTTGTTGTGAATATTAAGTTTACATGCTGGACGATGCTTTGTAGAAACTGTTGCCTTGTACATCTTGGTTATTATTATATTGTTTACATTTGACTGTATTTTAACATTATGCTGCTATATATGTCTAGACCTGATTGCATTCTGATATATCATGCTGTTATTCGTTTAGATTTGATTGCCTCCTTATCGATTCTATCTGTCAGCCGTTGACTGTCAAATTGCACTTTACCATATTATGCTGCTTCTTGATTTTATTTGCTGGTTTTTAACTGTGCTTTTATGGATATTCTATATCTGAATAAAGATTTATGTATCTATGTATCGGAAACATTGCCTGCAGGCGTTGCTTGCCCATGGAGGTGTCTGATTCAGACTCAGGAGATGAAGACCCTGACCCACCAGCCCAAGAGGCAACCGTTGGGAGCTCAGCAGCACGGTGGAGAAGGCGCAGAGAACACATAGCCAGACATTATTTTTCAAGGTACGTCATTAACATTGGCAGCCTACACACAATAAATGACACCACGAAATGTGAATTTCACAAAAAGAATTACCCTTTATTTAAAGGGCATGTCAATGGACAATGCTGGACAACCTGTTCAGTGCAATCCACATTACCAACTTAAACTAGAAATGTCATGTGGTTACAGTACCACCCAAAAAAAAACAGGCACTTTTCTAGATGAAAAATTATTTTCTGCCTCTACTTCCAGCATGTGGGGATCTTGTCCATGGGATTGATGGCTGCCGACTGCTGCTTCGCCGCTGCATAGGTGTATCTGCAGTGGATACACTGCTGCGGCTAGACACCTCACTGTCAGCTGTCTCTGTGGCTCCCCCTTAGCAACCATGTTCGTTTGGATTGCCTCAACTGCAGCTGTAACTCGTTGCAGCACTCATGCAATGTCACCACTGTAGTGGCCCATTTTTATTTGCAGATCCATGGTGCGCTAGCTGTGTTGCATTGTTGCTAGCATACCAATTGCCCTGCTCATTGCGTGCATTCTGTGTGCCCTGTCACGCACCTTTCTTCTGTGCTGCACTCTCTCCTCTGACAATTCTGTGCATAGCTGCCCAATAGCCCCTGTAAGGGCATCACATTTACCCTCCATGCAGGCCTGGTTTTCAGCAATTTGTTGGGTGATGTTGTTGAACCCCTGTCTCGGCTTTGCATTAATATGCCATATCTGCTTTTGTTGCAAGTGTTGAACCTTCAACATGGCCTGCTCCAAGTCACCAAATGCCAGATGCGTGCATGCTCCAATGTGTGTGGGAGTGTGTATCCGAAGCTGGTACCCCTCTAAACCTTTATAAGCCGTCAGACCAATCTGGTAAAATCTCTCTCCAGTAATATTCCCAGATTGTTACATGTTTGCAGAGTAGGGGATAGGCATATTTACCATACACCAAGGACTATCGTATTGTCAACAGTTTTAAAATTAGTTTGCTTATCGCAGACAGTATCTTCACGTTTTTCAGGAGGGCCTTTCTGTCTGTTAATCAGCCAGAGGCAGCTGGTGCCACACCTTTGTATTGGCGCTATTATGTCAATGACGCAGGCTTTTCCCGTTAGCGTCCTGCAATAGGTTTCAAAATTAGCCTGCTTATTACAGACAGAAGCTCCACGTTTTTCAAGAGGGCCACACTTTCGGTTAATTAGCCACAGGTAGCCGGTACCACACCTGAGTATTTGTGCCATTATGTCAACAACGAATGATATTCTCGTTAGCACCTTAATGGTTGCCTCTAGAGTAGGCTATGTATCTCTTTTATTATTGCTGGACTCCCTTGCGGCTGTGTAATTGACATGGTCAGTCGCATTTTTTTGACATCTTTATTAGCGGTCTTAAGGGAACTTGCCGTCTTAAGCACCCTGATGTTTCTTAATTTTTCTGTAGCGAATGATGTCAGTCCCTAACTGCACTGTTCATGTCATGTACTACATTTCCCGTGATGCACCTAGTGTGACTTTTGGATCATGTAGAGGGAGCGTGTAGATGCAGTTGGGTCTGGGCGTGGGGCATGCATATGGGGAGCTGGCATTTGGTAGACATACTAATATGGCACACATCTCACACCTACCAGTGAGTGAGGGAGCTTTAGATGTGTTGCAGGTCTAATATCCCACTACTGCCTCTCTCTCAAGGGTACTTTCCACCATTGCATCTGCTGCTGAAGCTTCAGGAACATTGGATGGGCCTCCTCCTGTTTCTTGTGCGTCATGCAGCCATGCTGTCAACCTCTCCTTGGCCCCAGAGCACAGGTCGTACCACCTTTTCTTAATATGGTCTAGGGACCGGTCAGCCACACCCAGGGCATTTATGTGAAGCTGGATGTCTCCCAAGATTCGCCTTTTCTCTGATTCAGCATTCTTCAGTCAATATGTCCAGTTCCTTCTCAGAGAATTTGAGCTTGCGCAGCCTCTCCTTCCCTGCCTTCTCACTGGAATTGCTTGTCATCTTGCTTGTCTTTGCTTGTTTGGCTTGCAGTGTTGGACTGTGCTGCTGCATCTTGCCATGTTCTATCAATTTTATAAGGATTCTCCTGGGACACCACTTCCTGGTTTGAGGTCCTTCTACTCTGCCAGGAAGTGTGTTTTTTTCAGTTTGCTCTCGCTATTTGTGCATGCAAAAATTATCTTTCCAACCATGCTCACTATTTGCGCATGCAAAAAACACTTTTGAGCCGCATGCGCTATTTGCGTGCGCTTAGCGAGTCGTTAATTGCATCACTGGTGAGTTGCGATGTGAGTCATTAGTGAGTCGCAAATTGTGGTACGCTATTTTGCGCACATCTGGCCCTAAGTGATTTATTTGTCCAAAATCACAGGATGGTGAGACGACACCGAAACTCAATCCCGATTCACTGTTAAGAAACTCGGCTGGTCAAATAACATGCTGTATTTGTCAATTCAACCAGTTTTTCAGTGGTACAAACATTCCAAAGCTTTAGTTTTTTATGTCACATTCGCATTACAAGTCTTCAGTGTTCCGTGTTGCTCTTAATGTGATTTGTTCAAAGTAAAATGATGCAAACTGCCCAGAGATTATCTAAAACAGCACCGCGCTTCCAATCCACGAACATACATAAAAACACGTACCCGCAGCTTTTTATTCTCAGAATCCCTGCGGGTCACACTAAATGCTCTTCCATCCAGGTTAGAGACATATTACCAATTCTGTAACACAAGGTATTTGTATTCATGTCTTAACGTCTTTGACCTTTCCGTCAAGCATAATAATTTTTGCAGATTTTTCTGTTTTCAGGATATTTTTATGCTTCATTTTATACGTGTATCCCAGTGTTACTATGAATGCGAACGCGCTCAGCTGCTTGAAATGCTCATTTCCAATGCAAATGAGTGCCAGTTGGAACCACTAAAGCTGCAATTGATTCATTTTTGGCATCTCCGGAGCTTTCTTTGTCCAGCTGTTCAGGATTAAGGTGCATTGGAAGAACTCTGTGCAGAAATGATTACAATGTCTGACTGTGTTACTCTTGGCACCGGTCTCCTCTGCAATCTTTCAGTCTCGCAATGATTAAAGGATTGCAAGATTCATCGCTTTCTGCAACGCTTGGAGAGTAATGCTCGAATCTGTTGTTAGCAGCTGTAGGCAAAGTTTTAATGTGCAATTAGAAAAGGAAGTGTTTGTGATCGAACGCTGTGCAATTTTTCAGGAAATTTCAGCTGCCGAAGGGCGGGAACTCGCAGTATATGAGATCATTTAATTTGAGCACGTGGAGGCGTGTCATGGCTCCTTTCAATGGATTACTGAACTGCCATAGGTGCCAAGGTTTCAGCTTGCTTATGTGTGACATTTCCATGTTTATGGTGTTGATATGTGACATCCAAGGCTAACTGTGTGACCCTTTATAGTGAATAGAACGAAGCAGTCATTGTTAATGTTATATGATGAGTATCAGAAATGACCCTTTCTCAGCATTGTATTAGTCTATAAAATATCATAAAGTAGCTGAAGCTCTCCGGAAGTGCTCATATATGGTCACTAACCTATTACTTTATTAAAATCTTACTGGTCATCTCAGGGACCTTTGTTTGGGAAAGATTTTAGACCAGGAAGGAGGGTGAGTGACAGTCATGATGACCTGTCCTAAATAAAGCCTCACATTACCTCCTCCTCCCTCTCCCCGTTCCATTTCTTACTAGTGAGCAGCTTGTCTGCTCTACTAAAAACCTTTTATCATAGCAAACGGAAATACTTCCCCCAATATGGCGCCGCCTACCCTGTCCAGCATGCACAAAGCGAGAATACGACAGACCAGCATCCTGTTCTTTTTTTTTTGCAATGCAGTCCCATTTGCCTAGCATTGGGTGAGTGTCTTCCTTTCTTTCTTTATTTTTTTGTTGCTATGCGGCTTGCTTTTGCAGCCAGTTTTCTTTACTGCTGTATTGCAGATTGCTTTGGCAGCTGCACTGCCTTTGTTTGTTAGTTTTTCCTATGTGGTCAGGGTCGTGGCTTGCTTCACCAGCCACACTGCTTTCCCTCAAAGGCTTAGCTTTCACCCTGCTGTAGCTGGCATTGGTGGAGAGTGGCAATGCAGATTGTGCCTGTTCTCATTTCTTCTCCGGCTTCCTTCCTCCTACAGGACCTGCCTCTCTGGGCTGTTTTTTACTGCTCTAGGTGCCTCCTGCTGGATGGCCCCTCCCATGAGAAGTCTTGCCACGAGACTTTAGGGCATTTGTACTAGGAAGTGACAGAGCGCATTGTTAGCCTCCTTGGCCTAATGCCGCGTTCCGCAATTCTGAAACGCGGCATGCACCATATTTACAAAAATGTGGTGCAGCCTTGCGTTTCCCTCTGCAATGGTGCTAAGTTTAGCAACTTAGTACCAATGCAGGCCAATGCAGACACCCTTGCACCATAGTGCAAGGGTGCCTGCATGCAGGGGAGGATTGTTTATGTGTAGGAAGGTGTCCCTTCCTGCACATTAACAATCCTAAAATGCCATTCTGTCAATTTCATGTGTGCTGCTGCATGCAGCACACATGAAAGTGACAAAGGGCCATATGTATGAAGCAAATTTTTACTCGCAAACGCTGCGAATCGCAAAAATTACCGTTTGCGAATAAAAATTAGCAAATTCCAATGTATGAAGCAAAAAATCATCGCAAAATAAGAAATCGCAAAAATAGCGATTCCTTACATTGCGTGGGCCTGAATTCTGCGATTTCCATAGCGATGCCTTAATTTGCGATCATCCCAGTCAGCGATAATCGCAAATCTGGAAATCGCTAATAAGGAATCGCAATGGTATGTATCAAAAATTCGCAATTTGCGAATTCACGAAATTCGCAATTTTGGAAATCGCAATTACCACCAAGTGGGACCAGGTGGTAACCAGGTGCAAAGTATGTAAGGAAGCCCACAATGCAACAGACTTTTTTCCACAATGTCTGGGCTCTACGTGATAGCGAGGAGGCGAAGACTGAGAGCTGCTGCGCAGAGGAGGAGACGCCAGGAGAGGATATTCCGTGCGCGCACCACCATCTACCAGCGCACTGAGGAGGACATCTACACCCACTACAGACTGGAGGAAGACAGTATTACAGATTTAATTGAAGAACTCAGACCCTACCTTGAACACCCCACATGCAGGACACTCATATCCAGGTCCTGTGTTCACTACACCTGCTTGCTTCAGGTAGTTTCCAGGGAGTGATAGCCACAGCAGGAGGGGTATCACAAAGTGCCCTGTCGCGCTTTTTCCATGCGTTCCTCGATACCATGGCACAGAGGATGCAACACCACATTCACTTCCCCAACACCCCACAGGAGCTAGACCAGACCAAGCAGGACTTTTACAATATTGCCCAATTCCCCCACGTCATAGGATGTATAGATGGGACTCATATTGCAATATCCCCCCTCAAACAATGAGTACGTATTCAGGAACCGGAAATGCTACCATTCACTTAACATACAGGTGGTGTGTGATGCCAAAAACATAATCACTGACATAGTAGCAAAGTATCCAGGCAGCACACATGACGCTTTCATATTCCGTTACAGCGGGCTATACCGTAGACTCTCAAGAGGTGATTTTGGCGAGGGATACCTACTAGGTAAATGCATTGAAACATAGGGCACATTCCTACTGACTACCATGTGCATTACAGAGACTGACCATTCACATTTCAACC
The DNA here is from genome assembly GCF_964261635.1 of Lissotriton helveticus. Lineage (NCBI taxonomy): Eukaryota > Metazoa > Chordata > Amphibia > Caudata > Salamandridae > Lissotriton > Lissotriton helveticus. The sequence continues at coordinate 1,533,803,412 of NC_136057.1, forward strand.
CACAGGTGACAGTGCCTATGCAGTCCGGGATTTCATCATGACACCCTACCTCAATCCTGCTAATGCTGGGGAGCGTCGATATAACTGAGCACACATTTCTACAAGAGGCACCATTGAACAAACCTTTGGCATACTGAAGAGCCGATTCCGCTGCATCCATAAAAGCGGAGGAGCACTCCAATACAGCCCTGAAACATGTTGCAAAATAGGGGTGGCATGTGCCATGCTGCACAACATCACTACCAGGAAAGGCACACCAGTGGAGTTGAGCGAATCTGAATCTTCTGACGTGGAGGGGCCTGAACCTGGACGCATGGCAGCTGGTGTAGCTGGTGCTGCAGCTTGTGGTACTGAAAATTCTGTACTCGTGTAATAAACTTTGTCGTAGCATGACGATTTTGGTATCAAAAGACCGAAAATGGCTAGTACACTATGTACAAGCATTTTCATCATATTCCAGTAACGATTTCACCTCGAAATCGTCATTTTCGTTCTGAACCCTCAGGTTCCATTTTGTGAACGGCAGCCATTTTGTGGATTGCCCTTACAGTAGGCCCTCACTGTGGCAGAACAAGTATTTAAGGACATAACCTTAGCATGGGTTTGTGCTGACTCCTGCATGACCTGGCGAAAGCTGACTCCCTTGCCCGAGGCTGACCTCATTGAGCCAGTTCCTTGTTAGGCAGCTGGTCAGATAGAGCAGGACATTGCAATGTGTATTGTACACGCACACACCCCTTTATCTTGCTCCTATCTGTTTCTGTTCCTTCTTTGTGGTCTATTTATGATGTGGGCTGCGGGCCTTTTCATTGTGGGTCTTGTCCAGCTTGTCTAAAGAAGAATGTTTATTATGGGTTTGTTTGATGATTAATTTTGGGCTGGACAAACTGAAAAGTGGGTTTGTCATCATACAGTGCTTTGTGTGCACGTCCTGGGAGTGACCAACAATAATGTACTTCAAAGAGAAAATGTGTGCCTAGGGCATAATAAATGGTATAAAAGGTCTGTGCTGAGACCATTCAGCAGACTACCTCATCCACTTGCTACGGCTTCTGGGTGACGTGGCCTCACTATGTTAAGTTTAATAAAGATGTCTTTTCATATTTTCAGAGTCAGTGCCAAGTTCTTGTTATATTAGTAAGTATTCCCTGAGAGCGAATTTACCAAATTCTTCAGTTGGCGCCATAACGCGGGAATCATCAGAGAAGTGACTTTCTGTGGGAGTGATCGTGCCAGGAGACTGAAATAAACTGAGGAGGACAGAACAAGATTCTACTAAGAAGGTACTCTGTGCACGGGGATTCTGGAGATTCTTTAATTCTGCAGCCCAGTATATTTCTGACCTTCCTGATTTTTGATCCTCCACATGATGTCACTCCTGACTGATAACCTTTTTGGCGTGAGTATTCTTAAAAAGACCATTAGGTCATGTAGAACTTGACAGTTAGAATCTGGATAATATTTTGATTAGTAAAAGTAAGAGTTAAGTATAAGTGGGTCGCTCCCAGTCCCTTGTTCTTTGCTTCCTTAGTCTGGTTCTTAGTTTGATTTGTCCTTAGTTTTATTTGAATATTGCAATTTTCAAAAACCGAGAGTCTTGTATTTTTACGAGTGTATCGATAGAGATAGCCCCTTGAAGTTTGAAGCTAGATTAGTGAGCTATAAGATGCCTGATCTTAGCAAATTTGGAGATTTGTGTTGGCCAACTTTGTATACGTTTGGATTAGACGGCTTCCCCTAAAGGGGATATCTAAATAGGTTTAGATTTAAAAACATATTTTCCTTGGTGATTTTGTATCCCCAGGGAATTAAAATATGACATAATACAAAACAAGGATCCTTTGTTCTGTACGATTTTTGGTGCTATGCCAGCCAAAGCTAGTGAATTAAGTGTATTGTGGCTCCGTGCACATACAGCTGTCTGTTGGACTATGGTTTTTGCAGTCTTTTGGAACCCTATGCCGACGTGCTTCTTGTAAATATGACTTACAGCTAGTATTTACAAATGGCTTTGTTTTCGTCCTGAGTGTCGATTTGTGGGTTCAATGTGTGTTTATAATGTCTATGTGGTTTTTCTCATTAGTGTAACTTCAGTAATAGCTACAGCGCTGTATTGTGTGTCCTGAGTGTTTAAATCTTTTCTCTTTATGTCTGCAATGAGCTCAATGTGTTTGTAGGTTTCTTGATGTTTTCAGTCTGTTAAGTAAAATGTCAGATTAATTAATATTAAGTAGAAATTAAATAACACTCCAGCAATTTACTATGTCACATGCTAAAATCGCTGTGTTGCTATTTAATTTACAGACTAAGCAAAAACGCATATGTGCAAACTGTTAAATGCTTAAAATAGATAAGCTAAAACTCACATTCACTAGGAATACGAAGGGCCTAAAAAATAATTGTGTCTTTTGTAGCGAAACAAATTTATAGCATTTTTTCACTTACATGTGTAGTACATGAAAAAGGCAAACACTTTTTAAAAAAAAGTGAATTTTTTCTTGCTAGATTTAAATGCATCTTTTTGCACGCGCATTTAAAAAAAAAAAACTTGAAATGTCTGTTTTCAGTAAAACTGAAAGCGTGCTCAGGTTTCAGCACTCTTTCAGGTTTCAGCCTTTCCTGCCTTAAGGCAGCAGATGTTGTTTTTCGAAGGCCATAAATAGCATTGGAATGTTTATTTAGCCCAGGACTTAGCACAGTTGGATTTTTTTCATTTCAGAATAGTGTTTTAGAGGGTTACAAAAATAAGGTTCATCACTTTGTATCACTGGAAGACATTCCAAATGGGGTTTTCTTCTCTTTAAGCAATTTTTTTTAAAGTACATATATATATTTTTTTTTTGCTAAATACTGATTGCCTTTTAAAAATGGCGCGAAAAATGTCATGTTTTAAGTTAGGCTTTTTGTGCGTAAACGCATAAATGAATGCATCTAAAAATGATAGGAAAGGGATGCAGCTTACCTTTATATGTGGAGTTATCATAAAAACAGATAATTGGTTTCATTGAACGAAAAATATTAATTATGGAAAAAAAATTTGAAAAAAAATAAGTGCTTTTTAAAAACGTTTTTTGATATTTATAAAGCTTAAGACTCATACAATGACCTCCCAGTATTAAAATTTGATTTAAGTTATGTGTTACGGTGTAATTAGGTAATTTGCATGTTGCTTTTCACTTGGCGCAGGCGTAAAAAGCTCATTTTTCCAAGGATTTACATGAGATATGACTAATGTCTAATATCTGTAACGTGTAAAGAACATCCTGAGGATGATTAATATGTAAAACAATTATAGGATATTTATTTTTAAGTGCCCCAAAGATAAAAATCGAAATTGAGTTAAATGGTTTTTTTAACACAGATTCTTGTAATTTACCATAGCTTGAAAATGTCCTGGCTTCAGTAAATGCATACATTTGTGCATAATACAAACTTGTGGGTTGTTATTGAGGTTGTTTGTCATAGCTCGGTGAGCCAATGTGCCCGGTGCAGAGGTTTGTGTTTAATATCAGGGTTGAAGGTTCTAAATTTAGCGGGGCCCATTTCAGACGTTCATCAATGTTAGGTTGCTAAAATGAGTACCATTGTATAGGGTGGTAGCAAGCATTTGTTCTAAAAACTGGTATGTGTGAACCCTTCACAGTAAATGTAGTAGGCCTTCTGGCTCTGTCATGTTGGCATTGTGACCTTTCAAATTCGAGCCTTGTCTCTGTGAAATGCAGAATAACATTGCTAAACAGGCCTCTGAAAGGTGGAATTTCTGGTTTAAAGTTAAAGACTTAATTCCAAAGGGAAATATAAAAAAGGTTTCTTGAAAGGTTTCTTTAAAAGTCCCAACATCATAACATGTGTATTTCTGCTCTAAAAAAATAATGTCTGCCCAGTCGTTTTTATTTTGACAGAAAACGAAATGTTGCATTACATCTTAGACAAAAAAATAGGATGCAGCCTTTTACTAAAATTTTGAAGCCTACATGAATAAGAAAGAACGATTTGCCAATTAAGAAGTTTTTTTATCATGGAGATTGGGCACAAGGCTAATTTTAGTGTCAGGGAAAGGATTTTACCTTTTGAAAAGTCAAAAGGGCTTCATGTTGCAAGGTGACTGGCAAGATGGTAACAGTTAAGTAATGGAAATTTATTTGTGTGTTTCTTAATGTGTATCATGTTTTGTCTTCTGATTAAAAGTTATAATTGAAATTCGCTTGTTGTCAGAAATGTCTCTCTTGTGTGTTGTGTATGTTTTTTTGTTGCTTTTGCCTACAGACCATTCATGGATTGTTCTGGGTGATTTAAAGCAGACAAGACACGTGAGTTTGGTTGGTTAGACGAAGATGTGTTTTTGCGTAACTACTTTGGAAAGAAATGTTCATGTTGTTGTTATATTTGTGTATTTTGTTCTATCATGAATTGTTCTTACCGGTTCTGTGTGTCCGAAAGTTGTATTTGACAGCAGATACCCACTATTGGTGATCTACTGTCAAACAGGAGGGTATCCTTACACGGTATTATGCGTCACTGCTCATTTATATATGCTATCGTTTTACAGCGAGTATATCTGATGGCTTGACGTCCGTTTTGTGCGTTTTTGCATGTTTTATGTTGTATGTTGCCGCTTAAGAAATTATTACAAATTCACCCTTGTTGTTGTGAGGGACATGTATGATGATACGTGTCGCTGTCAACAGTTGGGTAAAATTTTCGCTGATACTAAAATTCACAGATATGATTTCTTTACATATTGTGAACCAGACAGACAACACTTCACCAGTGTATGTCAAATTTGGCTATAAGTATTGAAGAAAAATAAACAGCAAATTGTGTCATTTGTAGTCACGATACTGCCCTTTTCTGTAAGGAACAGGCAGCCCTAAAATGATATATCCTGATTGGACGTAAGGATAAATTATAGATTTGTGACTCTTGTACATGGTGACCTAATTTCTGTATCACATTAGTCACTTTTATTCTGCTTCCTAAGTGGCCTTCCTATGGCTCTGGACCATAAAAGAAACCAGGTTTCATTTTTTGTCATATGCCTGACTATCACCCAAGCACATCAGGCCTAGTTATTGTGGATTTTAGCTGTGTCCTATTCTCTTTTCCGTATTCCTTTCACCAGTCAACTTTTATTTATTATTAGTGTGTTCAGGTTCGCACTTTCAGAATGCAGTAATGTACCATGGACCCCCATTTTATGTATAATTCCCTGTTGCATAACTAGACTGGTTTCTAAGAATTTTCTTTAGGCCTATTCTGATGTTTTTCCAGTCTAACTGTTAGGACTATTAGGACTGATTAACTGACTCAAATACTATAGCAAGATAAGCTTTCCACCTCAATAGGAGACACATTATGTTTTTTTAATATGACAAATTCAATGCCTATTCTAATTTGGTTTTTAGTTCCTTTTTCTGCTGCTTTAATTTTAATGGACCAGATGTATTTTAAATAATGGAAATACCAGGACTCTCTAGTTCTTGTCTTTTGTTCCCACATCTTGATCATTAGCTTTTGCATTGCATAGTCCCACCTGATGCACAATTATTATGATAACATGTATGTGATCCCGCTTTTGAGATGTTCTAGATGAGAAATTTAGGAACACTATGTGTATCATTGAGATAAAATGTGTTTGCCCCATTAGACATGCCACTATGTGTGAGGACATCCGTTCAGATAGAATTCCCATGTCGCTATGATGATGAAAGATATGCTCTCACACGGAAACCCAATTGAAGAGACTAGAGGCACTGTTTTGCCTATTGCCTTTGTTTTTGTATTGCCTTTGAATGACAGTGTATTTCAACGCAGATTTGTCCCATGGCTGTGGCCACCCCTTTGAAGATCGCAGGCCACCTGTTTGCAGTCCTCTTGTTGTACAGTGAACTGTTTCAAACATCGCACTTGCTTCATCAGAAGGCGATCACCATCAGAAAAGAAGAAGGAGCTGGTTTTGCCACTGTCCCTTGAGATTTCAGTACAAAAGAGCGCCTGTTATGTGCTGGTTAACCTCTGACAGTGTGCAGTCCCTTGAGCCCCTTGGCCTGAGTTTTGGCCACGCACCCCTTTTTCCCTTGCTTCAACGGAAGTGCAGTGCACCGGAGGATCCAAGAGTGGCAAAAGGCACTCAATTCTGGTGCCCATGAAAGAGCGGCCTGAGCGTCCTCTGACACTGAATGATGAGTGTTGGAGTCTGAGAATGGTCCCGGGTCTGCACGAGAAGAGCACAATATCTATAGTGTCTGCCGCAGAGGAGAGATACGGTGCACTGCCTTGAGACATTGAGACTTTTTGAATGAGCTATGAGTGTTTGCCAGGAGGGCACTCCAACAGATACTGAGCATCAGAGCATGGGAGGCCTGAATGCAAAGGCCCATGCAACAACGGGAGCAGACTTGATTGGACAATGAAGCCTGCCAGAGAGGCTTTTTGAACAGACTCTGGGCATAGTTGGTTTCACAAGAGGTTTCCGTGTGATTGTATAGACTAAGTGTTAGGAGAATGATTTTATTGTTCAACTGGCATTATTTTTAAGTAGTATTCTGTTTAGAAAAAGCAGAATAAAGTCCATTTTCTGTGAAAGAGTATCCCCATTTCACCTCAGAGCATTAATGAGGGTCACCACTGTTTCACTTGAACATATAATGAATTACAGAAATGCATAGGAAGACCTACAATGTTACTAGATAATTTTAGGATTTACCTTTTGCTTAGGGTTGTGAAAAATTATGATTTCATTTGTAATAGTGGTCACTACTTTGTCTATATGTTCTTAATGACGTGTTTTCTAGTGTTTTATAAACATGGCATTGTCTTTTATGGGTGGGATTGTTTTTGCTGCCTAATTCACATCTGTACCCACCTCCCAACCTATGTCTCTTCCTACTTCTACTTCTTTACATACTTTCCAGCTTTTACCTGTTCATGGACTAGTTAGGAGGTCAGAGTTTACTGATAATTCTTTTTGTACAGTTTCTGCATCGACACCAGTTAGCAGTGAACATCACTAATTGTTGGGTGTGTGGTCTTATACCACATACTACAGATAGAGGCATTCCTATTTGGTCCTGCCATATATGGCCTTTGTGCTACTGCGTGTGTAAGGAGACCTGTCCCGAGAGAGTCGCTAAGTAATAGGATTATGCTTCAGCAACATCTTGATGATTTGATAAATATAGACCTGGACTCAGACTAGCGTGAGTATAGGATATTGCCTATGTAAGGGCAAAAGGAGCGTCTGTGGTACTGAAAATTCCGGACTCGTGTAATAAACTTTGTCGTAGCATGACGATTTTGGTATCAAAAGACCGAAAATGGCTAGTACACTATGTACAAGCATTTTCGTCATATTCCAGTAACGATTTCACCTCGAAATCGTCATTTTCGTTCTGAACCCTCAGGTTCCATTTTGTGAACGGCAGCCATTTTGTGGATTGCCCTTATAGTAGGCCCTCACTGTGGCACAACAAGTATTTAAGGACATAACCTTAGCATGGGTTTGTGCTGACTCCTGCATGACCTGGCGAAAGCTGACTCCCTTGCCCGAGGCTGACCTCGTTGAGCCAGTTCCTTGTTAGGCAGCTTGTCAGATAGAGATCAAAGAGCAGGACATTGCAATGTTTATTGTACACGCACACACCCCTTTATCTTGCTCCTATCTGTTTCTGTTCCTTCTTTATGGTCTATTTATGATGTGGGCTGCGGGCCTTTTCATTGTGGGTCTTGTCCAGCTTGTCTAAAGAAGAATGTTTATTATGGGTTTGTTTGATGTTTAATTTTGGGCTGGACAAACTGAAAAGTGGGTTTGTCATCATACAGTGCTTTGTGTGCACGTCCTGGGAGTGACCAACAATAATGTACTTCAAAGAGAAAATGTGTGCCTAGGGCATAATAAATGGTATAAAAGGTCTGTGCTGAGATCATTCAGCAGACTACCTCATCCACTTGCTACGGCTTCTGGGTGACGTGGCCTCACTATGTTAAGTTTAATAAAGATGTCTTTTCATATTTTCAGAGTCAGTGCCAAGTTCTTGTTATATTAGTAAGTATTCCCTGAGAGCGAATTTACCAAATTCTTCAGTTGGCGCCCTAACGCGGGAATCATCAGAGAAGTGACTTTCTGTGGGAGTGATCGTGCCAGGAGACTGAAATAAACTGAGGAGGACAGAACAAGATTCTACTAAGAAGGTACTCTGTGCACGGGGATTCTGGAGATTCTTTAATTCTGCAGCCCAGTATATTTCTGACCTTCCTGATTTTTGATCCTCCACATGATGTCACTCCTGACTGATAACCTTTTTGGCGTGAGTATTCTTAAAAAGACCATTAGGTCATGTAGAACTTGACAGTTAGAATCTGGATAATATTTTGATTAGTAAAAGTAAGAGTTAAGTATAAGTGGGTCGCTCCCAGTCCCTTGTTCTTTGCTTCCTTAGTCTGGTTCTTAGTTTGATTTGTCCTTAGTTTTATTTGAATATTGCAATTTTCAAAAAACGAGAGTCTTGTATTTTTACGAGTGTATCGATAGAGATAGCCCCTTGAAGTTTGAAGCTAGATTAGTGAGCTATAAGATGCCTGATCTTAGCAAATTTGGAGATTTGTGTTGGCCAACTTTGTATACGTTTGGATTAGACGGCTTCCCCTAAAGGGGATATCTAAATAGGTTTAGATTTAAAAACATATTTTCCTTGGTGATTTTGTATCCCCAGGGAATTAAAATATGACATAATACAAAACAAGGATCCTTTGTTCTGTACGATTTTTGGTGTTCTGCCAGCCAAAGCTAGTGAATTAAGTGTATTGTGGCTCCGTGCACATACAGCTGTCTGTTGGACTATGGTTTTTGTAGTCTTTTGGAACCCTATTGCGACGTGCTTCTTGTAAATATGACTTACAGCTAGTATTTACAACTGGCTTTGTTTTCGTCCTGAGTGTCGATTTGTGGGTTCAATGTGTGTTTATAATGTCTATGTGGTTTTTCTCATTAGTGTAACTTCAGTAACAGCTACAGCGCTGTATTGTGTGTCCTGAGTGTTTAAATCTTTTCTCTTTATGTCTGCAATGAGCTCAATGTGTTTGTAGGTTTCTTGATGTTTTCAGTCTGTTAAGTAAAATGTCAGATTAATTAATATTAAGTAGAAATTAAATAACACTCCAGCAATTTACTATGTCACATGCTAAAATCGCTGTGTTGCTATTTAATTTACAGACTAAGCAAAAACGCATATGTGCAAACTGTTAAATGCTTAAAATAGATAAGCTAAAACTCACATTCACTAGGAATACGAAGGGCCTAAAAAATAATTGTGTCTTTTGTAGCGAAACAAATTTATAGCATTTTTTCACTTACATGTGTAGTACATGAAAAAGGCAAACACTTTTTTTAAAAAAGTGAATTTTTTCTTGCTAGATTTAAATGCATCTTTTTGCACGCGCATTTAAAAAAAAAAAAACTTGAAATGTCTGTTTTCAGTAAAACTGAAAGCGTGCTCAGGTTTCAGCACTCTTTCAGGTTTCAGCCTTTCCTGCCTTAAGGCAGCAGATGTTGTTTTTCGAAGGCCATAAATAGCATTGGAATGTTTATTTAACCCAGGACTTAGCACAGTTGGATTTTTTCATTTCAGAATAGTGTTTTCGAGGGTTACAAAAATAAGGTTCATCACTTTGTATCACTGGAAGACATTCCAAATGGGGGTTTCTTCTCTTTAAGCAATTTTTTTTAAAGTACATATATATTTTTTTTTTTTGCTAAATACTGATTGCCTTTTAAAAATGGCGCGAAAAATGTCATGTTTTAAGTTAGGCTTTTTGTGCGTAAACGCATAAATGAATGCATCTAAAAATGATAGGAAAGGGATGCAGCTTACCTTTATATGTGGAGTTATCATAAAAACAGATAATTGGTTTCATTGAACGAAAAATATTAATTATGGAAAAATTATTTGAAAAAAAATAAGTGCTTTTTAAAAACGTTTTTTGATATTTATAAAGCTTAAGACTCATACAATGACCTCCCAGTATTAAAATTTGATTTAAGTTATGTGATACGGTGTAATTAGGTAATTTGCATGTTGCTTTTCACTTGGCGCAGGCATAAAAAGCTCATTTTTCCAAGGATTTACATGAGATATGACTAATGTCTAATATCTGTAACGTGTAAAGAACATCCTGAGGATGATTAATATGTAAAACAATTATAGGATATTTATTTTTAAGTGCCCCAAAGATAAAAGTCGAAATTGAGTTAAATGGTTTTTTAACACAGATTCTTGTAATTTACCATAGCTTGAAAATGTCCTGGCTTCAGTAAATGCATACATTTGTGCATAATACAAACTTGTGGGTTGTTATTGAGGTTGTTTGTCATAGCTCGGTGAGCCAATGTGCCCGGTGCAGAGGTTTGTGTTTAATATCAGGGTTGAAGGTTCTAAATTTAGCGGGGCCCATTTCAGACGTTCATCAATGTTAGGTTGCTAAAATGAGTACCATTGTATAGGGTGGTTGCAAGCATTTGTTCTAAAAACTGGTATGTGTGAACCCTTCACAGTAAATGTAGTAGGCCTTCTGGCTCTGTCATGTTGGCATTGTGACCTTTCAAATTCGAGCCTTGTCTCTGTGAAATGCAGAATAACATTGCTAAACAGGCCTCTGAAAGGTGGAATTTCTGGTTTAAAGTTAAAGACTTAATTCCAAAGGGAAATATAAAAAAGGTTTCTTGAAAGGTTTCTTTAAAAGTCCCAACATCATAACATGTGTATTTCTGCTCTAAAAAAATAATGTCTGCCCAGTCGTTTTTATTTTGACAGAAAACGAAATGTTGCATTACATCTTAGACAAAAAAATAGGATGCAGCCTTTTACTAAAATTTTGAAGCCTACATGAATAAGAAAGAACGATTTGCCAATTAAGAAGTTTTTTTTATCATGGAGATTGGGCACAAGGCTAATTTTAGGTGTCAGGGAAAGGATTTTACCTTTTGAAAAGTCAAAAGGGCTTCATGTTGCAAGGTGACTGACAAGATGGTAACAGTTAAGTAATGGAAATTTATTTGTGTGTTTCTTAATGTGTATCATGTTTGTCTTCTGATTAAAAGTTATAATTGAAATTCGCTTGTTGTCAGAAATGTCTCTCTTGTGTGTTGTGTATGTTTTTTTGTTGCTTTTGCCTACAGACCATTCATGGATTGTTCTGGGTGATTTAAAGCAGACAAGACACGTGAGTTTGGTTGGTTAGACGAAGATGTGTTTTTGCGTAACTACTTTGGAAAGAAATGTTCATGTTGTTGTTATATTTGTGTATTTTGTTCTATCATGAATTGTTCTTACCGGTTCTGTGTGTCCGAAAGTTGTATTTGACAGCAGATACCCACTATTGGTGATCTACTGTCAAACAGGAGGGTATCCTTACACGGTATTATGCGTCACCGCTCATTTATATATGCTATCGTTTTACAGCGAGTATATCTGATGGCTTGACGTCCGTTTTGTGCGTTTTTGCATGTTTTATGTTGTATGTTGCCGCTTAAGAAATTATTACAAATTCACCCTTGTTGTTGTGAGGGACATGTATGACGATACGTGTCGCTGTCAACAGTTGGGTAAAATTTTCGCTGATACTAAAATTCACAGATATGATTTCTTTACATATTGTGAACCAGACAGACAACACTTCACCAGTGTATGTCAAATTTGGCTATAAGTATTGAAGAAAAATAAACAGCAAATTGTGTCATTTGTAGTCACGATACTGCCCTTTTCTGTAAGGAACAGGCAGCCCTAAAATGATATATCCTGATTGGACGTAAGGATAAATTATAGATTTGTGACTCTTGTACATGGTGACCTAATTTCTGTATCACATTAGTCACTTTTATTCTGCTTCCTAAGTGGCCTTCCTATGGCTCTGGACCATAAAAGAAACCAGGTTTCATTTTTTGTCATATGCCTGACTATCACCCAAGCACATCAGGCCTAGTTATTGAGGATTTTAGCTGTGTCCCATTCTCTTTTCCGTATTCCTTTCACCAGTCAACTTTTATTTATTATTAGTGTGTTCAGGTTCGCACTTTCAGAATGCAGTAATGTACCATGGACCCCCATTTTATGTATAATTCCCTGTTGCATAACTAGACTGGTTTCTAAGAATTTTCTTTAGGCATATTCTGATGTTTTTCCAGTCTAACTGTTAGGACTATTAGGACTGATTAACTGACTCAAATACTATAGTAAGATAAGCTTTCCACCTCAATAGGAGACACATTATGTTTTTTTAATATGACAAATTCAATGCCTATTCTAATTTGGTTTTTAGTTCCTTTTTCTGCTGCTTTAATTTTAATGGACCAGATGTATTTTAAATAATGGAAATACCAGGACTCTCTAGTTCTTGTCTTTTGTTCCCACATCTTGATCATTAGCTTTTGCATTGCATAGTCCCACCTGATGCACAATTATTATGATAACATGTATGTGATCCCGCTTTTGAGATGTTCTAGATGAGGAATTTAGGAACACTATGTGTATCATTGAGATAAAATGTGTTTGCCCCATTAGACATGCCACTATGTGTGAGGACATCCGTTCAGATAGAATTCCCATGTCGCTATGATGATGAAAGATATGCTCTCACACGGAAACCCAATTGAAGAGACTAGAGGCACTGTTTTGCCTATTGCCTTTGTTTTTGTATTGCCTTTGAATGACAGTGTATTTCAACGCAGATTTGTCCCATGGCTGTGGCCACCCCTTTGAAGATCGCAGGCCACCTGTTTGCAGTCCTCTTGTTCTACAGTGAACTGTTTAAAACATCGCACTTGCTTCATCAGAAGGCGATCACCATCAGAAAAGAAGAAGGAGCTGGTTTTGCCACAGTCCCTTGAGATTTCAGTACAAAAGAGCGCCTGTTATGTGCTGGTTAACCTCTGACAGTGTGCAGTCCCTTGAGCCCCTTGGCCTGAGTTTTGGCTACGCACCCCTTTTTCCCTTGCTTCAACGGAAGTGCAGTGCACCGGAGGATCCAAGAGTGGCAAAAAGCACTCCATTCTGGTGCCCATGAAAGAGCGGCCTGAGCGTCCTCTGACACTGAATGATGAGTGTTGGAGTCTGAGAATGGTCCCGGGTCTGCACGAGAAGAGCACAATATCTATAGTGTCTGCCGCAGAGGAGAGATACGGTGCACTGCCTTGAGACATTGAGACTTTTTGAATGAGCTATGAGTGTTTGCCAGGAGGGCACTCCAACAGATACTGAGCATCAGAGCATGGGAGGCCTGAATGCAAAGGCCCATGCAACAACGGGAGCAGACTTGATTGGACAATGAAGCCTGCCAGAGAGGCTCTTTGAACAGACTCTGGGCATAGTTGGTTTCACAAGAGGTTTCCGTGTGATTGTATAGACTAAGTGTTAGGAGAATGATTTTATTGTTCAACTGGCATTATTTTTAAGTAGTATTCTGTTTAGAAAAAGCAGAATAAAGTCCATTTTCTGTGAAAGAGTATCCCCATTTCACCTCAGAGCATTAATGAGGGTCACCACTGTTTCACTTGAACATATAATGCATTACAGAAATGCATAGGAAGACCTACAATGTTACTAGATAATTTTAGGATTTACCTTTTGCTTAGGGTTGTGAAAAATTATGATTTCATTTGTAATAGTGGTCACTACTTTGTCTATATGTTCTTAATGACGTGTTTTCTAGTGTTTTATAAACATGGCATTGTCTTTTATGGGTGGGATTGTTTTTGCTGCCCAATTCACATCTGTACCCACCTCCCAACCTATGTCTCTTCCTACTTCTACTTCTTTACATACTTTCCAGCTTTTACCTGTACATGGACTAGTTAGGAGGTCAGAGTTTACTGATAATTCTTTTTGTACAGTTTCTGCATCGACACCAGTTAGCAGTGAACATCACTAATTGTTGGGTGTGTGGTCTTATACCACATACTACAGATAGAGGCATTCCTATTTGGTCCTGCCATATATGGCCTTTGTGCTACTGCGTGTGTAAGGAGACCTGTCCCGAGAGAGTCGCTAAGTAATAGGATTATGCTTCAGCAACATCTTGGTGATTTGATAAATATAGACCTGGACTCAGACTAGCGTGAGTATAGGATATTGCCTATGTAAGGGCAAAAGGAGCGTCTGTGGTACTGAAAATTCCGGACTCGTGTAATAAACTTTGTCGTAGCATGACGATTTTGGTATCAAAAGACCGAAAATGGCTAGTACACTATGTACAAGCATTTTCGTCATATTCCAGTAACGATTTCACCTCGAAATCGTCATTTTCGTTCTGAACCCTCAGGTTCCATTTTGTGAACGGCAGCCATTTTGTGGATTGCCCTTATAGTAGGCCCTCACTGTGGCAGAACAAGTATTTAAGGACATAACCTTAGCATGGGTTTGTGCTGACTCCTGCATGACCTGGCGAAAGCTGACTCCCTTGCCCGAGGCTGACCTCGTTGAGCCAGTTCCTTGTTAGGCAGCTGGTCAGATAGAGATCAAAGAGCAGGACATTGCAATGTTTATTGTACACGCACACACCCCTTTATCTTGCTCCTATCTGTTTCTGTTCCTTCTTTATGGTCTATTTATGATGTGGGCTGCGGGCCTTTTCATTGTGGGTCTTGTCCAGCTTGTCTAAAGAAGAATGTTTATTATGGGTTTGTTTGATGATTAATTTTGGGCTGGACAAACTGAAAAGTGGGTTTGTCATCATACAGTGCTTTGTGTGCACGTCCTGGGAGTGACCAACAATAATGTACTTCAAAGAGAAAATGTGTGCCTAGGGCATAATAAATGGTATAAAAGGTCTGTGCTGAGATCATTCAGCAGACTACCTCATCCACTTGCTACGGCTTCTGGGTGACGTGGCCTCACTCTGTTAAGTTTAATAAAGATGTCTTTTCATATTTTCAGAGTCTGTGCCAAGTTCTTGTTATATTAGTAAGTATTCCCTGAGAGCGAATTTACCAAGTTCTTCAAGCTGGCCGAAAGAGGCGTGATGAGATTACGCGTAACTTCTTCTAGGTAAGAAATAATGACACAATGACAAATCTAATTTGTGTAACAATGTTTTTATTCCTTAATTGCAGGAGAAACAATGCCACACACCCCTCCTGCCAACTACTCACACTCCTAATACCATGCACAAGTTTAACTCACAGTGCTACAATTCAACCTGGAGTGAATGCAAAGTCAGGTCTTAAGTTGACCTCTCTCGAAGTAAACAAAATGCAGCCCCTGCTGGTTGTTAGTGTTGCATAGCTTAATTCTAATTGTGCGTAGCAGGCCTATTGTTCCTACCACTACGGCGCCTCTCCATTATGGGTGGTGGGGTGTTGCTGCTCCTCACTTGGAGTCAGTACTCCAGGGCCTGTAGTGCGGAGGGCACGCAGCTCGTCAAGAGCAGATTTTGCCTGCACAATCGCTGTTGCAATGTCCTGTATGCCATGTGAAAACTCCTGCTGCATCACAATGCTGCGCCTGGTCTGGATATTAGTGGCAGAGGCCAAGCGGTTGATGGCCTGTGTATAACGGTCCATGCGCTCCAGCTCTCTGCGCCTTGCAGCACGTTCTGCGCGCAGCTCTCCACAAAGCGCATGCATGGCACCCCTCAGTTCGCCTTGGATACCACTGAGCCCTGCCCTCACCTCTCGCTGTAACGCCTTTATGTTTTTTGCTTGCAGGCGCGGCACCTGTAGCATGTTCAATTCCAAACTGGCAAACACAGATTCTTCAGCCTGATCTCGGAAGCTGCAGGCAGTGCAATGTCTGCGCCTGGCTGTGACTTGCGGACCTTGGCTGTTTTGTGGCCTGGACTCTTGCTGTGGCCGTGTGTCTTCGGACTGCAAATTACTATTCCTGTCCTCTGCCTCGTCCTCCATTGGTGGCAGTGGCCTCACTATGTTCCTACTCTGTCTCTTCGGAGGATTGACAGGGCTCCCCTCCCCATCTGTTTCTGGCTCCTGCCCTGCGTCTCCTGAGTCTGGAGGTTACATCACTCTTCCACTGCCTGTAGGCTGTGTAGTTGGTGGTGCTGTGGACAGAACAGCACACATTAATTAACTGTACTCATTTGCAATGTGAAAATAAATTATTTCACAGTTTGGGGTTACATTACTTTTTCAATTCCCTTTCCTGACCTGCACATGCAAAATTTATCTAGCGTGGCTGGTTAAAACAACTTTTATTTTCATGTGACTACATCTCCCAAGATGCATTGCTGTGTCTGCCTGTGTACCTGCTCTAGCATGAAATGTGGTTCCCAGGCCACTAGGTCGCTGCAGGGGGGTGTGGGGGGTGGGGTTTGGGGTGTGATGGCATGCTTCTTACCTGGTCTGGATGCTTGTTGATCTGAGCTGTCTTTGTCAGCCACGCCCGTGACGCTCTCTGGTAGCAGGGTACCCTCCACAAGTTCCTCCAGAGGTGTGGAGTACGGCATAGTTGAGGTTCCCCCGCCGGTGTACTGTGACTGCTCCAGCCTGGCAGCTAACTTCTCTTTTGAGCGCTGGCGCAGGTCGTACCAGCGCTTGCGTAGTACGTCCACACTCCGGTGTGTCACTCCAAGCGCATTCACTTTTGCCTGCATGGCTTCCCAAATGAGTCTTTTCCGGGTCTCCGGCACCTTCAGGGAACTCTTCCCAAATAGCAAATCGAGATTTGGCACCATCTCCTGTATCAGTGTCTCCAGTTCTGCTTCAGAAAACTTCTGTTTTCTTTTTCTGGAACTTTCTCCTTCCTGCTGCTGCTGCTGCTGGGTTTCAGGCATTTCCATGTTGCCACTTTCAGCCATGGTGTAACTGTAGCAATGTTCATTCTCCCACTCTCCCTCACTGTGACTCTCACTCAGCAACACTGTTGCAGCATGGGTAGTCAGTCACTTTCTGGTAGTGATGTCATCAAACTGCACCAGGTTTCCGATTGGCTAATTTGCGAAATTCGCTAAATTGCGATTTTTTCCGTTAAGGAATCGCAATTTAGCTAATTTTCAGGTTTAAGAAATCACTTTTTGGATTCTCGCAGATAAATAGCGATTTTTACCGAATCGCTATTTATTTGCGATTTCTTTCATACATATCGATTTGCGATTCTGAATCTGCGGTTCGATGAAAATCGCTAATTCCGAATCGCAAATCTTGACCTTCATACATATGGCCCAAAATGGCATTTTCTAAAGGTTTGTTTATGTACAGGAAGGGACACCTTTCTGTACATAAACAAACCATGGCATTTAGCTTTTTCCATGTGTGCTGCACAAGGTCGCACACATGGAAAAAGCAAAAGTGAGGAGAAATAATGCATTTCACCAACTTAAGACAAGGATTTACCTGGTTTTAATTATGTTGCTGCCTATTATGTACTCCACCCTTGTACATAGGGGGTAGCGTAAAAATGACTGGGTGTTGTGGTGGAATGCCCACCGCAACACTCACTGCCCACCCCTTTCACGCTAACCATAGAGTGAAAGGGGGCCTTATGTACAATGCAGTGCTAAGCCTTGTTAAGAGGCTTAACGCTGCCTTGTACATAAGGCGCAGCCCTTATCGCCACCACAACGTCAGTAAAAGTGACATTGTGGTGGGAATAGGGGCATGTATATATGCCCCTTTGTTTCCTTGGGAACGGGTCTATTGCAGGAAGCGCCCCTTTTTGTGCATTTCATGATGGAGTATGCTGCTGGCTGCTCCACAAGTGCCCCTAATGTGGATGCCCTTCATGATTTTAATTAATGGGGTGGTGAAGACTGCTTTTCAGGCACTTGAGGCAGGTGGTCCTCCTCCTAAGGTGCCCCGGCTTCATCCAGTAGCTGATTTGGAGGATCAAGAGGAAGATGAGGATCAGAGGGGTCATTTTGTTCAGAAAGCTGTCTGACTTATTTGCCTTCTTCTATGGTGAATGAATTGGAAGAGGATGTTTTCACCCAGTGCCACCAGCCTGACCCTGACTTATTTCTACTCCAATTCTGCTTCCAAAGTCGGGGAAGCACACTGGTTCTATGTCAGCTGCTCCCCTCCAACTGGTTCAGAGCTGAGCATCCGGAGTCCCACAGCCCTAATCTGTGTCTCTGGAGCCATAAGCTAAACAGCCCACATGCCGTCAGATGATGATTCAACTTATATGGCATGGCCTTTTTCATTTAAGCTATTTATTGAGCAGCAAGAGGGATTTTGTGCGCCCATCACCAATGATTCTTTGAGCCATGACTGGATGCCTGTCCCTCATTTGACACAAGGATATAGATTCTCTCCAGAGGACCACAGTAACCTACTTACAGACAGCACCTTACTGACAGACGGGACTCCCAGTACTTTGTCTTTCATTCATCCTGAAGAGGCATGCAGTTTCTAGGCCGAAACCCATCGATACTTTCATTGACAGAGTCTCTATCATTTCTAATCAACGTTCTGAGACATTTCTTTGATACCCACCAAAAATATAGTGGGCAAAACCTCTCCTCACGTGTGAACAATCCACAGACTATATCCGTTATGGACTGTTTAAAAAGCAAAGAACACAGCCATATCTGTTTAAACCAAATGGAAGACTTAAGAAATTAACTTCCTAGTTGGCACATTTATTGTTGGGAATTTTTGATATATGTTTTATGTATGTGCAATTCAGTGCATTGATTGTCCCTTGTACATGTGTGTTTATTTGTCTTATCTATGCATGTGTACAATGTTTACCATGCTTTACAGCATTTGTATAACCCAGGTACTGCTTTCAGGAGTGAGCAATTATAGGCTCAGTTAACCAGTTGAAAACAAATCTGAAGAAATTGTGTATACAGCGTCAGTAATTAGTTGATGCAATCATAAGATAACTAACAATACTAGAATCCATTCCTACATTACACCACTTTTAATTCTTACACCAGCCCTTTTGAGGCAAGGGTTATGGCAGAGGGCCCTTTGAAGTGACAAATCACGCTCTCTGTCCTCTGTTACCTCCTCCACTCCTGCTCCAAGACAATGTCTGTCCACCTTTCCCAATCGAGGTTTGCCTTCCCTTCGTTTCTCACTGATGGCAGGGTCTTTCTGATGTCTGGGTAATTCAGACAGTGACCTCAGGTTACCAGATCAAGTTCTTGTCTCGACAGACTCAGGTTTTCAAGCAGGTTACTTCGCCATGAAATCCTGTTAGGCAGGCAGCCTTGCTGGAAAATGATAAGCTTCTCTTGGTGAAACAGGCTGTCATCGCGGGATTGCCTCTGGAAAGAGGCTGGGCTACTATTCGATACCTTTTCTAGTTTCAATGAATGACACACTGCCCTCCGCCCTGTGTTGGATCTGAAGGGTGTGAATCTGCACATTCCACATCGCCGTTTCAAGATGGTGACTTTGCATTAGGTTCTTCAGCTGGTGCACCAGGGTTACTTCCTCGCTTCCCTTGACCTGATGGACGCTTACCTACATATTTCCAGTTCAATGTGCTTCCTTTCCGCCTTTATTCGGCACCAAGATTTGTTTCTGAAGCTCTTAGACCCCCTGCTGGGTATCCTCCATTCACATGGTATTCAGGTATATCCTTGATGATTGGTTGATTGTTTCTTCTTCTTTCTCTCAGGCTATTGAGAATGTTTATCAGGTCTGCCTTCTGCTGACTTTGTTTGGTTTCCTCATCAATCATTTCAGCCCTTCCAGTCTCTGAAGTTCCTGGGGGCCCTCTTCCAGATGGATCGGGGGATGGTCTTCCTATCTCCGGAAAGACAATTGACTGTGTTCCAACCTCCGGATTCGGGTTTGGCAATTGAGAGGTTGAATTTGTTGGACCAGGGCTGTTCGCTGGAGGTGGCCCAGAGTATTCAGTTGTGTCAGAGGTCTTTCTACCCTGATGTCTTACATGCAGCATCAGAAGAACTTTGACTCCTCTTGTCATGAGCGGGCTTTGTCTTCTTCCTGTGATCCTTTTGTGGCCTTGGATTTTTTGTGGGATGGTTTTGTCTTGGGCCTTGCTGTCTCCACTCTCTGTGCCCAATGGGTCACCAATTTTACCTTTCGGCATTCTGTGATGGCCTCTGCTTCTCCTTTGGTGTCTCACCTTTTGCAGAGTTTTTTGCTTCAGCGACCTGTCTTCCACTCTCCAGTTCCCGCTTGGGATCTTCCTTTGATGCTTCAGTCATTGACTGATTCCCCGTTTAAGCCCCTGCTTTCTGTTGACCTTAATTTCCTTACAGCTACGGTTTTATTTTTGGTGGCCATTTCTTTGAGGATTAGTGAGATTGAGGCTTTGCTGGCTTCTCTTCCTTTCTTGCCTTTTTGTTCAGACAAGGTGATTTTGCAGTATATTCTGTTTTTGTCTACTCAAAATCGTGTATGCCTTCCAATCTCAAGTATTCAACTAGAAAGGTTAGGCCCTTAATCAGTAAGGCTAGGCCAAATTTAACAAGCAAACAACACACATGCCAATACTGATATCAGTTATTTTTCACTTCACATGATTACACTTGACAGTTGATGTGACCAATAATCATAATTTTATTCATTTTTTCTTTCAATTTTTCCATTTGTAAAAAATACTTTTCATAAGTTTTTTCAAATACCCATCAATTTTCCAAACCAAAAAATGAACATACAAAAATTCACAGAAGAAACACAGCAATACATTGAATCAAATTCTTAAATACTCAACACCACAAAATACATTGTTGGACAAGACATATATACAACATTGACAATAAATTCGGCATTATAAAAAACATATGAAATGAGCTCGAGTGCTGTGTTTCGTAAACAAGTTTCGCTTTTGTGAAAACAAGAGACAAATAAGTAAAGCCCTCTGGGTTGAAGTTTGAAATGTATTTTAACAAACATAAGAACAACCTTTATCAGAGCCAAGACCAGAGGGTGAACTATTCTGGCTCACAGAAATATTTAATTTAGCTTGGATAATTTCTTTGAACCTAGTTGTACAAAATGAGCCAACATAGTATGTTTTTAAGCACACTTGTGTGGTTAAATAATAGTAGACGTGTTTCAAACCCAATGATGTGTGTTAACAGGGTTCTCCTCAGGACTAAGAACTCCTTGAGAGCTGAAAAAAGAATAGAAAAGCACACTCCTATTTCCACTCATGTCTATACATTTTCACTGTAGCATTTATTTAGCACCAAAAATTAACTATTTTTAAGATCCACAGATCTCTTCTGTAAAATTACTCCTTGAACTAGTTCAGCCATAATAGTAATGGTATTCCAACACTAAAAGGAAGAAGAAGCAAACCAAGTGTAAAGTCTGTAATAAATCAGAAAGCTAAAGTGGCCCAAATGTGAGAAAAATGAGTTTGAATTTCAATCGCAAGACAAGCATGGGAGAGAAATACTCACTTTGTTTGAAGAATTCTTACTTGTCCCTCTGCAGTCCTTTACAACTGGGCGGTTGTGTGAGTCCACTGTGTTCTTGTTATCTAAAAACAAAAAGAAATGTGGAATATTCAACAATTAGAAAGAATTGTGCTTTCGCAGGGCCAAGCACCAAATGCGGAATCAGTCTAAACGTACCTGGATTCCGAAAGCCAGTCCATCAGTGCAAACATTCATTTTGTTTAGAGAAGGAGACATAGAGTCGCGGGGTCAGTGAGTCTAAAATGTCATCTGCTTTTCAACAATTCAGTACTGCATTGCAAAATCTTTTAAGCTTACCTTATGACTTAGTCCGCATCATTCGCGGCTACCGAGATCATAGCTCCTTATCCTTGTGGGAAGACGGAATCTGGCGATGACTTTTAAGCATGGATTTCTGTAGTCTTGAGGTCCTGCGTACTGGATTACGCAATCTCACAAGGCTTCTGGAGACTGTAGTCTTGTTGCAGAAATCGTCGAATAGAAGAATATAGGATTGGCAGAATGTGCCAAAGTATTGGTGAATGTTATCAACAGGCCGCTCTTACATTCTCCCAAAAATTGAAGCGCAGATGTATTGAGTCGACTGTGTGTGGAGATTATTCCATCATGGTTTGGATACCTCCCTTTCACAAAAGAGAAACTTGTTTATTCAACACAGCACTCGAGCTCATTTCATTTCTTTTTTGTAATGTGAAATTTGTTATCAATGTTGTGTCTATGACGTGTCCAACAATGTATTTTGTGGTGTTGAGTATTTTAGAATTTGATTCACTTTCTTTCTGTGTTCTTCTGTGAATTTTTGTATGTTATTTTTTTAGTTTGGAAAGTTGCTGGCTATTTGAAAAAAACTATGAAAACTATTTTTTACAAATGGAAAGAATTGAAAGAAAAAATAAATAAGATTATGATTTACGGTCACATCAAGTGTCATGTGTGATTATACGAAGTGAAGATTAACTGATATCAGTATTGGCATGTGTGTAGTTGTGTGCTTCCATTTTCAAGAGCATATTGTTCTTCCTGTTTTCTTTCCTGATCCTTCCTCCCCTAAAGAGGAGGTTCTGTATTCCCTGGATGTGTTCTAGGCTCTTCGCATATATAGCTGGGCCATGCCTGTGAGTTTCTGCAGGTGGATTCTCTTTTTGTTACCTAAAGGGTGTCTGCATTGGGTCTCAAACCTTCTTTGTCCCCCTCGACTAGGTGGGTGAAGTGTATGAGGCTGCACACTGTCCTCTACCTTCTTCTGTCCATGGACGGTCCACTCGTGGGGCTTCCTTCTCCTGAGCCATGTTTAGGGTGCCTTCTTGAGAAATATTTTTGTAATACTGCTACTTGGGCCTCTCCCAATACTTTTGTCTCCCACTGCATCCTTCAGTTGGGGATCGCAGCATCTGCTGCTTTTGCCCTTATGTTTTGTCTACTGAACATGATTTGTGATCTGCACTGTTTCTATTTTGATTAAATTTGCCCTGTTTGATTTGCTGCATCCTTCTGGTCTTTTTGTTTTCAATCACCTTATGCTTGGGTATGGGCTCAATGATAAGGAATGAAACAGGAATAAGGATAAGGCAGTAATGCTTGGTTACTCCCCTGGATTCTTCATTATTCTGAGTCCTGGTCTTCCTGTTCCATTCCCAGGTCTGTTCCTCCTTCCCTGTTTTTGTTTACAGGTAATTGTATGTATTTTTCTTTTTCTTGAGTTTCTTTGGTATTCTCAGGATGTTGCTCTGTCATACTTCCCACTTTGTGCATGCTGCACAGGGTAGGCGGTGCCATATTGGGGGAAGTATTTTTGTTTGCTATGGCAAAAGGTTTCTGTAGAGCAGACAAACTGATCAATAGAAAGGAATGGAATAGGAAGACCAGGACTCAGAGTAATGAAGATTACCTGTGAGTAACCAGGCATTAGCAATATATGACTTCCTGCTGTATTGAACGCTGACATTTGCAGGTTTTGACTATTTTTTTTGTGTGAGAAAGTCATCCTTTTTCCCTGTTCAACCCCGTTTTCTGGCTGATACTGGTGGTAACTAACTCTGACTTTGCACTGGGCTCTGCTAACCAGGTGCAGAGTGAGTGCTCTGATTAAAAACTTGATATGGTAATTTGGTGTGATTACAATGTCCACTAACAACGTACCTGTAAGTCCCTAGTATATGCTAGGGCATGTAGGGTTAGAGGTCCATCAGCTTTGAGGCACTTAAGCATGCACTGCTGTGTTGCCTGCTGTCATTTTAAAAGCCAGCCCTGCTTTGCCAGCTGCTTTTAAACTAAAATAATTTGGAAACTCAACTGTGGCTTTCAAGGAATTTCCAAAGTATTAAACTACCTTATATTTACAGATAAGTCACACCTAAGGTCTGGACTAGGTACCTCCAGGGTATTGTGCCCAAAAAAAATGTTTAGGGACATTTTAAAGATGTTTTATATACCCTGGTGACTACCAATTTTGTTTTCCCCATTGTAGGGATTCAGCTCAATATGCTAAAATAGGAATGCTATAATGCACTGTAACTATTGACAGGAGTGAGCTCAAATAATATTATAAGGACATAAAAATGTATATCCAATGACTTTGCACGGTTGAATTTATCATAACAAATATAGAAAAGAAGTTATAGAACTTTCTATTCTGTGAGCCAAAATTCAGCATCTCCTGATTGTTCATCCTTAGCCAAACTGCTTTGATGAGCTGATGTGTAGCCTGCATAGAGACTGAGGTTATCTGATGGTGGGAGCTCCGCAGCAGCAGAGAACAGGCCAGGAATGGGGCTACATACATCAAACTGGCCTTTAAAGAGAGGAGGACAGTAAAAAAGACCAGAAAAGCCTACCCCCTCTTCCTGAACCCCCAGACAGATGGCTGCTCAAGGAATCAAATTTTCGGGAAGGGAAGTGTTAAGGGAAATAATCCACACAAGTAGGTTGGCTTAGCCAGATCTTACTCCCAAAGAGAATAATTTTCCATCTTCAATGTTGAAGTCCTATGCTTTGGGAGACAAAAATATGCCACCCTTTGGAGAAAGCTCTAATCCTTTTGAATGGTACCCTGTCCATCATTGAACAGGGGTGTCCTCCTGTCTGTCACCCCAGAAAAGTGGGTAAAAATGATAGAGCTGTATAGCAACTCAGATCTGCTGCCTGAAACTACAAGGAGAAGACGGATGCCCTGCAGGAACCCTGGTCTGTACCCCAAAGAATTGCACTTTGAAGGACTTCTCCTTCCGATCATCATGACGAGCAAGATGGAGTCAGCGTGAATGCTCGCGCTGCTCGGCTGCCCACGCCAGACGCATGAATGATCGTCTAGTTGCCCTGCGCTGCGTGAGGAGATGCCGGACTGCCGAACGCACAGAGCACACCGGATTGAGCGACTTCAGAGAGCGCTGCGGCTGCTCCCCTGGGATCGCGATCTGCTCAGGCTTCACCCCGGATTTTTTAGCAGTAACAAGGTGGTCGACAAGGCTTGCCCCTATCTGTCCGTGATCCTGCTTCCTCGGGGTCGTGACTTTCATCAACCTCACACGGGACGCGCGAGGGGAAACGCATCATCCCGCAAGGCATCTTTAACTCTGGCTCTGATCTCGCTGGATTCTCATGTTTGGGTACCTCTGCTGGTGGCCGCGGCTGTGTTATTGGCTTCTCCGTGTGTCCCTCTGGTCCCAGGTACCGCTACTGCCCTCAGTTTTCTTGACTGTATAAAGCGGCTCCCCGCCCCGTCTCCACCATCAGACTCGGTCCAGAGATGAGCGCTCGTAGGACACAGAAAGGGGGCAAACCGAAGACACCTGCAGACGCAGAGGATTCAGCAACGAATCAAGGAGCTGCCAAGTTAAAGCAAGAGGTCAGTGGCAACAAAAAGCTGAACTTTGGCAAAACAGGGGGTGGGCTCTGCCCAGAGACAGTAAAGATCCGGGACTCACTCATCCCCCCGCAAAAATGTTTATGGGAGTTAAAAACCAGTCTACTAGCGCCAGACTAATACAGGGAGACCCCCCTCAGTTACACCTAAAGTATGCTCGCGGCAGGAGGGTCCATTGCGGAAGACAACCCTAGAGAAACATTATCCACCAGTATTAGCACCAGCAACGATATGAGCATTATTGACTCCTCTGCCGCTCTATCCGAGCCTGCCCCTATTCAAGATACCTCTTCCAGGGTACTTGATAATGACCTACCTACTGGGAACGCTGGGAACACTGCCCAGCAAGACATTCCGCCTCAGCCTCTACCTGTTACCCAACAACAAGAGCCAAACAAGGGACCTGGTAATGATAATGATAGCTTTGGCATTCCTCTCATCACCTCGAAGACGAAGATAGCAGATACAGACGACTTCATCCAAGGCTTAGTTCAAGTTCAAGTTCAGGAATTTATATAGTGCACTACTCACCCAGAGGGTCTCAAGGCGCTTGGGGAGGGGGTTCATTATTTATCGAATAGCCAGGTTTGAAGTTCTTTTCTGAAGGAGATGTGTTTATGTGTAAGGCGGAGGTGAGTGGGGAGTGAGTTCCAGGTCTTGGCCGCCAAGTAGGAGAAGGATCTGCCTCCCATGGCGGATCTTTGGATACGCGGAACTGCGGCGAGGCCTTGATTGGAGGATCTTAGTTGGCGGGTGGGTGTGTAGAAGGATAGTCGAGTGTTGAGGCATTCGGGCCCAAGTTTGTAGAGGGCCTTGTGTGCGTGGGTGAGGAGACGGAATGTTATTCTCTTGTTGACGGGAAGCCAGTGGAGGTCTTTCAGGTGGCTGGTAATGTGATCTTGGCGAGGGATGTCCAAAATGAGTCTTGCTGATGCGTTTTGGATGCGTTGGAGTTTTTTCTGTAATTTGGCTGTAATTCCGGCGTAAAGGGTGTTTCCGTAGTCTAGTCGACTCGTAACCAGTGCGTGAGTGACAGTCTTTCTAGTCTCGGCGGGGATCCAGTGGAAGATTTTTTTGAGCATACGAAGTACGTTGAAGCAGGAGGATGAGACGGCGTTGACTTGTTTGGTCATCGAGAGTGAGGAGTCCAGGATGAAGCCAAGGTTACGTGCGTGGTCTGTGGGCGTAGGTGCTGAGCCCAGGTCCGAAGACCACCATGAGTCGTCCCAGGCAGATGGGGATGATCCAAGGATGAGCACTTCCGTTTTGTCTGAGTTAAGTTTTAGGCGGCTGTTTTTCATCCATACGGCTACTTCTTTCATGCCTTCGTGAAGATTGGTTTTGGCGGTGTTGGGGTCTTTGGTGAGGGAAAGGATCAACTGGGTGTCGTCAGCGTAGGAGATGATGTTAAGGTTGTGTTGACGCGCGATGGAAGCGAGTGGACTCATGTAAACGTTGAAGAGGGTGGGACTGAGTGATGATCCTTGTGGTACACCGCAAATGACTTCGGTGGCCTCTGAAATGAATGGGGGAAGTCAGACTCTCTGAGTTCTCCCAGCTAGGAACGAGATGATCCAGTCCAGGGCTTTTCCTTTTATGCCGATGTTGCTGAGGCGTTTTATGAGGGTGCTGTGACAGACAGTGTCGAAGGTGGCGGAGAGGTCGAGTAGAATGAGGGCCACTGTTTCTCCGTTGTCCAGTAGTGTTCGGATGTCGTCTGTTGCTGCGATGAGGGCGGTTTCGGTGCTGTGTTTGGCTCGAAAGCCGGACTGTGAGGGATCGAGGGAGTTGTTGGATTCGAGGAAGGTGGCGAGTTGGCTATTGACGGCTTTCTCGATGACTTTGGCCGGGAATGGGAGGAGGGATATGGGACGGTAGTTTTTAAGTTCAGAGGGGTCTGCTGTGGGTTTCTTCAGGAGGGCGCTGACTTTGGCATGTTTCCAGCTATCTGGGAAGGTGGCAGAGTTGAAGGAGCAGTTGATGACGTCACGGAGATGGGATGCGATGATGGAGTCTGCTTTGTTGAAGATGTGGTGGGGACATGGGTCGGTTGGCGAGTCAGAGTGGATGGAATTCATTAGGTGGATGGTGTCTTCAGTGGTGATTGGGTTCCAGGTGCTGAGGTTGTTAGAGGGCGGTTTAGGGTCTGAGGGGGGTGGAGAGGATTCTTCGCTGGAGCTGTTTTCGAAGCTGTTATGTATGTCGGCAATTTTGTTGTAGAAGAAGGAGGATAATGAATCGCAGAGGTCTTGGGAGGGAGTGATGTCGTTTGAGGCTGCGGTGGAGTTGGTGAATTCTTTGACGATGTTGAATAGTTCCTTGCTGTTATGGGCGTTGTTGTCGAGTCGATTCTTGAATGCTGATTTCTTGGTGGATCGAATCAGCTGGTGGTGTTTGCGGGTGGCTGCCTTGAAGGTGGTCATTTTGTCGGTGGTTGGGTTTTTTCTCCATGTTTTCTCGAGAGTGCGGCATAGCTTCTTGGATTTCTTAAGGTCATCGTTGAACCAGGGGGCCTTTTTGCTGTCTTGTTTGGTGTGATGGTTTTTCAAGGGTGCTAATTCGTCAGCGCTGTGAGTGATCCATTATTTGAATGTGATGGCGGCTTGGTTTGGGTCTGATGAGAGGGCGGGTGCGTTATGGTTGAGCGATGTGAGGAGTTGGTCGGTGGTGATTTTGTTCCATTTTCTTCGGGGAATAGGTTGTGGGGGGTTGTGGGTCGGGGTGGTTTTGTAGCTGAAGTGAACACAACTGTGGTCCGTCCAATGGAGAGCTGTGGTGCGATCGAAGGAGATGTGTTTACTGGAGGTGAAGATTGGGTCGAGCGTATGTACGGCTACATGGGTGGGGGCGTCGACAAGTTGATTGAGGCCGAGGTTTGCCAGGTTGTCGAGAAGGGTGGTGGTGTTGTTGTCGTTTTTCTTTTCCAGGTGGAAGTTGAGGTCTCCTAGTAGAATGTAGTTCTCGGACGCGAGGGCATGTGGACTGATGAAGTCGGTGATGTCTTCGCTGAATTGTTTGCGGGTTCCTGGGGGTCTGTAGATGAGGGTGCCTCTAAGTGTGGTTCTAGGGTCGGTGTGGACCTGGAAGTGGAGGTGTTCGGCGGTTGTAAGGTTATCGTCGGAGCTGGTCGTGACCTTGATGGTGTTCTTATGGACGATGGCGATGCCTCCTCCTGTTTGGACGGTGCGGTCTTTCCGGATAATCTTGTAATTGTCCGGGATGGCTATGGCGATGTCGGGTGTTGATGATGCGTTCATCCATGTTTCAGTAAGGAAGGCGACGTCCGGAGATGTAGTGTCGAGTAAATCCCACAGTTCGGTGGCGTGTCTGTGAACCGAGCGGGTATTCAGCAGGATGCACTTCAGGTGGTTAGAGTCGGAGCAGCGTTTGGGGTTGGAGGAAGTGGTATAGGACTTGAAGCTGGTATATTTGCAGGGGTGGCAGGAGAAGGGTCCGTGGGTGTATCCTGGGGCAGTTACGCAACAATGTGGGATGCGTCCGGGGTTGAGGGCAAGGAGGGTGGAGGCGGTATATGTTATGCTGGAGGAGTGCGGAATGTGGGGGCCAGGGGGTCTGACGCTGGGCGCGGTCCAGGCGCGGACGGGCGTAGACGGGCTTACCTTTGGCGCACCTTCGGCGCGCATGGGGCGCGTCCGCTGCGCGTGAATGCTGCGCGATAGAGCATCTGTCATAAGAGGATAGTGGAAGGGGAGGGGCGCGGGAGGGTCAGCTGGGAGGCGGGAGCGGGGAGGAGACACGGGCTGGGAGTGGACACAACAACAACAACAAAATGGCCTCCTAAATAGAAAAACGAAACGGGGCACAGCCGAGGACCGGCAATCACAACAATATCCAAATGAAAAACAGTATCAGGCACAGAGCAGCGCAAACGTGAGCAAAAGCAAGCAGCTTGTCCAATTTTGAATCCCCAATAGGCTGGCTATGTAATATGCAATTGTCAATGTGGCGCAGGAAGGGCACTGATAGTGCTTAGCGGTAACAATACCAGGCGCTGAAAGAGTGCGCTCGATCACGGGTCCAGCAGGGTAGCAGGCAGCAATGAGGTATGCAATCTGGCAGCAGGCGTGGGAGCGTGGCTTAGTGGTCCCTCCCGGGGCACAGAACCCTTGGACCCCTGAAGCTGGAAACAAGCATTTTTATTCAGTTTCAGACAGCACACCTAGCTCATCTGGCGAGGGAGGGCCCGAAGATGAAGCTAGTGAAGGTGACAGTGAGGTCTCTTGTAATAACACTGGCACCGTCTTGCGCCCTAAAAAGCCTAGAAGTAAGAGCGAGCGGCGTAGTCAACTGAAATGGGACTATTCCGACTACCAAATGTCCTATCCTTTGAAAGAAGACGATCCCAGCCTAACGCAGTGGGAGACCTCAAAAAGCTTAAAGGCAGATGGAACCAAACCCTCCCTAGCTTCCATATTAGCCTCTATCAAAGAATTCCAGGAGGAGGTGCGGGCTGATAATCGCACCACCAAGAGCGCGGCTAAAAAACTGCAGGGCGGATTAAGAAGGCAGAACAAAACTTACACGGATATGAGCGATTGGGTCAGCATGGTGGAAGCTCGAACTGAGCAACTGGAAACCGAAGCTGGGGCTTCTAAACAGCAGACCGAGTCCAATACCGCCTGCCTTGTAGACCTGATGTCCAAGATGGAGGAGCAGGAAAACTGCTAACACAGGAACAACCTCCGCTTGCTTGGTATTCCGGAAGGGAAAGAGGGGGACGACCCCATACGTTTCATTGTTAAATTACTACAAGACTCCTTTCCGGAACACCAGTGAAGGGACTGGGACTGGGACCGGGAGGTACAGCGGGCGCAGCGCTTCCCATTCTACCAGAAACGGCAATATAACAGCGGCAACGCAACTGGAGGTCAACCAAGGGTATTTCTTGTGTACTTTGATAACTTTCTCCTCAGGCAACTAATGTATGACCAGGCCCGCACTAATTCCAAGAAAGGGGCCAACGGGATAACATTTTTCGCCAAACCAGACTTTTGCCACCAGATAGTGGAAAGGAGATGGCGCCTGAGGCAACTGATCTCTCCCTTTCAGCAACAAGGCGCCGAAGTTTACTTAATGAATCCTGCCAGGCTGCAAGTAATCCTAAACGGTGCCACCAAGGTCTTCCTCCTCGAAATAAAAGCTAGTGAGTATTTGGAGGAGTTAAAAAGCAAGAAGAACAACAGATGATCAGTTTATTTACTATCTCTTCACCGGAGTTCTACAATACCACGGTTCATGCCAACGGATATAGACACAGCAGACTTACTTGAACTCTGTTCAACCCTGTTATTTGTCTTTATACAGTCGTACTTAATGCTTCACCGAGGGGATTTTCCTTTCACTCTTTTTTCTTTTGCACCAAATCAGCCCCTCTTTTCAGAAGGCACCGGAAATACCGGTTAAGGCAAAAAATACCTCTTTGTCTCACACTGCTATCTCTCCTTTAGGGCCACTAGCCGATTAAAGACTGACCACCATCATTCAGGCTTTTCCTGATTACTCAAATAAGGGGTGGGTGGGGGGGGGGGGTTGGTGGGGTGGGGTGGGCGGGATGGATACCTAAAGAAATTATTCAGCCGCAGAAACTTCAAGGGCATTTTGTGTAATTCACATATATGTATACTCATATATTCATGTACACTCATAAGTACAAAGCATTGTGTAGAGAAAAATCAAAGGATTTTTATTTATTTCTATCCTCTTCATAGATGGCTAATGTAGACTCACTGCGAATTGTCTCTGTTAATATTTGCGGGCTGAACGAGCCCTCTAAAAGGCAAGAGGTGGCTCAAGGATTACGATCACTTTGGGGGAACATCATCTGTTTACAGGAAACCCACATAGAAGGTTCACAAAAACATCTACTAGACACATTAGGATTTAAAGTAGTCGGGGCCACTACACAGGGTGCTAAAACAAAAGGGGTCGGAATCATGGTCAATAGAAGACTCCCTCTTAACAACCCCCGGACTAACTCCGATCCACTGGGGAGATGGGTTATCACTGAGTTTCAGCTTCCCAACAACTTTTCATTTACTCTTTGCTCAATATACGGAAGCAACGCTGATGACCCAAGGGTCTTTAACCAGATATCAGGCGAACTAGCACACTGGCCCACCCTATCATTTTGTGTGGGGACCTTAACATTAATTTACCTTTCAATTGGGAGGTCAACAAGAAATGGAGATACAAAGGCAGGAAACCTCTGGTCTTTCAGGCTTTAGCCAATCTCGCTCAGGTCCATGGACTGAGTGACGGTTGGGCAAGGTTAAATCCCACTCAGCCCGGCTATACGTTCTTCTCGGCACCGCACCAATTATTAGTCAGATTAGATTATTTCTTTGTTTCAACCTCACTTGCCAATAATTGCATCATCAATATCGCACCCCGCTTCATGTCTGATCATAACCCTCTTATCATTACCATCAAAGCATTTGGGAAACGGAAGGAGGTGACTAAATGGAGCTTTGAGAAAGCACTCTTGCACGATACTAACTATCAAACACACATGCAAGGATGGATCCAGGAGTTCCTGGAAACAAACATTGGCTCTGCCTCCTTAATGACTGCATGGGACACCTTAAAGGCACGGGTTAGGGGTGAAACTCTAATGTTCTCAGTCTGTAAAAACAAAAAAAAAGCTTCTAATTAGCGACCTGCAAGGCAAACTAAGGATAGCAGAAACCAAACTGGCCCAATTGATTCAAGCAGGACAATACCTCCAAACTGTCCAAAAATAAGTAGTTCTTGTTAAAGCTGAGATAGGGGCAGTTTTTGCCGAAAGAAACGCAGCTAAGTGGGCAGGTGCAATGGAAAGAAACTATGAATGCAGTGACAGTATTGTACATCACCTGGCCGCTAGGACCAGACAACAGTTTACCAGTAGCGAAATACACACCCATAAAACTTCCTTCTGGGACGGAGACCAAAGATCCTAACTCCATACGGAAGGGATTCCAGGAATTCTACACCAAGCTGTACACAGAAGAAAACTACCAGGCCAGTGAAATAATCGAAAGTGAGATTACTAATTATCTCAGCAAGATCGATCTTAAGCTGCTCAGCCCAGAGAATAGCGAGTTACTAGACCTTACGCCAACTTGGGAGGAAATCCTGGAATCCCTTCTAAGTCTCCCAGATGGGAAAGCTTCAGGCCTGGACGGCATCCCAGTGGAGTTCTAGAAGATCTTTGCCCCACAAATTAAAACAATTTTCACAGATGTAGTAACCTCTATCTTTAAAGGGGCCCCCCCTCCGGCTTCTTGGGGGGGGTGCCAGAATATCCATATTGCCAAAAAAATATAAATATCCACTAGAGATAGGCTCCTACAGGCCCATCACCCTTATTAACTGCGACTCTAAAATCTTTTCCAAGGTGTTGGCATCTAGAATCTCCCACGTGGTTGAGTCACTAGTGTCAGAATGGCAACATGGCTCTATTCCCAAAAAAGGGCCAACAGAACATGTCAGGGGGGTCATTACCCTGTTCGACGCCACACAGGCTGCCGGAGACCCGATGTCACTAACATTACTCGATGCCGAAAAAGCATTCGATCAGGTCTCCTGGCGATTTCTGTGGGCTGTTATGAACAGGATGGGATTTGGGAAGAAGCTCACACAGGCGTGCAGCCACTTTATCTCGAACCAACGACCGGTGAATCCATAAACGGGCAACTTACTGGTCAGTTTAACATCTCTCAGGGTACCAGGCAGGGTTGCCCCTGCTCCCCTCTGCTGTTCACTCTTTACTTAGATCCATTTATCAAACAAATCGAAAGGAATATTAACATCTTACCAGTCAGTTTTCAGTGTACCAACACTAAAATCCTGGCTTACGCTGACGATCTGGCCATCACCTCTCCTGATCCTGCAAACACTATCCTAGCACTAGAATGGGAGGCTCACAAATTTGGGAGATTATCCGGATATGCCCCGAACAAAAATAAAACACAAATAATAGTAAACAATCAAATTGCCTGGACAGACAGCAGGGTAGTACCAAAGGCTAAATACCTGGGGATTTTCATCTCATCCAATATGGATGAAATTGTAACAGACAATTTAGCACCTCTTGCTGTCCCTAAAACAAATTGAGAATTTGCACCTAACTCTTGTTGACAGATGCAACGTCATAAAAATGACATATTTTCCTAAACTTCTCTACTTTTTCCGTACTATACCTCTGGCATTCAATGTCAACAAATCTTTACACAGTTCATCTGGGCATATTCCCAACCTAGGCAGGCACTAAGACAGCTATCGCTCCCGAAAGAAAGAGGAGGCTGGTCCTTTCCCAACATCATACTATATTACTGGGCCTCAGTGCTGCAGTACAGCTCTGAACTAGTGAGGGAACCACCTCTCCCCTCGGCACCTGGGCTTCCTTCGCCCTTTCAACTTTTAGTGGGTGAACAGCATTGGGGAGGTCTGCTCCGAGAGATCTCCTACGGATGTTACAAGCTCGTTGGTTTAAGACCCTAATGAACTTGTACAAAGTCTTCTCAGTCAGTCAAATTATCTTTATTCGATTTAGTTAAAAATCATACAAAGAGCATATAAAATATACATTTATGTACAAGTAAAATACAATTAAACAATTTCATTTCAATCGAATACATGTGATAGGGTGTTACGGTTAAAATATATAAAAAACAGTTCATACAGGGAAGTTAAATGATTTCTTACATTATCTTGATCTAGCCGTTATCTTGATCTAGCCGCCGCCACTAAACAATTTGCCAAGCAACATGTAATGCGGATATTATTCAGTGATTGGAGATAAAACATAGCTGTCTCACCTGGGAGAAACCAGCTTCCCTTAAAACAGGTAACACATATGTTTTCCTCTGTTTAGAAAAGAAATCGCAAAACATAATAAAGTGCATGGTGTCTTGTGCAGAAAAGTTATCACAAGTGGAGGGCGGTGCTGACTCTGGTTTTGCCCAAGTGTTGAAACTTCCCAAATAAAAATGAATAAGATTAAATCTAAATTTAGTGAACAGGAACCTGTGAAAAGGGTTGGTGACAAAACATAAATAGGGTTCTAATACAATTGAGGTAACTAACAAAAAGTGACGTCTAACTGTGGGCTTTAGCAGTTCCTTTTCTTCACGGCTCATTCTTGACCTTAGCATAAATTCTTTTTTAGTGATGACTATATCTTGATTTGTTATGCCGGAGGGGTCAGTAAAAAGATCCGGCCGACCCAGATCCATGAAGGACTTTTTCAAATATGCCAACCAGGGAATACTGCTACTATAATCCAGAGACATGACTTCCTTCATTATCAAATGGTTAAGGGTTAATTCTGGGTTTAGCCATGTCTTGAGCCAGTAAATAAGGGGCGCCAGTTTTAACCTATCATGGACATAGTCCATGCCCGCCTCAGTGTGTATGGAAAAGGTGGGTGTTGATTTGGGAAGGCGTAGGAGAGAGCGTAAGAATCTATTTTCCGCCTTTTGAATGTTTTCCGAACATGCATACCCCCATAAAGGTGCACCATACAATGCCACAGAGACGCATTTGCTGTTATAAACCTTTAGGATAGCTTCCATCGGTCTGTGACCCAACCTTTTAGCAAAACCCAGGAGGGCCATTGATGTCCTAGTCACCGTCAAACTTTTAGCCCTTACCTGGGGGCCCCAGGTACCCATGTTATCAAAAAGCACACCCAGGTAAGGAAAAACAGATACTCTAGACACAACTTCTCCCTTGCATCTAAATGCTTTTGCCAGGGCTCTTTTCCTCTGGGGACCAACAACCATAGTGTGTGACTTGTTTGAGTTGACCTTCAAGTCTAATTGGTCCATAAAGGTACCGAATGTGTCCAAGAGTTGTTGAAGACAGACACCAGTGCGGGCTATCAGCACTGCATCGTCCGCATATAGGAGAGCAGGGATCTTAACTTCTCCTATATGCGGAACATCTCTAGCAGCGCCCTCTAAATGGGTACCTAGGCCGTTAATGTAGATAGTGAATAGCAAAGGAGCAAGTATGCAGCCCTGCCTGACCCCTCGCTTTGAATTAAAACGGGACGTGCATCTACCTTCTTTTGTAACCCGCACCACTGCAAACAATTCTTGATGAAGTGAGGCGATGAACCTAACCAGGGCCTCATCTATCCCAATCTTCAAGAGGATATCCCAGAGCTTAGACCTATTGACCAGGTCGAAGGCCGAGGAGAGGTCCATGAACGCTTGGTACAGTGACCCCTCCTTGGCTACCGTGTACTTTGAGATTAGCAGGTGTAGGTTAGAGCACTGCTCTATCGTGCCTCTCTTCTCTCTAAAGCCGTACTGGATGTCGGCCGAACCACCACAACTATCCAGGCTATCCCTTAACCTAAGTCTTCTGTAACATCTGCAGAACCTTCGGGCTGGGTAGCTTCAACTACTACTCTCCTACTCTCAATAACAGCAATCTACCAGCTATCTTTGGAAAGTCTTACTTTTCGGACTGGTACAGGGCTGGAGTTATGAAATTAGGGGATCTGATCATCAGCGAGGGAGTCAAATCTTTTGCTAACCTACAGTCTAAATTTAGTCTGAAAAACCAAGACGCCTTCAAGTATCTTTCCATCTATGTTTTTCTCTCCAGGAAGGTCGGGGGGAAATGCTGGGTTCACGGAAGTTGAACTCCTGAATACACTACGTGACATCACAACCCCCCGTATCGGTCTTATATACAACATTCTCAATAGACAAACCCCAGATGACTTACAAACCGTTTCAGACAAATGGCACGCTAAACTTGATTCCCCTCACAGTATCTTCTACAGCTCTTTAGCCCTCTCACAAAAAAAGGTACTCTCTGCCAAGTTTTACCCCTAGCAAGATTGCCAAATGGGGGGTTGGCAAAGGGACTCTATGCCCTCGGTGCTCGGATTTGGGTCCGATTCAATCCACATTTTTGCAACATGTCCGAAACTTGCTCCAACACTTTTTCGAATACAGGAATTGCTAAGTGAAGTTACTAATCAGTCCATTTCATTAAACCCCACAGTTATTTTCCTGGGGACTCAGTCTGATTCTCCTAGGATAAAAAAAGAGGGACTAGTCTTCATTGCACTGGCAGTTTGGAGGATCTGTGTTGCCTCCGCCTGGTTGGACTCCGACCCCCCTTCATTTTCTCAATGGCTGGCCACGTTAGTGGCCACCTACCATTTAGAAAAAGCTGTTTATGCTAACAAAGGACGTAAGAGTCGGAAAAAGGGCCACGAGGTCTGGGAAAAATGATCTTCTTGGTTGGAGCAACAGGGGCAATCAGGATAACTTTTATGGGGTATTGCTCTTTTACGCTGTTTGTTTCATATTTTTTCCTTCTTTCTCTCTGCTGCCGGTTTCAAGCTCTTTGCTTTCATTCTATTTTCAGTGCCTGTCTTCTTCAACACGTTGCGTTTCTTAACTTGGCGGGTGGGGAGGTGGAAATGTCATCTCTATGTATTTTCTTTTCACTATGATTTACAAAAGAAAAAAAAACAAAACAAAATAGGGACTTCTCCTTCAGCACACTGGGAACTAGAGCTCTAAGGACATAGCCTTGCTTCAAAAAGGGTTAAGGAGTGGACTCCCTGAAAGCAACAGGTTAACAGAGCTTGCCTGCACCATCTTCCCAAGAAGTCTCCAGCCTGGAGTGCGTCCACTGGACATTTGGTGAGTTAGCCAGGTGGATTGTGGGAACTGTAGTCCCAAACTTCCAAGGACCATCTCAGAGTTACTAGACCCTCAGATGTGTGTTTTGAATACTCTTAACCCTCAATAAGTACTTCAGGGAGTAGTTCTAGAAGTTTGGAGTAACTTTTGGAAAAAGCTCCGTAAGGTGACCCAGCCTAGATTTTCAGAGTCATCCCGCTGAAAGTTCAGGGGCTCAAGACTTCCAGGTTTTTACTGATGCCTCATGCTGAGCCAAGTCACCATCATCATATCCAATCCTGTACTGAAGAAGAGCCTCTCTTGACGATGAGTGAAAATCCTCAAGAGAAGTTTCTAAGTGTGAAGGTAATATTTTGACAGGGCCTCCAGCTTAATGGTTCCGACCCGGGCTCCAATGTCGTCTTCCTCAAACTTTGACTTTGCTCTGGTCAAGCACGAACAGATGTCCCAAGTTGGTGCTATATGTCTTCAATTTCTAGAATGTGTTTATTCTTTTAAAATTCTCATCTCTGTTTCCCTATATTGGATTTTTGTCATTTTGGTGTCAATTTCATCATAAAAATATTGGCTATTTTTAAGAATTGGCTGTGGATTTTCATTATGTGTTGTGTGTTATGTTTTCAATGTATTGGTGTTTTTTACATGCTTTACACATCTGTCTCCTAAGTTAAGCCTGCCTGCTGGCAGCCATCTACCAAGGGTTGAGTGAGGGGCTACTGTATTGAGACCTTGGCTGGTACTTGTAGTGCGTCAGTGGCTTTATTGCTAATGGTAGGTGCATACTTGACACTACTAGTGATCCACCTTCCAACACAAAGGCTTTAAAGAGCTTTTAGTTCTGGAATTTTGCTCACATATTTGCAAAGGTGAGCCTAGGGATGTGAAGGGGCCTTGCTTTGTCTATGGTGATGGGCAACCCTATGCCTTGTTTAGAGTTTGATGAATACATAAAATCTTTCTATTTCTGAGGAACAGCTGAAACCAGAAAATAATCTGGCTGTAGTATTTCCTTCACCATCCTTTCGCACTGGTGAAGAAACTCTATCAGTGGATTCTCCATGAAGTGTATCAATTCCTTTAGGAATCGGAATTCTGCTTTACAGACAGCTTTGGAGTAGAGATCTACACTGCTGAACTAAGTTAGTACATGTAAGGCATTATCTGTCCTCTTTTTGTTTCAAACCTGAAAACTTCTGATGCAATTTCTCCTTCTTTTTACCATCCTTCACTTTGACATTCACTCCTCTCTCCCTTTGACTTTCTTTCTTTTCTTTATTCACTATTTTCCATGCTCTCTGGAAAAAGCTCCATAAGGTGACTGGCCCGGCGACAAGAGTCAGGGTGCTGACTTCGAACTGCGATCTGAGCCTAGATTTCAGGTTCATCCTGCTGAAAGCTCAGGAGCTCAAGACTCACAGAATTTCACTGGGGCCTCGTGCTGAGCAAAGCCACTCTCATCAACTCAAATTCCAGCCTGAAGGGGAGCCTCGTCCGATGATGAGAGAAAACCTCCAGAAAAGATTCTAAGTGTGGAGGTAATATTTGACAGGGCCTCCACTTAATGTATCTAACCAGGGCTCCAACGCGGTCAGCCCTTGTATTGCATTGGTGGTATTATTGCTAGTGGTAGGTGCATACTTACTGCTACTAATAATACACCTTCCAAGGCCTAGGCATTAAATGGCTAGTAGTTCTGGTATTTTGCTCACACATTTGCAATGGTGAGCCTGGAGAAGGGAAGGGGCCATGCTTTGTATATGGAGATAGCCAAGCCCATGCCTAATTTAGAGTTTGATGAATACAAAAAATCTTCCTATTTCCTAAGAACAGCTGAAATCATGATAGAATCTATCAGTAGTATTTATTTTCCCATACCTCCGCCTTGGCGAAAAAACTCCATGAATGGATTCTCCCTGAGGTTCATAAATTCCTTAAGGAATCAAACTTCTGCTATACAGCCCACTTTTTTGTGGTATCATTTTTTATTGCCATTTTGAGAAAATTACATCATAAGTACAATAAAGTAAATATTAACTTACAATTTGAATGATATGAATAAATATATGGAATATATAGAAAAGAAAAAGAAAAAATGCATATATGATAAGTACTATGCACCAATAATTTACACTTACAACTATAAAGATAAATAGTAAGGTATACAGTTGAATAAATATGGTGTGAAAGATGTTAAATATTTAAATAATGCAAGCAGCATATATAAGACATATAAAAGTCTTAAAGAATGAATCATATGTTAACTCAATAGATATATCAATCAGTATATAAATTAAACATTATATATAACTACAAATATAGAAAATAGTATCATGACAAATCTCAGTCCTTGAGGAGTAATTCATCTGTAAAATCTAAAATTGTGAAATATATCAAGAAAAGAGTATTGAATAGAATATAGAAAAATAGTTGATATAAGAACAAAGCGTATCAATAGAAGTTATGTGAAGAGAAATGAGGAACCTTACAGCCCATTTTTAAAGTAGACACCTACACTGTTCAGCTAAGATAGTGAATGTGATGCACTATCTGTCCATTGTTGTTACAAACCTGAAAACTACTGAGACACTCTCTCCTTCGTTTTACCATCCTTCACTTTACCATTCACTCCTCTCTCCCTTAGAATAACATTGTAAAAATATGAGGGAAAGAGAGAAAGAAGTAAAGAAAGAAAAAACAGAGGGAGAGAAAGGAAGAAAATAAAAGAGAAGGGGAAGAACATCCATTTCATTGCATGATATACGAAAAAGCAATAATTAAGCCTAAAAAGTCCTACATACACTAAAATATTCTATAACCATAAGATAAATCTTAATTAAAACAGTGGTATGTGTAAATTCAAGGGGGTTTGGGTACTTCTTCAATGCAGGGGTTATACATTGATAGTCTTTTAGCTGAAGTATTTAAAAATTCAGTAACAGGCATCCAAAGTACATACAACACCAATTGACAAAAGTTTCAGGGAGCGCACAGCAAGTTTAGGAAACGTAAATTACAAAGTAGGTTGGTGCTCAAGGTAGATGAGAGCCTGTTGCCTTGACTCAAAACAAAACCACCACAGGTAGTTCGACCAATTAAAGTTAATCCACCAAGCACTCAAATTATCAAATACAGTCCACAAGTTAAATTGTCCTTTTTCCAGTTTTCTTTCTTTTTATTCTTTTTCTTTTCTTCTTCCAAATTAAATTCTAACAAAACAGCCACAGCCAACACGTGTTTCGTCTTGGTCAGTCTTTGACTTACAGACTTCTTCAGGGCTGTAAACAATTTACAATAATCATAATTGTAACCTTAATACAATATATAATATAATAATAAGCTAGTCTTGTCTTTAAGAAAACCACCGAGTTACTGTGAAGTATAGTAAAGTCATTATTATAGACCCTAATGGCAAGTATGAAACCAGCGTCACCATAGTGAGATTGAAAGTTAAATAAATATAGAATTGCCAAGTAGGTAGATCCCGGATATACCATAGCATCCAATGAGTTATCATTCAACCTACCATTATAAACTCAGGTTGAAATGCAAAGTCCAATTCACTAGTTCCAATTCAACACTTTTGCTGTAAACACAAAACAACATACCCCCTATCATAAGCCACAGACCATTTAATCGATCTAATATTTTCCCACGTACTAAATACCTTTGCTTAGCTCACCTCGTATATATAAATGTGTAGCTCCATAGCACACTTCTCATATTATGGTTGTATCATTCAATATCCTTTTTCTGTAGTCGTTATTCTAAAGCAATACATTTAATAGGGTCATCAATATTCTTATCCCAATACGTCTAAATTTATTTATACCCCCATAGATTTAGCGTTTTAAACGGGGGAGTTTACCATGATCACATTAAACTATTAATTTGAATGTTACCTGCATTATTCCGTCTTTACGCAATTCTATTCTTTTAGTGGCAATCTCGATCCGTAATTCTGTAAATTAAATATAGCTAGACTTAGTATCACTCATTACCAGTTACTTATTTATCGTGTTAGTCAAAGAGACATCCTATCCTTCTCACTGTATATCTCGAACTCGCCTCCGAAAGTCCTCGCGTGCTACATCAGCGCCATCTAGTAATGGCTTTTTGTAGTCTTTAGTCGCGGGCGCCATCTTAAACTAGTATTTTTACTTTATTCGTTCCAATACTGACCTTGCTCACCAAGAGTCATAGACATCGTAGTAAATATTACCTTTTATATATCTTTGCCTAATAGCTTAATTATAGGTCTAACATTTATCTTTATTAATAAATATTTATACACTCGGCGAACTAAGGTTCAGCCATTTTGGATTGGGCTGTGATTTCAAACGTAATCCGCAAATTATATATTCGGGAGAGATTATATTTTCTCTAGTATGATATCAATTTATATGATCAGGCTAATATTTCAAGTGTTACTCCGCAAATTATGTACTCGGGAGAGATTATATTTTCTTAAGTATAGCATTATTATATATGCTCTCATAATCTCATCTCGTCATCCATTAATTGTAACTTAAATTCATTATTCAGAATCTAGTATTATAACTCTCTAATTTATTATTCGTTTTGAAGTAACGACTATTATCTAATGATGATCGGTCTAAATTCCCAGTATTCACTCGCTACCATTTTAGCATTAGCTATCTATAGTTGTCACTTCTGTATTACATTTCTAATACCGCCGGTCGCGGCTAGTGATAAGGGTGTTGTACAGTATATTAGTTAGTTCGATTTAACGTAGTATTAGAGAGGTATAGAGAGGGAAGGGTACAGGCAGGATACCATGGAATCAGATTACATCCGTAATATACAGTTTCAAACGTTATTCAGAAAACACATTTACCCTTGGCCTAAGTAGTATTCAAATTCGTGATCAATGTTTAAGCCAAGTTCAACAGCTTTAAGTCTCATCAACCACATGACGTCTCTACGTCGTAGCTGTAACATTCTGTTACCACCACTCGGGTCCCTTTTGATATGATCAATACCATGATAACTGAATATGTGTTTGTCCTACTCTTCATGATTCCTTATCAGATGTGATGCTACTGGGTAGCGTGTATCCCCTGTCTTTAGCGCCCTAAAGTGCTCCACCATTCTGTCTTTTAGTCTCCTTATTGTGCTACCCACGTAGATCTTTTTACAGGTGCACACAATTACATAAACCACATATGTGGTATCACAATTTATAAAATGATCAATGGCATAATCTCCTGTGTTATTGTAGTTAAAGGCCTTTACCTTCTTTAGTGCCCATCTACATGAAACACATGTGCCACATTTGTGGAATCCTCTCGTACTAGTTGTGAGCCAATCTGGTTCTATCCTTTTTACAGGATAGCTTGGGCTGACATATTAGAGATAGTACGTCCTTTTCTAAATGTCACACCTGGTGAGTGACCAACGAATGGAAAAAGATCTTTATCCATACTATGTAAATGCCAGTGCTTTTTCAAAATATTACACAGGTGTGCACTGCCAGAGCTATAGTATGTGATTAGTCTTAGTCTGGTTTGTTTAGTAGTATTACTGTACGTTTTACTACTTAACGTGTTACTCCTTTTTAAGTTCTTTACCCTCTCAATTGCTTTGTTCACTACCTTACTTTGGTAGCCCCGTTTCGTAAATCTCCTTGAGAGGTCTACAAGGTTGTCTTCAAAGTCTGACTCATTAGTACAATTTCGTCTCGCCCTCACCATCTCTCCATAGGGGATGGCGTTCTTCTGACTGTTCGGGTGGCAACTTTTAGCGTGCAGTATAGCATTACAGCTAGTTGGTTTTCTATACATACGGCTGCACAATTTCCCATTGTCTATAAAAAGTTCTATATCTAAAAGGTGATGTTATAACTGTTATAGTTAGTAGTAAACTTTAAATTAAGTCTATTGTCATTAATGTACTCAAAGAATTCATTGAGTTCATATTCTGTACCAGTCCAAATTAGTAGACAGTCGTCTATATACCTTCCCCAGTAATGGATATTCTGTATCCACTTTTCTCCAGATGGGCCCCAGATTCTCTCCGCCTCGAACCGCCCCATGAAGAGGTTCACGAAGGATGGAGCGAATCTGGAACCCATCGCTGTCCCAAGACGTTGTCTATACCATTGATCATCAAAAAGAAAAACATTATTCTGCAGTACGATTTCTGTCATTTTAAGAACATCTGGGTATGATC
Source organism: Lissotriton helveticus (assembly GCF_964261635.1). NCBI lineage: Eukaryota > Metazoa > Chordata > Amphibia > Caudata > Salamandridae > Lissotriton > Lissotriton helveticus. Next base: position 1,533,846,486 of record NC_136057.1, read on the forward strand.
ATATAATTCTGCCCGTCTTCTACTTAGAAAGTAGTCCAGTGCATTTAACCCCTGATCACTAAGATCATTGAAAGGATGATCTTAGTGACACTAGATGTAGTATCACTTTACTCGAATATTGATCATGATCAGGGGTTAAATGCACTGGACTACTTTCTAAGTAGAAGACCGGCAGAATTATATGATCATACCCAGATGGTTCTTAAAATGACAGAAATCGTACTGCAGAATAATGTTTTTCATTTTGATGATCAATGGTATAGACAGCATCTTGGGACAGCGATGGGTTCCAGATTCACTCCATCCTTCGCGAACCTCTTCATGGGGCGGTTCGAGGCGGAGAGAATCTGGGGCCCATCTGGAGAAAAGTGGATAGAGAATATCCATTACTGGGGAAGGTATATAGACGACTGTCTACTAATTTGGACTGGTACAGAATATGAACTCAATGAATTCTTTGAGTACATTAATGACAATAGAATAAATTTAAAGTTTACTACTAACTATAACAGTTATAACATCACCTTTTTTGATATAGAACTTTTTATAGACAATGGGAAATTGTACAGCCGTATGTATAGAAAACCAACTAGCTGTAATGCTATACTGCACGCTAAAAGTTGCCACCCGAACAGTCAGAAGAACGCCATCCCCTATGGAGAGATGGTGAGGGCGAGACGAAATTGTAATAATGAGTCAGACTTTGAAGACAACCTTGTAGACCTCTCAAGGAGATTTACGAAACGGGGCTACCAAAGTAAGGTAGTGAACAAAGCAATTGAGAGGGTAAAGAACTTAAAAAGGAGTAACACGTTAAGTAGTAAAACGTACAGTAATACTACTAAACAAACCAGACTAAGACTAATCACATACTATAGCTCTGGCAGTGCACACCTGTTTAATATTTTGAAAAAGCACTGGCATCTACTTAGTATGGATAAAGATCTTTTTCCATTCGTTGGTCACTCACCAGGTGTGACATTTAGAAAAGGACGTACTATCTCTAATTATGTCAGCCCAAGCTATCCTGTAAAAAGGATAGAACCAGATTGGCTCACAAATAGTACGAGAGGATTCTACAAATGTGGCAAATGTAGTTCATGTAGATGGGCACTAAAGAAGGTAAAGACCTTTAACTACAATAACACAGGAGATTATGCCATTGATCATTTTATAAATTGTGATACCACATATGTGGTTTATGTAATTGTGTGCACCTGTAAAAAGATCTACGTGGGTAGCACAATAAGGAGACTAAAAGACAGAATGGTGGAGCACTTTAGGGCGCTAAAGACAGGGGATACACGCTACCCAGTAGCATCACATCTGATAAGGAATCATGAAGAGTAGGACAAACACATATTCAGTTATCATGGTATTGATCATGTCAAAAGGGACCCGAGAGGTGGTAACAGAATATTACAGCTACGACGTAGAGAAGTCATGTGGTTGATGAGACTTAAAGCTGTTGAACTTGGCTTATACATTGATCACAAATTTGAATACTACTTAGGCCAAGAGTAAATGTGTTTTCTGAATAATGTTTGAAACTGTATATTACGGATGTAATCTTATTCCATGCTCTCCTGCCTGTACCCTTCCCTCTCTAATACTACGTTAAATCGAACTAACTAATATACTGTACAACACCCCTATCACTAGCCGCGACCGGCGGTATTAGAAATGTATTATAGAAGTGACAACTATAGATAGCTAATGCTAAAATGGTAGCGCGTGAATACTGGGAAATTAGACCGATCATCATTAGATAATAGTCGTTACTTTAAAACGAATAATAAATTAGAGAGTTATAATACTAGATTCTGAATAATGAATTTAAGTTACAATTAATGGATGACGAGATGAGATTATGAGAGCATATATAATAATGCTATACTTAAGAAAATATATTCTCTCCCGAGTACATAATTTGCGGAGTAACACTTGAAATATTAGCCTGATCATATAAATTGATATCATACTAGAGAAAATATAATCTCTCCCGAATATATAATTTGCGGATTACGTTTGAAATCACAGCCCAATCCAAAATGGCTGAACCTTAGTTCGCCGAGTGTATAAATATTTAATAATAAAGATAAATGTTAGACCTATAATTAAGCTATTAGGCAAAGATATATAAAAGGTAAAAATTACTACGATGTCTATGACTCTTGGTGAGCAAGGTCAGTATTGGAACGAATAAAGTAAAAATACTAGTTTAAGATGGCGCCCGCGACTAAAGACTACAAAAAGCCATTACTAGATGGCGCTGATGTAGCACGCGAGGAATTTCGGAGGCTAGTTTGAGATATACGGTGAGAAGGATAGGATGTCTCTTTGACTAACACGATAAATAAGTAACTGGTAATGAATGATACTAATTCTAGCTATATTTAATTTACAGAATTACGGATCGAGATTGCCACTAAAAGAATAGAATAGCGTAAAGACGGAATACTGCAGGTAACATTCAAATTAATAGTTTAATGTGATAATGGTAAACTCTCCCGTTTAAAACGCTAAATCTATGGGGGTAGCAATAAATTTAGACGTATTGGGATGAGAATATTGATGACCCTATTAAATTTATTGCTTTAGAATACCGACTATAGAAAAAGGATATTGAATGATACAACCATAATATGAGAAGCGTGCTATGGAGCTACACATTTATATATACGAGGTGAGCTAAGCAAAGGTATTTAGTACGTGGGAAAATATTAGATCGATTAAATGGTCTGTGGTTTATGATAGGGGGTATGTTGTTTTGTGTTTACAGCAAAAGTGTTGAATTGGAACTAGTGAATTGGACTTTGCATTTCAACCTGAGTTTATAATGGTAGGTTGAATGATAACTCATTGGATGCTATGGTATATCTGGGATCTACCTACTTGGCAATTCTATATTTATTTAACTTTCAATCTCACTATGGTGACGCTGGTTTCATACTTGGCATTAGGGTCTATAATAATGACTTTACTATACTTCACAGTAACTCGGTGGTTTTCTTAAAGACAAGACTAGCTTATTATTATATCATATATTGTATTAAGGTTACAATTATAATTATTGTAAATTGTTTACAGCCCTGAAGAAGTCTGTAAGTCAATGACTGACCAAGACGAAACACGTGTTGGCTGTGGCTGTTTTGTTGGAATTTAATTTGGAAGAAGAAAAGAAAAAGAATAAAAAGAAAGAAAACTGGAAGAAGGACAATTTAACTTGTGGACTGTATTTGATAATTTGAGTGCTTGGTGGATTAACTTTAAGGCATCCAAAGTATCTCTCTTTTAATGACAAGCGAGATGGGTGTACATAAGCTCTGTCTAATCTATTATTACAGCAAATGCCATACCACCATGCTTTAAATGATACTGCAGAGGCATCTTTCCATGTTTTAAGAATCTGTTGAAATGTGACAAATATGAGCAAATCAATATTATAAAAAGAAGGGGACCAAACTTCTGTGAAGCTACCTTTGAAAATATGTGAAAAAGAAAAAGGAATATGGGAATGACAAATGGCGTTAATCTGCCGCCAGACTTGGGTCCAGAAAGTATGGATTGCTGGACAGTCAAAGAGCATATGTTTGAGATCTGCTGATGGAGTGTTACATGACCAACAGGAAGAGGAGATGTTGGGGGCAATCTTATGTTGTTTCGCTGGAGTGACGAGGAGTCTATTCTAAATAAAAAATAAAGTTTGAGTAGTATTAGCTGCTCTAGAACATCTTCTTACCTTAACCCACATTTTATTCCACATTGGAATAGGGAAAGATTCACCCATATCAGATTCCCAACTGCACTCTAAGTAAGATTTAATGTGCGAGAAATAGGAAAATCCATTAATTTTTGTGTATTAGAGAAGCCGAAGGAGAGTTATTTAAAAATGATGTGGTAATAGGAGTTAAAGGAGTAGAAGTATGAGATGTGGAAATAGAATTGTAAGAGGCCTGGGTAACTGCTAGTAAAGATATATATTTAGAATGAAATGAAGAAAGAAAGGGAAAAGTGAGATTGCAAACCCGAGAATGGTATACAAATGCCATCTTGAAAAAGTTGGTGAGTCCATTTGAGACCATAGGATAACCATACTTTCCAGAAATATATTTATTGTTGAATTTTAATATGCGTATTATACCAAATTGATTCAGAAATTGCGTATGTTCTTCTAGAACAGATGAGAAAAGTGGTTGGAAAGTTTTCCGAGCATTTTTAAGAATAGGGAGAGAAAATGACACAGGTATATGGGAAGGAGAAATAAATTCTTCTAAGGAGAAAGGATGGAAAAGGCTCTCTCGATGTCTACCCACAATGGAGAAAGATGAGAATCAGTCTCACTCTCAGACAATAAGAAGGACGAATGTCTAAGAAAAAATGAGGTGTGAGTAAAAATCTGGAAAATTAACAACACCCATGTGTTTAGGGTTTTTAAGTTTACTAAGAGACATCCTAGGTAGTTTATTATGCCATAACAATTTTGAAAGAATGGTACATGTAGTTTTATAAAAAAAGAGACTTAAGAATATTAATGGGAATATTTGATAGGTAGAACAATATCACTGGAACCAGCATAATTTTTATAGAATCTAATCTACCCCACCAGGATATAAATAAGGGGTGCCAACATGGAGTAGAAGAACATGAAGTTGTTTGTAATTCTTTAAGGTTTAAAGCGACAGTATCTTTAATTGAGGAAGTAAACCAAATTCCAAGATGTTTTATTTTAACTGGATTCCAATGAAAAGAAGAAGATAGGAAATCAGCATGAAACAGAGTTTTGTTCAGAGGGAGGATCTCACATTTGTCAGCATTGAGTTAATAACTTGAAAAAAGGGCAAGGTCAGTTACTTCTGATAAAAAAGCTGGTAAAGAGGATTGTGAATTGTGGATTGTGAATTTGAAACGAATAATAAAATGTCATCTGCGTATGCTGAGAGCCATGATGGGTTTACCATTGAATTCTGTTCTCGTTTCTCCCCATTTCTTCTACCCAAATGACATCAATTATTCACATATTTTATTTCTACTCGAACATCAGAAGGATCTTTTCAAGAAGCGTTGCTTTGCCTGCTCCCAAAAGAAAACAAAGACCACACACTCTGTAAGAATTAAATGGCCATTTCTTTAATTAATTTAGATTATAAAATCTTTACAAAAATCCTTGCCCTTCGTTTAGACCCTTTTTTGTCTCATTTGATTGGAAAGGAACAATGTGGTTTCATTAAACAGCGTCATGTTTCAGATACTACTAGATTGTTTTTTAATGTTCTAAGTAAATCTAAATCGTATAAAAAATTGTTAGCAATCTCATTAGATGCCGAGAAAGCCTTTGATGGAGTCAGTGGTCCTTCATTTTTTCAACCCTTGCTTGGTTTGGTTTCGGCCCAAAATTCATTAATTATGTATCTTTACTTTATTCCTCACCCAGGTCCTTTATTTTAGCTAATGGTCTTGTATCCCCCTCTTTTCTCCTTCTTCGAGGAGTTCAGAAAGGATGTCCTCTATCTCCACGTTTATTTATCCTCTCCCTAGATCCTTTTTTAAATAAACATTCAGTGGAACACAACAAACATTACTGGTTTCTCTTACGGAGTTTCTCCAGCACTGGCCTCCATAAACATTCAAAGAGCTCACCGTCTTGGCCCTAGAGTCTCTTCTAAACCTAGAGGTGTCATCATGCTGTTACTTCAGTACAGTGATCTTCTGCAGGTTCTCTCAGCCGCTAAAGTTAAAAAACAAAGAATATGGCAAGGACACCGCCTTTATTTGTCTCAAGATGTCTCCAAGGCCACTGCAGACAGGCGGAAAAGGTTCCTGGATATGCGCCCGCAACTCCGAGCTCTCAACGCACGATATGGACTTCTTCACCCATGTCTTATCAAGGTTACTTACAAAGACAAAACCACCACCTATGAAGACCCTGACGTCCTTCAAGAATTTCTCCGTCAGCATAGCTCCGATGTTACGGACGTCTCCAGACCACCTTGAATGAACTTGTAACTTCTTCCACTCTGCTAACGTTTTCTTTGTACTTCATAACTCTTATTACTGTTGTCAATTTATCCCTCTATATTTTATCTTTGTTTACTCATGCCTTGCGTCATGTCTCCCTCATGCCTCATGCATTTACCCCGTGTTTCTTCTTTTATATTTACAGATGCCGCTCTATTCTATTCCTCTTTCCTTCCCGATGTACCCATTCTGTTTGTACGCTATCCTTTGGACTTGTGATTTTTGAGGTCTGGCGTCGGCTCTTGGTGTTGTCGCCGTCATCTTTCTGACGCCTCCACCCCCGTCTTCGTTTGCGTTTTTCGTTTTCATAAGTATGTCTTTCAGTCGTTCGTTATGGACGTGTACTGTCTTCTTGATCTTTTTTGTCCCTGTCCTTTTTCTTCTCCTCTCATTCCTCGATCACCTTCCTTCACCTCCTTCCTTCTTTTTTCTTTTCTTCTCTACTATCTCTCTTTTCTTTTTTTCTGGTCTCATTTTTCTTCTCTTTTTATTCCTCTAATATTTCCATCATTTCTCCCTTTCATCACTTTGCCAGTTTCTTCTAGATTTTTGCATTTAATGAGCATGTTGTTGTTAATTGATTTTGTATACCATTTCACTCCGAGTCACAACATGGAACATTAAGGGATTAAACAATCCCATTAAAAGGCAAAGGGTATTATCACACCTTGCTAGACTTAATACGGATGTCGCCCTCCTCCAGGAATCTCATCTTTCGGAGGCAGAGGCTTTAAAGCTTAAACGTTGATGGGTCGGTCATGTTTTCTGCTCCCCCACTGTTGATAAGAAGAATGGTGTTGTGATTTTGTTGCATAAAAAGGTAAATATTACCTCAGTTTCTCACGAATGTGATGTTAACGGCCGTTGGGTCATTGTTAATTTGCTTATTGATAATATCCCCCTTATTCTTTTTAATGTATACGCCCCTACTGGCATTGACAGATCCTTTTGGCCCTCTATCTCTGACAAGCTAGCTTCCCTCTCCGGGGATTACATTGTGTTTGGTGGGGACTGTAATCAAATCATGGATCCCTTTCTCGACCGCCATTCTAAAGTCAGATTTGTACCCTCCAAGATCTACTCCCAATTTGTCAAAACTTCCCAGAATAATGCTCTGGTAGACATCTGGAGAATATGCAATCCAGACCTTCGAGAGTATAATTTTTTCTCCCCCCCTCACCAATCCCAATCTCGCATTGACCATATCTTCCTTAGCAAATCCCTTTCCCAACATGCCATTCGTTCTGAAATAGGTTCCATCCTACTCTCTGACCATGCCCCTGTCTTTGTAGATTCAGATCTCCTTCCTTTCTCTCCTCCCTCAGGCAGATGGAGGTTCAATAATACTCTGCTCCAAGATCCCACTTTTTGTTCTGAATATTCTACTTTTGCTACTGAATTTTTCCTTATTAATCACACTTCTGATTCCTTGTTTGTCATGGTTTGGGACTCATTCAAAGCAGCCTCTAGAGGTTTTATTATCAATTTTGTGGCTAGACGGAAAAAATGTAGGGAAGCCAAGTCAGCTCAAATCCTGGCTGAGATTAAGTATCTTGAACACGATTGTTACTCCTCTAATTCGGACGCCTCTCTTAAAAAACTTATTGAGGCAAAAATCTCCTTCAATAAATTTACAACTGAAGCAGACTCTAATCTTCTATTAAAATGCAATTCCCAATATTATGGTGGCAAAAACAAGATGGGAAAACTCCTCGCTAACTATTTAAAAATAAGACAAGAGCGTACAAAAATTGAATCTATACGGACCTCCTTAGGTGAATCTTGTTTTAAAGACAAAGAAATTCTTTCTGAATTTGTCAAATTCTATGATACTCTGTATACCCCTGAATTGATCCCCACTTCCTTGGATCTTATTTCCTACTTCAAATCCCTTCCATCTCCTCCAACGTCCCATATTGACTTAGATTCCTTGGACCTTAATATATCACTTTCCGAGATTTCTCTTGCAGTCTCTAAACTACGACATGGGAAAGCTCCTGGTCCTGATGGCTTCACCATCGAATTCTATAGTCACTTTGCCAGTCTCCTCCTTCCTAAAGCTTCTACTTCTATTCCAATCTTTTATTTCAGCAGAGTCTTCGAGCGGTTCCTTCCAACAGGCCTTAATCTGCTTAATTCCCAAAGAGGATAAAGACCACTCTCTTTGCAAGTATTATCGCCCGATCTCTCTGGTCAACACTGCCTATAAGATACTAGCTAAAATCTTAGCTTTGCGAATGGACCCCCTCTTGCCAGACCTAATTGGTCCTGAACAATCTGGGTTTGTTCAGGGCCGTCTTTCCTCAGATAACTCGCGAGTTTTTCTTAATATTCTCAGCAGGGCATCGCAGTTAGATCTCCCTTTCGCAGCTATCTCTTTAGATGTGGAAAAAGCTTTTGATAGGATTGGGTGGGATTTTAAGTTTCAAGTTCTTCGTTGGTTTGGCTTCTCTTCTAAATGTATTTATCTTATCTCCTTACTCTATTCTAACCCCCAAGCTTCTATTTTTGTTAATGGGTTGACTTCAGAATATTTCTCCCTACACAGAGGTGTACGTCAAGGCTGTCCACTTTCCCCTCTATTATTTGTTTTGGCTTTAGAACCCTTTCTTACTAAGATTCGCCGGAATGATAAAATATCTGGGTTTCCTTTTGGTTCCAATCAAGTTAAACTTTCAGTTTATGCGGATGACATCCTCTTTTATTGCTCCGACCCTCTTTTATCTTTGACTCCCTTTCTGCAACAAGTCTCTTCTTTTTCCGCTGTCTCTGATTATCGCCTAAATGTCGATAAATGTGAAGCCCTTCCTCTTAATCCTCTCTGTCAGCAACATCAGTTCGCTCAATCTGGTTTCTCTTGGCAGTCATCCAAAATTAAGTATCTGGGGGTTTTGTTCGCGCCTAATCTATCTGATACTCTCAAGTTGAATTTTGCTTATATTTCTAAAGAGATGGAAATGGCCATTGCACGATGGCACCCGCTCTTTTCATCCTCATGGGGTCGACGTAATTCTATAAAGATGATGCTCTCTCCCCTCCTTCTCTAAACCCTTTCTATGCTTCCATTGCGTATCCCGGTTTCTTATTTCAAAAAAATTGACTCTCTGCTTTTAAAATTCCTTTGGCAGGGCAAAGGTCCTAGGTTAGTGTTGTATTCTTAGTAGAAAGACACCAGGAGCCAGGATGTATTATCAAGACTTGTTTATTCAGTCTTCAGATCAAGTTACAACATCTCTGACTCCAGCCAGCCTAGTGTGGTACCAGCCCCACCAGAAGCAGCCTCCCTAGCTGCTCAGCCCATCTCCAACTGCCACATTCACCCCACTCAGTCACCCAGGTATTCCACGCATCACAGGCACACCAACATTCTATTACCAAGACACACTCTGGCTGAGCAGCTAGTGGCAGCAAGGCTGGAATAAAGGTTAAATAATTATGTAGGATATAACATTAAGCTATTGCTACTCTTCGTAAAGATAAAGCTCAAGCTGGTGTGCGCTTTCCTGATTTTAGAGAATATCATCGCGCCTTTTAAACGAAACAAACAACCTGATGGTTTTCGACTGATCCTCCCTTTTACCCTCCCTTGTGGTTGACTATGGAATCCTCCTTTATTTCTCCCTTCACTTTCCGTGAACTTATGTCCTTCGCGTCTTATCCCGCTCGTCTTCGTACCCCTATTATATCTCATTGTCGTGCTCTTCTTCTCCTCTTTTTATCTTCTTCATATCCTTCCCTTCTTTCTTTCCATGAACAACCTATCTGGTTTAATTCCCAGCTTAAAATTCGTAATCGTACTATTTATTGGAAGGTCTGGCATTCTCGAGGATTATGCTGGATCTCTCAACTACTTTCCCACAATGTCCCTCTCTCCTTCTTGGAAATTCAGTCCTCTTTTCAGTTACCCCCCAATGCCCGCTCACAATATAACCTGCTTTTACCTGCTCTTAACTCGTACCTCCATTCATTGCGGCTTTCCAATGATATCCCATCTGACCGTAAAACCACTTCTTCATTACTACAATCTACTCCCTCCGCCTTTTCTCTTTATAATTCCTTCCGTTATACAGTTGACTGAGTGAAATCTAAACTTGAAATTCTTTGGGAGTCTGATCTTTCTCAAAACTGGTCTGTTCTTCTTTGGGATAAGATCTGGTCCAAACTCCATAAGACCTCTAGAGCTGCTAATACTACCCAAACTTTATACTTTATTTATAACAGAGTTTTGTTTACCCCACTCTCCCTGTCCAATTTCTCTTTGGAGACGCCCCTACCTGTTGGTCTTGTCCTTTTCCCTCAGCAGACCTAAAACACATGCTTTTTGATTGTCCACATATATCCAAGTTCAGGAATTCAATATGGGCCCAAATTCAAAAGATTTTCAGTTTTAAGATCCCTTTCTCCCCAGCTCTTGTTTTTCTAGGCTCCATTTCTCCAGATCTCCCTCAAACTCTAAGACATTACCAACTCCTTGATCTCTTAATAGCTGTTGCCTTCCACACTATTACGTCTAACTGGAAACAAGCTGCGAATGTGTCTTATCGTTCTTGGTGGAATGCAGTATGTTTCCATCACCGTCTAGACACCAATTTTATATCACCTGTTTCCCTGGCCATTAAACGAGACCTTATCTGGCTTCCTTTGGTAACTTATCTTTCCTCCACTACTCCAGAGTGCTCCTCCATGGATCCTGATGTTGTTGAAGTCCGCAAACCTTGTTTGGAAAAAATGGGGCCCCTGCCTAATAGGATGAACCCTGGCAAGGTGAATTTGTTTTTTAGAAGGGAAAGTGCACACCGGGTTTAGTGTATTATTAACCTGAGAGTAATTTAGACATGTGTTTTACAATAAATCATTTTTCACTCATGTAATTATAGTTGATGTCATTTATTTTGTTTTATTTTTAGAGTATTATCAGTTCCTGTTTTTTTTACGTTTTTTTTACCTTATTATACTTTTGCTCATATATATATACTTTTTTTATTTACCAAGGACATTGTCATATACAAAACATTAAGAAATTATCACATAAATAATCGCTTTTTTTAAAATAACCACATAATCATTATAAGAAACTTAATGTAAACGCAGAATTAATTCCTTCAACGCGTTTCGGCCGTCGCCTTCCTCAGGAAATCTGCCTTGTTCTTTACTATAGTTAATGTGGCTTGATTATAGGAGCAAACGGCTTCTAATAGATATATTTTGAGTACTTCTGTGCGGAGGCCGAGGACCCAGATCCGTGTGTCTTGTCTAGTGCTTATTTTGTGCTGTATGTCTCCGTCTATCAGTCTCGTTTGCTGCAGAGCAGGGTAGCTTCCTGTATGTTTGCTGGGTTCAGCGGGGGTGGTTTATATTGTCTACTTTAGAGTGCCTGTCGACTCCACCACAACTGCTGCCTCATTCTCTTTCATGGGTCTGCATTTCGACTATAGATAATTTTGGACCTATTACTGGTCTAAGACTTCTTCTGTGCGTTGCCGCGTGGTCTGCTCTGATGATTGACTGCTAGGGTGTTCGGACCCTGGATGCTATGCGCTGGGTGATCTCCTGATGTGTTCGGGTACCGTCCTCGATATATTCCGATTGTCGATCTAGAAAACAGGAACTGATAATACTCTAAAAATAAAACAAAATAAATGACATCAACTATAATTACATGAGTGAAGAATGATTTATTGTAAAACACATGTCTAAATTACTCTTACACTAAACCCGGTATGAAGTCCGCAAACCACCATGAATCTCTTTTACTTTTTGCTAAAATTGTATTCCCTTTATTATCATAGAGTATATTTTGCTTTTCGTATATATTTTTGCTCATGTCATTTCATGCTCATTTTACCTGCCTTTTATGAGATTTTATTGTCATAGCTATTGTGATTATTTCCCCCCTTTATGAGATTTTATTGTAATAAGCTATTGTGATTTCCCTTAAGTTGTAATTATTGCCATATCCTTGTTCCTGTTTCTTCTTTTCTCCCCCCTTCCCCTTTCTTTTATCTTCAATAAAATCAAACTTAAAAAAACAAATAATGATGATTATGATATGGACGAGGAATGTCTTACAGGTAGGATAGCCAGAGACAGGGCGAGGGACATGTTTTGATGCCTGTCGATCAGCATGGACCTAATGTCAGTGTGGACTTGCATGGCTCAGCCAAGACATTCCTGATTGATACGAGTGCTATGAATACATAATGTTCTCGTTCACTGGTCCCAGGGGCAGCTGTGCCTGGCCTAAATAATGTGTTGGTAAGTTTTTCAGGCGTGATGGTTGTGAGCCCCATTTCTAAGCCTCTTGCTTTGACTATTGGCCCTTTCACGGTTGATTCACGATATTTACTGACAACCAATTGTGGGGAGAATTTGATGGGATTAGATTTGTTGAAAACGATCCATGCAATTATATTCTGTTCACCGGATGGCATTTACATGACCATTGGCCCGAAGGTGATTAGTACAAAACAATGTTTTACTAAAGATAGTCACCTCCCTGCAGAGTTTAAGGATGTGCCGCGTACTCTGTGGGCTACAGGCGATATGGACGTGGGGTTGTTACAGATCCCACCGGTCCCTATTAAGATCAAAGATAATGCTGCACTACTGCGTATTCCTCAGTATAACATACCACGGGCAGGGGAGAACGCCCTCTTGCAAATATTAAAGGACTTAATCAGGACCAGATTAGTTGAGAAAATGGTAGCGAATGTTTGTAATAGCTCTATTCTTTCCATTCTAAATAAGTCACCCTCAGACGACTCTGATGCTCACCTGGATGTTTATCGTTTTGTCATTGATCTGCGTGCGATAAACAAAATTGTAATTCCTCAATATCCGGTGGCTCCTGACATCACCACATTTTTAACAATGATCCCTCACTCAGCAAAAATCTTCTCTGTGATTGAATTAAAAAATGCTAAATTTAGCATTCCAATCTATCCAGATTGTAGATATCTTTTTGGATTTGCCATAGCTGGCGGAGCTTTCGATTCTGTCATGCTACTCAGGGCTATACTGAAAGTCCTAGGGCCGGATGTAGGTCGGTCGGTAACGGCCGAAAATCGGTATTTTCGGCCGTTACCGACCGAGATTCACAAAATGGTATGTAGGTCCAGGTATTTTACAGATTCGGAAAATTTACCGATCGGTAAATTTACCGAATCTGTAAAATACCGAATCGGTATTTTTTACCGATTCGGTAACAATGAGATGTAGGTGGGACTCTTCTGAGTCCCACAAGCCTTACAGAATCGGTATTTTACCATGAAATCCAACTTCATGGTAAAATACCGATTCCGGTGTGCATGCACATGTGTGCATGCACACCTGTGCCATATGACAGGCAGACCTGCCCTTAGGGCAGGTATGCCTGCCACATGGCCCCCGAATCTTTTTTGGGGGTGCTAGAGGGTGTCAAAGTGACACCCCCTGCACCCTTGTCAAAATCGGTATTTACCGATTCTGTAAATACCGACCGGTAATGCCCCATTCATTCCTATGGGCTTCAAAGCCTATAGGAATGAATGGGACATTACCGGTCGGTATTTACAGAATCGGTAAATACCGATTTTTACCGATTCGGTAGCAGGAACATCTGGATGTTCCTACATCTCAACCCCTTAGATTTACCGATTTTTAATTACCGAATCGGTATGATTCGGTAATTTAAAATCGGTAAATCTATTTTACCTACATCGGGGCCTAGTATCTATAGTTAAGATCTGAAAGAACAATTGGATTCTTTGACTCTCTCCTCTGGTAATATCTAATTGTAGTACGTCAATGACCTCTTAGTGACCTCTGACACCGAGGACGGCTGCAAAGACGCAACGGTTAAATTATTGCTACATTTGGCAAGCCAATGAAGTGTCCCTTTCTAAATTTCAATATTGTCGACAGGAGGTTACATTTTTAGGTTACCCTATGTCGAAGGAGGGTCGTAGACTAACGCGTGAGTGCATTGCTGCTATAAATAGCATGCCTGTCCCTGAAACCCAACGTGATGTCCGTCCGTTTATTTGCATTACTTCGTATTGTCGTAGCTGGATCCCTAATTATTCCCTACTAACAAAGCCCCTACTCCAGCTAACCACTAAAGATGTACATGAACCCCTGCTTTGGACACCTGCATGCCAGCAAGCGTTTGAGCAATTAAAGGTTGCGCTTTGCTCTGGTCCTGTGCTTGGAACACCTGATTACCAGAAGCCGTTCTTGCTCTATGTACATGAGTAGGCTGGTTATGCGCTCTCTGTCTTAACACAGGCCTTTGGTGGTACGCAAAGGCCTGCACTTATTTCTCTGCTATCCTGGATAACCTCGCCAGAGCCCCCCCGAGCTGTCTAAGAGTGGCTCCGGCCGTGGACGTCTATCAGACAATCGGCAGGGCTTGTTCTTCATACTGACCTCACAGTTATGGTACCTTATGCTGTGGATACACTTTTAAATGAAACAAAGACATAGCACCTTACTAGTGCGCGTATGACTGGCTATGAACTAACGTTGTTTGCACCGCAAATTACCATCAAAAGATGTGCCACTCTGAATCCAGCCACGTTACTATCCCTCCCTTCGGTGAATGAGGATACAGATGCACATGATTGTGTATATCAAACTGAAGAGTAGACGAAGGGACGGGTAGACTTGACTGATGTTCCCCTATCTGACCCACAAGGGGAACTATATGTCAATAGCTCTTGTTTTAAGTTACCGGATGGCCCCACTACTAAAGCGTATGCAATAACAAAACTGTGTACTGTTGTTGCAACATCACGTGTCCCTTATCAGTCAGTCCAAGCTGCAGGGCTAATTGCCCTTCTTTGGGCTTGTGAGTTAAGTGAAGGACTGGTTGTCAATGTTTATACTGACAGCCAGTACGCCTTTGGGGTCGGCCATAACTTTGGGCGCCTCTGGGCGAAGAGAGGGTTTCTGACCTCGCATGGTTTATGAATATATAATAGCCCAATGATATATAGACTTGTGTCAGTTCTGACACTTCCAAAAAAGTTACTAATAGTAAAGTGCAGTGCCCACAAGGCGATTACTGATGATGTTGGGAGAAGAAATACATTTTCAGATCAGACAGCGAAAGAGACAGCAAGATCAAATATGAAAAAGATGTTTGTGGCAGGCCCTTCTAGGTGGGTGCCTGAAAACGGGATGTTCGAGGACACACTAGACAATGTTAGGGAGATACAAAGTGAGGTGACAATGGACGAATTGGCAATGTGGCAGGAGAGTACGGGGTGTCTAGATGAGGATGGGTGCTGGATTGATCTGTCCGGGAAACAAAGATGGATGTTGCCTAATGCATATGTACTTCCTGTTGTTACTATGGCCCATGGCCCAGTCACATTAGCGCGAAGGGACTATGTAAGGTGCTGGATCCTATATGGTAGAATGATAATATCCCTAAGGTAGTTGTTCATTTGGTGAAGTACTGTATGATCTGTATGACACACAATCCTGGAAAGGGCATACCCACACCCACTGGTAATTTTGCACTGTCTTCCTTCCCTTTCGAAGTTCTCCAAATGAATTTCATCGAAATGAAATGAATGAACAATCTCAAATATGTATTGGTGGTGGTTTGTGCGTTCAGTAAATAGATGGAAGCCTACCTCACTAAAGAGAATACAGCCTTGGCAACGGCGAAGGTACTCTTGAAAGAGTTCTTCCCACGGTTTGGTTTGCCGTGAGTGATCTGGAGTGACAACGGTAGTCACTTCAATTCAAAAGTTATCCATCCAACTGGTGTGTGATGGTCTACACATTAAACAGAAGTTCAATGCAGCAAAACACCCTCAGTCAGCAGGTTTGGTTGAGAAGTACAATGGTACTCTCAAGCTGAATTTAGCGCAGATAAAGTAAAGCACAGGATTGCAGTGGCCAGACACACTACCCTTGACTTTGTTATCCACCAATGCGACAGCGCATTCTAGAACGGGGTTGTCCCCATACGTGGTAGTTTTTGGTCGCCCTGCAAATGTATGGGGTGTTCCACGCCCCGACATTTCCCCGAGATAGAATACCCCTTGCTTGTGGATTATCTCTATGAGTTGATTAAAGTTGACTAAATATTTGTGTTCTATCCAACAACAAATACAGGAAACGTTACGGCCAGTACCTGAGGGGCCTGGGCATCTTCTACAGCCTGGTGACTTCGTGTTGATCCGCAACTTCCAGAGGAAGAGTTGTCTGAAGCCTCGCTGGAAGGGACCTCTTCAAGTCCTCCTCGCCACCTGGGCCGAAGTCAAATTAGACGGTCGGAAGCATTGGATCCACACCCCACACTGCCGCATCATCCCTCTTCCACTTCCCCATGATTGCTGGGTGCTTGAAGGCATCAGGGACCACAAGATCAAAAGGGTCCCTCGACTCACTCCCTTCTCTGATGCCCGAGTAAGTTGGGTGCAGACGGAGGAGGAGAACAACACTGTTTGCAGGAAGCAATACCTCCAGAGATCAGGGCTTCACAAGAGCCATCCCTGTCTAACCCACCAGCAATTGAGTCTCAGTCCCCTTCAGCTCCTGAGTTTCAGGTTCTTTTTCGTAACAACACTGTTCCTGGAGTTGCTCGATACAATTTGCATCCCTGACAGAATGAAAGTGCACCCGAGTGACAGTCAGAAGAATATAGATGGACTTCATGGATGAAGAATAGGGTGTGGGTACCTTGTCTAAGGTGCAAGTGATATAATAGGGTAAAGAATAGGGGTGCACTGCCCTGGACATTGGACAGGATCAGTTGAGGGTGTTTTCCCTGGAGGGAAGGTGCCCTATCCTGAACGAAGATGATTCTTCTTCAGTAAGGGCTGCGATCATGCAGATCCACTGACGAGTGCTCACCGTAGAAAAAGGAGTCTACCAGCGAGGCTCTAAAGGGTGCTGGGTGACTAGTGCCTCTCTTTAGCTTGTTATACCATTGCTGGCTCCAGTATACGGATTTCTTCTGGCAGTCGCAAATTAATATAGAAAAATGTACCCATTTGGTTGTCCTAATATGAAGCAGGAGCAGCCCTTTATGGCCCCTCTAGTAGAGCAGAGTAGTCCTGGTTGGTCTAGTTGGGGCACTAAAAGTTGGATAGTGGCAGTAGTTTTTGCCTTTGTAATGTTAATGACAGTATTTGGGGGTTTGTGGAATTTAGAAGAAAGTATCCTCTACACACTTTGATAGGAACAACTCCTATTCCTCCTGAGCATATTTTTGTTACTGTTGCCCCGCACAAGGAGAGACACAGACAGACGTATGTGGATAATGTTTTCCTTCAGATGCTCCATCAAGTACATCAGACGTCCAATGTTTCTGATTGCTGGGTGCGGGTTACTCCCTTTTGTTATGCATAAAAATGATTTGTTGGTGTCATTACCAATGTCAAATTTGAGTAGCTGCGAGTCATGGTTCCAGTTGCTTTCAATGGTGTACATTAATTACCATGCCGATGCCATGAATATAACTCAGTCTGACTAGAAGACTGTGTGAGAGTATATAGTAGAACATCAAGGATTTACTCCGGGAAAAAGGGTCATTGATGCTAAGGATATAGATCAAACAGAGACTACCCTGCAGCTGTTTACTGATGCAATGAAGGGTATCTTGCCATTCTGGGGTCCAATGGTCAATAGTCTTAGTATTCGTCACCTCACCAAGGTAGTGGAAGGGGTTAATAATACCACTGCAGGAATATTGACCAATATTATAGCCAATCTCCAGGCTACCAGACTTGTTGGTCTTCAAAACAGGATGGTGTTAGATATCATCCTTACCAACAGGGGCGGAGCCTGTTGCATCATCTGCAGTAGTTGTTTTGTGTACATACCGAATCATGCTTCAGCTCTTTATGGAGCCATACAGAAGTTGCACTGACTTGCTTCTGACATTCAACAAGAGAATGGGATATGGTCCTTATCTGGGTAGTTCTGGGATTTGATGACTACGTGGGGTTGGAAAATACTTATTTTCCTAGTGGCCATTGCAGGTGTAATTTTTATGTGTGGCCTGTGTATTAAATGTCTTCCAGCCTGTTACTCTTACTGTGTTAGAAAGCTGACACCTACACCCAAATTAGTGGGACCTGATGCTAAAGCCATTGTTATGATGATGCAAGATGTACAGGATATGATGAATATAGACGAGGCCATTTTTGAATACTGCAAAAAACACAGTTGATGGACAGAATGTAGAACAATGTCATACATTCACCCCAGTACAAGGATCTGGGCCTAAATCCATCGTTTTTTTGGCACTCCACACCACCCTGGGTTAGACACTAGCTATATGCAAATCAGCTCTGACCCTGTGCCTCATGGGAACAGTCCAGCCCGAACTACCAAGCCATGTCTTTCCCAGACCGGAATCAAGCATCCAAGGACCGGTTTCTGGCTATCAGCCTTCATCAGCCTGGATAGCTTGACTCCAGTGGTGTGGAGAGCCTGGGACTCACGTCTGAGCATACCCAGCCCACTCGGGGTGAAAATTGCAAAAAATACAGTTGATGGACAGAATGTAGAACAATGTCATACATTCACCCCAGTACAAGGATCTGGGCCTAAATCCATCATTTTGTTTGCACTCCACACCACCCTGGGTTAGACACTGGCTATATGCAAATCAGCTCTGACCCTGTGCCTCATGGGAACAGTCCAGTCCGAACTACCAAGCAATTACCTTTCCTAGTCCGGAATCAAGCATCCAAGGACCCTTTTCTGGCTATCAGCCTTCATCAGCCTGGATAGCTTGACTGCAGTGGTGTGGAGAGCCTGGGACTCACGTCTGAGCATACCCAGCCCATTCGGGGTGAAAATTGCAAAAAACACAGTTGGTGGACAGAATGTAGAACAATGTCATACATTCACCCCAGTACAAGGATCTGGGCCTAAATCCATCGTTTTTTTGCACTCCACACCACCCTGGGTGAGACACTGGCTATATGCAAATCAGCTCTGACCCTGTGCCTCATGTGAACAATCCAGTCCGAACTACCAAACCATGTCTTTCCCAGACCGGAATCAAGCATCCAAGGACTGGTTTCTGGCTATCAGCCTTCATCAGCCTGGATAGCTTGACTGCAGTGGTGTGGAGAGCCTGGGACACACGTCTGAGCATAACCAGCCCACTCGGGGTGAAAATTGCAAAAAACACAGTTGATGGACAGAATGTAGAACAATGTCATACATTCACCCCAGTACAAGGATCTGGGCCTAAATCCATCATTTTTTTGCACTCCACACCACCCTGGGTTAGACACTGGCTATATGCAAATCAGCTCTGACCCTGTACCTCATGGGAACAGTCCAGTCCGAACTACCAAGCCATGTCTTTCCCAGACTGGAATCAAGCATCCAAGGACCGGTTTCTGGCTATCAGCCTTCATCAGCCTGGATAGCTTGACTCCAGTGGTGTGGAGAGCCTGGGACTCACGTCTGAGCATACCCAGCCCACTCGGGGTGAAAATTGCAAAAAACACAGTTGATGGACAGAATGTAGAACAATGTCATACATTCACCCCAGTACAAGGATCTGGGCCTAAATCTATCGTTTTTTGCACTCCACAGAACCCTGGGTTAGACACTGGCTATATGCAAATCAACTCTGACCCTGTGCCTCATGGGAACAGTCCAGTCCAAACTACCAAGCCATGTCTTTCCCAGACCGGAATCAAGCATCCAAGGACCGGTTTCTGGCTATCAGCCTTCATCAGCCTGGATAGCTTGACTCCAGTGGTGTGGAGAGCCTGGGACTCACGTCTGAGCATACCCAGCCCACTCGGGGTGAAAATTGCAAAAAACACAGTTGATGGACAGAATGTAGAACAATGTCATACATTCACCCCAGTGCATTGATCTGGGCCTCGGTCCTTGGATGCTTGATTCCGGTCTGGGAAAGACATGGCTTGGTAGTTCGGACTGGACTGTTCCCATGAGGCACAGGGTCAGAGTTGATTTGCATATAGCCAGTGTCTAACCCAGGGTGGTGTGGAGTGCAAAAAAACAATGGATTTAGGCCCAGATCCTTGTACTGGGGTGAATGTATGACATTGTTCTACATTTTGTCCATCAACTGTGTTTTTTGCAATTTTCACCCCGAGTGGGCTGGGTATGCTCAGACGTGAGTCCCAGGCTCTCCACACCACTGGAGTCAAGCTATCCAGGCTGATGAAGGCTGATAGCCAGAAACCGGTCCTTGGATGCTTGATTCCGGTCTGGGAAAGACATGGCTTGGTAGTTCGGACTGGACTGTTCCCATGAGGCACAGGGTCAGAGTTGATTTGCATATAGCCAGTGTCTAACCCAGGGTGGTGTGGAGTGCAAAAAAACGATGGATTTATGCCCAGATCCTTGTACTGGGGTGAATGTATGACATTTTTCTACATTCTGTCCATCAACTGTGTTTTTTGCAATTTTCACCCCGAGTGGGCTGGGTATGCTCAGACGTGAGTCCCAGGCTCTCCACACCACTGGAGTCAAGCTATCCAGGCTGATGAAGGCTGATTGCCAGAAACCGGTCCTTGGATGCTTGATTCCGGTCTGGGAAAGACATGGCTTGGTAGTTCGGACTGGACTGTTCCCATGAGGCACAGGGTCAGAGTTGATTTGCATATAGCCAGTGTCTACCCCAGGGTGGTGTGGAGTGCAAAAAAACGATGGATTTATGCCCAGATCCTTGTACTGGGGTGAATGTATGACATTGTTCTACATTCTGTCCATCAACTGTGTTTTTGCAATTTTCACCCCGAGTGGGCTGGGTATGCTCAGACGTGAGTCCCAGGCTCTCCACACCACTGGAGTCAAGCTATCCAGGCTGATGAAGGCTGATAGCCAGAAAGCGGTCCTTGGATGCTTGATTCCGGTCTGGGAAAGACATGGCTTGGTAGTTCGGGCTGGACTGTTCCCATGAGGCACAGGGTCAGAGTTGATTTGCATATAGCCAGTGTCTAACCCAGGGTGGTGTGGAGTGCAAAAAAACGATGGATTTAGGCCCAGATCCTTGTACTGGGGTGAATGTATGACATTGTTCTACATTCTGTACATCAACTGTGTTTTTTGCAATTTTTGAATACTGAACATGTCTTGCAATTACTTGATTATTTAGCTCTGTTACTAAATAATAAAATGCGAACAGTGATTATTCTTTGTTGCTTACAATTGTGAAGACCCTCACCTGGTAGCTTTATATATGCTTAAAGGGTGGTCTGTTGGAATTTAGCAATTTATGTACTATTCATTTGCGTTGTGTTAGGTTAGCACTTATAAGGCTATGTTACTAGCGCCCGTCACCCTAATGCACCCCCTGAGTTTCCCTTTCATACATGCTTAAGTTAACATTTGCGGATCCATTTTGTAGTTTGTAGGCCACGTTCCACTAAAACAGTAGATGCAGCAATAACAGTGTGGAATGCACTACTGGCTTGAAAAAGCAGCGCAAACAGGCCGAACAAGCATTCTTACGCCTGTTAGCAAAGTTCAGCTGAATCTCAATGAGTTTTTAGGGAACTCCTTTGAATTTTATACAGCAAAACTCCATGAGTACCGTCCAGGCCTAATTAAGTAGTCTTAAAAAAAATTCTAATATTTAAGTGATCAACAAAATTTATTACGTATACAATTTCTTCTTTTCCCCCTGCAAACCAGTGAACAACTTTCATTCTCACTTGACCCTGCTACTGTCACCTATGTATATATGATGTGTGACGAACCCTGCCAATGGTACACCACCCTATCGTTTGCCTTTGTAGCACTTTGTTATTGCACTACACTGGTGATTGAGGCCCGCCCAGCAGCAGTGTTTCAGAAACATATTACTATGTAAAATTGACACTTTGTTCATATGAAAGTGACCAACTGCTGTAAATTAGGCATTTCCTTGTCTTGAAAGAGACACTGAGTTCCTGATCTTCACCCAAAAGAACTTGGTCTAACTGATCATCTGACAAAATGGGGAAGTGGTTTGACCATAAGGCTTTTGGGCATTTTAACAAGAAAGTGGTGAAGCGTGTCTTTAGGCCAAGAAGGTTAACGACACGCTTCGTCCCTTTAGAAACGCAGGGCCGCACCACATTTACAGGACTATGGTGTAGGTCTGCGTTTCCCCCTGCGCTATGCTTCATTAAGCTGCCTTGAGTCAACACATGCACCCTTGCATCGTAGTGCAAGGGTGTCTGTGTTTAGGGGAAGTTTGTTTATGTGCAGGAAGGTCCCCCTTCCTGTGCATAAACAATCCTTAAATGCTGTTTTGTAACTTCTGTGTGTGCTGCTTAGTGCAGCACATATAGAAGTTGCAAAACAGAATTTCTTTTAAATGAATATTTATGTGTAGGAAGGGTCACTTTCCTGCACATAAACAATCATTGGTGTTATGCTGTTTCTCTGTATGCTGCCCTACGCAGCACACATGCAACCAGCAAAAACAAGGAGAAATGAAGCATTTTTCCATGTTTTGCCTGTTTAAGACCAGGTTTTCTTGGTCTCAATTTTTTTACTCCCTCCTATTTATGGTGCTCTTGCAAATAGGAGGCAGCGTCAAAATCAATGGGTGTTGTGTTGGAATGCCCACCACAACACACATTGCCCGCCCCTTTCACGCTAAGTGAAGTGTAAAAGGAGGCCTTATTTACAAGGCAGCGTTAACCCAAGTTAAGTGGCTTAACACTGCCTTGTAAATAAGGCAAAGCTCCTATTGCCATCACAACGTCACTTTTAGTGACATTGTGATAGAGATAGGGTCTTGTAAATATGCCCCATTGTTTCTTGCTGGCTGCAGAAGTTGTACTTGAATATCATTTTAGCTAAACTTTACAACCATATATTTGAGCTTCAACCATCTTTTTGAGGATTCATAACAAACATTAGGATGAAAATGAGAAATTGATATCCTGGGGTACCTTAATTGTTCTTTTAAACCACCATAATAAAATGTATTACTTAATCCTGCAATTAAAAAATATTTAAGCTGGTACTTAATTTATCCTCGGCCTAAGAGTAGTAAAAGGAATTTGATTGGCTATTGTGTTGGTGAGATCTTTGGGATTGTCTGCAACTGACTACTTTAAATCACCTTATTGACATACCTATTTGTGCTTTTGCTTTTTTTAACTTCTGGAATGCCAACCAAGTGATATTTGATAAGTGTGCGTGATTTTGAAGATCTTCATGTTTTGTCTTATAAGTTGCAAATACTTTGAAATTTGCAAAAAATGTGTGCTTGAACTTGTATTCTTGAATCGTCCATGTGAGACACTCTTGACTGCAGGTCCTCATTTCATTCTGTAAAGGTATCAAATAGTTTATTTTTTATCTAGATTTTCTTGAATCAACATGAATGTGGTGCATGTGAATATTAAATCTCTTGAACTGCCCTGCAAAAAAGCTGTGAGGGTGTGAAGTGTCTGTGAGTATGTGGAATTCCCTTCTTACAGTCTCTGATTGGTGCTGAAGTCAAGGCTTGTTTGAGTCAAACAGTGAGGTCTGTCTCTCATTCATCAAATGAATTTGGCATGCAGTCTTGACCTTTTTGAGCATGTCAATCAATCAATCAATCATAGCATTTGTAAAGCGCACTACATAACCGTGAGGGTCTCAAGGTGCTAGGGGGGGGGAATGATGCTAGTGTTTGAAGAGCCAGGTCTTGAGGAGTCTCCTGATGGTTAGAAGGTCTTCGGTCTGCCGTAGGCGGATGGGGAGGGTGTTCCACGTCTTGGTGGCGAGGTGGAAGAATGATCTTCCACCGCCGGTCACTCTTCGAATGTGGGGGGCGGTGGCAAGGATGTGGTCTGCGGTGCGGAGCTGGCGTGCGGGGGTGTAGAGGCCGAGTCATCTGTTGAGGTGTTGAGGTACGCTGGTCCGGTGTCACAGAGTGCTTTGTGTGCGTGGGTGAGGAGCTTTAAGGTTATCCTCTTGTTAATGGGGAGCCAGTGCAGGTCTTTCAGGCGGGGTGTGATGTGGCTCTGGTGGGGGATGTCGAGGATCAGGCGTGCGCAGGCTTTCTGGATGTGATGGAGTCTTCTCAGGAGATTGCCCGGGGCTCCTGCATAGAGTGCGTTGCTGTAGTGCAATCTACTGCTGATGAGGGCCTGAGTGACCGTCCTTCTGGTTTCAGTGGGGATCCACTTGAAGAGGAGATGGCATTGACCTGCTTTGTCATAGAGAGTGTGGAGTTGAGGATGACCCCTAGGTTTGTGCATGGTTGGTGGGTGTAGGGGGTGCTCCTAGTGCCGTTGGCCACCAGGAATCATCCCAGGCCGAGGGGGTGGAGCTGAGGATGAAGACCTCCGTCTTGTCCGAGTTCAGCTTCAGTTGGCTGTTCCTCATCCAGTCGGCGACGGCCTTCATTCCTTTGTGGAGGTTGCTTTTGGCAGTGTGGGGGTCCTTGCTGAGCGAGAGGATCAGCTGGGTGTCGTCGGCGTAGGAGGTGATGTTTAGGTCGTGCTGTCGGGCGATGTGGGAGAGTGGTGCCATGTAGACGTTGGGCTGAGAGCTGAGCCCTGGGGTACGCCGCAGATGATCTCGATGGCTTCGGAGCGGAAGGGGAAGGCAGACGCTCTACGTTCTCCCGGCGAGGAAGGAGGTGGTCGAGGCCAGGGCCTTCTCTTGGATTCTGGCATCATGGAGGCGTGCTCTTAGTGTGCGGTGGCAGACTGTGTCGAACTTGGCTGACAGGTCCAGGAGGATGAGGGCCGCGGTTTCTCTGTTGTCGAGCATGATCCTGATGTCGTCGGTGGTGGCGATGAGGGCAGTTTTGGTGCTGTGTTTGCTGCGGAACCCAGACTGGGACAGGTTCAGGATGTTGTTCTTTATGAGAAAGCTGGTCAGTTGTTTGTTGACGGCCTTTTCGGTGACCTTTGCCAGAAATGGGAGCAGGAAGATGGAGAGGAAGCTCTTGAGATACTTGCGGTTCGCCTTTGGTTTCTTCAGTAAGGCGTTGATCTCTGTGTGCTTCCAGCTCTCCGGGAAGGTCGTTGTCTCAAAGGAGTCCGGAGGTGGGGTGCAATGGAGCTGCTGGCTTTGTTGAAGATGTGATGTGGGCAGGGGTCTTCCTGGGATCCTGAGTTGATGGAGTTCATGATTTTGATGGTGTCGTCGTCGTTGATGTTGGTCCAGGCGAGCAGGTGGTTGGTGCAGGTGGTGGTCGTGGGAGTGGGGGTGTCGGCTGTTGCCGGGGTGGTGACAGCATCGAAGCTGTCGTGGATGACTGCGATCTTGCGATGGAAGAAGGTGGCCAGTGAGTCGCACAGGTCTTGTGATGGTGGGATGCCTTGGTGTTGGAGTTGGGGTTGGAGATTTCCTTCAAGATGCTGAAGAGCTCTTTGCCGTTGTGTGCGTTGTTGTCTAGGTGGTCTCTGAAGGTGGTACTTTTGGCTGATCTGATGAGTTGGTGGTGTCGGCGGGTGGCATTCCTGTGGGCTGTGTAGCTTTCCGGTGTTCCTTCACGGGTCCAGTTTTTTTCTAGTTTTCGCAGTTTTGCTTGGAGGCCTGTGAGCTCATCAGCAGAGTTTAACGACACAGAGAATCGGGGCAAACTAAGAGATGTGCATCACAACTGGTCTCTTCGAAATGTCATTAAATTGGAATTCTGAACAATAGGATAATGCTCCGCTCTTTTCTGATTTCTGAAAATGTTCAGTTTGTGCAGTTGCAGCAGACGTTTGAGTTAAGGTTATAGATGTGTTAGTTATTCGAGCTTCCATAGTGATATTGGCGTCTGATAGGGCAGGTCAGTGTCGTCGATGTCAGTTTTTTGATGCCTGTCACACTCTGAATTTTCCAGATTAATTTGAGTTGTCATACAGACTCAACAGATTTTTAATGGCATTTCGAAATGTCTTCTCTAATCATGGTAATCTCCCCTGGTGCGTTCTGTGAGATGAGGGTTGTTTGTCCTTCTGCCTCATCCATTTGTCATGATGGAGACTTGCTTGAGCATAAGTTTTCATCTTAGGTCATGATCAGAGTGTGGGGTGAAGGGTAAGTTGGTTGGCCTGGGGGGGGGGCAGGGCTATTTAGATATAGGCTTCATTAAGCAATCAGAATCTTCCTTTTCAGTAAATCAAAATATCTGTATTTATTGTATAGAGACAGTGTATTTTACAGTAGCAGATCAGCAAAGTATAACTCAATTATTAGTCTATTGCGGGCACCACCGTCTCATGACGTTGGTCCTCCTCCACCAACTTACTCTGACATCTGACCCCTCAGCTCCTTACCTGCACTAACAGCTCCCTGGTGGGTGCTTGGTTTGAGAAAACAGTCACCAGAGCTGAGAGCAGGTGGCTGGCTTACTATTAAGCTTTTACACATGAAGGGGGCATGAGTAAAACATTTTTTTCTGTAGTTAGATGGACGAGGAGCAAACAAACACAGTTCATACTGTATTGTGCAGATCTCAGCCAATCACAGCCCACCATGGTCTACTGCGGCAAATCAGGAACCTCTTTCACGGTGTCATTAACAAATACCTTTTCAGGCCATTACACCAAAAGAGCAACTATCTTTGTGCAGCCTTCAGTTCCCCCTCATCCCAGTGCACTGTTGAAATCCTTTGCTCCTGACGCTTTCACCCATACGGCATGCCACAGGAGACACAGGCAGACACAGAGTCTCGCCAAGTGGTGCTGCTTGATGGAAACCTGCTGGGTTGAGTTTAGGTTTACAGTCTGACTAAAGAGACTCTCAGTAACAAATTATTATTATTTTTCCTTTCTTTTCAGTTTTCGCAAAACAAAAGCTATATCAAAAAGAAATAATAAAAATAGTTTTGTAAATCCTAAATAGGAACGCAATATCCTTTTCGATATTTAGTGAGTACCTCACAATTTTCTCAGCTGAGATAACATTCACAAATGGACGTTAGGAATCTTTATGCTGGACTGAAGAAGGCAGCAGTTCATATCAATCGATCAGCTACATATGTGCGTATGAATTGTTTTTGTCTGGTAAAAAATCCACGTGTGCATTCAGATATTTTGATAGCAACCTTCTGTCGATGTCCATAAATCACAATATAGTACAATATGCACACTGAGAGCACCAACTGAATCCTGGCCAGTTCACACAATGTATTATGGGCTCAGGTTTCCACACGCGGCTTGTTTGAGTGACGCTTTATTACTTTCATATGCATCTGTATATGGCACTGAGGAACAAGATATGGATTTCAAGTGCGCTATTCAATGGTGCATCGATAGGAGAAGTTAACTGTTTTTTCTTATTCCTAGCTGATATTGACCTTGTCAGAACAATGATTGTATCTCAATTTGTCAAAAGAGCTTCGAAAACGAGATAAAAACGAAAACTCAGTTATCTTGGAAAAATAGGTTAATGAAAGGCTTTTCATCGAAACTCAATCTTTTGAAAATGTAAATTGTTCTGCAAAAGATAACATGATTGTATTTTAAACTCCAACATTGGTGTTGAGAAAATAGTTTAAGTAACTGTAGCTGTCAATTAACTTGCACACATCTTGTTTTTATTCTCTGTCAAAATCGGTCGTGTGTAGAGCATTTACAATGGGAGATGGAGGAGGCTCTCACTTTGCTCAAATTCCTTCCAACAAAATGGCGCCCATGGTCAACAGAGAATAGCCTACATGCAGCTGGCTCGCCACTATGCCACTTCTCAGAGGTGCAACTAGAGCCAAATTTCAGGGGGGGGGGGGCTAGTAAAGTTTTCGGGGGGGTCTGATTCTTCCAGCAATATGCAGAGTGATGATGATGATGATGAAAGATTTATATAGCGCAACAAATACCCTGAGGTGTCTAGGCACTGCCTTTGGAGTCAGTTACTCAGAGCGGACAATGCAATACAGTTAATCTGAGAAAAGCACATTTTTTAGGCCCTTTCTAAATCTGAGGAGACTGGGCTCTTTTTAGGTCGAGCCTAAAGCAGCGCATGCGCTGCTTGCTCGACTTTAGTAAGGGTCTTTTCAAAGTGCTACCCGCCGGCCACCAGCTTGCGGTTACGTGCACAAGCACGCGCGCCTCGCTCCGCCTCTCCAAATATTGCTGCGCACACATCCCTCGCTTGTGTATTCTCCTCTGTATGCATTCTTTAATTCCTCTTGACTCCTTCCTTGTTAATTATCTTTCTTGTGACCTCTCCTTGTCTCAATAGTTCTTTCTTGTTTTAATTACTAAATGATAAAAAAAAGCCCCCTAAGGAAAGGGCAATAAATATGGCCAGTTGTGCTCTTTCCACAGGAAAGTTTTTATTTAGCTGCAGATTTAAAATAATCATGATAATCCGGTAGAGGCCGCCACATCATCACATTTGGCAACACCGCGCGGCAGATCGCTAAATTACAGATAGTCAGAATTGAAAGCTTTTAAGCCCTTTCAATGTGAAAGAAAAGGAATTTTAAAATCTGTCAATCAGGGTAAGCGGAACAAATACTTTAAAAAAAATAGATGCTGGGGGCCAGCTGTTATTTGCGAGCACCCAGAACTATACATTTTCCGTGCAGATGTTTCTGTTGCCGCCAAAGCAGTGTGTAGCAGGGGATTGTCACAGGGTGACATAAATCAGCTGCAAATGGTATGTGACAGCCACAGCACGAAATCACCCCAGCAGTGGGCCCGGAGACCGGAGCTATTTTATTGGATCTCGTTCGCCTTTTCCGCCGGCCCTTTCCTCCTGCCTTGCTTCCTCCCTTGTTTGTTTTACATTTATATATGAGTCACTGCAAAGCACAGGTAAGTGTATGTACAAGGTGTAAAGGACTTTTGTAGTATGTAATCTGTGAGTCAGTAAACTTTTTTTCGCATGCCACTTATACTGGCTGCACTGGATGTATTTAAATGGATTACAAACTCTCCAGCCTTTAGCCCCAACCCCCTTCACGCAGCTCCTTCCCAAACTATTTTATCGGATCTCGTCTGCCTTTTCCGCCCGCCCTTTCCTCCTGCATTGCTTCCTCCTTTGTTTGTTTTACATTTATTTATGGATCACTGCAATGCACAGGTAAGTGTATGTACAAGGTGTAAAAGAATTTTGTAGCATGTAATCTGTGAGTCAGTAAACTTTTTCGCATACCACTTTTGCTTCACTGTGGTAATAAACTGGAATTTGATTCTTGCATTGTAGTAATGTCAAAGTGCGTTTAATACTATAGTTTGTCTAATGATGTACGGGCATCATTTACTTTCACTGTCATGTCTCAACATTAGTTTTCACACACCACTGCTCACGCTTGCCAGTTACATTATCATACCTCTTAGTCATCGAAAAACAATCAGTTTAGAGTACGAACCATTAGTTGCACAATATTCGCACTCACAACTCAATTACCTCACCACATATTTGCCCTCGGCAATTCCTACCTCAATTCCGTTTTTTGGAACGTAACTCACACATGCATCACTCACCTGTCACTCAAAACTCCTCAGTTGTAAATACCAATCTATTTTACAATATAACTGGTCCATATAAGTCACATTCACCCCAAGCTGTTCACACCAGACACACTCACTCAGCTGCATGCACCTGCTCAGCCACCCACATACCTATCCTCTTATAGCACAAATTGCATAACTCACATTAATCACTCATTCACTGTATAGTCACCCCTTCTACCAGTCATTCACTCACCACACTACTTGGCCTCACACAACACCACTCAGCCACCTTTAAAATTAGACACTTATCACAACAAACTGACAACATAACTCACAACCCTTATTTGTTTACACCATTCGCTCACCATCATTCACATACAGCACTCTGTTACAATACCAAACACACAGAGCAGATGCAATAACACTCACCCATGTCATCACCCCTTCTCTCGCTCCCACACATTCAGCCGCATGCAACACTGGTCATCCTCTGAGCAAACCACTATTCAACACACACAAACAGCACCACTTTAACCGCCAATCAATCGTCCCCAGATTGTTAACATAACTTTACTTATACAATATTTTGATCCTGAAATAATGGAATATTCTCATTGATATGCGTCAAATGTTAATTGTTACTGAAATACAGCGTTAATGTCAAAAAGGGATGTTTATAATGGAAATTGGAACTGGATACGATAGGACAGCTACAGATAATATGTATACCGTGTGAACCAGAATGTTGGATTAGTCATTGAAATATTAATAAAGATTGTTTAAAAAATACTTTACTTTTAATACTAATCATTCAGTCATGCCTCACCCAAAGCTACATGCCACCCCTTTTAATCTTTTGCAGAATAACCCTGTTGCTCACTTCTCAAACTTGCTGTAGCTGTAGCTGAGAACACTTACCTCAGCTACTTGCGCTGTTCGTTCACTACATCAGTTACAGAAGCAGCCTACTCCATCTACTCAAGCCTACACTTATAAGGTCCCAGAGGCGAGAACTATTGGCTATGCCAATGCTTGTTTCAGCATAGTAGGTAGAGATTTCCAAATGCTAGCCGTAGTAGCCCTGAAGCTTTTTCCTGCCCATCTTGCACTGTTTACTTTAGGAACCAATACAATTCATAGGTTGGTGGATCTGAGGGTTCTTGGAGGTGTATAAGGTTTTAAGAATTTTTACAGATGTGTTGGCCCCCTGTTATTGAGGGATTTAAATGCAATGCACAGTGATTTAAATTGAATCCTCTTAGCCACAGGCAGCCAATGAAGTTGAGCCAGGGACGTGGAGACTGAGTCCAATGTAGACATGCCCAGTAGTACTCTTTCTGTAGCATTCTGTATTGTCTGCAGTTTATTATTGCTCCGCCTTGTTGCGCTAGAGAAAAGTGCTACAGTAGTTCAGATTTGAAGATATCAACACTGTTACCACCGCCTTCCTTAGGTCCATGGGAATTTCTGGGAGGATTTTCAGGATGAAGAAGCATGCTGAGGTGACAGAATTAATTTGGGCCTCAAAGGACAATTTGGAGTCAAAAATTACTCCAAGATTTTTTGCTTTGAGCACAGTTTTGGGCAGGGCAGAAAGTTGAGCTGGCCACCAGCTATCTGTCCACAAAATTGTATTGTTCCCCAGCAACAGAACTTCAGTTTTGGCTGAATTCAGCTTCAGCCAATTATCTGACATCCAGTTTGCTATGTGGCTCATACAATTGTGAAACCTAGTTGCTGTCTTACTAGCTGGACTGCTTACCGAGACGATGATCTGGGTGTCGTCAGCATACGACACCAGGGTAAAGACTAAGGGCCAGATGAAGGAGCCTAAATACCGGTCGGTAACGGCCGATTTCGGCCGTTACCGACCGGTATTTAAGATTTGGCATGTAGGGGCATTTATTTTACAGAATCTGTAAATTTACCGAATCGGTAAATTTACCGATTCTGTAAAATACCGAATCTGTAATTTTACCAATTCTGTAAAATACCGAATCGGTAATTTTACAGATTCTGTAAAATACCGAATCGGTAATTTTACCGATTCGGTAAATCCAAATGTAGGTGGGACTCTTCTGAGTCCCAAAAGCAATACAGATTCGGTATTTTACCACCCAATTCAATTGGGTGGTAAAATACCGAATCCAGGTGTGCATGCACATGTGTGCATGCACACCTATGCCATGTGACAGACAGACATGCCCTAAGGGCATGTCTGTGTGCCACATGGCACACATGCCTGTATTCGGGGTGCTAAAGGGTGTCAAAGTGACACCCCCTGCACCCTTGCAGAATTCGGTATTTACCGATTCGGTAATTACCGAATCGGTATTTACCATTGATTCCTATGGGCTTCACAGCCCATAGGAATCAATAGGAAATACCGATTCGGTATTTACTGAATCGGTAAATACCGAATATTAACGAATCGGTATTTCCACATCTGGAAATACCTACATCTTCCCCCTTCATAAATACCGAATATGTAAAATTCAGTATTTATGAATCGGTAAATACCATTTACCTACATCTAGCCCATAGATACTTACTAGACTGGCAAGAGGGGTGACATAAAGGTTAAAAAGCTTGGAGCTAAGTGATGAGCCCTGGAAGACTCCACAAGGCAGCGTTAAGGGAGCTGATATCATGTTACCAAGGGCTACTGCCTGGGATCGGTCCAACAGGTAGGAGCTCAACAGGGATAGCACCCTTCCTCTGATCCCGATGGAGGACAGCCGCTCCCATGATTAACCATATCAAAGGCTGCTGACAGGTCCAAAAGGATGAGAGCTGCATTCCCCCCACCATCGAGAATCAGCCTGATTTCCTCCGTGGCAGTGATAAGGGCCAGCTCGGTGCTATACTGAGCACGAAAGCCAAATTGGGAAGAGTCTAAATTGGTGTTATCTATACTACTATTATAAAGGAAGAACTTTGAACCTTTGAGGCGGGTAAACTCGGGAACCACAGCGCCAATCCACACACCCGATACATCGTTGTAATCGTCAGGGTGTGCAGATGGACATAGGCTATATAAACGTAATAAATAAACGTTATTTAAAAAATTTACCGAAAAAAAACTAGTCCCTTGGAAGTAGCGCCGGCTGTGACGTGCGTGCTGACGTGAGAAGCGCGGGGAGGAACGGTGTCTAGGAGCGCGAGGAGGACCGGCGGACATGGCGCAGGGAGGAGCGGTGAGGAGCGGCGGACAGGCGGTGAGGAGTAGCGGACAGGCGGGGAGGAGTGGTGAGCGGCGGATGAGGTAGTTTATTTATTTATTTATTTAGGAGCGGTGAGCCGCGGAAAAATTAAGCAAAAATGACAATCGTGAGCAAGAGGAAGCAAACGGAGCATTACAAAAGTGAGCCAAACGGTGCATTACAGGAGGAAAAAGTTACGTGTGCATGTTACAAAAGCGTACAAAGTAAACATAGAGGTATAATACTGCATTACAGGAGGAAAAAGTGACGTGTGCAGGTTACAAAAGCGTACAAAGTAAATATAGAGGTATAATACTGCAATATATGGAAGAAGGCTCCGGGGGACCCACGGACAACGTCGGGGCGGGCGGGGGCCCTGAAGCCTAATTGCTCCCGGACAACGTCGGGACGGGCTGCTAGTCATTTATAAAACCTGCAAGTTCTTTTGCCGGGAAAGGAAGTCCGGATATCGGCCTGTGGTTGAGAGTCTTTTTGGCATCCAGGTTCGGTTTCTTAAATAAAGGAAGAACAGATGCAGGATTTTAGGAGGGCATGGGTCTGATGGAGAGCCTGATTTTGTCGTCAAGATGAAGTTAAGCTTGTGTTCCACTGTTAGCTTAGAGAAAGAGGGGAAAATCGGAATGACAGATTCAGAGAAATCCTAAATTAATCCCTGAGAGGCTGTTTGCATCTTATTAAGCAGGGCTGGTGTCTGGGCCCGATGATTATCTGGATGTGCAAACAGGTCGTATACAGCCTTGACTTTAAGCTGAAAGGAATCTGCTAAGGAATTGCAGAATTACTGGCTGATGTTAATGTCGGGTGCATTTGGCAGCTTTGCAAGCTTTTTTAGGGTGGCGAACAGGGCATTGGGACATTTATTGGCTACTGTAATTTCCTCAGCAAACTAAGACGCCTTTTCTCTGAGAGTGAGTTTCTTATAGCTTTGGAGAGATGTTTTATATTCCAATCTTGTCTTAACATTGTCTTCAAGTTTCCACTTCCTCTCTAATCTACAACATAGTTGTGTATGGGCTTTCAATGTATTGTGGAACCAGGGTTCAGATGGTAAGCTCTTGGATCGACGGCACAGTTTAGGGGGTGCTAGTTGTGTCATTGCTGAGTCTAGCCAGGCAAGATACTGAACTGTGGCACAAGCGGGGTCAGGGAACAGGTCAGGTAAGGTTTCTGAAAGAATGAGAATAAGGGAGTTATCTGGAGATGCAGGGGCTCTAAGAAGTGCGGGGTGAAAACGCAACAAAGCCTTGTTAGCTTGTAAATGGTCTTTTAAAGACCTGTAAAGCACTCAGGTGTGGCTGTGTGTTTTGCCCAGGAATCTGCCTCAGCCGGGCTGACACACACAACGGAGGTGCTGAAGCCCTTTGAGCCCAATGGACGTTGCGCCCCTGCCACTTCCCTACAACTTCAGCCATGTTTGAATCTGAAATTAGGAAGAGGTGGAACTTCCTCCAGCTTTGGGCAGCAGAAGCTGTCCGCCTCAATGTGAGTTTGTGCAGGGACTTATTTCTGTCACAGCTTCTCCTTTAATCTATTTACAAATGTAGACTGTTCTGAGGAAGAAGAGCCTGATTTGGTCATTCTCCCCGCACATAAATCAAGGAATGGGAATAGAGTGAAGGTTGCAGTCCGAAACTTTCAGGCCATATCTTTTCTTTGGGCATTTTTGGACATAACTGGAATAGACTTGTGAGGAGTTTGGAGAGAATTAGAGAAGCAGAAGCTATCTAAAGGCCATGGAATAGGTACTGAGGTCCTGACTTACAGTTTGTTGGACAGGGTACTCCATTGCAAACGCAACAGACAAACCTGACGGCAATACCTTCGCTGTACCAGCCAAATGTTTTGATGGGCGGATCTTTAGTATTCTGTTGGTTGAGCCTGTGTTGCCTAAGTTGATGGAATAATTCCTCTGAGAATCTAACAGGGTGGATGATGCAACACCTTTTCTTTTCTGTCTGTCACTGCCAGGAAAAACCTGGTAGTGAGGGACATGAAAATACCCAAACTGAACACCACACTCTGGGAGAAAACTCAGGTTGTTACAAGTTAGTTTAATATTTAATTACATTTCTCACATTGTTCACAAAAACAACAGACTGCTAACCTAGAAAATGCTTCCCTAAGTGTCTAGAAATACCACAGATATGGTGGTTTTCCTAAAGCATGTTGTCTGCACAATCAAGTATGTAATATATTTGCAAGTCAAAGAAATGTCGCAGGATAGCTGTAATGAAGGACTGTTCAGTAGATGGCAAATATCAAACCCAGATCTATATGAAACATCTTTAGACTATATATTATCTAGTGCTGTGCAACCTAGGGAATCTGCTGTTGCAAGTGAGGGCTCCCTCTCCCTACCAGACTAGTGGGTAGAATGCATTGAACATGCAATTGTCAATATTCAGCACCCCCCTCTCCCCAGACCGGGAAATGTCCTACAGTATTACTATGCACAAACATATTCCTACTGAGTCTTGGTCCATTTCTGTGTTCCCCTGAGTATCCTGAGTGTGGTGTTATCAGACATGTGTAGGTTTTCATCATGTTTTGGGATTCCAGCAGGCATTAAACTGAATGCACTCCAGGCAGGAAATGTAAAGTAACTGAAAGTGAAATAGTGGTATAAGGTTCCTGTCTTCGGTGCACAATTATCACTCTTGGATAATTTTGAAACATCATAACCATACATTTTTAACATCTACACATCATAATCCTTCTACCGCTGAGTTTCAAATCTTTCTCACCAAGACTGAATGACCATGGAAATGATTTGAGCTAGACGTTTGTCACATTTTTAGCAATTTTTCCCCAAAACATGATACTTTCTGCCTGCTGCACTCATGAAGACACATATGCAAGTCAAGACTGACCTAGACCTCTGCCATTTTGCATTTCTTGGGTGAGGCAATCAGACATGTGTAGGTTTTTCTTATTTCTGTGGATTCCCACAGGTGATATATTGGATACCGGCACTTGGTACATTTCAAAAGTAATGTTGATTTATTAGTCGCAAGCACCACACCTGGCTTGCATGGAAATAGGTCACAACCAAATATCTTCCACATCTACATATCCTAAGAATTTTAAGCATAGGTGCCAGACCACACAAGCCATGATAGTCTAGGACAATGTTTGACAGACCATTTTCTTTCTCCCTAAAACATGGTGATACAATCAAAACTCCATCATGCAGAAACATATTTATTCCAATGTTTGAACCACCTTTATCTTTCCCTGTGTCTCCTGAGCACTACTGGGTATCAGAAATGTACGGCAACAATTCTGTATAATAAAAAGGGTATATCAGCCAATAGACATCAGCAAATGGTTTTTGATGAGGTTAGCTCCCATGGGGTATAACCGCAGCATCTGAGCGCCAGTGTTGGCCTGTGCCTAGGGGAACAGACCATCCTAACATTTTTGAAAACTAGAGACCCAGATGCAAACGTGGTTCTTTTACATCCTTAAATAGTCAGAGCATGGAGATAAATATCACAATTTCTTTAATATTTTGTGACAGAAAACTCCAAAGGATCTGGAAAATGGCAAAGTCCTGCCCACACCTGTGGCTGGGATGCTGGTCGTCAGAACAAGAAAATGCCAAAACTATGATATATGAAGACCACATTCACAGTACATTTGACATTGTGTGTGCTTTTAAGAATGAAAGACACATTTGGTTTTAACAAAATCTACCATCAGCTTACTTGACTGCAGCCAAAGGACTGAAAGGAGATCCACATCTAGACACTTTGATTATGAGGGTGTTGATCAAAAAAGAATACTTACTTGCACACTTCTTCCAGCGGTTATGGATAGTTTGTCATGCCATTCAAGGCACAAGCACACAGCAAAACATAGTACCTATTGAATCCAGAGCTCTTTGTTACAGCTTGCATCACTCTTTTCTGTCCCTTTCTTCAACAAATTCCATACCAGAGGAAACAGCTTCCCAGGCCTAACACTTAAGGCATTGAAATCTGTCCTAGCAATAAAAGGAGTAATAGACAAGAAAGCTGAATTCCAAAGGACCCTAAAAACTGTATCCCTGCCCACACCTACAACTTCTATATTAGAATTAGCACCCAAAAGGGTATCCTGATACGACTCTTTTAAACCATTCTACAAATAACCTTGCACCCACAAGGTTGCTTAGGATCCCAAAGCAGATATTTTCCTCCACTTCAATGTCTTGCTGTTGCCTTTGTAGGTTTCACAAGAAATGCCTAGAAATTACTTGTTTTAGGCCTCCTGGCAAAAAATGCAATCTATTTTAGGTTTGTGCAAATGATACAGGCAATCCAGTAACACCACTGAATTAAGAACAACAGGCTCACTTGAACTATTATAAAGAGAGAAGTATGCAAATGCACAATATTCTTAGGGATTCCAGTAGGTAGTTACAGTTAGGGCCTATTTTCCATAGGAAATCTGCAACATTCTATTTGGAATAACTTTGGCGCCGGTTGACGAATCTTCGTGAAATTTTCAAAACTGGTAGGGCGCTCCGGTCCGCTCCCATCCTAAAAGTCTTGAGGTGATTCGTGAAGCGGGGGCTGAGAAAAAAGGGGGGTCCCAAAATGTTTTTTTCCCATGCAATTTTCCATAGGTACCGCTCATCACGGCTACAGCCCGAACGGCTGAATGGAATTACACCATATTTGGCAAAGTTGTAGTCTTTGGTTCAGACTCGTGCCTTTGCTTATATGGTGTACATCTGTTCAGTAGGTCCTGAGAAAATTACAATTAAAAGTACATATATATCTGTGGCCTTGGTGGATGCGCGGATTATAAGCGCACCGTCCCGATCATGCGCAGAATGCTGATTGGCTGTCAAGTCGTTGTCAACATTCAAAACTAGGAAGAGTTGGCAGCCATTTTGTGCATCGGTAGAAACAAGGATCTAGAAGTTAGTGGAACAAGTGTTTAAAACATGGAAAGGGGGCAGGTAAGAAATATTTTGACCCTCTAGACCTGATTAGGGGGTCCCACAAGGACCCCTAGGACTCAAAAAATATATGTATATATTTTTAAATGGAGAAATATGCGGTGGGTGCATGGATCAGCTGTAAAAAAACAAAAAAAAAAGCGCGGGCTCCTGTGCTTGTTTAAAAATTTGCTACTTTGGAAAGAGAAATCCCGGGGTCTAAAATATTGCATTTGAAGCGGGGGCCGAGCAAAAAGGGGGTCCCAAAATGGTTTTTCTCATGCAATTTTCCATAGGAATTGTTCATCACGGCTACAGCCCGAACAGTTGAACGGAATTATACCAAATTTGGCAAAGAGGTAGTCCTCGGTTCAAACTTGTGCCTTTCGCTTAAATGGTGTAAATATGTTTAGTAGTTTCTCAGAAAATTAAAAGTAACATATATATCTATGGCCTCGGTGAATGCGCATATCTTGCGCGTACACTAAGCGCACCGTCCCGATCACACGTTGAATGCTAATTGGCTGTCAAGTGGTTATTAACATTTGAAACCAGGAATTGTCGGTAGCCATTTTGTGCATTGGAAGAAGCGAGGAGCTAGAAAACAGTGGAACAAGTGTTTAAAAGGTATAAAGGGGTATGTAAGAAATATTTTGATCATCCCGACCTGCTTATGGGGTCCTACAAGGACCCCTAGGGTCCCCAAAACATTTTTTTTGGGGGAAAAACAGAGAAATGTGCGTTGGGTGCATGGATCCGCCGTAATAAAAATAAAAACAAAAACGAAGCGGGGACTCCTGTACTTATCATTAGCATTAGCTACCTGGGAGGGCCAAATCCCGGGGTCTAAAATATTACAATTGATGGGGGTCCAGAGGGGCCCTGTAGCCCAGGGACTGACATTCCTCGGTACTACAAAATAAATGGGTGAGAGAGCTCAAAGGTGCATCTAAGCCCCGGGGATTACCACCTTCTGGGGGGTTTTATATTTTGGGATGGGGGACGCGTGGTCTGCATTCTGGAGTAGTCGAAAGCCTTGGGGAACACCACCACCCAGGAGCCGCTCCGGCTGTGTCTCAGGATGTTTATCCGGGGACACTGCTGTTTGCTATGGCAGGGTGGGAGTCGAGGTTCCTGCTCTGTCATATACTTTTTTAATTAACTTTTATTAAAACAACAATAAATAACTAGAAACTTAACTTTAAAATAACAATATAATAAATAACTAGAAACATAACTTTAACATAACAATATAATAAACAAAATGTTCGATGGACTCCAATGCAAGGAGGGTAGGTAATCTGCAAAACAAAAACGAAAATAAGTGTTTAAAATTAGATCCATGTGACTAAATGAGGTCAACGATCACAAATTAGGGTAACACTTGGCAATAGTTGTTAATTTGTACGTCTGTAGTATGCCTGATACATTCCACCTCTCTTATAGCCCGAGTTGAAGAGGTGTCTGTGCAGACGTGTCGACTGCATCAGATTTACAGTATGGAGCAACAGGTCTTTAAAAAGATTCAGAGATGAGGCAGAAATAGGTGAGAGATCACATCATTATGCAGGACAATATTCTTTATTTGGAAACCATTTAATCGGAGGCATTGTGTATCTAGGCCGCTCTGCTTACCTTGTGTAAACACTGTGGCAAACAGAGTTCACAACTTGAACTCAGATTTGGTTCTACACTTCAGACTGTATTATTTTCAGCCTTGATTTTTTTATGGGCAGAGTGGACAGCCGCGTCCATAACTTTAAAAGAGAAAGAGAAAGAGAAACAATGTGAGACAATGTGAGAGAGAGAAAAAGAGAAAAAACAACATTAAAAGTGTGAGAGAGAGAAAGTAATAGATGGACCAGTTAATACTGGAGAAAATCTTTGTAGCTCACCGTTTTGCCTTCGTTGTGTGTTCAAGCATGTGTCGGTTCATAGTGCACCCTCCAGTTTAGTGAGCTGAAAGATAGCATAGTACATACAACTGCACAAGTATATTTTTGCTTTATGTCTTTGTACACTCAGGATATTGTATTTCATTAACTTCCACTGCAAGGAGGTGTTTGTGTGATGTTTTTCTTCCAAAGTACTATACCCCATGCACTCCCACTGCATAGCGGTGAGTTATCATTACTGCGTACCAAGACTGTTGTTTCCCATTGATTCCCAGAGTCCGAAGGTGAGTACTTCTTGTGCACTCAGGGGAAGATTCATAAGCTCCTTGCGCCACTTTTGCATCACTTTTCCCATGCTAAAAGTGAAGCAATAGTGGTGCAAGGGGCTTGTAAATCTGCCCCTCAGACTGTTGCAACCTATCCACTCCTAGTGCCTGGAAGTAATTGTACTTTCGCAAGCAGTCAAACTGCTGCATACTACCCACTCTCTCCGCACAAAGGTGACTTCTCATTGCTTCGGAAACAAGCTTCTTTGCTCACCTTGTGCCATTGGCGTGATTCAAAGAGGGTGCACCACTTGTCGAAGCAGCCTTCTCAGACCTTGTTACGATGGCCACGCATCATCGCAGAATCTTCGAACGTTGAGCTTTGGAGGTGTTGGGGGGCGGCAATTTGTGAAACACAACCTATAAGATAAAAAGGAAGGTAAATATTGACCGCGTCATTTATTTATAAAATGAGAGAGGAATTGAAAGAGTGACTGAAAAGAATATTCGCAGCTCACCGTTTTGTCACTGGTGTGTCTTTCACCATGTGCCGGGACATAATGCACCCTGAAGCTTTATATCTAAAGACAGTAAAAGAAAGATGTTATGATTGGTAATTGTTACTATCTTAATGTGGAGTAGAATTACATTGCCCTTTCACACACCTTCCCTCCCGCATTTAAAAAACAACTATTTGTACAGTTCCAACTTGTTTAATAGGCTTCGATTTTTGTAAAATTACTATAGTAGTAATGTTTTGTATCCAGTTGTGAAAGTGAGTGGTACACAGTAATACACGTGCTTTTGATCATCACAAATGATGGACATTTGACTGATCATAAAAGCTTTCCTGCTATTGGAAAAAAAATACAAATGCAATAAGATACGGTATATACAACTACGTACACCTAAATCGCTGTGTCGCCCTTTTGTATCCAGTCTGCTGCACCCCATCTACTCCCTCCGCTGCGCATTCAGGCTTGACTGCTCAGCTTTTCATGGAGAGGGCACCTTCTACATTATGCAGTCCCGCTCTGCAACCAAGAAGTGTAACATATGGTGTTGAGTCTTGATATCGCTATGGCTAACAACATACTCGTGCTCCCATCATCATCACAGGTTCCTCACCCGCTCAGTCCTTGAGGTACCACTAACTCAGTGACCAAAGAGGCCAAGGACGTAGTGGTGGGCCCCCCTGCTTTGTGGTTCGGGCCCACATGAGGCGTCGGAACCACTAGGACGGGCCATCACAGTGTTTGCGATGGGAGCAACTCTAAAATGGCGTAGAGCACGTGCGCCCCATCTTTTTTATTGGTAGGGTCACGTGTGTAGTGACTCATGTGCTGGATGGGTGTGGTGTGGGTGTATACCAGCCATGAGGGAGTTTGTGTGTGCCGTTCTGACAACTTGACCTGGAAGCAAGAAATCACTACAATGGATATCTGGGCCATGTATTGTTGTTGTGTGGGCTGGACTGACGAATGCCAGCGCAGTCACCCGGGTCTTACACGCAAATGTTTCATTATGTCTGTAAAGTTTTACAATATGGCTAACATGGAAGGTACGGGGTATCACTGACCCTATATTCATCCATGCACACATAAAAGATGGTGGACATGACACATTTTTGCGAATATGAATGTTTGTTGTACATTTAGTGGAGTGTTGTAGCTGTAGTAATACTGGGCTGTGAGAAGTTTAGGTTGCAGTTTTTAGCACATGAAGGACAGATAATATATATACGTATGTTGTCATTCAGGTATACTGTTGAACTTGGTGCTGGAAATCATTGTTCGAGGCTCGGAGCCGCGACCACATCCTGTTATTGTAGAGTAATGGCATAATCAACGCGTCCCTGAAAATGTTATCGGCAGAGGTAAGATGGTTGCATACGCTATTTACAGAACAATATAATGTGTTAGGGGGCAGGAGCAGCATTTTACATTTATAATAAGTATACAGACACAGATAGATAGTTCAAGTGGGTATGGGCACGTGTGCTCTACTCCATTTTATTACGTTGCTGTTGGTAACAAGTAGAATAGTCATCATAATATCATATACAGATATTCAATAATAAACGGTTTATGACTTCTGCTGTACAAAGCTAGTAGGAGTACTGTATGTGAAATTATACACAGAAGATTCTATCGTAAAGGGTTCATGAGTTGTGGTACACTGAGGTAGGGGCGGTGTATGTAGGGCCTGCAATGATGCGTGGTTCAAGCAGAACTCACTGGTAATATTGTCTTTTGGCAACTGAATTTTACCTGAATAAGGCCACGTGGCGAATATTTACGGTGCACTCAGTTAGTGGTATGTCTGGTGCTCAGTGTGTGCTCTCCCTGCGATGTTGCGTGGTTCCAGCGGTCTGTACTCAAAGCATTGACTGTTGTATACTAGACTGCATGAACTTTGAGGGTAAAAAACTACAATCAATGGTTATCGATTGCTCTGCAAACTAGGTCTAGTGATTGATCCCCATAACAAATTAAATGATTGCATTTCACGCAGTGCATTCTAACTTTCTCAAAATGGGGACGTATGTCTGGTGGCGATGTTGAAAGTGATGCCCTAGAGATACTTGGTATTGCCGGGGGTGGAGGTACATTTAGGCGCAGTCTTCTACATTCTTTGTGAGCATAGTTCACAGGATGAAGGGATTAAAGGTACTTGTGCATACTAGCAGTGCCATAGGATTATTTTTTGTTTGTGCCTTAATAATAATAATAATCTTTATTCGGTTTTTTAGCATTTGCAAAACCATAAAAGATATCACATAATACAGAATTAATAATTAGAATTGTTTAAAAAGTACAATTTAAAATAGACGTTTTAAAAAAGTGTTGCATTTTCAAATATTAATACAAATTAGTCCACTGTTTTACAAGTTGCCTCATAATACACTTTAAGAAGTTTAAAACATAATAGACAGTACACTCAGAGTCCAAGGTTTGGAGTGCCAGCATGGCTGGACGACATTGTCTGTGGCCCCATTTTTTAAGTAAAGGAATTAACCAAATTTTCCGATGGGGATGATAACACTTACAGAACAGTACTGTATGTATGGTGGACTGTTTGGAAAAGTCGTCGCACGGGCATGGGTCTAACTGTACATTCCAGCTGTTTTTATCAGGGAAAGTCACTAACCTGAAAAAAAGATTCATTCTGAATCTTGTTATGAGCATTTTCTCGTAGACTGTTAGCTCCATGGTCAGATATGACTGAATTCTCAAGGACTGCTGGGTCATGATTGCGTGCGTAACAGATTTTTTTGTGATCTGCGTAGTCAGTCTCAATGATTCCAAATGGCCCAGCGCAAGTCGTTTCAGTTCTTCTTTGGAAGTTTCTCTCAAGGTTTCTGGGGTGTAAAAGTACTTTTGTTGGCCCAAATCAGTAAAAAAATGTCTAACGTACGAGAGCCATGCGATTTTATGAGAGTGGTCCAAATCCATAGTGTCCTGTAGGATACTTTTAGTCAGAGTGTTTTTTTCCGACAGCCAGGCTCGCCTCCAGAGCAGGAGAGGTTGAATTTTTATTAAGTCTTCAATGTGGGGGATTCCCAGCTCTAAATGTGAGGCATAGGTGGAGGTGCCTCTAGGAATTGAGAGAAGGAAACTGATGAAGATGTTCTCTTCTTTTTGTATTGGGCTGGAGGAAACATGGCCCCAAATCCCTGCTCCATATAATGCAATAGATTGGCATTTTGCGGCGTAGATTTGAAGCAATTCTACTGGTGCTCTTTTTCCCAGTTTATTCGAGAATTTTATCAGCGCCATGATTGCTCTTTTGAAGAGATGCCTCCTGGTCTCAACCGCCGCTTTCCAATTTAGGGTATTATCGATCATGATGCCTAGGTACGGGTATTGTGAGGTCTTTTCAATTTTTTCACCGTTCAGATAGATCGACTTGGTTGACTTGGTTGCTTTTCTTGATCCGCCAGCCACCATAACGAACGTTTTTTTGATGTTGATGCGCAGATCCAAAGCCCCCATGAAGTCTGCATATTTAGTTAGTGATTTCTGCAGTTCGTTGGGGGTGCGGGCTAGAATGACTGCGTCGTCCGCATATAGGAGCGCGGGGATCAAGCGACCTTTTACACTGGGGAGGTCCCTCGCCCCTCGCAGCATAGACTCTTCTAGGCCATTTGTGTACAGTGAAAAGAGAAAGGGAGCAAGGACACACCCTTGCCTTACTCCCCGCTCTACCCTGAATGGTGCTGTCAATTCTCCGTTTATTCCGTATCTTACTCTCGCCGTGGCTTCACTGTATAGTTCCCTCAGAAAGTTCAGAAGGGGAGGGTCGACCCCCATTACGCTCAGCAGTGACCAAAGCTTCGCATGCGATACGCAGTCGAATGCGGAGGACAAGTCCACGTAGACCATGTAGATGGAGCCAGGTTTAGCATGGGTATATTTTGAAGTTAGCAGACTCAAGTTTAGGGCCTGCTCAACTGTCCCAAAGCCCTCCCTAAACCCGAACTGTAAGTCCGAAAGAATGGTTTTATCTTCTACCCATTGCTGTAGTTTTTCAAGGAGGACTCTTCCAACTACTTTTCCCAGAGAGTCTAGAAGCGAAATCGGTCGATAGCACTTTGTGTCCTGACGGTCCCCCTTCTTAAAGATTGGAACCATAATTGAAGAGGACCATGACTCTAACAGACCGAGTTCCATTGTGGCTAGA
Organism: Lissotriton helveticus; assembly: GCF_964261635.1. Lineage (NCBI taxonomy): Eukaryota > Metazoa > Chordata > Amphibia > Caudata > Salamandridae > Lissotriton > Lissotriton helveticus. Next base: position 1,533,890,823 of record NC_136057.1, read on the forward strand.
CAGACTCTTGTCAGTATTGGAACCCATAAGTCCGGCTGATGTTTGAACAAGTCGACTGGAACCCCGTCAGGGCCAGGAGCTTTCCCGCTTTTGCTTGAAGATAGTGCCAATGCTAGGTCCTGCATATCAAGGTCCATGGTTATAGGATAGGCGACTGAAGGGATATTGGAGTGATTTTCTTCGCTGTTTGGTGTCAATTTGAACATTTCTGTGAAATGGTTCACCCACGTCTCCTCGTCAATGGCCACATCTATTTTTGGGCCGGCAGAATCAGCCAGCGCGGGTGATTTAACAATCTTCCAGAAGGTCTTACTGTCTTTCAGGAGTGCGCTCTTATGTAGGGCATTCCACAGGGATAGTTTCAGTTCTTTTTACCTCTCTTTTCTGGAAATGATGTACGCTCGTCGGAGGGCTTGGATCTCTGTTGCATCTCTAATTGGTTTTCCGAGAGCTTTCCTTAATTTGGTTTGTGCTTTTGTGCAGTCTCGGTTAAACCAACCTGTGGGATTTGTTTTTGTTTGACTAGATGTTTTCGTCAGCTGTTTTTTAACTTGCTCTATTATTATGCCGAAGTTTTCCAGAATTTGTTTTGGCTCTGCGTAAGGGTCAAGGCAGATCAGAAAGCTGTTGTAGGAGGATTCTACTAGCCGCTTTGTTATTGTGTTTGGGTCCACCTTTTCCCATTTTATGGTATAACCATTGTTTTTCCCCAGTTCCAATCTGTTCTGGGCCAGCGTGTTTGCTATCGATGCCATCAGTGACCTTGGTTGATAGATATAGAAGGTCAGGTTTAAGGCAGAATGATCACTAAGATTATTTTCCAGAATTTTAAAATTTTTGATATGGTCTTTTAAGCCTTCTGTTACAAATACAAAGTCTACGGTGGTCGCGTGGCCCCTTCCCCTATAGGTAGGTTCTAGTTTGCTATGACGCTGTTGTATAGGGTTCAGAATTTGTAGATCCAGATCAGCTAATGTTCTGTTCATGACAGCCCCCACTCCTGAGTGGGAAAAGTGTACCAATGGGTCATCGTTTTCGTCCTTCATCCCACATATGTCATTCAAGGGACAAGGGTGTATATTAAAGTCTCCTCCCCAGATTATCTGCGGTGTTTCCTTTTTCTGTTTGGCGTGCCAATGATCGGTTATTTTTGATTGAATTAATGAAAGAACATTCAAAAAGATGTCATCCTCTAAGTTGTTATAGAGGTTTATTATTGTGAAACAAAGTTTTTTCCCAATTGTAAGTGTGAGGATCTGGAAGTGTGCAGTTAAGTCTACCTTAGTAATCTTCAAATCAGAAATTGTGTTAGCCAGGTGTGTTACCAGACCCCCTTTCGGTCTACCTGCGATGCTGGGAAGAGCGGGGGATGAAAATGTCCTATAGCCCGCAAGATGTAAAGGGATCAATGTCCAGGTCTCTTGTAGACAAATGATTTGTGAGTCCTTCAAGAAACCGGCGGCCGAACCATCCTCTATTTTGTTTCGGAGGCCTGCCACATTCCAGAAGGTAATGGATAACGATGAGAGTGCGTTGTCTAGAGGTGGTTTTTCCATTTGAGGAAATTCTATTGTAGGGTTAGTCAGGTCCACAGTTGTTAGTACTGACTCCGGGGAATTACTTCTTTGTCAATCGACCATTTCCAGGCCGCTAAAACGATTCATTAACGGTATCCCTTGCCAGTTTTGCCCATTGGTGGGCTCTCTGTAGCTGGTGCCATATGGATTCTGCGGTGGTCTCTCCCACTGCTACCAATTTCTAGATCTGTTATGTGGGCCCATGATCTGCCATGGTGCTTCTCTTTGCTGGTGGTTTTGGTTTGATGGCCACCAAGGGTGGTCTAGCTCGTTATGTCGCGGCCTTAATTTTGGACCCGCGACGTCTAGCTCCCATGGTTGTAATATTGGTTTCCTCCAAATGCTATCGATATCACGGGAATAGTTATTGTTGTGATATCGTTTTGGGTAGAAGTATGACAGGGGTCTTGTGGCAATTCCCCCAGAGGTGTTAAACTCCCGGGAGCAGATATATTCTGCTATGGTTGGATCCTCGAACGTGATTACTACACAATCACCCCGGATGGTTTTTTTTCTGTGTCCCACCCACGAGGTCCGGGAGACTGAGGCTATTGTGCTTTTCCAGTGTTGGGGAACAGGGCGATTAGTGTTCAGCCAATACTGTACTTTGTTCTTCAGTGACCAGTTGGGTTCAGCCCCCTCCCCAGTAAGTTCAGGGACCCCTGTCATGACCACTACGTATGGACATGCCGCGGGGGGCAGGTTTACAGGGGGTCTTTGGTCAGTAATCTCTCTCGGGGTTCCTTTTGTTATTGTTTGTTTTATATTGGTTATGGCAGGGGTTATGGGGGAGGGGGGGTTTGTCGTAGCGGGGGTCTTAAAGGAAGGGGTATTTATGCTTGGGGTATTTACTATTGGTGCGGGAAGTGGGACGGGTGGTAGAGGGATGGTCAAGGACTTGGGAGTGGTTTTTTGAACAGTGGGAGGATTTGGTACTGTTGAGACCTTTACTGTAGGTTGTTCTTTGGTCTGTGGAGGAGGCAACGTTACCGATTTCTTGTTTGGGTGAGTTATGGTCGAGGAATCTGAAGGAGGCTTTAAAGGGACTTGTGGGGGTGTGGTTTTGGGAGGCCTGGAAATTTTTAAAATTAGACTCTCGATGTTACTGAGTCTAGATTCTAAGGGACGAATATAAGAGTTCAGCAGAGAAGCTATCTCCTTGATTAATCTGGCTGATTCTCTTTCTTTTCCTAGATGTCGTGGGCTTTTAGGTTCCGGGAGTGGGAAATCTTGAGGATCGTGTGGTAGGTGATGTATCGTTGCTATATTACTGGGCGGGGGGGCAGAGTGAAGGGGAAATACTACTGGATTTGTGTCGCCTACCAGGACTATAAGGTCAGCCGTTTCGATGTTTTCGATATGGTCTGGTTGTTTGCTAACATTTCTTTTTTTAATAGCTCCCTCCCTCCTCCCTCTCGTTTGCCTTATTTCTTCAGGGGTTGGGTCCGGGAAGATGTCTGGGGTTTTTTCTAGGTCACTGTCCGAGAAAGCTACTGAGAGTTGGGTGGCAGAAAGATCTACATTGTTTGGGAGACTGAGTCTGTTCGCAGACACAGTCATGGGAGTTGGCGTTGGCTGGGCATCTGGGGTTCTTGCGGTAGCTAGTAGTCCCATTGAGGATCGGCGTGCAATAGCGAGTTCAGTTGAAACTCTCCCCTCAATTAAGCTTATGCTCTGATCGATGAATGTGTTTGCTTGGGCGAGGAAATCATCCATAGGACCAAGCAATTTATCTCCTATCCCATTTTTTTTGGCTTTTTTCTGTTTGTTAGATCGCGTATTCATTTTCCAATGGGTGAATTTGGGGGGATCAGAGCGTAATAAATGCCTATATGAAGATGGCCGTGGAGGTGACGTTAGGGGGGTGGGCCGGACCGGACTCTCTCGTACTCGAACGGCCTCAAACGGCCCGCTCTTTGCCCGGTCTTCGACCCGGGCTACGTCCCGCGCGCGTCCCGCGACGCGCGTTCCCTGGGTGTTTTATAGGAAGTGGGAAGTTGTGGAGGTGTGGCACTGGGAGGGGGCGCGCCTCTCACGGGAAGAGGACCAGCTAGAGATGGTGCATGCTGGTCCTCGCAGTCCCGGGGGCGGCGCCTCTCTCTCCTCTGCGGCCACGCGGTGTTTTCCGGCGTCCCCGCCGCTCCAGCAACAGCAGGTGAGAGTCAGTTGGCTACTCCTGTAGCTTTAGGCGGTGATTCAGGGCTCCAGCGAGGGACAACAACAACGGCAAAGTCTGTAGCGAGTGGCACCCACGAAGCGGGTGCCGCGAGATGTTAAGGACTTGGCTGGGGGTGTGGCACTGGGAGGGGGCGCGCCTCTCACGGGAAGAGGACCAGCTAGAGATGGTGCATGCTGGTCCTCGCAGTCCCGGGGGCGGCGCCTCTCTCTCCTCTGCGGCCACGCGGTGTTTTCCGGCGTCCCCGCCGCTCCAGCAACAGCAGGTGAGAGTCAGTTGGCTACTCCTGTAGCTTTAGGCGGTGATTCAGGGCTCCAGCGAGGGACAACAACAACGGCAAAGTCTGTAGCGAGTGCCTTAACTAAATCAAGGCTAAATTCCCTACTGTCTGTAGTGTAGATAAAAGGCTGAATTCAAGTTGTGAATCCTACTGTCCGCAGTGTACATCAAAGCTATTAGTCAGAACAGTTATAGAAGAATGCTTTTTTGCACTTATTTAAACAAAATCTGAATACATACAGTATAATTGTCACTGCATTAGGTAAATCAAGGCTAAATTCTCTACTGTCTACTATATCTACTATATACTATATAGTGTAGATTAAAAGCTGAATTCAAATTGTAAACCCTGCTGTCCGCAATGTAGATGTTAGGGTGGACTGCATTATCTGCAATCTGCAATCTTGATTGAAATGAAAGATAGAATGTGTATAGAATACATTATTAAATTATGTGTGTTTCAGGGACTTTTAAAAAGGACAGTATGTCTCACCACGACATAAAATTGTTCAATCTTCTTTGCGATGATTTATGGTGCACTGAGTTAGTACTATCTTTGGCGCTGAGCTTGTACGTATCCTGCGACAATGAGTAGTGCAGGGAGGCTGCACTGGGAGCAATGTTTTTTGCCTAGTGAATTCTGTCTTAATAAGGCTACGGGGAGTTGACTTGTGGTGCAGTGAGTTAGTGGTACCGAAAGAACTCAGCGTGTGCGCACTCTGCGATGATTCGTGGTTCGGGGGGTCCCAGTGGTATAATGTCTCTTGTCTACTGGAATGCGTCATGTACAATTGCCATTCTACCTGAATCGTGAGCCCTCACAATGTAGATCGAAGGCAGTAGTCATCCCTGACATCAAGAAATTCTTTTTGTCGTATCTTTTAACAAAATCTGAGGACATAAAGTACAATTATCTCCACCTTAAAAAAATCAAGGCTAAATTTCATGCTGTTCGTAGTAAAGATTCAAACCTGAATTCAAGATGTGAACCCTGCACTGTAGCTCGAAGGCACTGTAGATCGAAGGCAGTACTCAGCAGAGATATCGACTAATGATTTTTGTCACTTATTTTAACAAAATCAGAACACATACAGTAAAATGTTCCCTGTATTAAATAAATCAAGCTTGAATTCCCCACTGTCCTTAGTAAACATGCAAAGTTGACTTTAAGTTGTGAACCCTACTGTCTGCAGTGTAGATTGAAGGCAGTAGTTGACACAGACATCGAGGAATGCTTTTTTGTCACATACTTTAACAAAATCTGAGGACACAGTACAATTGTCTCTGCCGTAAATAAATCAACACTGAGTTAAATTTTGTCTGTAGTGCTGATGCGCCAAATGTATCAAGTGGTAAACTCTGTTGATCGCAGTGTACATTTGAAGGTAGTAGTAAGTATAGCTATTAAGAAATAATTTTTGTGGCATCCTTTAACAAAATTGTCTCTACCTTACATAAATCAAGGATAATTTTAATACTGTCTGTAGTGTAGATGGAAAGCTGAATTTAAGTTGTGAACCCTGCTGTTCGCAGTGTAGATCTTAGGCTGCACTGCATTATCTGTAATGTACGCCATACATTGACTGTTGCATACGGAATTCATGAACTGGTATCAAGTGGTGAACTCTGTTGATCGCAGTGTACATTTGAAGGCAGTACTCAGTACAGACATTGAGGAATGTTTTTTGTCGCATCATTTAACAAAATTGTCTCTGCCTTACATAAATGAAAGCTAACTTGAATGCTGTCCGTAGTGTAGATGGAAAGCTGAATTGAAGTTGTGAACCCTGCTGTCCGCAGTGTAGATCGAAGGCAGTAGTTGACACAGACATGGAGGAATACTTTTTGCCACGTATTTAAACAAAATCTGAAGACATATAGTAGAAATGTCTCTGCATTAAACAAATGAAGGCTGAGTTTCCAACTGTTCATAATTTAACAAAATCTGAGGACATAGTACAATTGTCTCTGCTTTAAATAAATCAAGACTGAATTCAATGTTCTCTGTAGTGCTGATGCGCCACTGGTATCAAGTTGTAAACTATACTGACCGCACTGTAGATCGAAGGCAGTAGTCAGCACAGATACCAATGATAAATTTGTATCACTAATTTTTGCAAAGTCGGAGGACATAGAGTAGATTTGTCTCTGCCTTACATAAATAAAGGATACATTCAATGCTGTGCGTAGTGTAGATCCAAAGCTAAATTCAAGTTGTGAACCCTGCTGTCCACAGTGTAGATCGAAGGCAGTAGTCGATACAGACATAAGTCTGCGATGCCGTGGTGCTGAGTTCACAATCGGCCTGCATCAAGGAGGCACATGGTCATGGTGGCAGCCACGTGGCAAGGTGAGGACCTTCACAGTGGCAGAGTCTTTTCTCTTTGCAGAAGTGAACCACGCTTGAGGCATAGGCTAATTATTTATAGTCTTATGCTGGAGTTGCGTACGTTGGATCAGCCCACTCCACTTCTGCTTCAAGGGGGGAGACAACACAGCAACATGACCGAGATATTCCCCAGAGTCTGAGATAATATATTGTTGCGTCTACTGTGCAGTACACACGTATCAATGGTATATCTACACACGGAAAAGTTTTTGGTTTCTATAGTGAGTTGTGTATAGCATTACACCGGTAGTCTTGGCAATGTGTAAATTATTGTTGATGTGCAAGTTCCTTCCCTTATACATAGTTGGTTGCCACATCTCTGAACATTGAGCTAGTGTGCTGTTGAGGGGATATATTATTTTGGGAAGGTCCGTTTTTTAAATGCTAATTTCTAACTATAACGTCTCTGAAACCTATGGTTTTTTCACTGAATTTCTAAGGGTTTGTAAATGCTAATTTCAAACTATAACATCTCCGAAACTTATGTTTTTTTCAGTGAATTTCTAAGGTTTTTTAGATGCTAATTTCTAACTATAACGTCCCTGAAACCCATGGTTTTTTTTGTAAATTTCAAAGGTTTTTTAAATGCTAATTTCTAAGTATAATACTAGCTATACCTATATTTCTTGTCTTGTATTTCTAGATTACTTTAAATTATTATTTCTAAATATAATATTTATTAAACAATATTATATACTTTTCTGGAAATTGCAATACAAATAAATAAAAGTGAAATATATGATGATTATTTTGTTTTATTTATTATTTTAATATAGTTATATTATTTTCATTTCTAAAAAATGATAAAAAAATGTCAAAAAAATTCTGGAGTTGTGCACCCAAAGCGCACCTAACACAGCTGATGCACGTATTCAAGCCGCCATTTTGGAAAAGTCGTGAAGGATCTGCGTACGGTATGCGATGGGTGCGTGGCTTATAGTTACGTCATATACGTATATTATCACGTGGTGTGCACGATTGGTATAGGACCGGTGCGTGACTCCTTCTCCCGCATATTCGCGACACATGCACATTATGAGACGCAACATTTGCGCGGTGGCGGGCCCCACGTGACGTGCTTGGGTGGGCTGGGTGCGCGACTCCCGTTAAATTTTTTATATTGTAAAATGATATGTATTTGTCTTTAATATACATATTAGTGCAAGAGATTATCTAAGGTATTCATAAAAATCATATATTTCTACTTTTGATAAAGTTATATTATTTTTAAATATATTTTCGCAGAGTCACTACGGGTGCGTTCTTTGTGCGCGCTGGGTGTTTTTCTTCTCCTTGTAAATATGGAGGACTCCCCAGTGAGATCATTACGTCACAAAAAGTGACATTCTGGTGGCACTGGGGGCTTGTAAATCTGCCTCATAAGTGCTTACATTTTGGTAGAGTGATACAATAAGAACATAGTGCTGGGTGGATGATTGACGAAGTGCATGAGACTGGTAGGAGTTATCATAGGCTGCATGGGTACTACTTCAGTATTTAATGGAGTGTACCAATAGTATGTATGTGGTAAGTGGTTTGTAGGGATTGTGCAGAGAATATATTACGTGTACTTGTGTTGGTGGCTAGGATTTTATAAATTAATGGTGCACTCTGTTTGCAGCACTATCATCATTCCAATGACTAGTGGTGTACTTATGGAGTATAAGTACACCGCTAGTAATTGGAATGATGATAGTGCACTGTTAATTTAAAAAAAGCTCAGGTATTGGCGGAGTAATAGGATAAGTAGATAGTGGTAGATAAGTAATTAAAGAAGTGCATGGGACAGACAGGACGAATCCTTGACTGCACAGGTACTAACTGGGTATTTAGAAGAGTGTATCAATAGTATGTAGCTAGTTAGAGGTCTGGATGGATAGTGCACAAAATAGTGTAGCTGTAGATGTATTACTAGCTAGGTCATTCAATAAGTTCATGACTAGTAACTAGAATAATTACAGTACTGCAAACAGAGTGTATAGTACATTTATAACTGCTTAGGTATTGGCATAGTGATAGGATAAATAGATAGTGCTGGATGACTGATTTGAAAAGTGCATGAGACTGACATGACAATTTCTACACTGCATAGGTGCTAATTGGGTATTTACAAGTGTTGATGAATAGTAGATAGCTGGTTAGAAGTCTGCATGCATAGTACACATAATATTGTAGCTGTACTAGTGTTACTAGCTAGGCCATTCCTTAACTACATGACTAGTAACTGGAATGATTACAGTGCTGCAAACAGAGGTTAGGTATTGGTGGAATGATAATATAAGTAGATAGTCCTGTATAGGTGATTGGAGAAGTGCATGAGATTGACAGGAAGATTTCTAGGGTACATAGGCGCTACTTGGGTATTTAGTGCAGTATTGCAATAGTATATTTGTAGTTAGACGTCTACATACATTCTGCGCAGAATATTGCAGGTATATTTGTCTTAGTGGCTAGGCCATTCCATAACTGGATGACTAATAAGTGGAATAATTACAGGGCTACAAACAGGGTGTTGGTGAATTTATAAGTGGATAGATGTTGTTAAAGTGATTATATAAGTACATAGTGCTGGATGGGTGATTAGAGGAGTACATGTGACTGAGAAGAGAATTCCTAGGCATCATGTGTAGAACCTTAGTGTTTACTAGACTGTACCAATAGTATGTATGTGGTTAAAAGTCTGCATGCATAGTGTGTAGAATTTTGTATATCTCTAGTAATTGGAAAGATTACCGTGCTGCAAAGTGATTTTATAATAATAATTTCTTAGGTTTTGGTGGAGTAATAGGGTAAGTAGATAGTGCTGGTTGGGTGATTAGAAAAGTACATGGGCACACAGGAGGATTACTAGGCTGCATGGGTAGTAACTTAGTAAGTAGCTGGTTACATGTTTATATAGATACTGTACAGCTGAATGCAGTTGTACATGGATAGTGTTTTTATTACTTAATCTTATGTTAACAGTAGTTGATATCAAAATATTCTAAAAAAAATGTTGAAGTTGTTTTTTCTAATTTACATTTAAAAACAAATGTTAACTCTAGAATTCTGATCTGTAAAAGAGAAAAACAGATACAGTTATAATGTATAGTATAGTTTTATAAACACATCATACTTTAAGCATAATATAAAATATGTAGTTTGCCTTTTTTTGCTGTTTTCAAAATATATTGAATTTCACTATAAATAGTGATTTCAATGTTACTCATCACATAACAGAGGGCAAAAAAAAATACAACCAATAAGATTTTTTTTTAAAACCCAAATGTGTGTCAAAAATATTTTCAATATAGTCATTGATCTCTGCACATTTCATAAAAACAACATCCTCAATAACAGCATATAATACAAATCACACATATATAAAATGCTTCTTTCTAAGGTAATGTTGTTACTACAGTATGAAAGAACTGAAACAATAATTCAATCAATAATTCTTTATATTTCCATATACTCTAAATGATGTTCTTTAAAAGATATGCTGTCAGAATATCCAAGAGAAAGTGCTTAATTGATTTAAGTATATTTCCTCTAGGCCAAATGATATTCCTGAAATCCTGTATACTGAAATTGTTCAATATGAGCCGTATTAATACATTTTAACATATTCCCAATAGGCAGAATTATGTTCCTAGAACTTTGGCTTTAAAAATATTAGGTAGGAATTTGGTAATTCGTTAGGCAAACGATGTCTAAACACCAAATGAGCATCATTACCATACGTCCAATCTTTAGTGCATTCTAAATAGACAGTGTAATGTCCAGATGTTGTAAAAGGACCATCGTTGAAAACAATTGCTACTGCTACAAAAGTTCTTCCTGATATTGATAGTTGACTTACTACATAATGTTTAATTAAGGTTTCCAATTTTCTTCCATCAGCTGCACAACGTTGTATCATTAAAATTATATATTGTCCAAATCTTTATATACATAATGTTGATAACATTTCTGATTTGCATTGGGTAAACTTCATGTTTTGATTTGCTTCTTTAACTAGTTTGTTGAAAGACACTGTTTTACAGTCTAGTATTGTCATATATATGAATCTTTCAGTGTCTATGCTAGTGTAACCGCTGATTTGAGTTAATTTATTGTCAACAGGTCCATCTATACCAGATTAGTCACTAGATTGAGCTCGAGTCCAGAACATTGTTCCTAACGGTTGGAAATTCAATAATAGGAATGAGTATCATTCAAATATTTCCAAACTTCGTTTTGGCAAGATATATCTACCTTTCTTCGCTGCAACAGATTCATCAGCAACATAAATAAGCCGTGAGAAAGTTACGCGAAAGTAACAAAACATGTGTCAGCTATCTTCAGCTAGATTTCAAACTGCCACTACTTGAATGGACCTAGGATTAGGACCTTCATTTTTTCACATCTGTTTCTAGTGCTCAACAAGATGAATATTCAAATATGCAATACCCTCTTTAAATACGGTACTTCTAATGTTTACCAAAGCACTGTCTACACTTAAACTTTGAGATTTATGAATAGTCACCACACATGCCAGAGAAAGTGGAAACGGTTTCCTACGAACATACATATCTTTAACAAGCAAAAAACGAACCAAACAACGACCAATTTGTTTTACTTCTTCAATTTGATCAAATTTGATTTTCAAAAAACCAATTTCATCTCTATTTTGATAATTAACAAAATCAACAACTTTACCCATTTCTCCATTTAGTAAACCTTTTCCACATCCAAATTATGCCGTAAAGTTACGCGACAGTTTACACATAGATATAAATTCTTTTCTAAACCAGCAGTTTTAGATATAGATTTTTCTAAAGAACCCAATTTTGTTTTACATTTTTTCATTAGAATAGTAGTGAGTCTTTCATGCTCTATTTGATCAATTGATTCCATTTTTATTATTTGTTCATTTTCCAGCTTTAAAAGGTCTTCATTGAATGGAGAACACTCACGCAGTGTTGGCATTAAGCAAATTATAGATTTATTTTCTGCAATTTCTTTGTATATTTTTTCAGGAACTATATTTTCATTTGGAAAAAAGTTTGTAAGTAGTCAACTTTGCAAAGCATGTTTGACATATTCTGTCAGTACTCCAATTCTTATATCTTGAAGAATAGTACCATAATCAACATAATTTGCCAGTCGCATATTTGTTATGAGTTCTTTGTATTCAAAATATGTCCAACTGTTAACGTTTTCAAGACTCCCCAAAGACATTTTGGTGTCGTCATGAACAAGCGTTTTAAACACTGGTTGTCCTTTTATGGGAGTGAGTTGCAGTAGATCTCCGAAAACTATCTATCCTCCAAATAAAACATTGTATTCTGTTTTTAGAATTTGCTGCATTCTTAAATGCACAAAGGCAAGCATTAAGTTTGAGACCATGCTCACCTCATCAATAATCAGAAGTTTCATTTTCTTTAGCACTCTTGAAACTTCATATCAAGCCTTTCCAGGTAGCTTGTGATATTCCAATGTATTTTCCTGCTCTACAGGTAGCATTAGCAAATGATGTAATTTAATGCCTTTAATGTTGTGTACTGCCATTCCAGTTGGAGCAGTTACAGCACATGACAAATGTGAGTTAGTCAGTTGTTTTCTGTAGATAACTGGTCAAAACTTTAATTAAGAAACTTTTCCCTGTACCAGCTTGACCACTGCCATACATTCCAATAGGTTGAAATGTTGTGCATGTGCATTCTTTCTTTTCATGAAGAAAACCATGGTCGATCTGTTGTCTCACTTGCTGATATATTTCTTGTTGTTCAACATTTAGGTGTTCTTCCAAGTTTCCTAAGTCCAGAATATCTTCTTGAGCTTGATGCATTGCTGTTTCCACTTCATTCATGGTGATTGCCACTTCATTTTCAAAAATTGGTTGTCCTAGTGTCTCTGGCAATCTCAGCTACAATAGTAGCTTCTTTATCAATTTCTACATTCAGCATTTTTAGATAATTTGCAAAAACTGTGCATTCAATGCTAACTCTACATGCATTGAAAGAATCTTCATAGCACTGAAAATCTCCAAGTAATTCCAATTCTGTACGCCAAGGCTTGAAGAGTTGCAAAAGTGCTAAATAGTAAAGTTCTCTTCTATCAAGTGTATAACAAGTCAGTTTTCATTGATTAATCAGATTTCCATTGCTTTGTTCCACCAAACATCCTTCTGAACCAATCACTGCATATGTTCTCTAATTTATGTTTTCTGTAGTATTTCTCTGAAAACTGTAATATTGCAGCACTTCATAGAGACATATGTTTTCAAGATGACGACTTCTATTTGGATAGTATGTATCCAACATGTTTGTTTTGACAATATCTGTACTTTCTGGTTCATTTACAGCTAAATATTCGATTTCTTGTATAGATTTAAGTACTCGATTTCGCGTTGCAGCAAGACCTAGACTCACCCAAATGATTCTTCTAGACTTTGAGTATAAACTTGCAGATGATAACCGATCTGAGCATTCGTATACCCCTATCTCTCGATGGGATAACATCTTCAAACTAAAACTGTACAATTTCTTACTAAGACTTTTCTTGTGGGGAATTTGTTCCCACATCGCTTTCAACTCTGTCTTTTCCAAATTTTGTTATGTAAGATGTCACATACCGGGCAACAGCAATGGATTTATCCGCAACATACTGGATATCCATATTAGCATTCCACATTGACAAAATAACTGGATTATAATCATCGATATACTTTGATTCTTCATTTCTTCTCAAATTATACGTATTTTTGGGAGATTTTCTAGTGATGGGATGTCTCACAGCGGACATGAAACTGTTTACTCTTCCTTTGGATATTACTGGACGAGAAAGTCCAAAACAACGTTTGGTATAAAACTATTCCTTGGACTTGTACTTCCGTCGACAGTATTTGCCACATCAATGACTTTGCAATCGTAACACTTGTTGCTTTAAAGTGTTTTTTTCTGTTCTTTTTGGTATAGCACATGTAACATAGTCTTCAATAATAGATAAAACACTTTCATCCGAATCAGTTCCAAATTTGGGTGCATCCTTGATCCATAACAGCATATGTATAGGAGGAGCATCTCTAGCTTGAAACTCCTTTCTCCAAAGAATCCAATAACTTCTCCAAGAGGAGGATTCTTTTTATTGCAGATAAAACACATCATAGCTTCAAACCTATGATTTAAATATCTGCATACATTTACAGGATCCAAAGAACACAATTCTCCAGGTGTCTTGTATTCAATATTTTTTATATTTGAATTTGCTTCTTGAAGAAATTCAAATAAATCATCCCAAGCGTATTCTGCACAGCTTAGGGTAAAAAAACACGTAGGAGTTCCTAAGTTCCTAAGCATGCATTTAAGTTCTCCATGACAACAATACCAGTACTCATTAGTACCACGCTGACATGCCATCAAATTAATCAGTTAAGATTCTAAATGGTCATCCCTCTGATGTACTTTATCCATAAATTCCTTTGCGGAAACAGTTTGTTTTTAATATATGGTTGACTGAATATGAAAGTCCAGACAAGTCACTCTCAAACAAAAGATGAAATATATATGGGATACATTGTCGAAATCTTGGATCTTCAGCATACAATCTTGTTGTTTGATTATTCTGATGCAGGAATCTGCACTGATCGTTCATCATATCGACCACCTTTTCCAGTTGAAAATAGCTGTGGAAAACAACGAGCTTCCAAACTTTTTTCCCATACACTCATGGGAGTCCCCTTCGCTTTCTTCATTTGGAATAATTCATAAGTATTCCCCATCACTTCTTTTGAATGAAGTGGATGTACACTATAATGTTCATAAATGTCTTCACTTTTGGGCATGTCCACTTTTTCAATTTGACCAGTTGACCTTTATAATATCATCTCCTAAAAGTATTTCTTCTTCTTCCACACACACATTTTTTTAGTACTCATTGTTTTTGATCAGATATAATGTTGCCTTTTGCACTTTCCTGACATCCACTAATTCCTGCCAGATTTTCTTACTTTTAGTAGGAACACCATTAACTAGAATAATTAGTGGTTTACTTTCTACATTCTCTACACCAATAGTTTCAATATTTTTATTAACTCTAGAGGTAAATATAAAACATTTCCTATTAATCCTTTCTGAAAATCTGTAGGAGGCAATTTACCTGTTTTAGGCTCCATACAATAGCCTGAAATGGGTGCACACGTTGAATCAGAATAGATTCACATGTGTTTAAGTCTATGAATTCTGCAGGAATAGCTACTGACTCAAGATTATTATGGACAGCTCTAGCAGGCATTTTATTATCATCTAATTTATTATAACAATATTTACAAATACGCTGATCAGTACCCAAATCAAAGCTATCCTCTATCAACAAATACTTTGCAAATTCTTTACACTTATCATTATTTTTTCTTTCACTTTTTAAATATAAATCAACATTTCTACTCTGATTTCTATAATGAGTTCATCTGCAACAAATACAAGAATAATTTGGCCTTTCACATGAAATCTCCTCAGACTTTGTAATTTGTTCTTCAAACCTTTCTGTAGTTATATATTCCACATTTTTATCTACTTCTATTAATGTCTCACTTTCTCTGCTCTCTATTTCACGACCAAAGTAACGAAACTCTATTTCATCACAAACCTTTTTTATATCTGAGACTGAGCCACGCAAAAGAGCACGGTTTAACTCATTTAAAATTATTGCTGGAATTTTTGCATAATACAATCTTCTGATGAACTTCCGCATTTGAGAATGATGTACTGCTAACATTCAGAAATAATGAAAAACACTTTGACATACTTTCCTAGAAAGACAAGCCAGAGAATGACCTTGCAACCCAGTATTTTTTATCACTCTGCAAGGATCGAGTCCTTGCAATATCTTAATCTTTTGTTTAACACTTTTCTTTACTATACTGTCGTAACAAATTGCATAAAATATCAATAGATTCCTGTTCTATACTACAAATACTACTACAATCCCAAGTATACACTGGGGCTTTAGGACTTCTCCCTAGAACTTCATCAGCTATTAGTTGTTCTACATTTCTAGGAACCATCTTCTCTTTCTCAATTGGACAACCAGTTCTAACCTCATAAGCTCGACCACTAGTATCAACTGCAAGCAATAATGTATTGATCTGAAAATAACTCTCTTAATTTAAAAAAGGCTTTGAATTTGAACTGTGTATCCATTCACCCCACAAAATATCACAAAAGCTAGTTCTGTTAATTACTCTTTTCTTCTTACTTTTGGCCTTCATAAAATATTTTGGCTTATCTAGTGATCAAATTCTGTTTAAAACTAAAATGAATAATTTCCTTTTTCATTTAAAAGCCTTCTAAATAATAATAATGCTGGTCTTCTCTTGTATTTCTTCACACCTTTCAACAAATTAAAGACAACTCTATTGTAAAACATCTTCTTTCTAATTTCTTCATACTGACTTTTCTTCCTTTTATCATCCATTGTGGCTTTTGAATGTGATTTCTCATTGTTTCTTTTCTTCTTATTTTTTTGTTGTTATTGAGGCATTTTTTGTACTTTCCATAATGTGCACAATGTTTCTAGGCTTTGAAATTGTTGTAATGAATTATTTTGTTGTCTTACCGCAAGACTTTTTCTTTTTCCCCACATGTTGTTGTTCATCTAATTCTTGCTGTTGAGTTTTCTTCAAATAATAGTCCTTTTTCTGTTGTTTCCTCTTTTCTGTTTTTCTAGCCATTATAAGTTTATTTTAATTATGATGAACAATATCTGTAAAAAATAAAGATATATAATATTATTTTAATAAATCTATAAAATATACTATTCTATTACTAAACAAAACTATTTAAACACTTCCTTTTGAAATCACAATTAATTTACTGTACACAGGAACTAATAGAATCATTATTGGAATGAATAAGTGTTATACAAATGCATAGACAGTGAATGAGTACCTAGAATGCTAGTAGTTCACAGCAAGATGACTTTATAACTACTTATGCTTCAGCAAAGGGATTAAATAAGGACATGCTTTTGTCAAGATATTTGTAGGAGTGGACACAGACTCACAGTGTGATTGCAGACAACCATCACTATTACCTGGATGTTTGCAGGACTGACTCAGTAGTCTTCAGGGGGTTAGGGAACTGCATACATTGCACACATTTGATTGTACCACTGCTTGTCTCAATGTCTGAGTCATTATGAAAGTGCATAGACAGTGACTGGGTACCTAGAGTGCTAGTAGTTGACAGCAAGTTGAGTCTTTAAGTACTTATGTTTAGCCAGAGTGATTAGATAAGAACATGCTTCTGTCAGGATGATTGTAGGAGTGGACACAGACTCACAGTGTAATTCCAGACAAGCATGACCATTACCTGGAATTTTGCAGGACTGACTCGGTAGTCTGCAAGGGGTTAAGGGACCGCATACATTGTGCACATGTGACTGTGCCACTGCTTGTCTTAATGCCTGAGTCATTCTGCAAGTGCATAGACAGTGATTGGGTTCCTAGAGTGCTAGTAGTTGACAGCAGGATGAGTTTATAAACGCTTATGTTTCAGCAGTGATTAGATAAGGACATGCTTCTGTCAGGATGATTGTAGGAGCGGACACAGACTCACAGTGTAATTCCAGACAAGCATGACCATTACCTGGAATTTTGCAGGACTGACTCGGTAGTCTGCAAGGGGTTAAGGGACCGCATACATTGTGCACATGTGACTGTGCCACTGCTTGTCTCAATGCCTGAGTCATTCTGCAAGTGCATAGACACTGATTGGGTACATAGAGTGCTAGTAGTTGACAGCAGGATACGTTTATTTGTGCTTATGTTTCAGTAAAATGATTAGATAAGGACATGCTTCTGTCAGGATGATTGTAGGAGTGGACAAAGACTCACAGTGTGATTCCAGACAAGCATGGCTATTACCTGGGCTTTTGCAGGACTGACTCAGTAGTCTGCAAGGGGTAAAGGGACCGCATTCATTGTGCACATTTGACTGTACCACTGCTTGTCTCAATGCTTGAGTCATTCTGCACATGCATAGACAGTGACTGGGTTCCTAGAGTACTAGTAGTTGACAGCAGGATACGTTTATGAGTGCTTATGTTGAAGCAGAGTGATTAGATAAGGACATGCTTCTATAAGGATGATTGTAGGAGTGGACATAGACTCACAGTGTGATTCCAGACAAGCATGACTATAACCTGGACTTTTGCAGGACTGACTCAGTAGTCTGCAAGGGGTTAAGGGACCCATACATTGTGCACATGTGACGTTAACACTGCTTTTCTCAATGCCTAAGTCATTCTGCAAGTGCATAGACAGTGACTGGGTGCTTAGAGTGGTAGTAGTTGACAGCAGGATACGTTTATAAGCGCTTATGTTTCAGCAGAGTGATTAGATCAGGACATGCATCTGTCAGGATAATTGTAAGAGTGGATACAGACTCTCAGTGTGATTCAGACAAGCATGACTGTTACCTGGACTTTTGCAGGACTGACTCAGTAGGTCTGCAAGGGATTTTGGGACCGCATACATTGTGCACATTTCACTGTACCACTGCTTGTCTCAATGCCTGAGTCATTCTGCAAGAGCATAGACAGTGGCTGGGTTCCTAGAGTGCTAGTAGTTGACAGCAGGATAAGTTTATAAGCGCTTATATTTCAGCAGAGTGATTAGATAAGGACATGCTTCTGTCATGATGAATGTAGGAGTGGACACAGACTCACAGTGTGATTCCAGACAAGCATGAATATTACCTGGACTTTTGCAGGACTGAGTCAGTAGTCTGCAAGGGGTTACGGAACCGCATACATTGTGCACATTTGTCTGTACCACTGCTTGTTTCAAGGCCTGAGTCATTCTGCAAGTGCATGGACAGTGACTGGGTTCCTAGTGTGCTAGTAGTTGACAGCAGGATAAGTTTATAAGCGCTTATGTTTCAGCAGAGTGATTACATAAGGACATGCTTCTGTCAGGATGAATGTAGGAGTGGACACAGACTCACAGTGTGATTCCAGACAAGCATGAATATTACCTGGACTTTTGCAGGGCTGACTCAGTAGTCTGAAAGGGGTTAAGTGACCACATACATTGTGCACATGTGACTGTATCACTGCTTGTCTCAATGCCTGAGTCATTCTGCAAGTGCAGAGACAGTGACTAGGTTATTAGAGTGCTAGTAGTTGACAGCAGGATAAGTTTATAAGCTCGTTTGTTTCAGCAGATTGATTAGATAAGGACATGCTTATGTCAGGATGATTGTAGGAGTGGACACAGACTCACAGTGTGATTCCAGACAAGCATGAACTGGACTTTTGTGGGACTTACTCAGTAGGTCTGCAAGGGATTAAGAACTGCATACATTGTGCACATTTCACTGTACCACTGCTTGTCTCAATGCCTGAGTCATTCTGCAAGAGCATAGACAGTGGCTGGGTTCCTAGAGTGCTAGTAGTTGACAGCAGGATACGTTTATAAGCGCTTATGTTTCAGCAGAGTGATTAGATAAGGACATGCTTCTGTCAGGATGACTGTAGGAGTGGACATAGACTCACGGTGTGATTCCAGACATGCATGGCTATCACCTGGACTTTTGCAGGACTGACTCGGTAGACTGCAAGTGGTTAAGGGACCTCATACATTGTGCACATGTGACTGTACCACTGCTTGTCTCAATGCCTGAGTCATTCTGTAAGTGCATAGACAGTGACTTGGTTCCTAGAGTGCCAGCATTTGACAGCAGGATAAGTTCATTAGTGCTTATATTTCAGCAGAGTGATTAGATAAGGACATGCTTCTGTCAGGATGGTTGTAAGAGAGGAAACAGACTCACAGTGTGATTCCAGTCAAGCACGACTATTAATTGGACTTTTGCAGGACTGACTCAGTAGTCTGCAAGGGGTTAAGGGGCCTCATACATTGTGCACATGTGACTGTACCACTGCTTGTATCAATGCCCGAGGCATTCTGCAAGTGCATAGACAGTGATTGGGTTCCTAGAGTGCTAGTAGTTGACAGCAGGATGAGTTTATAAACGCTTATGTTTCAGCAGTGATTAGATAAGGACATGCTTCTGTCAGGATGATTGTAGGAGCGGACACAGACTCACAGTGTAATTCCAGACAAGCATGACCATTACCTGGACTTTTGAAGGACTGACTCAGTAGTCTGCAAGGGGTTAAGGGACTGCATACATTGTACACATGTGACTGTACCACTGCTTGTCTCAATGCCTGAGTCATTCTACAAGTGCATAGACATTGACTGTGTTCCTAGTGTGCTAGTAGTTGACAACAGGATAAGTTTTTAAGTGCTTCTGTTTCACCAGAGTGATTAGATAAGGACATGCTTCTGTCAGGATGATTGCAGGAGTGGACACAGACTCACAGTGTGATTCCAGACTAGCATGACTATTATCTGGACTTATACAGGACTGACTCGCTAGTCTGCAAGGGATTAAGGGACCGCAAACTTGTGCACATGTGACTGTACCACTGCTTGTCTCAATGCCTGAGCCATTCTTCAAGTGCTTAGACAGGGACTGGGTTCATAGAGTGCTAGACACCGAAGAGCACTGTCCAACTGTTAACGGGGGTGGGGCAGTTTGACAGTACCAAACTCTACAAATTGTATGCTGGATACGACACACCCAACCTACCATTGGCGCATAAGGATGCCATTGCAGTTAATTCCTGTAATACACGTAGGGATTTTATCAATCTTTATCCCTCACGGACCCTCCCTGGTGTAAGCCTGGCCCAAAACATATCTAGAACTACCAATATCACTCCTATACACCCAGGTCATGACAGCTGCCTTACACACCCATTACCTGGCACAATTGCCGGTCCAGAAGTATCCAATTTAAGTAGAGGTATAACTTTTACTAGTCACATGGGAGATAATTGTACAAAGGCAAATGATGATATTCTGAATTTACCTCCAAGTTCTTGCCCATATGTGCTGGTTCTAGCTGGAGTTCCACACCTTGCTAGGGACCAGAGGGAGTCTTGGACAGAGCTAGGTAACAAATCTGTTGACTGGTTGATTAAACATAAAAGATTCCATGCCTCAGATATGAATTAAATCCTCATGGTGAGACGGGTAGGGTGGTTTGGCTATTTACCTAAGAGTATTGGTGGCGACTGCATTATAATAAACTTTTGCAAACTTCAAATGGTCCGACGGATATTAGGCATTCAGGAGCAACTTGCACCACCCAACACTAGTATCAGCGCATTAGCGTTGGGTTTTTTCTATAAACCCAAACATTTTTATGTCAGCAATGTACTCCCTTCCTTATATGACAACAATAGGTTTCAGGCCCTTTCAGACCTGGACGCACAAGACTGACAATTGTGTAGGATGATCAATGCCAATGAATGTGTATACTAGTGGATACATTAGGTTTCCAACCACTTACTCTGTTGAAGCAGCTAGATGGTCAGGAATGAAAGAATTTGCAATTACCCACATTAGTGGACCATCAACTACAGGTAGAGGGTGATACAGGACCCACACCAATTGCTCGTACTAACATACCCAATATTGCTCATAATTCCAGGAGAAGTAAAATTGATTCCGACCTAAATGTTTTGAGTTGGAACGTTGCAGGCCTCGAATCCAGGTTAGGCGATGCTGATTGGCGGCATATGATATCTGATCAAGATGTCATAATGCTTCAGGAAACATGGGCCACACATGATTTATACATAAAAGGGTTCCATTGATTTAGTCGAACTACACCTAAGACTGACTTTGGCCGTGCGTCCGGGGGTTTGTTTGTTGGGATTAGTATAGCATCCGGAGGGAATATTAAAGTTATACCCACCAATAGTCCCAATATTCAAATACTGAAATATAAAAGGCGAATCCCTTTTTATTTAATAATTTTTATAATAATGATTTCTATTCTGTCCCAAATAGAATTTTATTGAGCTTTTTAGCAATATTTCCAATTTAGACAAACAGCAAGGTTCAGATGAGTCTATTTGGATTTTTCTAGGTGGGGATTTTAATGCTAAACTTCCAACCAAATCAAACAATATGAATATACCATATGCGAATCCCGCTGTGCGAAGGGGATTGGAGTTGGATGGTTTTCTCAGTCAGCACATCCTCTTTAATGTAATGGATATTGGATTAACTGGCATCGAACCCATCTATCCTCCAACATACCAGCAGGCACCTACATTTAGAGACTGGGATTGTTTTTTAATCATTGATTTTATTTTTGTTTCCCCTAGCCTCACAGATCGCCTATTGACCGCTGAGGTTCAAGCAACAGAATTCGGGGATCATAACCCTGTTAAAGTGGTACTAAGAGTAACATCCCGCCCCGGGTATACCACCAGTTGTGGGGCTAGGGACTTAACTCCTTCAACAGACAAATTAAGACTGAAATGGAGGGGGGTTGATAGTGGGAAATTACTTCAGACCTTGTCAGAAGGGTATATGCATTTAATCACCTCATGCTTACAAACTGAAAGACTACACTCAAGGGTAATTGAAGATTTTACCAAACTTTGCTCAGTGATCAAATCCCTTTTGTCTGTACCATTTTTTCAGGCCAAGAAAGTACCTAGGTGGTTGGCCCACGAATGATCAGAGGACAATAGGAATCTGCGTAAGGCCCTAACTTCTAAACCAAGGAGCCGCATAGACGTAAGAATAGCCAGGAAGAGGTACAATACTGTGTTAAGTAAGCGGAAGGGTGTCCTCCTTAATGAACGTTGGGAAGCATTATCAGAGTCAGCTGGGGGAAAGAAAGGAAATACTTTCTGATCCGCAGTTAGGGATTTGCGTAACATGGGCCAGCAATTAACATCTGCGAGCTGTACACTCTCCAGTGAGTCTTGGGAGAATCATTTCTCCAAAATTTACGCCACCCCGCTTCATGACTCAGATCATTATGTGCAGGGCCAACTATGTTGCCTGCAAATCACATTATTAGTTGTAGAAGAGGCAATCGCACAGAGCCTTGGTAACAAGGCTCCTGGCCCTGACGGGCTCCCCATAGACCTAATTAAATGGAAACCAGATTTTTGGGCTCCACTTCTCCTGAACGTTTTTAATAAACTACCCCAAGCCCCTATGTCGAGTACCTGGGTCACGAGTGTCATTGTCCCAATCCACAAAAAACGGGACAGGTCGGAACCCATTAACTATAGACCTATTTCCCTGCTTGACAATACACTAAAAATCCTGAGTCGAATCATATATAATAGGATCTTAAAATGGACAGAGGAAAGCGGCATATTAGAGCCATGTCAATTGGGTTTTAGAAACAAGGTGGGAACAATTGAGCAGTGTTTAAATCTTAATTTGGTTATTAGTAAATATGCCATTGACCGACCTTCCCCAATTTATTTGGCCTTCATGGACTCATCATCCGCTTTCGATTTAGTGAATAGGTCCAAACTCTGGTCCATTTTATTGGGTTATGGCTTGGATGAGTCTTTGGTACACTTTTTGGCATATTTGCACACAGATCTCAAGGCACAGGTCATAATTAGCATGGGTGGCGAGGTCTCGGGAGCAATCAGGGTAGGAAGGGGCGTTAGACATGGGTGCGTTTTAGCACCCTTGCCTTTTATTATTTATATCAATGGGCTGAATAATTCCCTGAAAGTGTCAACTCCAGACGTCCCGATACTTAATGGAAAACCATTACCAGTACTCCTATATGCTGACGATGCGGTCCTTATAGGTCGCACCCAAACTCTTTGCGCACTTTGGTTAAAACATTTGTTGAGTGCATGGACGGTCTGGATCTACGTGTTAATTTAAAAAAATCTTTTATTATGTCATGTGGACCAGGGAAACGTCAGCTCAATTCTATACTGGTAGGGAACGATAGACTCATTTCTACTGGTACTTTTCCTTACTTAGGGATGGTCTTTGCTGCGAACGGCTTGTGGACTGGGCATTTGGCCCACTCCACAAGCAAGTTCTCAAAGGCCATCAATTCTGTTTTAAGTCTCCCCCGCCCAAAGAAGACTGGTGCTATCGCAGCTATTTTTAAAATGTTTTAAATTGCAATGCGTTTCAGTAGCTACATATGGAGCTGAGATATGGGGGTTGGCGAAGAGCTTTCGCATCCAGCAGGAAGAAAATCGGTTTTGTAGAAAGCTGCTGGGTGTTCCAATCTCTACCTCTCAGTATATTTGCCACGGGGAACTTTATTTAAATTTTATTTATGATTTTATTAGTGCCGTCCTGCTCTATTCTGGCTCTCAGTTTGGAAGAATAAATCTGCATCCTTAACGCAAGACATTATAATGGATTGTCTTAAATGTGAGAGAGGAATGGATATTCCCTGGCTCTCGGGGGTCTATCAAAGTATATGTAGTATTGGCAACGGAAGCCTTTTCTTAGACCCTAGTAGATTAGACTCACTCCACAAGAATGAGTTGAAAAATGCACTTTATGCACTTTACAACTCAGAAAGGATTAGTACGGAATCTGGGAACTCTTCCGTTCTCAGTTATATGTGCCTAGAATCGTCTAGGCATCCTTTACCAATATATATTACTCTGCCAATGACTAACTGGGAAAGGAGCCTTTTATTTCGATTGAGAGCAGGAACTGGACATTTTTTGTTATGTTTTCCTTTTAAGCTATGGGCCAAATCTTGTAAACATACAATGTCCCTGTGATGGAGTGAGCGCACAAACTGATTTGCACGTTTTCTTCTTCTGCAAATAATATTTAAAATATGTGAAATGGATTTTAACCCCATTTAAAAAAAAAACACAGACCTGTTTCCTTGGGAAAGTCTTTATCAGATGTTGTTTTTTTTAGAAAATGAAAAAATAGTCTTTCGCACTTGCATTTTTTTGAGAATTGCCACTCAAGCTCGTAAAATGATGAATAATCCGTGACTCTTTAAATTCTATGGAAACCTTGCCAAATTGTTTGATGTTTTATCATGGTGTATTAAATGAATTGTCTATCATTTTATAAGGATTTTTAATATTATTGCAAATTTGTGAACTGTGCTTTTATGAATTCTTGGAATTCGAATAAAGATTTTTTGAATTGAATTGAATTGTATATTAAACAACATTCACACACATTACAAAAAACTGCATCAAACATTTCTTAATTAGAAAATATATGAATTACTTTTTATGTTTAAAAACAAAGTCACCACATAGTACACCTCACAACTTAATAACTCACCTTTCAAATTGATTTGTAGGTTATGAAGTATCTGAATCACACACCAGATTTTCTTGTGCACAAAATGAATATAGTGCACTGCTCTTAGCAAAACCAAAAAATGGAAAAGTTTCCCTCTTATTCTGCACACATATACTAGTAAATATTGAATCACATTGCTTCCCAGATTAATTCAATTTCTAAGATACATTTCTATTGGTTACACATATCAACCATTGCCAACTGACCTCTGACTGAACCATAATTGCTTTTGGAATTTTCTGGAATCGTGCCTGGTCCGTGCACCGTAAGCGATGGAAGCGCGGATCCAGAAGAGACTTCAAAAGTATATTACAAACACTTTTACCATTTTTTTTTCATGACACACTACTTCTAACTATACCAGTGACTTGGGAAATCTCACTGTAATTACATTTTACTTTAATATTTATAAGAAATACACATTTTAATGCCACACATAACTTCCAACCCTACCCCCATTCTGCTTAATGTCTGTTTCAATAGTAGCAGTTCATGGAACACTCAACTGAATGCACAGGTCACAAGTTCACAATGTTGCAATTTCAAACAGCAAGTGTGCTTGACTTTTCAAAATATCAGCTTATCCTATCTAATGTACCTTTTAAACAGTTTTTACTAACCAATAAGAAACATGCTTTTTAAACACAGAAACATGCATCCTATTTTCATTCTATAATGTTCTCAAACAGCCAATCACTTCTCTTCTTTTTTTAAAACTGCAACTTGTCCACCATTTTAGAGACCTCTAATTTTACCAACTGCCTATTTCACATACATACATCTTTTGAGTGCATCCAAACTTCCCTTTAAGATGCTTAGAGTGTGGATTGTGGGACACAGCTACATTTTCTGGTGCAAAATGTATGCTCAAAGCAGAAGTATTGACAAAGACCTAGCTTTTCAAACTGTGGATATTAAATGGATTGGACAGAGAGGATTACAGTGGCACCAAGTGATGCCATTAGTGGAATCCTTTTTGCATCTCCAAAATCCTGACCTTATATTTTGCACTGTGGTGACAATGACCTAGGCACTTTGACTGGGGTAAGTCTGGAAATGCTAATGAAGGACACCTTTGCAGAATTGATGTTACTTTCCCCCCAAACTGCCTTTGTCTACTCTAACATATGCCAAGGAAAGAAATGGAACTGGTCCAATCAATTTTGTTCACAGATTGAGAAAGCTAGGAAACATGTCATTAAAGCTGTTTCAGCTTATCTCAGAGATTATAGTATAAGGTCCATATACAACAACAATCTGTGTTTTAATATGGATGGCATCTACAGGAGAGTCATTCTCAACAACTTTAGACTCTGAATGTAGGTTCCAAAATCCCCCAATAAACACAAGGGCTCTTGTTAGAGCCACCCAAAATCCAAACATATAACCTAGATTTATAATTAAAAAATCTTAAATT
The DNA here is from genome assembly GCF_964261635.1 of Lissotriton helveticus. NCBI lineage: Eukaryota > Metazoa > Chordata > Amphibia > Caudata > Salamandridae > Lissotriton > Lissotriton helveticus. Next base: position 1,533,916,830 of record NC_136057.1, read on the forward strand.
TTTTTGCTGGGAGTTGTACACCCAGAGCGATCACACCAGGGGTCCGCGCTGATCATCGCTCCTCCAAATTTTTCATAAAGAAAACCCGGCACCTACCACTAATTTCTATTCCCCCCGTGGACCCATCCCCTGGGGCCTATCCACATCGATGGGGACCGTGGGGGGGAGCCCCCATGTCCCCAGAGTCCCGCCGGCTCCCTGCGTCCAGCGAGAGCCGGCATTGCTTTTCCACATGAGAGCTGCTAACATGCAGCTCCCCATGTATAAAATCAATTCTGCTTTGGATTTTAGAAGAGAGAGCAGGTTTGCCTGCTCTCTCTTCCAAAATCCAAACCAGAGTTTGCTACCCTACCGTAGCAAACAGCAGTGTCCCGGGGGTGGGCACCCCAGGGCACTGCAGGAGCATGCCCTGATGGTGGCGGTTCCCAGGGCCATCGAATGCTCCAGGAGGGGGGCCCACGGCCCCCTCATAACAATTGCAAAGCCCTAGGGAGGTGGTGGTCCCCAGGGCCAGGGGTCTACTTCAGACCCTGCATTTGAATTTTAGTGCCCCGTAGAGGTGGCGGTCCCCGGAGCGTGTGGGGGGGCTTGAGCCCCCCACACAGAAAACATTTTATAAAATAAAAGTCCTGGGGTTGGCGGTCCCAGGGGCAGTGGGGGGGACCTTGTGCCCCTGCGAAAGGTTTAAATGAAAGCCCTGGGGAGTGGCTGTCCCCGGGGCTTGGGGGGGTCTTGGAGGCCCCCAAACATACAAAATACAAAGCCCCAGGAATGGCAGTCCCCAGGGCCGTGGGGGCCATGAGCCCACCGCAAATATTTACAGAACGCCCGGTGGGGGTCCCCAGGGCTGTGGGGGCCTCCCTGGGCCCCCGCTATTATATTTTTAAATGCCCCCGGGACCTGGCCCACCTGGGGGTTAAAAATAAGGAATCGAGAAAGCCCTTGCTTCATTTAAAAAAAAAAAAATCCGGATCCAAGCACCCAGCACGCATTCTCCTGTTTGTAAAAAAAGACTTTTTTTTGGCCCTGGGGGGGTCCTTGTGGGACCCCCTGAGCAGGCCAAGGGGGTCAAGGTGTTTCAACCCTGTCCCCTTTTCTTGTTTTCTGCCTTTGTTTTTCTTTATTCTTATGCCTCTGTTACCTAGGCACAAGATGGCTGCCAACAGTTCCTGCTTTGGAGTGTTGACAGCCAATTAGAATGCAGCTCGTGATCGGCAGGAGGCGCAATCCACTGCGCCTTTATATATCGAAACTTTTATTTTTTTGTTTTCTCAGCAACTACAGAACGGATTTACACAATTTATGAAAAAGAGTTCTTTTTGAGGCAACGGCTACCTTCATGCCAAATTTGGTGTAATTCCGTTCAGCAGTTTGAGCTGTTGCCGTGTCTAAATTTTGCTATGGAAAATGCATTTTTACCTCTTTTTTTAATTTTCTCAGTAACTACTGAACCATTTTATACCAATTAACAAAAAGAGTTCTTACTGAACCAAGGGCTACTTTTCTGCCAAATTTGGTGTAATTCCGTTCAGCAGTTCAGGCTGTAGCCACATCTAAAGTTTCCTATGGGAATTAACATGGAGGAAACACATTTTGGGACCCCCCTTTTTTCTCGCCCCCCGCATTCCGAATCACCCCGAAACTTTCAAGATAGGAGCTGACCGGAGCGGGCCATGAGTTTTGAATTTTTTTTGCCATCATTAGCATGATCATTCACATAGATAAAGTCACAAGGTATACCATAATTCATGACAATGGTAAAAACACATAATCTTAAAGTAGCATCAATGTCAAGTGCCTATACATCAATTGTAAAAACAATTTTTTATTCATAGTTAGATGCGATGGTAAAAGGATTTCTATTTTACCTAAAATCATGGTTGAAGTACTTCAGCCCTGTAATTACCCCATTGTCCCAGTAACTAGCCTAGAACAGGCTTACTTACATATTCAACAATCTATGACAAGATATCTTTTTGCCTCTTTAGATGTCAGCAGCCAGGCATAAAGCAGATATCTTGAAATTGTGAATATAAGCCACCTTTTAGTGTCAGACCTAAATATACGTAATATAAAAAACAATTGGTTCTGTTGGGTGATACAATTGCTGTGATTACTGTATTCAATACAAGGGTAAAGGTATCTCCCAATTCCTTATTCACAATTAATGGAAAAACAATTTAGGTAAGATTTTGAATATTAAATGGCTGTCACAAACACAAGTAAATTGCGACAATACAAAGTTGACTATTGTGAGAAGGTGACTGGTAAAGTGAGCGTACACTATATACAAAACATACTCCATTACATTTTCGGGATGAAGACAGACGAATGTGCATCACTTTGAAGTACCCGACCTTGATTGTTGGCTGCATTTATAATTGTTTTCTATATCACCAATCCCCAAGTTCTGACGGGCACCGGGTGTCCCCATTATCCTTAATGCTAAATATACCAAAGGCATGAGAAATGTGAGAAAAAGAAAGCAGTCAACAGGCAGGAATAATCCAGGTGTTCCTAAGATTTGTGTAGGTGGGACAGAAAAAGAGAAGATGTTCTAGAGTCACGGGGGTAGAAAGACAAGATGGGCACAAAGAGGTTACAGAGACAGTAAACCCGGTTACTTTTTATTATGTTCAGTGGGAGGACCCCATACCTAAATTTTATGTAAAGTGCACATGCCTGTCGGGGTTCAACATCATCCATACACAGATCGAACTTAAAACAGCCCTTGACATTTAAAAATCTGGCGGTTAAAATGCAGAGTGCCCTGACCTCAGTCCAAGAAGCATCAACAATCTCCTTTTTTTTTTGCTGGGGTACCATTTTTTTGTGATAGACTTTGGGTGCTCTCACATAAATCCCAAGCTCAGTGTGAAAAACCAATGCTTAACCTTATTAAACCAAACCAAACGCCCTGATTGTTTTTGTAGAATTAATAATTCCTCCATTGCGTCCTTAACTGGAATCTGGGTGCTACTGGTCCATGGTCTTACCCAAAACAGAAGCACCTTAAAAATAGCAAAATGGCTAATAGATTTAAGACCAAGGTCAAGGTGTAGAGGTTAGAGGGGTGTATTCATGAGAGGTTGATGATCACCCTTAAGAATTTGTTCTCACCACCCTCTAGTTGTTTTAGGCACTCCAGACCCCACAGTTCTGCCCCATAAAGAGCCGCACCTGGCCCTTTTGCTCAATGTAATTCTAGGGCTGGAGAAATGGGGCAGAAAGCTGAACATATTGTTCTCTTTGCTATTACACAGTCCACATGTTGGAGTTTCAATATACTTTTCTTGATTTGGAACGTCCATGCTGTATTGTACCTAATTTGGACTGGCAGATAATCAGAAGCCTTAACCTGCTCTAAAAATTGGGTGCCCTGCTTCATTGTACCCTTGGTAGATTTATAGGGATTAAAAGCCATGAATTTCATTTTAAAGCAGTTTATTTCCAGGCCCCTATCTTTACATGCTTTTGCAACTTGGTGAGGATGTTCTGGATGCCCATTGGCGTTTTCGATATGAGCAAAGTGTCATCTGCAAATAGCAAGGAGGGTATGGGGTTACCTGCTTATTTAGGTGGGTCACCTCTGCAATCATAAAGATCGCTTATGAGCCCATTCTTATACAAAGTGAACAGCGTTGGGGCGAGGACACAGCCCTGACATACCTCCTTAAAGACTGATATGTTATTGATAAGACTGCCATCAGAGTTCCACCTAACTTTGGCATAGTTGTCTTGATGTAGGCAAACCAATAGTTTAAGTGAATCACCAGGGAGTCCTAGGTCCCTGAGGGCAGCCCAGAGTTCAGTGCGATCTATAGAGTTGTATGCCGTTATGAGGTCGAGAAACACGACATACAAATGGCCCCTCCTGATTGTCACTTCTTTCCAAATGAGCAGGAGAAATCTAAATACCTGATCCAGGGTACTCGCAGAAGCCCTAAATCCTGCTTTCAAATGAGAGAGTATATCCTTCTAATCTATCCAGCTTTGCAGATGTGTCAAGATAATTTAGCTAAAAACCTTCCTGGAAACATCTATGAGGCTGATTGGCCTGTAATTCCCCTGTCTCCCTTTTTAAAAATGGGGATTATTTCCGCGCCTTTCCCGGTCGAGGGGATATCCCCCCTCATAGAATAGCATTAAAACTGGTTGTAGCAACAGTCCTCATATGGTGGGCTCTGCTTTAAAAAAAAATCCTGGGAGTCTGTCTAACCCTGGAGCTTTCCCAGTCTGCAGAGAGCTAATAGATGAGACAGTTTCCTCAATGGAAAAACTAACTGCGTCATCCTGTGCTGGTTCAGGGTTGCAGACATCATCTAAATCTGCAGCCAATCCCACAAGGACACTGGCCATGTCAGAATAGAGTTTCTGAACATACTCTTCCCAGACATGGGGCTGTATATGGAAGTCATCTTTGCTAACCTGGTTAGTTGTCCCTTTCTACAGAGGGTGCCAGAAAAGTTGTCAGTCCTTCAATCTTGAAGCCACTACTAGTATGCGCCAGTTCTCTGCCTCCCAGTTCCTTTTCGCCTCGACATGTGCCTTCTTATACATCCTTCTTCTATTTTTGATATCTACCTGTATCCCTTGCTTTACAGCTACAGTTAAATAATTCCTGGCTTGCCTACAATCCTCATTGTACCAGGGGGCGTTATTCCGTTTGATTGTGGTAGAATTACACTGTCTGTTATAAAAGGGTCTTAAGCTAGACATTAATTGTTCGAAACTAGTCATAATACAACCATCACTTATATTTAAATAACTCAGTACCGGAATGGTCTGAGCTACCCCTGTGTGGATTTTTGGGAGCAAATTTCCATCAGCATAATCTGGGGCCATTTTACTCTCCTGTTGTTGTTAGTAGTGACAACAGGTGCCACCATCTGTCGGGATTGACCATGCAAAAAAAAGGCTTACCGGTTAGCATCAGAGAAAGGGCATTGTGGTTGCTATCCCCACGGCTTAATACAGTCATGTCGCTGATATTTGGCCAGAGGTCAAGGTCCACCAAGATGTATTCGATCCTGCATTTAGCATTCCCCCTCTTGAACGTAAACCTTGCTTCTGCATCAGAAGGTGTCCGCTCCTTGCAGGCTCGTACCCCATGGGCGATAGTGAAAGACAGTACTTGTTGCCCAATCCTGGTACATCTTTTTTTGGCAGGATTCTGGAGCTTACTTACACCTCTAGCTTGCTCTTCCTCCGGTAGTATTTACTGTACAAAGTCTACTGGTTCGAATGTTGTTTTAAAATCGCCAGCAACAATGAGGTAATACTCTTTCCTTGAGATATCCAGGAAGTTGGATAATGTTGCCATTGTGTCAGAGGGCCTGTGATTACTACTAAGCCGATTATATATAATAAATAATCTGACATTAATTTTTTCTTTAAATGAATTCATATCTAAGCCAAGGATATGCTTGATTTTGCGGGCCAGAGTAGTCTTACCCAGATCAATAATCTGTCAGCAGGGCGGCCAGCTGGGGAGTGCCTGGCCTCAATACTAAACGTAGTGAACACCAGCCTATGTACTTGCTCAGTCACCCAGGTTTCCTGGAACAGACATATATGGAATCTGTCCACTAATTTATCCCACTCTGGGTCAATTAGTTTAGACCTTATTCCCGCAATATTCCATTAAATAATCTCCAATTGCTGTGGCGGGCATCTAGATGAAGAATTTGCTATTTTGGGGCTTTGGTTGAGTGCAGGAGATGGGGGCAGGGTGACTGGGCTACAGTTTACTGTTCCATTTGGGATAATATTACTTTTATCCCCAACAAAGTGAGGGGCGGGGGTCACAGCACAGAACTTCAATTTCAACAGTTTCAGGGTTTAGTCAGTCCGGAGTATCCAGGTCAGTCAATGCTTGATATCTATTTCTATTTTAAAGATGAAAATGTTCCTGTCTCATCATTGGATCTGGGCAATGTGCGTATTTTGTGGGACAATTGGACCAATATGTTTAAGATGCCTATAGAATCCCCAATTCGGTTTCCGGCCTGCTCACGGTACCGAAACAGCTTTAATCACCGCTATGGACGAGCTTCAAAGGCGGGCAGACAGAAGGCAGGCAGCGTTTTTGTTCCTGCTTGATATTTCTGCCACCTTTGATACGGTGAATCATAAGATCCTGCTTAGGCGGCTGTCCAAGGCAGGAGTGAGAGGAACAGCGCTGCAGTGGTTCCAATCATTCCTGCAGGATAGGCAGCAGGCAGTATCCTTGCCCCCTTTTCAGTCAGCCTTTTCATTAATATCACATGGGGTACCTCAGGGCTCGGCAATTAGCCCGATTCTTTTCAATCTGTATCTCAGACCGTTGATCTCTCTGATTAAAAGTTTTAATATCAGGATTGTCAACTATGCTGACAACAGGCAGTTGATCCTCTCCTTAGAAGGGGAGGAATCTACATCTGTGGAGATGGTCCATAACTGCCTGCGTGTCACGTCTCGGTGGCTAAAGGACAACTCCCTCCAATTTAATGCAGGGAAGACGGAGGTGCTCTTTAGCGCCGGATCTAAGATCTCCCGGCCATTTCCAGACAACTTTTGGCCCCCGGAAAGTGGGTCCATAGTACGACCGGTGAAATCAGTCCGCAATCTTGGGGTCATGATGGATCAAAGGCTCAGTATGGAGACGCACGTGCAAAAGACGTCCGCCTGCTGCTTTGCCATTCTTCGTTCCTTGAGGAAAGTTTTGCCTCTCCTACCTATTCATGCCCGTGCCCAAGTGGTTAGGTGTACCATCCTTAGCAGGTTGGACTATTGCAATGCCCTTCTGCTTGGCTCTCCTGGGTTCTTGCTGGACAGGCTCCAGAGGGTCCAATCTGCGGCGGCCAAGTTGGCCTTAGGGCTTCCGAGAAGATCTCACGGACCGTCTGCCCTGGGCAAACTTCACTGGTTTCCGATCAGACAGAGGATACAATTCAAGGCCCTCTGCATAGTTTTCAGGGCTCTCCATGGATCTGGCCCAGCCCCTTTTGCAATCAAAGTTTGCCTGGTATTCTCCAACCAGACGACTTCGATCCTCAGATGCTAAGCTGGTAGTGGTCCCCAGATTCAGGAAGGTCCGAGCTGGAGGTAGATCCTTTGAAGTGGCAGCCGCTATACTTTGGAATACTCTCCCGGTTGAGATTAGACACATCACTGAACTCCTTACTTTTAGAAAAATGATTAAAACCTGGTTATTCCCCAAGGTAACTGCCTGAAGCTCGCACTCCTTGTGTTCCTCTTTCCGCCTCATCAGACCTTATCAGCGCCAGGATGCCTGCAATGGTGACAGCTGCGCTTTATAAGTTTGTTAAATAAATATTAAATAAATAAATAGAAAAATCTAAGTGGCACATTATCAATCCCATGCTCTAGGCCCCAACCAGGTGAATTCTTGCCACTTTTGAGCAAATGCCCTGCAAAGACTGGGAATCTACAGTGATCACTATACGGTCTCCATTTAAAGACTTCCATATGGGGCCAACCCAGCTTACTCATCTTACAAGCAGAATATTGTGAAAGTTTGCATTGGAAAGTTTGTGTTTTGGGATAACCAGTAGCACACTTTGTTTTTCAGTTGTCTATTGGTTTCCTTAGAATTGCCCTGGAGTGAGGGGACACTAGTTAATATCATCACTTATGGGCAGATCTCTGGAGGAAGATGTAAGATCACCTTGTTGGCATGGTCATTCCTGACAGTGCTGTCCTCAGTTTGGGAAGGAGGCTGCCTAGTGTGTTCAATTTCATTCCCATTAGGTGCAGAACTACTAAATTAGACCCAGTAGAATTACCAGATTGCCCCTCCCCAGCTGAATGAATAATGTGTTGACGCTCTAGTAGGTAGAGTTGCCCCCAAATCACACCAATTTTTTTAAGGATGGATACATACCAAGGTTGATTTAAATTATTACTATGGCACCCTAGTATTGAATTTCCCACAATATGATGCCTCCCTAAATCATGGCTTTTTGATCATAAGTGCCCATTGGGCCCTACCCGAGACATTAGGCAGGTGATAGACTTTTGGACAGTTCCCACACTTGCCTCCAGTTTATCAAGCCTATCCAGTATTGACGAGAGATTCCTTTATATTGTTTTTTCAAGGCGAGTCATCAAAGTCTCAATGTCTTGAATAGATAAACCTGTGGGGTCGGGAGACATAGAATGAGAATGTAGTGTGGTTGGGACTACTTGCTTGGCATTGCTAAAACCTCAGGTATTGGTTCCTGGATCTTTTTCTTACATATGGTCTTTATTATCAATGAGGGCTCTGGGTGTTTCACCTTCTTCTTCATTTTTACTGGAGAACAGATGACGAAGATACCAGCGGTTGAGACGGAGACCACTCAGATGGAGATGGTTCTAATGCGGTATGCTCACAAGAATGATTCCCTGGTTCAATGTCTCTTGTCAGCCCATTCTGGGCTAGATCCAAATTTGTGGCTGCAACAAAACCCCCCTCCTGGGATAGGCGACGTTCAGCAACTAGGAGTTCCTTATCTATAGTTTTGGCAGCCCATGAGAGAAAACAATCAAGGGTAAAGTTCTGGAGGGTCTTGGAAGCACTCTCCCTGTCTCTCATTTGCTTTTGTTTTGCCATTACCTAAAAATCAACAACGCTATATAAGACCTAAATTAAATGCAATAAATCCAAATGGACTTACTAAGCCGAGATCTAAAAGGTCGTGGGAAACTTGATTGCAATAGCGGTCGCAGATATTCCAATGTCCAGAGCCAAGAGGGTAGGCCCAGCTCAGCCTCTTCCGGGCTCTGATGGGTGTGGAAGGGCCGGCCCTTGGCCTGTGCATCACCTGGGCACACCCGTGTACTCCGGGAGCCCTGTTGTGACTTTATGCACCTCCAGGCGTCGCGCAAACACATTGGCGCCTCCTGGTGCAAAGGCTCTTGGGGGCCGAAGTCCCTTGTTCAGGCGGCAGTGTGTTGAATTTACTGTGAGTACAACTGCACTGCGGGAGCCCCGTGATGACTTTAGGCACCTCCAGACACAGATAACCCACGTCGGCACCTCCTGGTGCAAAGGCTCTTAGGGGCTGAAGTCCTTGGTTCAGGTGGCAGTGCGGTGAAGTAACTGTGAGGGCTCCATACATATATATTTAGATGATATTTTAAATAAGCATTGTGAGACCAGGCATGCTTGGAGTGTTTTCCCCTTCATATTTTTCTTTCAGACCTCCTGTTTTTGCTGGCCTTAGGACTCTGTGCACTTTATCACTGCTAACCAGTGCCAAAGAGCTTGGGCTCTCTCTTTAAAACATTTTAGATTTGCTTATACCCACTTGGCATATTTAATGTACTTGGAAGTCCCTAGCAAAGTGGCACTACCTGAGTCTAGAGCCTATAAATTAAACTCTGCTAGTATGCCTTCAGCACTGAATATGCCACCCACTTAAGTAGCACCTTAAACATTTATTATGCATGTCATTGCAGCCTAGGTGTGTGCAGTTTTAATCTGCCCTTTCGGCATGGCTACGTAAACCTTCTGCCAAGCCCAAACCTTCCTTTTCAATATATTTATCACTCCTAAGGTAGGCCCTGGACAGCCTAGAGGCAGGCAGCAATGTATTAAAAAAGTAGAGCATACACTTTTAAGTTTAACATGTCCTGTAGTGAAAAACTCCTAAATTTGTTTTTCACTACTACAAGGCCTACCTCTACCAGAGGATAACATTGAATTGACCTTATTGCATTTCATTTGTGTAATTTACAAATGGGGAGAGGTAACCAGTTCATGTTTGGTGTTTTTGGAATTGTCATGAAAAATCCTAATTCATATTGAGGATGGATTTTCAATTACAATTTTGAAAATGCCACTTGCAGAAAGCATCTAGGCTGTGTGTGTTATTCCTAAACATCCACACACAATGGGGAACTTGGTTTGACCATATAGGCCATCATTTACAGGATGGGAGGGAGGAGCTGGACCCAGTCATACTTACACTTGAATAGACTTTGTCCTGTCTCCACACTAAGGGCTGCAAAGCCCATGTAGTTAGCCTAGAGCCAGGGCAGGAAGTCAGGGTATCTGTGCACTTCAAAGGCTTGCCTCTAGAAGCTTCTGCCCACTTCAAAGGCATAATTGGGTATAAATACTGGACCACCAACTCTTCAGTGCACTTCTGGGCCTGTGGATTCTCTGCCAGGAAGAAGTACTGCTGTTCTGCTGAAGGGAATTCCACTCTACTGACCTGTTTCTAAGAAATATTGCTGCACTGCTGTCCTAACCTGCTGCCCTGTTGTCTGAATGAGAAGGACTTAACCTGCACCTCTTGAACCCAGAGTGACTCAAAGGGCAAGTTTGTTGGCCTCCTGATCTGAAGCGTCAGAGACACACCTTCTTCCAACAACCTTGCCACTGCACCCAGCCTCTGCCATCTGTGAGGCTACCCTGCCAAGTGGTGCCACCACAGTCCTTGACCCTTTGAATTGGGCTTAAGGTGCTCTGCCAGCCTCTTTGGATCCCACTTGTGGCCTGGATTACTAACTCTACTAAAAAAAGTGCCACTTGAATAACACATTTCTGTATCTAAAAATTGTCCTAAAAAGTGTTGATTACTTTTTGATGTGACTAGGTTTTCAGTAGACTGGGATTTTTATTTTTTTATTTTTTTTAAATGTATTGAAGTGATTTGCAACCTCTTAAATCAGATACAGAAAATCTAAATCTCATAGATATACTGTTGACATTATCATTCTTTCCTAAGTAAGGCATATTATACAGAGAATCACTCAAAATACGATCCCCAAATTTATTCAAACTTTTTCATCCCCCCAACCCGTTTTGCATATATTTGTTCACTTTTCCTGACCCTTTTCATTTTATCAAGCCACTCCTGGAATACCGGAACCTATGATGAACGCCAGTTCTGTAATAACAATGATCTGGCTACTGCCATTGCGATATACACCAATTTTGCCAAGTAATCCGAAAGTTAACAATCAGGATCGTATCCAAACAGTAATAATTTGACATTACAGAAAATCGGAATCGTATAGTAAGTTTTAAGAAAAGCAAAAATTTCATCCCAAAATAATTCAATTTTTGGACAGTTGGCCATGATGTGGGACCAATTGGCTGGGTCACATTGAGAACATCTAAAACAGTTAGCAGACATATTATCATACATTTTAGCGATAACTGCAGGAGTAAGGTACAAGAGCCATTTGTTAAAAAACAACATTCTGCGCCAATTGGCGCCACGCAATGTTCCAAAGTTAAAATTATTAATAGTTTCCCATATATTGATAGATAATACTAGATTTTCCTTTACATGCCATTTTTTTATAGCCTTAGAGTTCAACTCTCCCTTTTTACTACGTGCCAGACAATGTTTCTATTCCCCAGGTTTCTTTATTGAGGCGTTCACAAATAGGTCTTCTGCCAACGGAGTGGGGATACTAATATGGCTAGGGTCTAATTGCGCCAAGTTTTATAGATTACTTTATAGGACCCGATTAACAGAAAGTTGCCAGGAATTAAATGAATCATTGCGTCGACAGCTAACCAGGACCCATTCCCCATGAAATCTGCTAACGTTTTAAACCCAGCGCGTACCCAATTTATAGTAGTGACGGATTCAATTTTGATCCCTAAATAAGCGAAAGCCGCAAAAAGTGGAGATGTTAAATTGAAGACTGGGAGGGAGTATCTCTTAAGCATGACTTCACGGCGTCTGAAAAACCAGTTCAGGGTCTTATATCTAACAAATTTAGGTGATTTGGGCACAAGAAGGGGGGATGGGATCTGAATCTCTCGACAAATTAAATCAAAGAAAAAATGTATAAATAGGCCTACACCTGGAATTGCATTTTTAAATCTGTCTAGATATTGCGCAAAGAATGCATTGTAGTAATCTTTTAAATTTGGTAATGAAAGGCCTCCATATTCAGTTTCCTCGTATAAAGTCCCTATGGCAATTCTAGGCGTTTTGTTAGCCCATACAAAAGCGGAAAACATAGATTCAATATTAGAGAAAAAGGAAATAGTAGAAAATAAGAAGTTAAAAAGGGGAAGTATGGACATTTTAATCAGGGCAACCCGGCCGAGAATAGATAATGGTAATGAGTCCCACCGAGCGAACATTGAACGGACCTTCCTCAGCAAGGGGACAAAACTTTGATTTAATAATATCTCGGCTGATATGATCCATCTCGATCAAAATGGGTTCATTACAGGAAGGCCATTATTCACAAATACACACTTTTTGATTGAGGCACTAGATTATTTCGAGACATGGGGCTACCGGCTTTGATTGTATTATTAGATGCAGAAAAAGCTTTTGATTTAGTGGTCTGGGACACACTTTTTATTATTTTAAAATATTTTGGGATTCCACAACAAATCATTAATTTAATACAGAATGTATACACTGGTGCTACAGCCAATATTATTATTAATGAACGTTCAGCCGGTTCAATTTCAGTTCTACGGGGAACTAGACAAGGTTGCCCTTTGTCTCCTATTCTTTTTGCCTATTTTATTAAACCTCTTGCAGTAGCTATTCGTAATTGTGTACAGATTGCTCCCCCGGTAATTTCCATGGCTAAGATAAAGCTATATGCGGACGATATTATGTTATTAATCAAACCGGATCTTCAATCACAGACACAGGCTCTTCAGATTTTTGAAGAATTTGAAGCCCTAGGTGGCTATCGAATTAATTAAAAAAAGACAGAAATTCTGGTTTGTGGGGGTCAGACCCCGTATTACACTCTGACCTGTACGGTTGCATTAATCAAAAATCTAAAAGATACCTGGGGGGTTTTTTCTCTGCTAAAATTCAGGATTTATACACACTAGATTGGGATTTATGACCAGTCCAATAATAAATGTTTCCCACCCTTCTGTGATTTTAATTTCACTTTTTGAGCACCCCTTGCCTACTCTCTTTTTGCACGTTCCCTTTGTAGCAACCTATCCTTCCCCATTTCATACCAAACAAGATACAGTGAATATTTAACTGTGCACCCTGAGATATATATATAATAAATACTGGGTGTGAGACAAAAGCAATGTGGTTATTGCACTTTATTTTCCTTTAAAACTGAATTTTGTAAAGTATTGAATACTGTAAGCTTACGTATTGAAGCTTTTGAAATTTACTTTTGTACTTGTGACTGTGAGTTTGATATATATTGATATTTCAAAATGAAGGTAACCATTGTATTCAAAATAGAGCTAACCATTGTATTCTGTATCACATTGAACCCAGGTCCCTGACATGATTGGGTAACCCCATTTTTGTAAAGAGCCTCTATGGGTCCAGCGGAACCAATCCATCTCTTCTTCTGCGCAGCCAAAATCCCAGCAGAATCTATGCATCGCTCTTGCGTGGATTGGACCTGTCATAAAGACCCACTTTGCATCGCAGGCCATTGGAACCGCCATTATACGACGCATCCTCAGTGCAAGCCCTAGCATCCCTTGTCAACAGCAGCCTCAATGACGCTACTGGACTCCACATCACAACCTTGCAGTGCCTCAGAACTTATGCATCGCCCTGACTGTATGCAGCATCTCCAACGCCGACTTCGCATTGCAAACCCAACTGACGGGCTCCTGAACAACAACGGAGGACCTCTCATCACAGCCTCACTCCATCTCAGAACCGACGCATCCCTTTGGCTGTGCAACGCATCTTTGATGCGAAGCTAAGCAAACCAAGGCTAAGGTACTCTGTTCAGTGGACCTAACTGTATCCCTGTAGTTGAACTGTGCTCATTTGTGGTCAGCTTCAACCTTTTATTTTTTCCCGATCCCGAATGACCAGATAACCACAGTTGGCTTTTTGTGCTTTTTGGTGCTATTTTCAATTAAATCTTTCGAATTGCATAACTCTGATTCTACTATTTGGACTCTTGTCATTTGGGTCTTGTTTAATTTATTAAAGGCAGCTCTGTTTTTCTAATTTGGCGTGGGAATCCTTTTTGTGTGGTGTTTTTCACATTGCCGCTAAATTAAGCCTGATTTCTCTGTGTCAAGCTGCCAGAGGCTTGACCACAGGTTAATTTAACGTGGGCTTGTGATTCGTCCTGACAAGAAATTTGGTTTCTTCTTGAGCAGGGTTTCACATCCAATTGAACCACCAACCCAGTTACTCACAAGCGTTTAATAAGAATGCAGAATGTGAGGCTTTTTAGAGAGAGCGTTCTTGCAAGATAGCTTCAGAGTTCAACAAATTGTACCTACTACATGATGAAAATAATGAACCTCATGAACAGCAATGGAAGTGCTCATTAGGATATGGAATGCCAATTTCAATAGCATACTGAAGAGACAAAAACACTAATCTCAACTATCACTGTCTCAAGCAGATGGCTGATGGGAGGAGGCCCAAGCAAGTCAATAGCCTGCGTATTGTGTACAGGAGGTTTTCTGCGGCAGTGCCAAATAAACTGCTCAAGTTAATAATCTTCTATTTCATGAACAGCTGATATTTGTGTGTGTGTTTTGTGTGTGCACTTGTGTACCCCCACAATCACTATCCTTTTACTGGCAGCTGCCTGATATACAGTATACAGGGAATGTGCATATGGGTTAAGAAGAGGTAAAGGTAAATTGAGTGATAATTCTGTCGAGAACACCACACCCCACACAACAGCTGGCTTTCTGCTGCATCAGAGTGCATCACGTGAAAGAGCAAAGGAGGCAACGGTCATCCCAGGAAATTGTCTAGTTTGCCAGATCTTTGAATAACGAAATTTTAATTATGCTGGCAATATTCATTACATTTCTTAACCTTTCACACTTTAGCATAATTTTTTTAAAGAAGCATGCACCTCACATTAAAAAGTCTCATATGATGCCTCGAGAAATTGGTTTACATAAAAAAAAAAAGAAAAGTTCTGCACAAGCCAGTATCTTGCAAGTATAACACTTGTTACAATATGTGTGCGGTAGCTTAAAAAATGTCTTGTGCAATACCAGTATACCAAAATGGTGTAATTTTGCACACCCATGTAGACTTCTTGGAATCTTTTCATAGGTCTAGAAACAACATTTTAAGAACCATCACCGACAATGAATTCTCTGCACCTAAACTCATGGTGTGAGCTACTGACATGTAAGTAAGAGGTGTTAGACTGATTCTCATCTTTGAAAGGGAGAGGAGCCTGCGATTCTAATCCATATAGTTTGCAATATGCATATGCCACCTTGAGAGGTACCCATGTTGCCACCAAAGCACATATGTGTGATGCTCAGTTTAAACAAATCTTCACTCAGGGCATACTTAGCCACACCCAGAAAAAAGCATAAAGTCATAAATGTCACGTTTAACATTCAAGATGCCTACACAATAGGGCTGGGCTCATATAATCATTGAACACTAAAATTCAATTAGAATTTCTGCAACGAATATTTCAAGGTCAAATGCATATAAAATAAAGCGCAGAGGAGTTTTTTGGCATAGACGTTGGCTATTTCGAAATCTGGACTATATTTTACGCCGTTTTTAGATTGACACAGTCCCGTCAGCTGAAAACACAGTCAGTGCATTATACTCCCTTAATGAGCATCTTTTGGTTCCTAAATCAAAGCTCTGTCAGCTGTAGGGTTGCGGAACTCAACGCGCATTCTGTATGTTTTGGCCTGGATACTTCACTCAGTCAGCATAATCAGCAGAGCCTCCTGGGGAAGCAAGCTTCAAACTCAGCTGGTCTGAGCGCCTCGCTATAATTGCATGTGTATATCTCGATGGCAAGCTGATAATGTCTTTGTGGACATCCAATTCAAGGCGGCGCTCCATGCTGCCCTTTCCCTGCCCGCATGCCTAGCTCCTCGTCAGTATGCGGCGCTGCAGCGAAATACTTCTCAAACGCTTCCTCCTAATTGAAGGGAGCAATATTATGTTAGCTATTGTGTACTCAATCCCAGATTGGTGTTTTGATATTGGGAACGAATATGTGTTGTCTGCTTCGAGCATCTGACATTTAGTAGTGTGTCTGGCTCTTAATTTGTTTCTTGAGGAACAATACTGGTTCACACTTAATGCAGCTAATCTGAAAGTACCAACAGTATGCCAGTTCACCTAAAGGAAAACTGTTTCACACCTTTAGTACCTAATCACAAACTGTCAACTGCATTACATATTGCCGAAAAATGCCTGCTCTCATCCAAAATAGCCAATCACAAATTAGAAACTGCATTGCAGCTTAGTCCGAAGAAACCTCCTAGGAACTCAAAGCAGCTGTGAGAATTCTGAGTCGGCAGGTCGCAGTGAAATAAAAAATCATTGGGCCCCAAATGTGTCAACAAAGGTCTTTGTTGTGTCCTTGGACACCTGTACTGCGGACCTTCAAATTGGGGCACAGGTAGCCTTTTCAGCATTTAACTTTCAAGGTGGTAAAACACTGCAGTCCAACACTGGTCTGTAGGCAACGAACTCGAAGGTCAGCAATGCATCAAATAGTCACGGCCAACCAGTCATTGTCCAGTTATTTTTTTTCTTTTAAAAAGAAGTACTTTAATACATATCTAACGAAACATTAAGGCAAAAGTAGCAAATATTTACAAAATGGCAAGTGGAAACAACTATTGGAAACCCTCCAAAATGGCCTTGCAATCTACTCTGGGTGTTATTCACCTACTGTTGGACTTGGCCCTTTTTCTGCAGGGTTATCCCCAAACCTTTCCCTTCTTCCTCTGATTTTTTCCTGACCTGTTGTTGTTGGCTTTAGGACTCTGGGAACTTTACCACTGCTAATTGGTGCTAAAGTGCATATGCTCTCTGGGTAAATTGTGTTTATGGATTGGTCTTTCCATGATTGGGATATTTGAATTACTGGTAAGTCCCTAGTGAAGTGCACTGAGTGTGCCAGGTCCTATAAATCAAATGCAACTAGTGGGCCTGCAGCACTGATTGTGCCACCCACAGGAGAAGCCCTGAAAAGGTATCTGCACTTCTGTGTCTGTTTGCAGTTTGTTGAATGCCATGTCGACCTGGCAAGTGCACATATTTGTCAGGCCCTAACCTTCTCTTTTATTACATGTAAGGTACCCGTAGGGTAGGTCTAATTTACCCCCGTGGGCACGGTGCAGTGTATGTGAAAGGCAGGACATGTACTGGTGTGTGTGACATGTCCTGATAGCGAAATAGTGCCAATTTCGTTTTTCACTATTGGAAGGTTATTGTGCCCCATAGGATAGAATGGGACTTTATTCATAACATCTTGTAAGTACAATTTCCCATTTGCACAAGATGGAGAAATAAAGTTTAGGCTCTCTGAACTTAGAATTTAATCACACATCTTTTAGTAAAGATGATTGTTATATTGTGTGTTTGAAAATGCCAGTTTTAGATAGTACAACACACAAGGTGATGTACAGAATGTTGCACATTTGCAAAACATTCACCCCCAGTCACAGATCTGGGTTTAATCTATCGTTATTTAGCTCACCACGCCACCCCAGTTCAGACATGGCCATATGCAAATCAGTCTTGACCCTGTGCCTCATGGGAACAGTCCAGCCCGAACTGCCAAGCCATGTCTTCCCTGGACCGGAATCAAGCATCCTAGGACCAGTTTCTGGCTATCAGCCGTCATCAGCCGTTTTGGAAGGGTCCTGGCCTGGTGAAATAGCCCTGAGTAACTATCACCCATTCATCCTGTGGTTGCTCTACTTTCTCATCCTAAGCAGCAACTTTGTTGTAGGGCCTAGACCTACACCCGCTTCCAGCCCTGCTGGTTGACTGTCCTGGGGTCTCCACAGTAGCGGACTGAAAAGTCCCTCTTTCTCCTCCTCTTATTCTCAAGTTTCTTGTTGTTTTAAAAAGGTGTGGAGACCCTTTGCACAACTTCTGGTAAGATTTCAAAATGGCAATCAACTTTAATTTCACAGCACATCTTAGGACTGAAATGAAATGAAATGAAAAATTGCACTTATATAGCGCGTAACTACCCGGAGGCCTCGCAGCGCTTTGACTTTGACTGAGCCAAATTCCATCAACTCCCTGGCTTTGACCCTCTCAGACATAAAAATAAACACTGTGTAGTGAGAGAAGTCATAAGTAGGCATGCACTTTCTTTGTCCCATATCTTGCAAGCCACGTGGAAGAGTTGCTGCTTATAAATATCATGATTCATACTCTGCACTGTTCGTTTTCCAGGAGAGACTAGACTTTCTACGATGGGCCAATTTTGTTTTGGACCTTCAATGTGCCATCTGGGACAGCAGGGCATTTAACTCTACCAGTCAAGCTCAAAGCATGTATCTTACTAACATTGATTCGTGTTAACAGGAAAAATCATGAAACCTATAAAAAAATTATACATAAGGTCAACACAATCTCTTCTAGCTTCTGCCAATCAATAATTACATTTTACGCACAATTTATCAGAAGGGCAAATCTACAGCTTTACAGTTCCGCCAATGAAACACTTTTGTATTGTATTCCTAATTTAATTATCACGTGATAGCAGGGAACCAACAATATAGGGACATATTTGCGAAGAAGTGACGCAGTGCAACACAGCAAGTCAAATTGCTGTCCTGCCTCACATGACAAGGGCAGGAATATGCCATATCTATAAATATATGGCACATTCTGCTCTCCCTCCACACGGGTGCACACAGTGCAGCCTAACAGCAGTGCAGGGACCCTTGCACAATGGTGTAAGGGTGCCTGCGTTGCAGGCAGGATGGTTTTTGTGCAGGAAGGGGCACCTTCCTCCACAGAAACAATCCTTGGAGACCTTTTTCTCTTTCTATGGGTGCAGCAGAATGATTCACTCGTAGAAAGGGGAAAAATGAAGCGAAATAAAAATATATCTCATTGTTGCGCCTCCTCTAGAATGGGGTGCCTTTTTGACGAATTCCCAGGTTTACTACTGGTAGTAAATCTGGAAATGCACGAAAAACCATGGTGGGATGTGTGGGTACACCCACGCTCCACCCATGGTACACCTTTCCAGGGCAGATCAAGCCAAGGCAACGACTTGCACTGCTTTGCGTTACATTGAGATTTGCAATGCTATGCAGAGCCACACAAGATGGCTCTGCGCGGCATAGTAAATCTTACTAACTGCTTGGGTCACCTTGCGTGATGCAAGGGCAACAGAATCCTTTTGTAAATCTGGCCGACAGTTTGGGTCTTAGTTGCAGTCAGAGCTACTTGTGTGCAGATGTCAGGCTGAATCAGACACGCAGTGCAGTTTTGCTCCAATCCTCCATGCATGTTCGCATGCAAGTATACATGTGCGGTGCACAACCCCTTCTGAGACCCCTTTACCCCTGCCGTACACAGCAGCTGACCTTATTGCTAAAAGTAAACCCTAAGTGATGCAGCTTAAATCCACTATAAATGAAGCATTACAGTGGGTGTTATTACGGGAAGACGTCCAAAAATCAGAGAACAAACAGGAAAAAACGGTGGGTTTTTACTGGTTAAAACCTGCTTATCTACATCAGCTAATCTAAAAAAATGTGACTGCACTGCAACTCACCAAAGGGAACCACAAACTTGTTCATATAGCATTCAAATGGCTCAAACAAATCTGAAACAAATCCGATATTTTATGAAACTGATAAGAGGAAGCCCCTGTTAAAACTCACGCCATCCCCTTTATTTTGCGCATTAGCTAATTTGCCACAAAATACTTTGTGGAGGTTTTTTTGAACGTTCACTGATCTCTTACACAGTTATGGTGGTAATAACCTCTAGAGCTGTATAAGGCTTGGAGAGATACTCTGATGCAGATCACGTATAGTATGCCATCTTTAAAAAACATTACATTCAGCAGACATACGTTGGTACTATTGATTTTCTAGCTTCTGCGATTAAAAAAGCAGAAATCAAATAAATATAATTATTACAGAAAATAACACGATAATGAATATTCGTGAAGGTCAAATAAAACAGATCAGCAGTTTTTATTACTGAACTAACTCATGGTAGTTGAAAATGTGTCCCCTTTCAAGCCATTTTATTGAATACATTTGGGTCGTCAGATTTCAAAGGCACATGTGATGACTTTCCTTGACTATTGAGATGTCAGTAGGGGTTCAGTAGGCAATAAATTGAGTGAAGTGTTAAGACTATCTTTTAGATGCAGTGTGACTTTGGGTAAATTGCTATGTTTGACTTTTGCCTTAGTTGTCGGTGCACACTAAGGGACTTATTTACAAGCCCAGTTTTCCCGCCCGAAAATCACTTTTTTAGACGTTCCAGCAGAGCACAGTGCAGACCCATATCTACGAGGCCATAAAAAGCAACCCAGCATCAGGGAGGTTTACCCAGTCAATGCCCATGGATTTTGACACATTTAAAATAGTGTACATCTGGGAATGCATCAAAACCATGTGCCTCCTCAGGGCAGGCACAACGGTTGTTTTTGTGAAGCAAAGTGTCCCTTCCTGCTCGAAAACAACCCGTTTTCAATGCAGGCACCCTTATGCCATGGTGCAAGAGTTCCTGTATTGATGCGAGGCTGCCTACACGGCACCAGCACAAAGAAATGGACAGGAATGCATTTTATTGCCTTAAGTATGATGCATCCCTGCACTTTCCTAATGGCTCGGTGCTGCAAGCTGGTTCTCAGCCCTGCGTAGCGTCATTCTCTTGTAAATGAGCCCCATATATGAAAACAAAGTGCAGTCAGCCTTTCCTCTCATATTGTGCTTTGTTAGAGACAATACCACTGCCAATAATTTAAACATATATTTATAGTACTTAATCTAGGACTTTTTAATCACACTTTTCTGTCACTGTGCTTTACATTGTAGGTTACAACAACATGGTGAATAACAATGCTGTTAGAAATAGGGGTCTATAGTTAGCAGTGGCATGCACCCTGCCCAAGTAGGGATCCTTCCTTCTAGTCAGGGATTACACACCCAGGATAACCCCTGCTAACCCCCTTGGTAGCTTGGCATGAGTAGTCAGGCTTATCTCAGAGGAAATGTGTAAAGTATTTGTTAATAACGCACACAGTAACAAAGTGAAAACACTACAAATGGGCATCACACCAGTTTAGAAAAAAAACAATATTTCTCTAAACAAAACAAGACCAAAATTACAAACATCCAACATGCATAACTCAAAATATATATTTGAAATGTTTAAGGAATTCTGACCATAGAACTATATGAATGCATTGATTTTAGCACAAAGTATCTTTGATTCATCCAAATCCACAAGGAAAAGCAACTGCAGAGGAGAGAAATCTCAGAAAACACAGCAATGCTTCGGTTCTTGAGTCCCTGAGAAAGCAAAGCATAATTTCTGCTGCAAGCAGGAGGAGTGGTGAGTCGTTTTGGACTGCAAGGAGAAGCAATGTATTGAAATCCAAAGACAATTCTGGTCTGTCGGTGATGCGGAAGAAAACTTGGTGCACAGGTGTGATGTGTGGAAATCCAGACCTGCTGGAGGTTAATGAGACAGCAGGAAACATGTGCTGCATCGATTCTTTTAGCCGTGGACCAGTGATGCGTCAATTCTTTCAGCCGCACAGCAGGGCCTGCGTTGGAATCTGTGCGGTGGTCATGGACATCGGTGCTCTGGACTAAGGCTAAGGCTGTTCCTTAAGCTAAATACAATTACTGCATCAATTTCTTCAGCTGCACAGCAGCAGTGCATGCAAACCTCTCCCACACAGTGGTGCTGCACCTGAAAAACAGTTGCTAGAAGGACAATGCGTCAGTATTGAAGTGTTTTGCATCAGGAACAACCATGAAGGGACCAGAACTGGAACGGGCACCACTTGGCAGGTCAGAACTCTCAGCGGTGGAGTTCAGGGATACTGTAGGTGAAGTCTTTGATGGACCTGAGACCTCAAACAGGAGACAAGCGCTCACAAGCCTTTAGAGAACCTTGAAAACCCAGGATCCAAAAGCAAAGTCCAGTTCTTTCACTACCCAGAGGCAGAAGCAACAACTGCAGGCTAACCCTGCCAGACAACACAAAGTAAAGGGGCAATACTCATCCTAATAGCTCTTCAGCTATTCTTCTCGACAGAGTCCTTAACCCTGAAGTGTTTTGAAAATGTGGGGTTACAGGTCTAATACTTATACCCCTTTTGGCCTTTGAAGTAGGCATACTTCAAAGGAAAGTCTTTGTTGTCCACA
Source organism: Lissotriton helveticus (assembly GCF_964261635.1). Classification (NCBI taxonomy): domain Eukaryota; kingdom Metazoa; phylum Chordata; class Amphibia; order Caudata; family Salamandridae; genus Lissotriton; species Lissotriton helveticus. The sequence goes on from NC_136057.1 coordinate 1,533,938,908, forward strand.
AGATCCTGCCTTGCTCTGCCTTGGCTCCAGACACACTACAGGAGGGAGGAGACAGTATTGTGAGAAGCCAGACACAGCCCATGTTCGGCTCCCTTTGTGTGACTGTCTAGAGTGAATGCACAAGAGACCAACTCTCAGCCAGCCCAGACGTGTATTCTACAGACTGTCAGAGGCACAGAACGGTTAAGCATGAAAATGCCTACTTTCTACACATGCCATTTGTGAAGACGCCCAAAAAGTCAGAAAGGCTTTAGGACCCTGTGTTCACTGCATTACCAAACCCTTCGAGTAAAATGAAGCACTGGCATTTCCTACATTCCTGTCTATGAACTGTAAAAATTCCCGCCTTTCCCTTTCACAGCTGATTTAAACAGACCTTACTAAAAATTATCAGTGAAATTGCTCTCTCTCCCTCTCAGCTCCACCTTTAAGTGAGGCCTTCCCCCGAGCCCCTGCACTCTCGAATGTTGGTGTTCAAGGCCCTCCTCCACCCGCAGGTTTCACCTGCGCCTCATCCCTGGTGGTCTAGTTGACCTCTGTCTCCATTCTCTTGCTCCGCTTTTTCTCTCCCTTTCCACTTGTTTTTTTCCCTCACTCCCATCTCCCCCCTTCACTCTCCTTCTGAGTCTTTCTTCCATTTTCTTTAATTTTCCTCTCATTTCAAGCCCCCCTTCACTCTCCTTGTGTGTCTTTCCTCTGTTTTTCACTCATTTTTTACCCTCATCTGAAGCTCCCCCTTTCTCTCTCCTGTGTCCTCTGTGTCTTTCCTCCACTCTTTCTTGCACTTTTTCTGTTGTTTTCACCTCATTTTAAGCTCCCCTTCACTCTCCTCCTGTGTCTTTCCTTCGTTTTTCACTCGTTTTTTACCCTCATCTCAGTCTCCCTCTTTCACTCTCCTGTGTCCTCTGTGTCTTTCCTCCACTCTTCCTTGCACTTTTGCTGCCTTATTTGTACTTTTCTCTCTCTTTTTACATTTTTCCTTTTTACATTTTCAGTCCGTTTTTACCCGTTGCTGCTGCTCCCGCGGCCTCTCCCCCAGCAGGATCAGTGCGACCGGCCCAATCCGGCTACCCTCCCCGCTCCCGCCTCCCAGCTATCCAGCCCTCCCCGACACCTACATAATGGCGGCCGCTGGGCAGAGGACGATGGGGCACCAAAGGCAAGCCCGTCTGCGCCTGTCTGCGACCAGACTGCGACTACGCCAGGAAGCCTGGATCTCCGCACCGCCAATGCTACGAACCAGTGGCACTCCATGCATGCTCTCAACCCAGGCCTCAACAACAACTGCAAGCTAGCATCACCAGCCGACACCCATGGACCCTTCAGCTGTCACCACTGCCGGCACACCTGCAGCACCGCCAAGACCATTGACCCAGCGCAATCCGCACGCAAGAACATAACCGAAGTCCCTGCAATGCAGCCTCCTCAACATCTGACCCTCCACAAACACGCCAGCAAAATCTGGGACCTCCTCAACAGCACTATCCCAGATTTAGCATTCTTTACCGAAACCTGGACCAAGATCTCCAGGAAGGACCGCCCCAACCGCCCGGGAGGAGGAATCATCATCGTTCACAAATCCACCCTCTGCCTGAGCACACTCCCCGATGAGCCCACAGACCTGATGGAACACCTTCACTTCAAGATACTGACCAGCCGTACCTCCACCCTCCATGGAACCCTCATCTACCGACCTGCTGGACCCCGCAGACTTTTCACCAACTCCATCACAGACATCGTCTCTCCGCATGCCATCGTGTCCACCAACTACACCCTACTGGGAGACCTCAAAACCACCTCGACATCCTACTGGACCCCAGCACCAAATCCCTCCTGGACAACCTCCACAACATTGGATTCTGCCAGATCGTGACCGAACCCAAGCACTCAGCAGGACACACCCTTGACCCCCTCTTCATAACAGGAAACTCCATCACCTTCAGCCACACCACCGAACTCCCATGGACTGACCATCCATTTGTCCACTTCACCTTCAGAACTCCCACCATCCACAGACACCAGCACCTGCTCCCACAAAGAAACTGGATCAGAATCACGGACAACAAGCTAACCTCATCACTCAGCAACTCCACCCCAACCATCGCGGAAACCGATGATGCCAACCGTGCAGCCCGAACCCTGCACAGATGGATCTCCAACAGCGCTAACACCATAGCCCCCCTCAAGAAAAACACCCACTTCAAGAAAGCTAGATGGTTTACCACCAAACTTCGAGAGTCCAGGCGCACTTGCCGCTGCCTCAAAAAGGCCTGGAGGAACACTAAATCTGCTGAAGCCCACAACAACTTCAGAGCCGCCACCAACGCCCACCACCAACTCATCAGAAAAACGAGGAAAAAAGCGATTGAAGACAGAATCTCCACTCTTGCACAAAACAGCAAAGAACTCTTCAACATCATCAAGGAGTTCGCCCAACCCACTAGCGAGTCCACCAACATCCCTGCCTCACAAGACTTCTGCAACAAACTCAGCACCTGTTTCCACCAGAATATCAAGAGCATCTACGACAACTTCAACAAAGACAACCAACACACTGAACCCTCACCAACCACCCCGACACCCTAAAGCCAGCGATCAACAACTGGAAAGCCCTCACCACTGAAGACACACTGAAGATGATGAAGACAATCCACTCCGGGCCCCCACGGACCTCTGCCCCCACCACATTTTCAACAGAGCCTCCGACACCATCGCACCCATGCTCTGCCACACCATCAACCGCTCCCTGGCAACCGCCTCGTTCCCTGATGACTTAAAACACGCTGAATTCAACCCCCTCCTGAAGAAACCCTTGGCGGACCCCACCGACCTCAAAAACTACAGACCCATCTCCCTGCTCCCTTTCTCATTGAAAGTCATCAAGAAAGCCATCAACAGCCAACTCGCCACATTCATCGAAGAGCACAACATCCTCGACTCCTTCCAATCCGGCTTCAGAAAAAACCACAGTACGGTCACCGCCCTCCTTGCCGCAACAGACGACATCCGTACCTTAATGGACAAAGGAGAAACAGCAGCCCTCATCCTCCTCGACCTCTCAGCGGCGTTAGACACAGTCTCTCACTGCACCCTAATATGCAGACTCCACGACGCTGGGATCCAAGACAAGGCCTTCGACTGGATCCGCTCCTTCCTCTCTGGCAGAACACAGCTGGCCAGACTCCCCCCTTTCATCTCGGACCCTACACCTACCACCTGCGGAGTCGCCCAGGGGTCCTCCCTGAGCCCTACGCTCTTCATCGTCTACATGGCTCAGCTCGCCCCCATCATCAGAACGTACAGACTCAACATTGTGTCATACGCAGACGACACCCAACTCATCTTCTCCCTATCCAACAAACCCAACACCGCCAGACACAACTTTCGAGAAGGCAAGGAAGATGTCTGCAAATGGATGAAAAACAGTTGCCTACAACTAAACACCAACGACAGTGGTCCATAGACAGCTTCTTAATATCTTGAGTGATAAATATAGACTGAATAGATTATATATTCTTTGTCCAGCTGTACAGGACTTTAATATTCAATAAGTACATAGAAAAACATTCATGAAAAATCAAGTGGGACACAACCAGAGTCCTACTACCACATTTGGACAAACAACAGTTAAGGGAAAGGAGGTTCAGGCAACAGGAAGTCTTTGAACATAAAAATTGAGTAGGCTTAGATAGCATGGAGACACCATTGCCAGTAAGGCTGTACAGTGTGTTTAACATGCATATGGTGTACAATTAGTCGACGGCGTTTCAATCCCTAATTCAAAATATGGGGATCATCCTCAGGACAATAAATATTTCATGCCTGTATACATTGTGCCCTAGATAGACCATATTTATTTGTCTAAGAGCATTTAGCATTAATTTACAGGAAAAGGCTTAGCAGAGTAAGCTCCAGAATACTCGGTTCCTCGTGGGTAATTTAAAAGAAGGGTTTTCTCGGGAAATCACATTAAGTGCTCAATGGCATGTAGCCACTAGCAGTGGTAGTTTCAATGCACAACCAAGGGAATCTCAAAAAACACAGTTGATGGACAGAATGTAGAACAATGTCATACATTCACCCCAGTACAAGGATCTGGGCCTAAATCCATAATTTTTTTTGCACTCCACACCACCCAGGGTTACACACTGGCTGTATGCAAATCAGCTCTGACCCTGTGCCTCATGGGAACAGTCCAGTCCGAACTACCAAGCCATGTCTTTCCCAGACCGGAATCAAGCATCCAAGGACCGGTTTCTGGCTATCAGCCTTCATCAGCCTGGATAGCTTGACTCCAGTGGTGTGGAGAGCCTGGGACTCACGTCTGAGCATACCCAGCCCACTCGGGGTGAAAATTGCAAAAAACACAGTTGATGGACAGAATGTAGAACAATGTCATACATTCACCCCAGTACAAGGATCTGGGCCTAAATCCATAATTTTTTTGCACTCCACACCACCCAGGGTTAGACACAGGCTGTATGCAAATCAGCTCTGACCCTGTGCCTCATGAGAACAGTCCAGTCCGAACTACCAAGCCATATCTTTCCCAGACCGGAATCAAGCATCCAAGGACCGGTTTCTGGCTATCAGCCTTCATCAGCCTGGATAGTTTGACTCCAGTGGTGTGGAGAGCCTGGGACTCACGTCTGAGCATACCCAGCGCACTCGGGGTGAAAATTGCAAAAAACACAGTTGATGGAGAGAATGTAGAACAATGTCATACATTCACCCCAGTACAAGGATCTGGGCCTAAATCCATCATTTTTTTGCACTCCACACCACCCAGGGTTAGACACTGGCTGTATGCAAATCAGCTCTGACCCTGTGCCTCATGGGAACAGTCCAGTCCGAACTACCAAGCCATGTCTTTCCCAGACTGGAATCAAGCATCCAAGGACCGGTTTCTGGCTATCAGCCTTCATCAGCCTGGATAGCTTGACTCCAGTGGTGTGGAGAGCCTGGGACTCACGTCTGAGCATACCCAGCCCACTCGGGGTGAAAATTGCAAAAAACACAGTTGATGGACAGAACGCAGAACAATGTCATACATTCACCCCAGTACAAGGATCTGGGCCTAAATCCATCATTTTTTTGCACTCCACACCACCCAGGGTTAGACACTGGCTGTATGCAAATCAGCTCTGACCCTGTGCCTCATGGGAACAGTCCAGTCCGAACTACCAAGCCATGTCTTTCCCAGACCGGAATCAAGCATCCAAGGACCGGTTTCTGGCTATCAGCCTTCATCAGCCTGGATAGCTTGACTCCAGTGGTGTGGAGAGCCTGGGACTCACGTCTGAGCATACCCAGCCCACTCGGGGTGAAAATTGCAAAAAACACAGTTGATGGACAGAATGTAAAACAATGTCATACATTCACCCCAGTACAAGGATCTGGGCCTAAATCCATCATTTTTTTGCACTCCACACCACCCAGGGTTAGACACTGGCTGTATGCAAATTAGCTCTGATCCTGTGCCTCATGGGAACAGTCCAGTCCGAACTACCAAGCCATGTCTTCCCAGACCGGAATCAAGCATCCAAGGACCGGTTTCTGGCTATCAGCCTTCATCAGCCTGGATAGCTTGACTCCAGTGGTGTGGAGAGCCTGGGACTCATGTCTGAGCACGTCTTGATTTGCTCAAACGCTCCGGCCATCATCCCCTTTTGTATCGCTTTGTTCGCCCTAAGTGTGGCAGGGTATGCTCAGACATGAGTCCCTTGCTCACTTGGCCACTGGATTCAAGATAGCCTGGCTGATGAGGATTATGAATCCGAAACCGGTCCCAGGATGTTTGTTTCCGGTCCATGGAAGACATGGCCTGGCAGTTCGGGCTGGACTGTTCCCATGTGGCACAGGGTCAGACTGATTTGCATATAGCCATGTCTGAAATGGGGTGGCTGAGTGGGCTAAAGAATGGTGATGGATTAAACCCAGATCAGTTGACTAGGGGTGAGTGTTTGATTTGCTCACACGCTCCGTCCATCATCCCCTTTTGTATCGCTTTGTTCGCCCTAAGTGTGGCAGGGTATGCTCAGACATGAGTCCCTTGCTCACTTGGCCACTGGATTCAAGATAGCCTGGCTGATGAGGATTATGAATCCAAAACCGGTCCCAGGATGCTTGTTTCCGGTGCATGGAAGACATGGCTTGGCAGTTTGGGCTGAACTGTTCCCATGAGGCACAGGGTCAGACTGATTTGCATATAGCCAGGTCTGAAATGGGGTTGCTGAGTGAGCTAAAGAATGGTGATGGATTAAACCCTGATCAGTTGACTGGGGGTGAGTGTTTGATTTGCTCAAACACTCCGTCCATCATCCCCTTTTGTATCACCAAGAGAATCTTGACGCTTGCGGCGGTGGTTTCAGGGCGCGACTGAGGGAATCTCGGCGCCAGACCTGGTAATGGGATCCTGGGACACGATGACCCTGTGGCTATTTGTGGAACACGAATAGCCACAGAGTCATTGGGTACCATCACTCACGCCCTGGTCACCAGCAGGCTCAACTACGGAAATGTACTCTATGCCGGAATAATCAAAATCCTCACTCGCAAACTACAGAACTTCCAAAATGGCACTGCAAGAATGGTTTTCAGCCTGCCAAGACACTGCCACATCTCTCAGCACCTGCGAACTCTCCACTGGCTCCCCATCGAAGCTAGAGTCACCTTCAAGATGCTAAACCACGCTCACAAGGCCCTCCACGACACCGGACCAGCATACCTGAACAGCCGAATCAACTTCCACGCACCCCAAAGGACCCTTCGATCAGCCCAGCTCTCCTGCGCCATGGTCCCCGCACCAGAAAGACCAGATCAGGAGGCCCATCCTTCTCCTTCCGCGCGGCCAGAACCTGGAATTACCTTCCGCTTCACCTCAGACAGATAACATCGCTCCCCATCTTCGCAAGAAACCTCAAAACATGGCTCTTCGACAGAACCCCTCCTTTAGGGACTGGAACCTGTGAACCCCCCCCACACACCCCTGCCCTTGAGACCCTTACGGATGAGTAGTCACGCTTCACAAACACCAGATTTTATTTGAAAAAATAAGTTCTCATAGAACTAGAAATTGGTCAATCTCAGATTCAGCATTTTCCAGGTTCAGGTGCTGAGGTGAACCCCACAAAATATTTATTTGGATTTGAAACACGTTGACCTTTATACAACCTTTCAAGTGTTCAGGCCAGTTTCCTTTTATTGTTACATCTTGATTTGTTAAAAAAGAAATGGGCAGTTGTATTTTGGTGTCCTGAACATCACACTGCTTGGTCTTTGCCCTGATTGAATAATCAATGGTTGTAATCATTAGAAAATAATGTTGGGCTTTTTTTCTACCTTTTCTACATGTTTTTTCAGTTAATGTTCCTTTTTATTGTTGCACTTTGTTTGTCCGGGAGCTAGAGATAATGTATTGATGTACAGAAGTTAAAAACTGTGGTGTTTTAAAAATGTGTTGTCCAAAGTCTTGTCTTTTGTTGTCAGATAACTGTGAAGTCAAAGTATTTGTCTATGATTTATATGTGGTTTATGTTAATAATTGAGTAATGTGGTGTTGTGTCGAACAATATGTTTTTTTCAAAAAGAAATTGATGGATTTGATACATCATTTGTTATGAAAATAAAAGAATGATTTGATCATTAGATTACAACGAGTCTAACGTGTGATCTGGTAAAAGAATTGTGGATTGACTATCAGTATTGGCATTTCCTCTTGTTTGTAATCATTGAATATATTGGCCTAGCCTTACTGATTCAGGGCCAAAACCCTCTTCTGTTTAGCACTTTCTAAAAGTGGCATTTTAAGACACACAATTTCAAAACCACCTATCCTAAAAGAGGTGCTTTTAAATCCTGAGCTTAGAGAGCCCAAATCCCAAACATCTAGCTCGTCCCAATTGAAAACTGCACTTGCAAAATGTTACAAGGCAGCTCCAATAATAACCTATAGGATGGCTAGTAATTGCAATAGTGAAAAACGAAATGGGCAGTATTTCACTATCAGGACATGTTAAACACACCAGTACATGTCCTACCTTTCACAATCACTGCACCCTGCCCATTGGAGTGCCATGGGCCTATGCTGGAGGTGCGTTACATTAGTAAAAGGGAAGATTTGGGCCTGGAAATTAGGTGCACTTGGTAGGTCTACAGGCAGTTAAAAACTGCACTCACAGACACTGCAATGGCAGGCCTAAGACAGGTTTACAGGGCTACTCATGTGGGTGGCACAACCAGTACTGCTGGCCCATTTGTAGCAATTGATTTACAGGCCCTGGGCATACACAGTGCAATTTACTAGGGACTTAGTAGTAAATCAAATATGACAATCAAGAATAACCAATCATGATTATAATTTACTCAGGGAGCACTTGGACTTTAGCACTGATCAGCAGTGGTAAAGTACCCAGAGTACACAAACCAGCAAAAACGAAATCCAGCATATTATCCAAAATACAGGAGGCAGAGGCAAAAAGATAGGGGTAGCAATGCAAGGATGCTAGGTCTAACAACTGCATAAAATGACAACTTGAAAATCTGCGATGGAATACATGATGACATTGGTACAAGGGTAGAGGAAAACATAGTATTTACATTCGCCCAAGGAATAGTAGAAATGTATAGTAGTCCTAAAAGTAAAGAGGGGAGATTTTGACTAATATTTTATGTTTGTGTACCACAGAAAAGACACCAAAGAGGAATGGCTTTAAAGGAGCTTTTTAAAGGACTGTTTGACTATTTGTCCCAATCTGCACAATGACAAACAAAGCAAAACCAATAAGTCTGGCTTTCCTATAGTGCAAGGATAGACAGACAACACAAAGTTCAAGTTCAAGTTCGAGTATTTATATAGCGCACTACTCACCCAGAGGGTCTCAAGGCGCTTGGGGAGGGGGTTCATTATTTGTCGAATAGCCAGGTTTTAAGTTCTTTTCTGAATGAGATGTGGGTCTGAGTAATACGGAGGTGAGAGAGGAGTGAGTTCCAGGTCTTGGCAGCCAAGAAGGAGAAGGATCTGCCGCCCATGGTGGATTTTCGGATGCGCGGGACAGTGGCGAGGGCTTGATTGGACGATCTTAGTTGGCGGGTGGGTTTGTAGAAGGATAGTTGAGTGTTGAGGCATTCGGGTCCTAGGTTGTGGAGGGCCTTGTGTGCGTGGGTGAGAAGACGGAACGTAATTCTCTTATTGACGGGAAGCCAGTGGAGGTCCTTTAGGTGTCCGGTGATGTGATCTCGGCAAGGGATGTCCAATATGAGTCTCGCTGGTGAGTTTTGGATGCGTTGGAGTTTTTTCTGTAATTTTGCTGTGATTCCGGCGTATAGTGTGTTACCATAATCCAGCCGACTCGTGACCAGTGCGTGGGTCACAGTCTTTCTTGTTTCGAGGGGGATCCAGCGGAAGATCTTTTTGAGGATGCGAAGTACGTTGAAGCAGGAGGATGCGACTGAGTTAACTTGTCTGGACATCGAGAGAGAGGAGTCTAGGATGAAGCCAAGGTTACGTGCGTGGTCTGTGGGAGTGGGTGCTGTGCCCAGCGTGGAAGGCCACCAGGAGTCGTCCCAGGCAGAGAGTGAGGATCCTAGGATGAGTACTTCAGTTTTGTCTGAATTGAGTTTCAGGCGGCTCTGTTTCATCCATTCGGCTACTTTTTTCATGCCTTCGTGAAGATTGGTTTTGGCGGTGTTCGGATCTTTGGTGAGGGAAAGAATTAATTGGGTGTCGTCGGCATAAGAGATGATGTTGAGGTTGTGTTGGCGTGCGATGGATGCGAGTGGGCTCATGTAAACGTTGAAGAGGGTAGGACTGAGTGATGACCCTTGTGGTACTCCGCATATGACTTCTGTGGCTTCTGAGTTGAATGGGGGAAGTCGGACTCTTTGAGTTCTCCCGGCTAGGAACGAGATGATCCAGTCCAGGGCTTTTCCTTGTATGCCGATGTTGCTGAGGCGTTGTATAAGGGTGCTGTGGCAGACCGTGTCGAAAGCGGCGGAGAGGTCGAGTAGAATGAGGGCCGCAGTTTCACCGTTATCCAGTAGTGTTCGGATGTCGTCAGTCGCTGCGATGAGGGCGGTTTCGGTGCTGTGTTTGGCTCGAAATTCGGATTGAGATGGATCGAGGGAGTTGTTGGATTCAAGGAAGGCGGCGAGCTGGTTGTTGACGGCTTTCTCAATGACTGGGAGGAGGGATATGGGTCGGTAGTTTTTAAGTTCAGAGGGGTCTGCTGTGGGTTTCTTCAAGAGGGCGCTGAGTTCGGCGTGTTTCCAGCTTTCTGGAAAGGTGGCAGAGTTGAGCGAGCGGTTGATGACATCACGAAGATGGGGTGCGATGATGGAGTCAGCTTTGTTGAAGATGTGGTGGGGGCAGGGGTCGGTTGGCGACCCAGAATGGATTGAGTTCATTAGGCGGATGGTGTCTTCGGTGGTTATTGTGTTCCAGGCGCTGAGGTAGTTAGTTGGTGGAGTGGTATCTGAGGGGTGTGGGGGGGGTTGATCGTTGGGAGTGTTCTCGAAGCTGTTGTGGATGTCGGCGATTTTGTTGTAGAAGAAGGAGGATAACGCGTTGCAGAGGTTTTGGGAGGGGGTGATGTCGTTAGATGCTGCGGTGGGGTTGGTGAATTCTTTGACGATGTTGAAAAGTTCCTTGCTGTTGTGGGTGTTGTTGTCGAGACGATCTTTGATTGCTGATTTCTTGGCGGATCGAATCAGTTGGTGGTGGTTGCGGGTGGCTGCCTTGAGGGTGGCCATGTTGTCGGTGGTTGGGTTTTTTCTCCATGTTTTCTCCAGGATGCGGCATAGCTTTTTGGATTGTTTGAGATCATCATTGAACCAGGAAGCCTTTTTGTTGGCTGATTTGATCTGGTGCTTTTTCAGGGGTGCTAATTCGTCCGCACTGTGGGTGATCCATTGCTTGAGATCGGTGGCCGCTTGGTTAGGGTCCAATGAGAGGGTGGGAGGATTTTTTTTGAGTGATGAGAGGAGTTGGTCAGAGGTGATTTTGTTCCAGTATCTCCGAGGGATGGGTTGTGGGCGGTTGTGGTTCTGGGTCGTTTTGTAGCTGAAGTGAACACAGCTGTGGTCCGTCCAATGGAGAACAAGACAAGACGGAGGTGCTGTTTTTCAATCAAACTGTCCCGTGGTCGCCTTCCATCTGGTGGCCACAGGAACTTAACCCCCCTCCTATTCCGGTAAAAGTGGCTCGCAATCTTGGAGTCCAATTTGACAATGATCTATCTTTTAAAACTCACATCCAGAAAGTCACCTCAGCATGCTTCGGGAAACTTCACATGATAAAGAAAATTTCCCCCTTCCTCCCGACGGAAGCGCTGAAGACTGTGATACATGCCCTGATCACTTCGCATTTGGATTATGCGAATGGCCTGTTTGTGGGACTACCAGCGTACCTCCTCCATAGGCTGCAGATTGTGCAGAACGCCGCTGCTAGGTTGATCTGCAAAGTCCCTTATCGACATTCTATCTCCCCCCACTTGAAGAAATTACATTGGCTCCCGATCACGGCCCGTGTCAAGTTTAAGGCCCTGGTCCTTGCTTTTAGGGCTCTCAACGGAAAAGGCCCAAAATATTTGAAGCAAAGATTAAAACCAGTCCACTCCTCCCTTAACCTCAGGTCTAACCATCTGCATCTTCTACTTACCCCTAGATTTCGTCTAGTAAGAAAGGGTGGCAGAGCATTTGCGGTGGTGGTGTCAAAACTCTGGAACTCACTCCCCATCAGCCTTCGGCTCATTGACGTCGAGTCTCAATTCAGGGGCAAACTGAAAACCTTTCTCTTTGCGGGTCAATACAAATTTCTCTCCCCTGAGCTGCATTCCTCAGCGCCGGGACACCCCCGTTGGGGGTAGCTGTGCGCTTAATAAATGTCTGAATAATAATAATAATAATAACTGTGGTGCGATCGAAGGAAATGTGCTTGCTGGAGGTGAAGATAGGGTCGAGCGTGTGTCCGGCTACATGAGTGGGGGTGTCCACAAGTTGTTTGAGTCCGATGTTGGCCAGGTTATCCAGAAGGGTGGAGGTGTTGATGTCGTGTTTCTTTTCAAGGTGGAAGTTGAGGTCTCCCAGCAGAACGTAGTTCTCGGAGGTGAGGGCATGTGGGCTGACGAAGTCGGTGATGTCATCGCTGAATTGAGTGCGGGTTCCTGGAGGCCTGTAGATGAGGGTGCCTCTGAGTGTGGTCCTGAGGTCGGTGTGAATCTGAAAGTGGAGATGTTCGGCGGTTGCAAGATTGTCGTCGGAGCTGGTCGTGAGTTTGATGGTGTTCCTATGGATGATGGCGATGCCGCCTCCTGTTTTGCCTCCTCCTGTTTGGTTGGAGCGGTCTTTGCGGATAATCTTGTAGTCGTCCGGTATGGCTATGGCGATGTCGGGTGCTGATGATGTGTTCATCCATGTTTCTGTGAGGAAGGCGATGTCATGTGACGTTGTGTCGAGTAGGTCCCAGAGTTCGGTAGCGTGTTTGTGGACCGAGCGAGTGTTAAGCAGGATGCACTTCAGGTGGATAGAGTCGGAGCTGTGTGTGGAGGAAGTGGATTTGGCGAGGGTTCTGAAGCAGTTGAACTTGCAGGAGAGGCAGGCGAATGGGCCGTGGGTACGGCCTGGGATGGCTTCGCAGCATTGTGGTGTGCGTCCGGCGTTGAGGGCGAGGAGAGTTGCGGCCGCGTATGTGTATCTAGTGGGCTGGGTACGGCGGGGGCCAGGGGGTCTGGCGCTGGGTAGCGGTCCAGGCACGGACGGGCGTAGACGGGCATACCTTTGGCGCACCTTCGGCGCGACTGGGGCGCGGCCGCTGCGCGTGAACGCTGCGCGCAATATCAACTGACATATGTGGATAGTGGAAGGGGAGGGGCGAGGGAGGGTCAGCTGGGAAGGCGGGAGCGGGGTGGAGACCAGGGCAGGGCGACACAACAACAACAATAATAAAATGGCCGGCGGCCTTAGACGGATCGAGCAGATGCACTATTGTCACTAGAAAAGCAGAAAACAATGCTTAAGCGGTAGTACACAGCGCAATACGGCGAAGGTAAAGCAATGTAAGGCAGCAATGAGATTCGTCAATATCACTCAGAGCAGGCAGCGGAGATGAGCTACGATACCAGTCACTGAGGCGAGGCAGGTCGGGGAGCAGCGTGGGGGAGCGACCGTGTCTGCAGGGAGCAGGACGTTCACAGCGCGTTACAGTTTGAGCTCCGTAGGTAGAATTTAGTGGGAGGGAGGGTCAGCTGGGAAGGCGGGAGCAGGGTGGAGACCAGGGCAGGGCGACACAACAACAACAATAATAAAATGGCCGGCGGCCTTAGACGGATCGAGCAGATGCACTATTGTCACTAGAAAAGCAGAAAACAATGCTTAAGCGGTAGTACACAGCGCAATACGGCGAAGGTAAAGCAATGTAAGGCAGCAATGAGATTCGTCAATATCACTCAGAGCAGGCAGCGGAGATGAGCTACGATACCAGTCACTGAGGCGAGGCAGGTCGGGGAGCAGCGTGGGGGAGCGACCGTGTCTGCAGGGAGCAGGACGTTCACAGCGCGTTACAGTTTGAGCTCCGTAGGTAGAATTTAGTGGGAGGGAGGGTCAGCTGGGAAGGCGGGAGCGGGGTGGAGACCAGGGCAGGGTGACACAACAACAACAATAATAAAATGGCCGGCGGCCTTAGACGGATCGAGCAGATGCACTATTGTCGCTAGAAAAGCAGAAAACAATGCTTAAGCGGTAGTACACAGCGCAATACGGCGAAGGTAAAGCAATGTAAGGCAGCAATGAGATTCGTCAATATCACTCAGAGCAGGCAGCGGAGATGAGCAACGATACCAGTCACTGAGGCGAGGCAGGTCGGGGAGCAGCGTTGGGGAGCGACCGTGTCTGCAGGGAGCAGGACGTTCACAGCGCGTTACAGTTTGAGCTCCGTAGGTAGAATTTCGTGGGAGGGAGGGTCAGCTGGGAAGGCGGGAGCGGGGTGGAGACCAGGGCAGGGCGACACAACAACAACAATAATAAAATGGCCGGCGGCCTTAGACGGATCGAGCAGATGCACTATTGTCACTAGAAAAGCAGAAAACAATGCTTAAGCGGTAGTACACAGCGCAATACGGCGAAGGTAAAGCAATGTAAGGCAGCAATGAGATTCGTCAATATCACTCAGAGCAGGCAGCGGAGATGAGCTACGATACCAGTCACTGAGGCGAGGCAGGTCGGGGAGCAGCGTGGGGGAGCGACCGTGTCTGCAGGGAGCAGGACGTTCACAGCGCGTTACAGTTTGAGCTCCGTAGGTAGAATTTAGTGGGAGGGAGGGTCAGCTGGGAAGGCGGGAGCGGGGTGGAGACCAGGGCAGGGCGACACAACAACAACAATAATAAAATGGCCGGCGGCCTTAGACGGATCGAGCAGATGCACTATTGTCACTAGAAAAGTAGAAAACAATGCTTAAGCGGTAGTACACAGCGCAATACGGCGAAGGTAAAGCAATGTAAGGCAGCAATGATATTCGTCAATATAACTCAGAGCAGGCAGCGGAGATGAGCTACGATACCAGTCACTGAGGCGAGGCAGGTCGGGGAGCAGCGTTGGGGAGCGACCGTGTCTGCAGGGAGCAGGACGTTCACAGCGCGTTACAGTTTGAGCTCCGTAGGTAGAATTTTGTGGGAGGGAGGGTCAGCTGGGAAGGCGGGAGCGGGGTGGAGACCAGGGCAGGGCGACACAACAACAACAATAATAAAATGGCCGGCGGCCTTAGACGTATCGAGCAGATGCACTATTGTCACTAGAAAAGCAGAAAACAATGCTTAAGCGGTAGTAGACAGCGCAATACGGCGAAGGTAAAGCAATGTAAGGCAGCAATGAGATTCGTCAATATCACTCAGAGCAGGCAGCGGAGATGAGCTACGATACCAGTCACTGAGGCGAGGCAGGTCGGGGAGCAGCGTGGGGGAGCGACCGTGTCTGCAGGGAGCAGGACGTTCACAGCGCGTTACAGTTTGAGCTCCGTAGGTAGAATTTAGTGGGAGGGAGGGTCAGCTGGGAAGGCGGGAGCGGGGTGGAGACCAGGGCAGGGCGACACAACAACAACAATAATAAAATGGCCGGCGGCCTTAGACGGATCGAGCAGATGCACTATTGTCACTAGAAAAGTAGAAAACAATGCTTAAGCGGTAGTACACAGCGCAATACGGCGAAGGTAAAGCAATGTAAGGCAGCAATGATATTCGTCAATATCACTCAGAGCAGGCAGCGGAGATGAGCTACGATACCAGTCACTGAGACGAGGCAGGGCGGGGAGCAGCGTGGGGGAGCGACCGTGTCTTCAGGGAACAGGACGTTCACAGCGCGTTACAGTTTGAGCTCCGTAGGTAGAATTTAGTGGGAGGGAGGGTCAGCTGAGAAGGCGGGAGCGGGGTGGAGACCAGGGCACGGCGACACAACAACAACAATATTAAAATGGCCGGCGGCCTTAGACGGATCGAGCAGATGCACTATTGTCACTAGAAAAGCAGAAAACAATGCTTAAGCGGTAGTACACAGCGCAATACGGCGAAGGTAAAGCAATGTAAGGCAGCAATGAGATTCGTCAATATCACTCAGAGCAGGCAGCGGAGATGAGCTACGATACCAGTCACTGAGGCGAGGCAGGTCGGGGAGCAGCGTGGGGGAGCGACCATGTCTGCAGGGAGCAGGACGTTCACAGCGCGTTACAGTTTGAGCTCCGTAGGTAGAATTTAGTGGGAGGGAGGGTGAGCTGGGAAGGCGGGAGCGGGGTGGAGACCAGGGCAGGGCGACACAACAACAACAATATTAAAATGGCCGGCGGCCTTAGACGGATCGAGCAGATGCACTATTGTCACTAGAAAAGCAGAAAACAATGCTTAAGCGGTAGTACACAGCGCAATACGGCGAAGGTAAAGCAATGTAAGGCAGCAATGAGATTCGTCAATATCACTCAGAGCAGGCAGCGGAGATGAGCTACGATACCAGTCACTGAGGCGAGGCAGGTCAGGGAGCAGCGTGGGGGAGCGACCGTGTCTGCAGGGAGCAGGACGTTCACAGCGCGTTACAGTTTGAGCTCCGTAGGTAGAACTTAGTGGGAGGGAGGGTCAGCTGGGAAGGCGGGAGCGGGGTGGAGACCAGGGCAGGGCGATACAACAACAACAATAATAAAATGGCCGGCGGCCTTAGACGGATCGAGCAGATGCACGATTATCACTAGAAGAGCAGAAAACCATGCTTAAGCGGTAGTACACAGCGCAATACGGTGAAGGTAAAGCAATGTAAGGCAGCAATGAGATTCGTCAATATCACTCAGAGCAGGCAGCGGAGATGAGCTACGATACCAGTCACTGAGGCGAGGCAGGTCGGGGAGCAGCGTGGGGGAGCGACCGTGTCTGCAGGGAGCAGGACGTTCACAGCGCGTTACAGTTTGAGCTCCGTAGGTAGAATTTAGTGGGAGGGAGGGTCAGCTGGGAAGGCGGGAGCGGGGTGGAGACCAGGGCAGGGCGATACAACAACAACAATAATAAAATGGCCGGCGGCCTTAGACGGATCGAGCAGATGCACGATTATCACTAGAAGAGCAGAAAACCATGCTTAAGCGGTAGTACACAGCGCAATACGGCGAAGGTAAAGCAATGTAAGGCAGCAATGAGATTCGTCAATATCACTCAGAGCAGGCAGCGGAGATGAGCTACGATACCAGTCACTGAGGCGAGGCAGGTCGGGGAGCAGCGTGGGGGAGCGACCGTGTCTGCAGGGAGCAGGACGTTCACAGCGCGTTACAGTTTGAGCTCCGTAGGTAGAATTTAGTGGGAGGGAGGGTGAGCTGGGAAGGCGGGAGCGGGGTGGAGACCAGGGCAGGGCGACACAACAACAACAATATTAAAATGGCCGGCGGCCTTAGACGGATCGAGCAGATGCACTATTGTCACTAGAAAAGCAGAAAACAATGCTTAAGCGGTAGTACACAGCGCAATACGGCGAAGGTAAAGCAATGTAAGGCAGCAATGAGATTCGTCAATATCACTCAGAGCAGGCAGCGGAGATGAGCTACGATACCAGTCACTGAGGCGAGGCAGGTCAGGGAGCAGCGTGGGGGAGCGACCGTGTCTGCAGGGAGCAGGACGTTCACAGCGCGTTACAGTTTGAGCTCCGTAGGTAGAACTTAGTGGGAGGGAGGGTCAGCTGGGAAGGCGGGAGCGGGGTGGAGACCAGGGCAGGGCGATACAACAACAACAATAATAAAATGGCCGGCGGCCTTAGACGGATCGAGCAGATGCACGATTATCACTAGAAGAGCAGAAAACCATGCTTAAGCGGTAGTACACAGCGCAATACGGTGAAGGTAAAGCAATGTAAGGCAGCAATGAGATTCGTCAATATCACTCAGAGCAGGCAGCGGAGATGAGCTACGATACCAGTCATAGAGGCGAGGCAGGTCGGGGAGCAGCGTGGGGGAGCGACCGTGTCTGCAGGGTGCAGGACATTCACAGCGCGTTACAGTTTGAGCTCCGTAGTTAAAATTTAGTGGGAGTAAGGGTCAGCTGGGAAGGCGGGAGCGGGGTGGAGACCAGGGCAGGGCGACACAACAACAACAATAATAAAATGGCCGGCGGCCTTAGACGGATCGAGCAGATGCACTATTGTCACTAGAAAAGCAGAAAACAATGCTTAAGCGGTAGTACACAGCGCAATACGGTGAAGGTAAAGCAATGTAAGGCAGCAATGAGATTCGTCAATATCACTCAGAGCAGGCAGCGGAGATGAGCTACGATACCAGTCACTGAGGCGAGGCAGGTCGGGGAGCAGCGTGGGGGAGCGACCGTGTCTGCAGGGAGCAGGACGTTCACAGCGCGTTACAGTTTGAGCTCCGTAGGTAGAATTTAGTGGGAGGGAGGGTCAGCTGGGAAGGCGGGAGCGGGGTGGAGACCAGGGCAGGGCGACACAACAACAACAATAATAAAATGGCCGGCGGCCTTAGACGGATCGAGCAGATGCACTATTGTCACTAGAAAAGCAGAAAACAATGCTTAAGCGGTAGTACACAGCGCAATACGGCGAAGGTAAAGCAATGTAAGGCAGCAATGAGATTCGTCAATATCACTCAGAGCAGGCAGCGGAGATGAGCTACGATACCAGTCACTGAGGCGAGGCAGGTCAGGGAGCAGCGTGGGGGAGCGACCGTGTCTGCAGGGAGCAGGACGTTCACAGCGCGTTACAGTTTGAGCTCCGTAGGTAGAACTTAGTGGGAGGGAGGGTCAGCTGGGAAGGCGGGAGCGGGGTGGAGACCAGGGCAGGGCGACACAACAACAACAATAATAAAATGGCCGGCGGCCTTAGACGGATCGAGCAGATGCACGATTATCACTAGAAGAGCAGAAAACCATGCTTAAGCGGTAGTACACAGCGCAATACGGTGAAGGTAAAGCAATGTAAGGCAGCAATGAGATTCCTCAATATCACTCAGAGCAGGCAGCGGAGATGAGCTACGATACCAGTCACTGAGGCGAGGCAGGTCGGGGAGCAGCGTGGGGGAGCGACCGTGTCTGCAGGGAGCAGGACGTTCACCACAGGTAGGTGAGCACAGACAACCATGAAAACGGGATACATGCCATGATATATGTACACAGAACACAGAGTGGTCCACAGGCAAGCAGCCAACATGCGTACATGCACCATACAACCATTACAAACCTGTGCACTTGTGTGTGTGTACATTCTCTGCACATGCATCTCAACCTGAAGTGTTGTTTGTCAGTGCATACACTATGCAGAAGCTAGACCTATTAACTTTGCAAATACTTGTGTATCAAGTGAATAATGTACCATTTTTACGAGCTGTAAATAAATGGTGATAATTAGCATTGCAGGATTTATCAAAAAAATGCCTCTGCCCCCCTGGCATGAAAAGGTGCAATTATTTGGCAAAGTTTCCAGCATTTTTCCACCGTTTGGTGGCAAAAATCAGGCCTAACAAAACACTGAGCGCCCTTCCCTAAACTCCTCCTATCCTGACGTGCTAAATCATATACAGGCGGACGGGTCTGAAGTTGCTTAAGCAGATCAAAATAGCCCTAGGCTTAAAAGCAGCTTGCCCCGCTCTAGCAGATTGCAGTTTAAACGGAAATAGGTGTGCCCGCTGGACTTCTTGTTCCCAATTCCAAATTGATAGCTCCAGAAAGGACTCAGTGAATAGGTGCAACATGAATTTCCGAATGTCCTGCCCCTCGCTTGCCTCCGTTATGTCCAAAATGCTCAAGTTGTTACGCCGAAGACGGTTCTCAAGATTGACAAGTTTCCATTACGTGTCCTCCTTGTGTGCCTGTATAGCCTCAGTTATAGATCTCTGGGCTGCCAGCTCATCCTCAAGGGTAGATTTCCGCGCCTCTGCTTCATTAATCCTTTCCGCGACTTTGGTACAAGACTTAGCGATTCGCCTAACAGTGTTCTGCAATTTGCGACAGGCACCCTGTGTTTTCTGGCTTTCCATATGAGTCTCAGTTCTATGATCCATTATACCTTGATAAATTACAGCCAGGGAAGTCTCTTCATCACGTTTTTCGAATGGAATTTTTCCTGTAGCATTAGAGGTGGCCTCATTATACAGCACCAACCCTAATGGAAGAGAGTGAACCCATAACAAAGTGGTTATATCCTCTGTTTGTCCCATCATTTCTATGGGTACCTGTTTTATACATACAGTCATCGAATCGATGTCCGAATTGCCACTGATATCCTTCTCAAGCTGCATACTACTCAGCTCGCTGCCACCACTACTTGGTGATTCACCTCCTGAACTTGTTCTAGAGCCCACATTAACATAATCGTCTGATGAATCAGAGGGTCAGAAATTGAAACATTTGTTTTCCCAACTGACTTTCTTTCCCGACATCCCGATGATTACCAGAAGAGTTTGACCCTCCCCCTATAGCCTTTGGTGTTCCTCCATCTGCAAATAAACTCAGAGGAAGTACCGATTGTACATCGATTATTGGTTCCCGGTGCTCAGTGTGCCGCTTGGAGATGTCATTAATGCTTCCAAGGTATGGTGAGGATATACTTTTCCACCATTCTCGACATATTGCCAGTCAATCCCTTTTCTTGGAGTTCCAGTTAGGTTCACTTTGACTGGACTTCTCCAATAGTCTCTGACCCTCCTGAGCACAACTGTCAGCCAGAAACATTTTTGCCAAAGAGCAATCACTACTCTGAGCTTGTAAAAAGAGTCAGGAGCTGCTGCATAGACGCCTGACCCGGCGGATGCCATCTTGCCTCCAACTGGTGTTAATTAAATGTGAAGTTGCAAAACATCTCAAGTTTAGATTTGCTCATTAGCACCGTACAATACCTCAAAGTGAAGATATGAACATGCACTTGACAAATTCTTGTGTACAAGAAAGATATCTTCTGTATTAGAGTGTACACAATGACAACCAGCAAACATGCTATGTGAAAATGTGACCTACTCCTCTGTAAATTACAACTGAAGGATAAACAACAGGAAAGGGAATGGGGCCTTCCCAACAGAGCAAACGTGGTCTACTAATCTGAATTGATGCACCAATTTCATGAAAACCTCCTCTGCTTCCTCAAACATTGCCTAAAGCTGTAAAAACAGGTCTTGCTTACTGAGTGAACAGACCTGAGCACATTCAAAGTTAAATGCAGAAAATTGCTAGAGCAGGGCGCTTTAATTAACCAAGATACTGAGGCTGGGCTTAGCCATCCTCTGGGGCAGCGAACGTGCAAGTACAGGCTCACATAGGGAGAAATCATTTGCCAGTCCATCAGCAGTACCTTTCACCTCAAATGGCGTCCACTGCCTGTCTCCCTTAAAGAACCATGCTCTCACTGAAAGCAGGGGGATAGAAACAGGTGAACAGAGAAATAGGATGCCATGAGTGTCCACCTTTTTTCAAAAAGGATTACCTGGCCACCAGTTTTGGAACTGCTAATTACTCATGCAGATTTGGAAATACAACGCATCACGTCATTGCGTTTTACTTTCACAGTTGTATTGATTCAACTTGATTTGAAACATCCTTTCATTTTTTTCTAAGCATGAAAAGAATACAAATGTCATTCATATATACATTCCTCATGAATAAATGTTAATAAACACATAAAAAACTGAACAATTCAATAACTTAAACATGACGACAATCAATTAAAATCTAACGATTAAATC
This sequence comes from Lissotriton helveticus, assembly GCF_964261635.1. Classification (NCBI taxonomy): domain Eukaryota; kingdom Metazoa; phylum Chordata; class Amphibia; order Caudata; family Salamandridae; genus Lissotriton; species Lissotriton helveticus. The sequence goes on from NC_136057.1 coordinate 1,533,960,101, forward strand.
AAACAATTACACCAGTCGGTGCTTCAAACAATGCCTGTAAGCGCTATGACATTAAGTATTGTTCAGTTCGTTGAGCGCTTCAAACAGGTATACTGCGGGGACAACTTTCTCTGGCAGTGATTTGCTCTCGGGGTATGTTTCATGTAGTGGCACCCTCTCTAAAGCTTCAATTAATGTGGATCCCTCGCAGGCAAAATATTAGCATGCCGACGCGTTTCCAATCCCCCTCTGCCTCAGGGGATTATCATCAGGGCTTAGACCACGGTGTAATCTTATCTTCTTTGCTGAAATTCAATCTCCTAATAGTATCCTCTTAGACACTGGAGTCTTTGTGTTTACTTGCGATGACTCCCAGGAACAGTCCAGGAACAGTCCAGCCTGGAATGCCAACCCAGGTCCTTTCGCAAAGCAGCTATTCTAAGTGAGCAGCCCAACGTCGTGCTCATTAGCCACATATTCGTAACTGAACAATGTATAGAAAAAGCCCCTGACAGCACAATTTATAAAGCAGCCCAGTAAAAGCTTTGCTTTCACCCTTGACAACGATATTACTTGTATTATCCTTTTTTACTTTGTAAACCAGGAGTTCTTTGCTGTAGCCCAGCCGCGACCCGAGGGCACAAACCTCTTGGTTGTTATCAGCTTCTGACAATATTTGAATCCTTCCTTAAATCAGCTGAAGACAGGCACCTCGATGTGTGCCAACTGAATTGTGCATGCATAACAAGCCATGGGCTGTATTTAAGCCTGAGTAACACTCGTCCGAGGGCAGGACCTTCCTCCTTCTGTAAGGTTCCCCATACCGGTCCTTCGTTGAAATCCCTGATGCCTTGCTCCCTATTCTCGATATGCTGGCTCTTGTTTCCTTTTCACAAGCCAGTTATAAACTCAGGACTCATTCCGTCAGCCTCCACATACCAGTCTCATGAAGCTAGATGGTTGCCAGGAAAAGCAAATCGTTTGGCAGATTTCTAATATAACCTGACATACTTCGCAGTGCTCTCACAACAGGATACACATTACTGAGAGTTTTTTTTTTAACATGCCGCCCCATGCTTTTCATACAAATTACACAGAGGATTTTTACCCCCGAACCTCACCACTTTTACGTACGAACATGGACTGGACCGGGAATACTCAAAAACCGGTCTGCCACCAGCGAACTACAAGGAAAGCATCCCAAAATATTGAAGCATGCAAGCCTTCTGTTATGTTGGCCGGTGACCTGGAGGACAATATGGTAGTGGCTAGGAAAGGGGCCTAGGGGCAAGATAATGAAACTCGGGACACAGTGGCTTGGTGGTTAACAGACCCGCCTCCATAGCCCAACTGGCGTACATGAGTGCGGAGCGTACTTTTATTAAAGTCAGGTCACATGACCTTCCACGTTACGTGCATGCCCGTTACGTCATGCGCACAACCCTACATTCCTCCCCAACAAACATCAAAACAACTTTAGCATTGAATTTTAACACTGGATCAGTTATTAATCTACACATCCCAGGGCCATCATTATCATCTTCAGTCACAACCAAAACAAGAACAGTCTTACGTGAGATAGTCCTTCAATCAGCATGATGGTTCAGGATTTCTTCACAGGCTGTACTGGGACAGGCCCGACTTCGGACCTCAGTATCTTCAGCACGAGACATGGACTCACAGTGACCAGCCGCTGGCCGGTCTGGAGAGAAGTCCAGCCCTGCTCTGCGACCACCACTCTGCAGAGAAGAGGAAGGATCGCCTGATTCACCAGCTTCCTCTCGCGGAGCGATCTCCGTCCCGTCCACTTGACCTTCCCCATCGACTGACAGGGTACCATCATCGACCTCAGGAGAACCCAGGGACGATGCCGGCGCCTCCCCGTGATACTTCTTAAAGCGAGATACGTTTCGTGCAACAGTCTCTCAGTCACGGGTTGCGATGATCCTTGTTCCTTTAACATTAACCACAGTCCAAGTCTCCTTTTCATATGGCAGCCGAAACTTGCCAGTGGCAAAACGATTCCGGAACAGCACCAAGTCCCTTTTTTCAAACTGTTGATGCTTGGCTTTCCTTCATTTACTGACTTGGGAATGGGCCTCCCGACGTTGGGCATCAATCCGGGGGTCATCTGGTGTTTCCAGCTGGCAGTGTGGGTGGTGAGGTATGGAGTCCGTGATTACCCGGCCCATGTGCAGATGAGCAGGCGCAACACCCGTGGTGGTGTGGGGCGTCTGATGGTAACTCCTGAGAAAGGTGAAAATAGCCAGTTCTATGGACTGTCGCTTGTCATGAGCAATTCAAATTACTTTATTTCGAGTCCTCATAAACCTATCAGCTTCACTGTTGGCTTGGGGCCATCGGGGAGTAATACGGTGGTGGTGAATGCCAAGATTGTCGAGGTATGCAGCCAGTTCCTGCCCCTGGGAGAGAGGCCCATTGTCAGTTCGCATTTCTCGGATGAGGCCGTGGGCCACTATAATTTTTTTAATCTTCGGTATCGCCTCTGGGAGAAGCTATGGTTTCAACTTCAGGATACTTTGAGAGTTCATCAATGGCCACGAATGTATGACGACCGTCGGGCAGACTACCAAAGTCTAGACTGACACAGGACCACGAAGACCTCAGCGAGGTTCCGGAAGGATGGGTGCAGGACGTGGCATCTCTCCCGCCACTTGACATGACGAGCAAGAACGTGCAGTAGCCTCCATCAGTTCATCCATCAACGGGAACCACACCTTGGTTCGGAGACGGGACTTAGTCTTTACCATGCCTTGATGCTCTATGTGGGCAAATTGAACACACCGGTCCGTCAAGGATGTGGGTATCACCAGCCAATGACCCCTCAGCAAACACCCCGTAGTGTCTTCAGTTAGTTCCTCCCTGACATGATAGAGGCTTTCCATGATCCGCTGGGCAGGTATGGTCAATATCTTCCACTCCTCCTTAGCTTTGTGCCAATTGCCAGTCTGGAGAGCCACCTTGGCTCGTTGCAGGCAGTCATCTTGGGGAGTTGCGTCTGCAAGATCACCCATGGATAAGGGAATTGGACATGAGCGGGCCACAACACATCGGACATACTCTTCGTAATCAGCCGCTTCCTCCATTTCTTGGGCTGTCGCTGCTCTGGGGTGCCAGGATAAGTAGTCCACAGGATTGTGGGATCCTGGCTGATATTCTACCTTGCAGTTATAATTTTGAAGTTGCAACATCCACTTCTCAATCCTGGGAGGAGGTTTGGTGGAAGTACCAGAAAACAGAGCCACGAGTGGTTTGTGGTCTGTGGTCACCACGAACGGCTTGCCATAGACATACAGGTGAAAGTGACGACACCCCCAATGAATTTCAATGGCTTCCTTCTCAGTTTGAGAATATCTCTGTTCAGTCTCGGTAAGGGAACGGCTTGCGAAAGCCACAGGGGTCCAATCATCTTCCTGACATAGTCTCTGCAACAGCACAGCTCCTAAACCCTGGGGTCCTGCATCCACCGCTATCTGGGTCATCTTCCTCGGGTCGAAGAAGGCAAGCGTTGTGGCTTCGGAGAGTGCACTCTTGATGTCCCTGAAGGCTTTGGCTTGTTCCGGACCCCACTTCCACGGGTGGGAGTTCTTGGTAAGTTCGCTCAGCGGTATGGTCAGAGTGGTGAGTCAGCCGCAATAATTTACCATACCAAGGAAGCTGCGGACTTTGGTCACACTAGCAGGGGTGGCAGTGTCCTTGATGTCTCTGACTTTTTCTGGATCCGGGTTGACTCCTTCTGTGGAAAAGGTATAGCCAAAGAATTGCCGTTTTTTCTTCAGGAATTCACACTTCTCCCAGTGCAGGGTGAGTCCCGCATCCCGCAGTCTCCGAAGTACTTGAGTGAGACGAGCATTGTGTTCAGGAAGTAACTTTGCATGGACCATGATGTCGTCACTAACGTTGATGATGCCGGGGATGTCCATGATTAGTTCATTTATAAAGTCCTCATTCTACAAAACATGCTCTTAATTCAAGAATGTAACCCTGGTCAGACTGATTATTACAGCCCAGTAAGAAAGGAAAAGAAACCCGGTCTCTTCTCACTGAAGGGTGGGTGGATTTGACCCCGGTACTACTTCCTACAAGACTAATCAGAAATAACCAGGGCTCCTCATCTTTTATAGGCCTTTCACACTTAGCCCTTGCTGGTTTCCAATTGTTTCGGCCATGTGAGCAAATTTGTAATCATTGGACCAGTAAGTGCATACATTTTGTTTCCTGAAACTAAGATTATCCTTAAACAAAAAAAAGTGAAGAGAAAAAGAGAAGAAAAATCTGACAATAAGATTCTGAGAGAAAGATAAATAAATAACTCTAGATGTGTTAATCCCAGATATGAAAATTGGATTAATACAGATTAAGTAGACACCAGAGAGGAGAGGATTACAACTACAAACCAGCTATCCCATAAATCCCAGAATTTTGTTTTTTTAGCCCTTTTGCTTGTCCGATCAAGAGTTGAGATACGATGAACTGAGCTAATCCATTCAAATTTAGTAGGTGGGATGGGTAGAATCCTTTTTACACAGATCTCCCTTCGCGCCAAAAGGATGAGGAGGGTTTCAGTGGTGTCCAGTATGCCTTATGGGCAGTGAAAAGATGATTTATTTTTAGGGGGGCAGCTTTCACATACGACCAAAGAGTAGACATAGATACTTGCCTACAAGTTTTGAGGTCGTCGTCCGGCATGTCCTTCTTCCAGCTCTCTGTGAATGAGTTCAATTTCTTATCTCGACTCTCGATCATTTGCCAGTACCATGCTGCCACTACCTTTCTAGTTGGTCTGGTACAAATCTCTTTTACCAAATCCCGATTCCCAGTTATTTGTTACTTTTGATACCGAGTTATTGGTAAGAGCAGAAAAGCTCTGCCATGGGATTAACTCCTCTTCTACTATCAGTCAATCAATCAATCAGTGACACTTATAAAGCGCGCTACATACCCGTAGGGTCTCAAGGCGCTGGGGGGGGGGGGGTGCCGCTACTGCTCGAACAGCCAGGTCTTCAGCTTCTTCCTGAAGGAGAGGTGGTCTTGGGTCAGGCGCAGGTCGGTCGGGAGGGAGTTCCAGGTCTTGGCGGCCAGGTAGGAGAAGGACCTTCCTCCTGTAGTCGCTCTTCGGATGCGGGGGACGGCGGCGAGGGCGTGGTTGGCTGATCGGAGGTGGCGTTTGGGAGCGTAGAAGTTGACTCGGCTGTTGAGGTAGCTCGGGCCTTGGTCGTGTAGGGCTTTGTGTGCGTGGGTGAGGAGGCGGAAGGTGATTCTTTTGTTGACGGGGAGCCAGTGAAGGTCTCTCAGATGTCCGGAGATGTGGCTAGTTCGCGGGATGTCGAGGATGAGTCTGGCTGAGGCGTTCTGGATCCGCTGGAGTCTCTTCTGGAGCTTGGCGGTGGTACCGGCGTAGAGGGCGTTGCCGTAGTCCAGTCGGCTGGTGACGAGGGCCTGGGTGACGGTCTTCCTGGTCTCGGTGGGGATCCACCAGAAGATCTTCCGTAGCATGCGTAGGATGTTGAAGCACGCCGAGGAGACGTTGTTGACTTGCCTGGTCATGGAGAGGGAGGGGTCCAGGATGAAGCCCAGGTTGCGTGCATGGTCTGTCGGTTTGGGTGCGGTGCCCAGGGCGGGAGGCCACCAGGAGTCGTCCCAGGCGGAGGGTGAGGAGCCCAGGATGAGGACCTCCGTCTTGTCCGAGTTCAGTTTCAGGCGGCTGGTCGTCATCCACTCGGCTACCTCTTTCATCCCTTCGTGTAGGTTGGCTCTGGCGGCGGCGGGGTCGTTGGTCAGGGAGAGGATCAGCTGGGTGTCGTCGGAGATTATGCTGAGGTTGTGTTTGCGTACGATGGCCGCGAGGGGGCTCATGTAGACGTTGAAGAGGGTGGGGCTCAGAGATGATCCTTGGGGGACGCCGCAGATGACTTTGGAGGCCTCTGACTTGTACGGTGGTAGGCGGACTCTCTGTGTTCTTCCGTCGAGGAAGGAGATGATCCATTCCAGCGCCTTGTCCTGGATTCCGATGTTGCTGAGGCGCCGTACTAGGGTGCGGTGGCAGACCGTGTCGAATGCCGCGGAGAGGTCTAGGAGGATGAGGGCCGCTGTTTCTCCATTGTCCATCAGGGCTCGGATGTCATCGGTGGCGGCGATGAGGGCGGTCTCGGTGCTGTGGTTGGCTCGGAAGCCGGACTGTGAGGGGTCGAGGGATCCGTTCATCTCGAGGAAGGCGGCCATCTGCTTGTTGACGGTCTTCTCGATGACTTTGGCTGGAAACGGGAGGAGCGAGATGGGGCGGTAGTTCTTGAGGTCGGTGGGGTCCGCTGTTGGTTTCTTGAGTAGAGCGCTGAGTTCGGCGTGTTTCCAGCTCTCAGGGAAGATGGCGGTGTCGAAGGATGTGTTGATGATGTCTCGCAGGTGGGGTGCGATGACAGCGTCGGCCTTGTTGAAGACGTGGTGAGGGCAGGGGTCGGTTGGTGCTCCGGAGTGGATGGAGTTCATCGTGCGGATGGTGTCTTCGGTGCTGATCGGGGTCCAGGCGTGGAGGGTGGTGGTGGGGGGTGGTTGCTCGGTCACGGTGTGCGTTGGTTGGTTGTTGAAGCTGTTGTGTATGTCCGCGATCTTGTTGTGGAAGTATGAAGCGAGGGAGTTGCAGAGGTCTTGCGACGGGGTGATGTCGTTGTTTCCTGCGCTGGGGTTGGAGAGCTCTTTCACGATGTTGAAGAGTTCCTTGCAGTTGTGTGCGTTGTTGTCCAGCCGGTCCTTGAATGCTGTTTTCTTGGCGGCGCGGATCAGCTGGTGGTGTTTCCGGGTGGCAAGTTTGAAGGAGGTCCTGTTGTCCGGTGTCGGTTCCCTTCTCCAGACTTTCTCGAGGGCTCGGCAATTCTTCTTGGAGCTCTTGAGTTCGTCGGTGAACCATGGGGCCTTCTTGCTGCCGGGTCTGCTAGGCGGGGTCCTCAGTGGGGCGAGTTCGTCCGCGCAGTTGCTGATCCACTTCGTGAGGTTGTCGGCGGCCTGGCTGGGGTTCGCTGAACTGGCGGGAGGGTGCTGGCTCAGGGAAGCGGCGAGCTGGTCGGCTGTGATCTTGTTCCAGCTTCTGCGGGCGGCCTGTTGCTGGTGTTGGTGGCTCGTCGTTCTCTTGAAGGTGAAGTGGACGCAGCAGTGGTCCGTCCATTGAAGCTCTGTGGCGTGGCTGAAGTCGATGTCTGGGCTGGAGGAGAAGACTGCGTCGAGTGTGTGTCCGGCGAGGTGGGTGGGGGTGGACACCAGTTGCTTGAGTCCCAGGTTGGCGAGGTTGTCGAGCAGGGTGCTGGTGTTGCGGTCGCTGTTGTTCTCCAGATGGAAGTTGAGGTCTCCCAGGAGGATGTAGTCGGCGGAGGGGAGGGCATGCGGGCTGACGAAGTCGGCGATGTCCTCGCTGAATTGCGTGCGTGGTCCAGGGGGTCGGTAGATCAGGGTGCCTCTGAGGGTGGTGTTCGGGTTGGTGTGGATCTGGAAATGCAGGTGTTCGGCGCTGGTCAGTGTGTTGTCGGTGCTGGTCGTGAGACGGATGGTGCTCCTGTGGACGATGGCGATGCCTCCTCCCATCTGGTTGGTGTTTCGGTCCCTCCGGACGATCTTGTAGCCCTCTGGGATAGCGATGGCGATGTCGGGAGCTGAAGAGGCGTTCATCCAGGTCTCGGTGAGGAAGGCAACGTCCGGGGCTGTGGCGTCTAGGAGGTTCCAGAGTTCGATGGCGTGTCTGTGGACGGAGCGGGTGTTGAGCAGGATGCACTTCAGGTGGGTGCTGCTGGTGTTCGACTTGGCGGGAGCTGGAGTGAGGCAGGTCCGGATGCAGGTGAACTTGCAGGCGTGGCAGCTGAAAGGTCCGTGGGTACGTCGTGGAGTGGCTTGGTGGCAGTCTGGAAGTCGGCCGGTGTTGAGAGCGGTGAGGGTGGCGGCGGTATTAGTTCTCCCCATCACATTATCCCAGCTCTACGTAGAGGGAGGGTCAAAGCGTCTTGTAAACATGCCGGGGTGCCCGGGGAGTCCCAGATCGGTGATTCTTCATTTTAATAAGGTATACCTAGCAGTGTCCTCACCTGAACCCAAACTTTAGTGACAGCTTTCAGGATCTTCAGTCTAACCTTTTTGAAAAACTTGGGGTGACCACATTTTAAAAGAAAGGAATCAGCTTGTGTGTTATATGTTTGAGTTAAGGCTTTACATAGAGGTGGAAGTGGCTATTGTTTAAGAGTTGACGTGAGTTTTTAAAATGAAAGGCACAGTAATATAAGTATACATCAGTGGTGGTTATACCCCCATTAGGTTTTTCCTCCGAAGTTTTTTCTGGGAAATTCTGGGATTTTTCCTACACCACATAAAAGATGAAAAAAGCCCCTGAGCTTTCCTAAACAAAATTTTGGAAAATTCCAAAGGAAAAGTGTCAAACAAAAAAGTTAATTTTGGTAAAATTGACATTTTCAGAAGGTTAGATCTGCCCACAATAGAGAGTGGGAGAGACTCCCATGCCTGCAACTGCTGTCGCACATTTGTCAGAGTTTTATCGAAATTTATTTGGGTTATTTTCTCTAGATGTTTAATAAATTGCACCCCAAGATACCTTATTTGTTGTTTTTCAAGGTCACTTTTCCTGATTTACAGCATATCCAGACATTTTCCCAAAATTCTCCAGCTGGGACCAAATTTCTGGAAGTGCCTGTTCTACATCCCTTGTCAGAATCATAAGATCATCGGCGTATAAGCCTATTTTCTTTTCACAGCCCATACAACTAAAAGGAGGGATAGTGTGACACGATCTTAATTTAAGTGCCAAAGGCTCGATATATATATTAAAAAGTAAGGGCAAAAGGCGACAGCCCTGTCGGGCTCCGCGTGAAATTATCAGTTGTTTTGTTAAATTTCCATTCACCAGGACCCTAGCAGTGGGATTTTTATAGAGGGCCTTCACTGCTGTTACAAACGTTTCTCCCAAATTAAAGTGTGGGACTGCTTCTAATAAAAAGGGCCAACTGACTGGCTTAGGCCGCAGCGAATGTTAAAACTGCCAAAGGGATCTCATATAGATTTGCCAAATCTATCGCTCCGATAAGGTCTTGGGTTAGTAATTGTCTCCCTCTCATAAAGCCTCTCTGGTCTGGATGTATTATGGAGCCTGCAACTTTATCTAGCCTTATAGTGAGGATTTGGGTGTAGAGTTTGTGGTCGCTTTTTAAGAGTGAAATGAGTCTATAAGATTCACATAATTGTGGGGTTTTATTAGGGAACCTTTAACGGACCCTCCTTAATCCATAGCTAATTCCTAAAATTACTTGAAAGAGGTCAGACCCTGGCCTCGAACCCCACGCTCAATAAAGAAATACCGCCGGCTCCTACCGGGTGAGCTATGCCGTGTACAGCCTTCAACCCCGCGCGCACTTCGAGCTTTTTGTAAACCCCTATCCCGCCGCGTCTCAAGGCCCCCACCTGGCCCCCTAATCAATTCATAATATAGGATGGAGGTGGTGGGATGCACTCCCAATTTATCCAATTCTCTTTTTAATCTGTATATTTATGTGTCTTCATTTCGTCTTTTAGGGGCGTGCATGCTTGTTTAGCGCTCCGCCCAATCCACATTATCAAAATAATATTACTAAAGTGATGACAAATGGCCCTAAATATCAACCTTGTCTGTTTTGCTACGTTGTGAGGCTCCCTAACCCCGGTGCCCACCGCAACTTTCAAATTGCTTCTAGATGAGACCCGCAGCGCCCGAGGCAAGAGGACAATGAGGGTTTCTCCCTTGTGGTCAGTGCTGATATCACTTTCTCGGTGGGGGGGGGGTCGCCTGCACACCTAGGTGACGCACTAAGAGCTTGCCCTACCTCCTCGGATTTCCTGTTGACCCCTCCCACTCCCCTTGACCACATGTCCACTGGCCTGGCCTCTCTCAATTTGAACATTAAAAGCCTGCCTTAGGGACATATGGGCACATGCATCAAGGGTTTTTGCATTCTCAAACGGTGCGAATCGCAAAATTCGTCTGTTTGCGAATGCAAATCCATTTTTTGGGATGCATTAAGCTTTTTGCTTTTTTCGCAATTTAAGAAATCGCAATTTATTTGCGATTTCTTAAATTGCAATTGCATTTAAGAAATCGCAATTTTGCGATTTCTTAAATGCAATGCATGACTTTTTTTAAATTGCGAAATCGCAAATAGGTAGTGTTAAATTACCATGAAGTTAACCTTCATGGTAATTTGCGAAAACTTTCAAAAGTGCACAAAAGTGCATTTTTGAAAGTTTCATTTTACACACACACATGCCCTTGGGGCATGTGTGTGTGAAAAATGTACTTAAAGGTACATTTCATGGGTGCGGGGGGGGGTCCTTTGGACCCCCCCTGCACCCTTGAAATTGCATTCTCATTTTGCGATTCCTTAATTGCGAATCGCAAAATGAGAATGCCTTCACATTAATTCCTATGGGCCTCTAGGCCCATAGGAATCAATGGAAAGGGATTCCTTAATTGCGATTCGCAAATTGTGAATCGCAATTAAGGAAAATTAAGAAATCGCAAAAAAAAAGCGATTTCTTGATGCATAGCCGTTTGCAAATTCTTAATTGCGATTCCTTAATTTTTGCAATTAAGAATTCGCAAATGGAAACATTGATGCATGTGGCCGATAACGCTGTAATTAAAGCCCATTTTGGAAGGCATGGAACACACTGCACAGAATAACTGTTTTAACTGTGTATAGAAGCTGCATAGTAAACTTAACCTTAAACGTAAGGCTCGGTTCTATTTTTCTGATACTGCTGTATGGCAAAAGCGTCACAATTACTTTTGTTATCGGAGCTGGTCCCTGGAAGGTATTACACATCTATATTTCGACATTTAAATTCTTTATTTTTGGCAACTATGGGGTATATTATCAAGGGGGTTTATCTCCGCTTTTTTGGCTTTAAAAGCCAAGAAAGCGGAGATAAAATTATCTCCCTATTACCAAGCTGTCGCTAACACCAGTTAGTGACAGCTAATAGGAGATAGCGACCATCTTGGGCCCCGCTTTGCATGTCAGTGATATTTATCACTAATGACATGCAAAGTGGGCGTGCCAAGATGTTAGCGACTGGAAACAGTCGCTAACATCGCTATCTCCTATTACCAACTTTTGGAGATATTCGCGCTAAGCGCGAATATCTCCAAAAGCTAACACCTGCCCTGAGCAGTTCTTCACCATGTTATCCAATGGGAGGTGGATAACATGGCTAAGAGCATTTGCTCGATAATGCATGAATATCGCTGACTTTTCAGCGATATTCATGCATTGCGGCCGTTTTTTATCGCATTTGCGATAAACCTTGCTAATAGCAAGGTTTATCTGCGATAAAAATCGCCGATGTGCGGCGATAATTTTTGTCTCTAAACAAGTTAGAGACAAAAATTATCGCTAGTTGTTGGTAATATGCCCCTATCTTCGTTACAAACACCTCAGCCATTTCTCTTAGTCAGTTACGTTTGTGGCATTTTCAATTTATGAAGTGAAAATATTTAGTCAAAACTCAGGACGTCTGTGGTCTCTCTCTCCAAAATCCTGACAATTGAATTTGAATTGCCTAAAAACTGTGGATCGTCTTTTTTAACACTTTATGAACCTCTTATTGCCAAAAAGCTTAGTTAAGTTTCAAACATGAGACACGAGGATTAAAGCAACGCGCATTACACAGGCTGGGTACGGGGATTTCAGAAAGTGATTTCCACAAAGAAATGCATGGTAAACACGGCTTTTTATAAAACAATGGGGCATATTATCAAGGGATTTATCTCCGCTTTTTTGGTTTTAAAAGCCAAGAAAGCGGAGATAACATTATCTCCCTATCAGCAACAGGGTGATAACACGCAAATTTGCATGTTAGCACCCTTTTTCTCTACGCTTCCCCTTGCATCTCTAATGAGATGCAAAGGGGGCGTTCCAGAGAAAAATAATAGGAGAAATATTGTTAAGCGACATTTCTCCTATTATCAAGGATTTCACTAACCCTGTTAGTGATAAAAAAGCAGCGCTAACCGTGGTTAGCACTGCTTTTTTTACACCTGGTATTTTCCTGACTTAGCCATGATATCCTATGGAAGGTGGATATCATGGCTAAGTTTGTGAGCCCCTATAATCAAGCTAACGCCAAACTTCGAGAGATTATCGTTGGTTTTCCAGCGATAATCTCTCATTTGGCAGTTAGCGCGAGGATTTTTATCACTTCTGAGATAAACCTTGCTAATAGCAAGTTATCTCTGCGATAATTTCCGGCGATGCTTAGCGTTAAAAAAGTCGTTGCTAAGCATCGTTAGCGATAAATATCGCTAATCGTTGGTAATGTTCCCCGATGTTCGCTTTACATGATTCTATTCCCTAATGTATAAAATTGCACCCCAATTTCTTTTTAGGCGTGGCCACACTCTGTAACCCCTGAAAAGTAGCAGTACACAAAACTCGCTTAATGCTGTGACAGTCTGAACAATAATATGTGTTTCTAATTCCCCTTATTATTTTGTAATGCACAATGAATACATATGGGACGTCTCCTCTCCCAGCATGTATCCTATTCTGAACAGATCCCCTACTGAAAAGTCAGTAAGTACATCTGCCTCCAGGGAATGGGATCACAGTAACAGAGATCGACAGTCTGTAGTGGTGCTTTATGTTGGTATCAGTGGAGCACAGAAACAGGTCATTAATAAGCTACTGTACACGAGATAAGGCAGCCTGAGCAGTGTTTCTGCTCCTACAACCCCTGGCATTCAATCAATACAGACTGATGAACCATGGTGCTTATTTTCGCACACAGGTTCTTTCGTTTGTCAAGCTATTCGGATCCACATTACATAAATAAATCCCAGAGGGGGAGTTCAGCAATCAAAGCATGAGCCTGCATAGGAACTACACAAAACCCCCCTGAAAGGTCGACACATTTTTTATTTTATTTTTATGTGATTCAAGGTAGCAAAACACACAATTTCCAGCCACAAAAATGTATGAATAAATGTAACACATATCAGAACTATAGAATATTTCGTTTTCATATTTACAGTATGAAAATTGAAAGATATTCGTGAAGCGCGCCTTAAAATGGTAAATCTCTAGGTGGTAACAGCTCTCAGGATCGTTTGTACTACCATTTCTAGCACAGTTTGTTGGTGACAGTGCATGAAAACAAACAGTTGTCTAACTTAATATATGGAACATCTTTCCAGGACTGTCAGATTTCCTAGTTTTTGTATCTTAAATCTGTGGATATGGGTTCTTTGAAAGTAGGCTACAGTTGTTCTCCCCGTCCAGAAAGTCTGCTCGATATTGGTTGGTCATGTCTTTAGCCCTTGGCTACAGGGCATGTCATATGCCCAGCAAACACTGTGTCGGCGCAAGGCATGGCCCTCAACCTCGCCTCTGCATTTTGCCTTGTCCCTTAACCCAGTTGGGGACATCTCTGCCTATATATGGGAACTTTAGGTACAAAGAGAGGTCTTTGGCTATACCCCCTGCCTGTTGCTTTGACAAACAAGTCTATAGAGAATGGTTGCTACTCAGTCTGCTCGGAACAAATTGTGTGAACTGTTGTCACTGCCTGCACTAGGTCCCTTGGGCCCAAGATCCACATGCCCTGATTGTCACCCGAGAGCTTTTCATACACATGGCAGACTTAGCATTTGGTTTTACACTGCACCCAGTCCACCCACCCCAACGGTTTGCAGGGCTGTTTTTGTCTCTGGTGCTAAACTGTTTTGCACATTTTCTTCTGGCTATACAAAGACATTTAACATAATTTCACAGGCCATACTTAAATGTCCACATGGAGCCAGCAGCAAGGGTGCAGTGCCAAAGGATTTTGTGAAAGGAAAATGCATTTTAGGGCTGTATTGGGAGCCACAATTAGAGCTGACATATGTTGGCCTACGCTTTGTGGAGAAAGTGAGCTTAGTGTGTGAGCATAATCACTGGAATTTCATGTCAAGACTGGAGGCTCAGACATTGTGCATATATCTTTTACTACTAACTCCTTGCAGCACTTTAAAGTAAAGCATCACCAACTCAAAATCCCAGAATTAGAATCTCTCTCAGTCTATATAACTCTAAACACAGCAGCCATCTTCCTCTTTTATCTGCTGCTCCTTGACAGATAATGTGAAAAGTTAGCCTGGCATATGATGTCCACTAGTTCTAGTGAACACCTTGTACCAGTCTAATCGACCCTTATTGCTGGTGGTTGTAAAGGCAACCTTATAAAAAGCTATCCTAGTGGTAGCATGAACCAGCAGTCTTCAGGCTAAGACTTCAGTAGGCAAGTTAAGCAAGTTGTTTTACCATATATAATCCCTTGAATACCAAATGAATAGACACCACACAAGGTATATATTAAATATATATGTATTTAATCTAAACACAACCCCTCCGCACTCTTTATGAGGTCAGAGGTAAAAATACAATACAAGTCACACAGTTAATATACAACAAGTTGCACAGTATACGTTATGCCCTAGGGGCCTCACAAACCATATACTAAGAAAGTGGTATAAGTACCACGTGATAGTTAGAAAGCAGGCCTAGGGCCTGTAGAATCGATGGGGTTACACTAAACAACCAAAGGTTAGGAAGTAGGAGACCCACGGGAGCCACGTGCATTGTCTAAACACATGCACAGGTTCCAATTGACTTTCTATGGAGTTTGTCAAAGTTACAGTTTAAGGACACTTCCGAATGGACTAGGACGGAAACTGTTTAAACTAGGACACTTCAAGAGTCAAGACCCACGGGAGCACTGGAATACTCATGTTACCTCACCCAGGGAAGCCGGGTGCATGGGTGCCTTTTCGTGTCGGGTCTCGTCATTGTTTTCTATAGAGATCTGCAAAGAAGTGCTGCAGGCGACCAGAGGAAAAGTGTCCGGGTGGATCCAAGGGTGGATCGGAGATGTGAAGAACCTGAAAGCAGAAGGGACAGAGTCTGGGTCACTAGCCAGCGACCAGGAAGGTACCAGGAAGGAACCAGGCGATGTTGGGTGCTTGAAAGTGAAGAAGGTGAGTTTGTCTCTTCAGCCACGAGGTCCAGGAGGCATCGACGATGACCA
Organism: Lissotriton helveticus; assembly: GCF_964261635.1. Lineage (NCBI taxonomy): Eukaryota > Metazoa > Chordata > Amphibia > Caudata > Salamandridae > Lissotriton > Lissotriton helveticus. Next base: position 1,533,975,188 of record NC_136057.1, read on the forward strand.
GGAGCTGGATTCAAGCTGTCCCACAATGGATCTAGATGACTGCAGGATTGGTATCCAGATTGGACCCAACAAGCCTTGGCAACCACAACCCAAGCAGGATGTCAAGATTGGCTCTGTTGCAGACCAGCAAGATCTGTGGAACTTCTCCTTTTAAGGAGAGCTGGAGCAAGCCTGGTGCAACCAGGAAAGTAAAGTAATTTCAAGATGATGTCTTCAGGGGGCTCACTAGCTAATGGGCAAGGAACCAGGAAGACGTGTCAAGCACAAATGTGATCCTTCCAAAGCCATTGCCCTTGAAATCTTGGAGTTAACTCAAGCTGGCCTTGACCAAGGCTTATCATCTGAGAATGAAATTCAATTCCTCAATCAAAAACACCCTCGACTGGCTACGATTTACACCATACCTAAAATTCACAAAAGTATGGTGAACCCTCCTGGACGCCCTATTGTGTCTGGGTGTGGCTCCATCCTCGAGCCACTGGGCAAATACATTGATTTTTTCTTAAAGCCCTTGGCTGAATCCACTCCATCCTACCTACGGGATACCATGCATACTATTAACATCATTGAAAATCTATCCTTTGATCCTAACCACCAAAGACTAGCCACATGTGATGTGGTATCATTGTATACCTGCATCCCCCAACAAGAAGCTCTAACGGTGATAACACAATGTCTTCAACGACGCCCTGCCCCAGTACAAGTTCCATCTGAATTCATCGTGGCCTTATTAAGAATAGCCATGACCAAGAATTTTTTTCTATTCAACAACAAATTCTATCTCCAGACATCCGGGGAAGCCATGGGGGCTCCATTTGCTCCTGATGTGGCCATTCTATACATGGCGGCCTTCGAGGAAGATACTGTCCTAAATCAGGTTAATCCATTCAGAGACCAAGTGAGTCTCTGGATGCGGTACATTGATGATATTCTTCTGATCTGGAATGGCAATCTGGATGAATTATCCTCCTTTTTCACATTGCTGAATCAACAATCCACACATTTGAAATTCACGATCGAATCGGACAATCAGACCATTAACCTTTTGGACATCACCATCTATCAGCAATCAGGAATACTACTTACCACATTGTACCGAAAACCAGCTGAAAGAAACTCGTTGTTACAATACAACAGCCATCATCCACGAGCCCTCCGCGACAATCTGCCCTTTGGGCAATTCCTACGTATCCGGAGGAATTGCTCCAACAAAGAAAATTACTTCACTGAATCAGAGGATCTTGCCAACCGACTACAACAACGAGGTTATCCAAGACGCCAGGTCAAGAAATCACGCAAACGTGCCTGGTTTTACCCAAGGGAAGAATTACTTTCGCCCAAAGACAAACGTGACCAACAAGAGAATAGGATCGTCTGCGTAACTACCTTCAACACCAAGAGTAACAAGATCAAACGCATTATTAACCATCATTGGCAACTGATATCGGACGACGTCAATCAGTCCGAGCCACCCTTACACGCTTTCAAAAAAGCCAAAAGCATCAAGAACTACGTTGTACGGTCTATACTACCGCCACCTGATCAGCCCACTATCACCTCGTTGTGGGATTTGCCCCCAGTAGTAGGCCATTTTAAATGTGGCCACTGTAAAGCTTGTGACTCCGCAATCCAGACTAAAGAATTCCAACATCGCCAACACAAAATCAGGCTAAAGACACACAGCAACTGTAATTCCTCCAATATCATCTATGCTATAACTTGCCCGTGCCAAAAGATCTATATTGGGCAAACTCAACAGAAGGCCAAAGCAAGGATCCTGCAGCATATGAGCAGGATCAGATGCGAGGTCCAGGGTGCACCCTTAGTTGACCACTTTAAGTTGGCAGCACATCCCCAGAGAGCCTGAGATGGGTGGTATTAGAGAAAGCTGTTTTGGGACCCCGTGGGGGCAACATCTCAAGTATTCTTAACACACGCGAACTTAAGTGGATGTACTTCTTTGATTCCATTGACACAGGCCTGAATGAGCAAGACAGCTCTTTTTCACAACTAGCTACATTATCTTGAGGCCCCTCACTACCCATTATGCCAGGTACACTGTGTTTACATTGGTCTTACCCTCTCTGGAATGGTACGCCATATCAGTCATGACTATGGACACACACCAATACCAGCATTAACCAAACTGGCCTTTACCCTCATGTGAGAGTCACGCCATGACGATTATTACAGTGTTATAACTAGCGGTATGGCCTTTACCCCTGTGTTGGAGGTACGCCATACAGATTGTGTTTATTCAACATCATGCATTAATTGTGATTGCTATCGACTGACATTGTGATGTCCCCACTATTTTTCACCTTACATTGATAAGTATTCGATATTCACCACTCTTACATGGCCCCTGCCTGTGATCTGTGTTTTACTGTGCACTTACATGATAATGCTCACCGAGTATTCTTTTATTGACGCTATGCACATTATTACCTCTGTCTAGTGAACACCCATCGTAGACTGTAAAATATGCCTGTGCGCACATTAACTATTAGAATATCCGCAATAACATCAGAGATCATCCTTAGTCTTTTCTCTAGCTTCACACGCCAATCCTGCGTCACGTGGTATGGTTACAAAGGTGATTTTACTATCAGGAAATCCGGCTCGCCATCCTGAGTACGAGCGGCGTTTTTGGTCCCGATTCATTCGGCGTTACGTGAGTATTCTCCAGACTTCTTTCAATAGTCCATAGTCTAAGCTCCCTTCTACTCACGGGCGCCAACAATGATTCCCCGTAATTTTCTTTAACAGATACCACGGAGTCTGATTACCCGCGGATAATAGTTCCGACACCGCATCTCCCTCGGTAAGCCCTCGGCTACATTTAACTTTGCGATGTTGGTCCGGTTTTTCTGTTGTATTAGCACCAAAGAGTGATTAGTTCCCCCGTTTATTTATTTTTCAGACCTAACTGCACGACCTTCATTCAAGCCTCTTTTATAATTCGTGCCTCTGTGAATTCACCTATTGGGTAAGCCCGCTTTATTTAATTCCCAAGCGGTAATCACAGCAATGGTCCTTGTACCACTAATTTTCGGTGATCTGTTTCAGACACGTACTACGTGAAGGGACCCTGTGTGATGTCATTCCTTGACCCTGTGCCAATCTACAAATCAAGGTACCCTTCAATTACCGTTTTTTGTCCTGTTCTAGAGATGGCCACCACTGTTTCTCGCGCCATTTCTCAGATCCTAAAGCTCTATTTAACTCGATATACCGACGCTTCAATACGTCGGCAAGATTTTAATCCATTCCTTAACTGTTTCCACGTACTGCGTTATTCCATAAAAGAACCTCCGCCAGCCGGCGGTAATGTTTGGTTACGCTTGCGGAGTGAATAATTTATACCAAGAGCGATAAGTCCTCAATTGACCTTGTGTGGCTATATTGATCGTACTTAGGGAACTATGATACAGGTCCCTCCCCCATGAATAATTCTTTATTTTATATACAATAACAAGGTTGCCTTCCCCCTATTTGGTCCTGAAGAAGACCCCACAGCAAGGGCACGACTAATCCCTGCGTATCTCTGGGGGTCGAAACGTCGACAACAACCGATTTCATTGTCAACTTCACGCCATCATTTTTACATATATTGTATTATGTGGAGTATGATGTTTTGATTTAAATGCTGAACTAATGGTCCTTTTGTTTTGTATATAATTCGCCAATACAGTTTTGTCAACTGGCTGATTTTACTGTCACTATTTCCTTCCATCACTACATCCGCACCTGATCACCACTTCCCTCCCCCCTACTCCCCCCCGGGGCACTGTACAACCGTTTAGAACTTTTGATCAATTGTTTGTATATTCAGTATACTTAGTCCCATTGTGAATAAAACAATGTGGACCCATTCAGTGTTTGTGTAAAATAATTTTTGATTTGCATATATTATATCACTTTCACACTGGGACCCTCTCCTCCTAGTACCTTTAGAACCCAGGTCCCAGTGACCATGGTTGGGTAATACCCCCCTATTTATACACCACTTCGAGCAGACGCTGGTCTGCGAGGTTTCGCTGTCCTGTGTAATTTAATTACTTCCAGCACACAATGGTAGAAAGAGAACTTCTCTCATATTCTGAGGACTATATTGATAAACTTTTGGAAAATCCTGACAATATCTTCTTTTCCACCAATATTCCAACTATCGACTTTACTTTGAAAGATAAGATATCACGTCTAGAGCGACTGGAGAAGAAATTGGTCCGCACCCGGTGGCATGGCCATCTTCTAACAAGGTATCTCCAGGAGAACATCATCCCTGTGGGATTACAAATCAAGACTGAACCAGCCATTTTTATTGAAGTACCCAAGTTCAAAGAAGGATTTAGTCATATTTCCAATAACTGCTCCCGTCATTGGATGGTTCTAGGTGTTGAAACCGCCGCTGAACAAGTCCAGCTAATCACCGCGGAAATTGAGGCACTGAAAGCCGAGATAGCGGCCGACGCCAACTTCGCCAGCGCTAAAGAAACATTAAGTAACTTGCAGGCATCACTTAAGGACTTTGACCTAACCACCTAGAATCGCAAATTGGAAAAACTAGCCCGTGACATACGTTTGTATGACAAGAAGAAGACGTACCCATACCTACAGGAGGATTATTTCTGCCAGGATAATCAGGGCCAATTTACCTACAGAGGACGTGGATCCTACAGAGGCAGACGAAATTACCAAACCATCTCGGATTCATCTTACAGCTCCGAGGGTGAACAAGAACAAGCGGGCCCTAGCAATCTTTCCAATTATTCTGACTACGGCTATCAACAACACCAATATAATCCTTTTTTAGGACAGCGTCAAGGATCATGGCGCCCTCCCCGTGACAGAGGCACCAACTGGCCAAGAGGCCAGCAACGCGGCCCCCAACAGAACCCGAACAACTGGGATGGAGGACGCGGTCAACCCCAGAAACAAGTGCACATCCAACCCGAACAAGACGGCGAGAGGGTAACCCGCAACAAAACATACCGTTGGTAGACACAACAGAGGCTCTCAGTCCTATTGTGAATATATCCCAACAATCATTAAGTAATGATGAACTTAAAGTACTGAGCAAAGGGTTATCTTATGTCCCTACGCACAAACCTGATAATTTCATTGTGCGCACCGAACTCTTTAAATTCTTCCGCAAGATCCGACTCAAATACTTCTTCCGCAATTCTGAACCACAACCCAATTCATCTGTAACGGGGTTGAGGACACCTTCGACGTTTGTCCCATATGCAAATACAATGTCACACAAAATCTTAGCCTACGAAACGGTGGTGTGGAGAGATGTGCAAGAACTTCTAATTGACAAATTCTACATCAGATATAATACGAGCAAAATGGAAAAGGCGGCACTACAATCACTAGCCCGGAACACCCAAGTTGTGATTAAGCCCGCGGACAAGGGCGGGGCGATTGTTGTTCAAGATGCTTCCGCCTATGAATCTGAAATCCTTCGTCAACTGGATGATGATACTAGTTATCAACTACTGAGGTCTGATCCTTCCAAAGCCATTGCCCTTGAAATCTTGGAGTTAACTCAAGCTGGCCTTGACCAAGGCTTTTTATCTGAGAATGAATTTCAATTCCTCAATCAAAAACACCCTCGACTGGCTATGATTTACACCATACCTAAAATTCACAAAAGTATGGTGAACCCTCCTGGACGCCCTATTGTGTCTGGGTGTGGCTCCATCCTCGAGCCACTGGGCAAATACATTGATTTTTTCTTAAAGCCCTTGGCTGAATCCACTCCATCCTACCTACGGGATACCATGCATACTATTAACATCATTGAAAATATATCCTTAGATCCTCACCACCAAAGACTAGCCACATGTGATGTGGTATCATTGTATACCTGCATCCCTCAACAAGAAGCTGTAACGGTGATAACACGATGTCTTCAACGACGCCCTGCCCCAGTACAAGTTCCATCTGAATTCATCGTGGCCTTATTAAGAATAGCCATGACCAAGAATTTTTTTCTATTCAACAACAAATTCTATCTACAGACATCCGGGGTAGCCATGGGGGCTCCATTTGCTCCCGATGTGGCCATTCTATACATGGCGGCCTTCGAGGAAGATACTGTCCTAAATCAGGTTAATCCATTCAGAGACCAAGTGGGTCTTCCGGATGCGGTACATTGATGATATTCTTCTGATCTGGAATGGCAATCTGGATGAATTATCCTCCTTTTTCACATGGCTGAATCAACAATCCACACATTTGAAATTCACGATCGAATCGGACAATCAGACCATTAACTTTTTGGACATCACCATCTATCAGCAATCAGGAATACTACTTACCACATTTTACCGAAAACCCGTTGAAAGAAACTCGTTGTTACAATACAACAGCCATCATCCACGAGCCCTCCGCGACAATCTGCCCTTTGGGCAATTCCTACGTATCCGGAGGAATTGCTCCAACAAAGAACATTACTTCACTGAATCAGAGGATCTTGCCAACCGACTACAACAACGAGGTTATCCAAGACGCCTGGTCAAGAAATCGCGCAAACGTGCCTGGTTTTACCCAAGGGAAGAATTACTTTCGCCCAAAGACAAACGTGACCAACAAGAGAACAGGATCTTCTGCGTAACTACCTTCAACACCAAGAGTAACAAGATCAAACGCATTATTAACCATCATTGGCAACTGATATCGGACGACGTCAATCAGTCCGAGCCACCCTTACACGCTTTCAAAAAAGCCAAAAGCATCAAGAACTACGTTGTACGGTCTATACTACCGGCACCTGATCAGCCCACTATCACCTCGTTGTGGGATTTGCCCCCAGTAGTAGGCCATTTTAAATGTGGCCACTGTAAAGCTTGTGACTCCGCAATCCAGACTAAAGAATTCCAACATCGCCAACACAAAATCAGGCTAAAGACACACAGCAACTGTAATTCCTCCAATATCATCTATGCTATAACTTGCCCGTGCCAAAAGATCTATATTGGGCAAACTCAACAGAAGGCCAATGAAAGGATCCTGCAGCATATGAGCAGGATCAGATGCGAGGTCCAGGGTGCACCCTTAGTTGACCACTTTAAGTTGGCAGCACATCCCCCAGAGAGCCTGAGATGGGTGGTAATAGAGAAAGCTGTTTTGGGACCCCGTGGGGGCAGCATCTCAAGTATTCTTAACACACGCGAACTTAAGTGGATGTACTTCTTTGAACCATTATGCCAGGTACACTGTGTTTACATTGGTCTTACCCTCTCTGGAGTGGTACGCCATATCAGTCATGACTATGGACACACACCAATACCAGCATTAACCAAACTGGCCTTTACCCTCATGTGAGAGTCACGCCATGACGATTATTACTGTGTTATAGCTAGCGGTATGGCCTTTACCCCTGTGTTGGAGGTACGCCATACAGATTGTGTTTATTCAACATCATGCATTAATTGTGATTGCTATCGACTGACATTGTGATGTCCCCACTATTTTTCACCTTACATTGATAAGTATTCGATATTCACCACTCTTACATGGACCCCTGCCTGTGGTCTGTGTTTTACTGTGCACTTACATGATATTGCTCACCGAGTATTCTTTTATTGACGCTATGCACATTATTACCTCTGTCTAGTGAACACCCATCGTAGACTGTAAAATATGCCTGTGCGCACATTAACTATTAGGATATCCGCAATAACATCAGAGATCATCCTTAGTCTTTTCTCTAGCTTCACACGCCAATCCTGCGTCACGTGGTATGGTTACCAAGGTGATTTTACTATCAGGAAATCCGGCTCGCCATCGCGAGTACGAGCGGCGTTTTTGGTCCCGATTCATTCGGCGTTACGTGAGTATTCTCCAGACTTCTTTCAATTGTTTATAGTCTAAGCTCCCTTCTACTCACGGGCGCCAACAATGATTCCCTGTAATTTTCTTTAACAGATACCACGGAGTCTGATTACCCGCAGAAAATAGTTCCGACACCGCATCTCCCTCGGTAAGCCCTCGGCTACATTTAACTTTGCGATGTTGGTCCGGTTTTTCTGTTGTATTAGCACCAAAGAGTGATTAGTTCCCCCGTTTATTTATTTTTCAGACCTAACTGGACGACCTTCATTCAAGCCTCTTTTATAATTCGTGCCTCTGTGAATTCACCTATTGGGTAAGCCCGCTTTATTTAATTCCCAAGCGGTAATCACAGCAATGGTCCTTGTACCACTAATTTTCCGTGATCTGTTTCAGACACGTACTACGTGAAGGGACCCTGTGTGATGTCATTCCTTGACCCTGTGCCAATCTACAAATCAAGGTACCCTTCAATTACCGTTTTTTGTCCTGTTCTAGAGATGGCCACCACTGTTTCTCGCGCCATTTCTCAGATCCTAACGCTCTATTTAACTCGATATACCGACGCTTCAATATGTCGGCAAGATTTTAATCCATTCCTTAACTGTTTCCACGTACTGCGTTATTCCATAAAAGAACCTCCGCCAGCCGGCGGTAATATTTGGTTACGCTTGCGGAGTGAATAATTTATACCAAGAGCGATAAGTCCTCAATTGACCTTGTGTGCCTATATTGATCGTACTTAGGGAACTATGATACATGTCCCTCCCCCATGAATAGTTCTTTATTTTATATAAAATAACTAGGTTGCCTGCCCCCTATTTGGTCCTGAAGAAGACCCAACAGCAAGGGCACGACTAATCCCTGCGTATCTCTGAGGGTCGAAACGTCCACAACAACCGATTTCATTGTCAACTTCACGCCACAATTTTTACATATATGGTATTATGTGGAGTATGATGTTTTGATTTAAATGCTGAACTAATGGTCCTTTTGTTTTGTATATAATTCGCCAATACAGTTTTGTCAACTGGCTGATTTTACTATCACTATTTCCTTCCATCACTACATCCGCACCTGATCACCACTTCCCTCCCCACTACTCCCCCCCGGGGCACTGTACAACCGTTTAGAACTTTTGATCAATTGTTTGTATATTCAGTATACTTAGTCCCATTGTGAATAAAACAATGTGGACCCATTCAGTGTTTGTGTAAAATAATTTTTGATTTGCATATATTATATCACTCTCACACTGGGACCCTCTCCTCCTAGTACCTTAAGCACAAATGTGAAGGCAGGGCCCACGGGACACTCACGGAGTTTGTGGGCCTGGGCTTTGGTGCAAATAATGCTCCAGACTGGGGCTTCTCATACCCCAATGCACAACTTACTGAGGCTTCAGGAAGGGAGTGTAGGTAGCAAATTGCAGGATGTTCAAGATGTCCGGTCCCACGTCTCTCGTGTCTGCTACGGGTCTCAGCTTTGCTGTGGATGTGGGACAGAGTCAGAGAAGTCTTGAAGTCTAGTTCTTGAGTGGCAGATTCTTCAGGTCCTGACAGGAGCCTTGAAACTGCAGATTGGCAAAGTTGCTGTTGGTGCCTATTTGCACAGGGTGGTCACTCCTTGACCACAAGGGAGATGTCTTCCATCTTCCAGTTAGAATGGAATGACAAAGGTCCAAGATATCTCTTACAAAGATTTGTCCAGGATAATCTAAAGTTCCAGAAACACAGCTTCTATACTTATACTAAGGATGGGGACTGTTTCAGTTTCAAAATACTTTATTCGGTTAAAAAGACAAAAATAACCATAAAAGTAGCATAAAGAAAATACAGTTTACACGGGAGTCAAGTATTCATTATTTAAAATACATATGTGAAACAAGGAAATTAATTCATTAAGATTGATTTACGACATTTAAAAATGGATTTAAAAAATTCACCCAATGAGGCTACCATAAAAACAGTTTCCATTTTCTGGCACTCTAAAAACGCTAAGCGACATCTTCGTATATTTAAGTCTTTGAGAATAGGGATGATAAGTTTCTTTCGAGAAAAAGTATAACATTTACAAAAAAATAAGATATGAATATCAGACTGTGGGGAGACATCATCACATGGGCAACAGGGTAATTCTTTCAACCAGCAATTCATCACAGGAAAAGACAAGACTCTGAAAATAATATTGAGTCTAAACCGGGTTAAAAGGAAACGTTCATGATTAGACATATATAAGGACAAGTATGGCTGTAATTTCTCTCCGCATAGAATATCCTGGTGTGCAGAGACAGTCTTTTTTCTTGACTCCTCTAAATGTCTTTTGTCCCTAAGATGGGCAATACACATATTTTTCAAATCTCTTTTCGATATGTATGCCATAGTTGGTGGGTCCTCAAAGTATTGAACACAATTTATTTCATTGAGAAAGTTCTTGACATAGCATATCCATTTGGAATAATTGATATTGTCTAATGCTAAAACGTGGGGACTGGAATACCTGACTAGGTCCCTCCTATGGGTGGACCTGAGAAGGTAGTGGTTACACCCCTTTCTCTTTGTCCAGTTTCATGCCAGAGCTGGGGCTGGAGTGCCCCAGCAACTGGTTTGAACTGGGCTATGCATGGAGCACCTTGTGTGCCCCAGGCAGTGTCTAGAAGCATTCACTGAATGCAGCCCTCCCTGCCCCAATACACAAAACCCCTGTCTGTGGAGGTGCTGGCACCTCCCTGGACAGGAAACCTATTGTCCAGGCCTCCCTTGCTGGAGTTTCCCCCAGCAACAGGAGGTCAGACTCGTGTCTGTGGCAGCAGCATCCATTTTGTGATGCTGAGGCTCTGTTTAACTTTAACCGGGTAAAGCAGTAACTTACATGTCTTTTCCCTCTAGAAGGGTGGAATGCTACTCCCGCCACCAGAATTCGCGGGGGGGGGTAGTATTCCAAAGTGTTTGACCCCTTACACAGCATGTTTTGATAAAGCCAAACCAAAGTTGGCATTAACCGCAAGGATTATAATGCACTTAAGAGTATATGGAATGGCTGTATCGTAGAACAGCTATAAAGATATGGTTCTGAAAGCTGCAGAGGGGCTCAGCTCATGCTAGGGCACCCTCTCACATAAAACCAAGCACTCTGCCTCCAGGATTGTCGAGGCCTACTATAGGAGTGGCTTATAGGTGTATATATGTCTATATGTAAAGGTAGATATAGGTATACTATATCTAAGTAAGGGGTGATTACACCACCTTACCCAGGCTGTGTGAACAGACCTGTGGTGTCAGTTTGGAAGGCAAACCAGGGGTGGCACAATACATGCTGCAGCCCCGGTAGGTCTAGGGTGCACCTATGCCCTGGGTACCTATGGTACATTATACAGGAGCTCACAAGGGTGACCCAGTAACCAATCTGGTGTGTACCTAAAGTACATGGAGTCCATGGCGCCGGATAGCGTAAGCGTGATGAGTAATTGAGGCTAGGGCAGGGGTGAAACTTGAAAGCAACGCAGCAGCAGGCTGCAGGCATTGCGGGAACTGGCACTGCGGTGGCAGCTCTGGAATGGATTAGGCCGGGATCAGGATGCCCAACTTTCAAAACTCTACTCCACTTAAGTTTCACATTTAAACCACTTAACAACGAGAGACTTTGAGAATTAGGGAGCCTTCACAGCCACAGAGCACCGAAGAACGATTGGAGTACAGGTGAGGCTCAGTGTGTGACGTCACCCTAAAGCCCCCTGTCCACGCCATCCTGCTCCATTGAGTTCATAGGGGCAACATGTTCTCAGTTCTTACTGATAGAGTTGGCCCGCTCTGCATCAACTCTCACTACATGATTCTGACGGGAGGCAGTGCAGTAAGGAGCAATCTCCACTTACTCACCACTTTCTATGTGGGCATGGTGTCATTGGACCCAATGCCTCTGATGCGTGGGCCTGCAGTCTGCCTTGCGAGTGTCAGTCAAATCTAAGTTTATCTCTAATATCACATAGTCAAAATCTATCAAAATATCTGAAAGTAATGTATATTTTTGTGAGACTCATCTGAACATACCAATCTTAAGTGACTAAATAACTACAATGTGAATAGTTTGCATTAAAAGATGTAATACATTTTGCAGATTCACTTTCTAAAATAGCAGATAAAGGTGGAAATGTAATTAGTTTGTGTATAGTGGCTGAACGCATATTCAGCTTCTGCGCACATAAGAAGCTCTCTATTCCTTGTTTGAAATGAGCAGGGCATTTACACCCACGACATGACAATCTGTCTCTTAGATAGTAGCAGAGCCAAGTCAACAAATCATACTCTAGACTTCTTAGGTCTGTGCATCAAACCCAATAGGAAGGTTTCTGTTGTGTGGACATTCAATCTGTTGGTGAGCACTAAATAGGTCTACTATCGTTTTCCATTATTGAGTTATAGGAGAAGTATTCTCAAAGCATGTGGAAAAATCAGCTTCCATCATTTGCACATATGTAAGAAGTCTGTTACACCAAAATTAATTTTGTGCACACGTTGCAGTGTTATGAATGTTTCTGAGTATGTTGTTATGTTGTATTTATTAGAACCTGCTGTTTCTAAAAACATTTGCAGCAAATCTAGTTACCCATGCCTGTTCAATATTTGTCAGATTTTTCCCTAGGTTGGCAGGGGTGTAGCTTCAGGGGGTGCTTGGGATGTTGCACTGCCCTAATAAATTTATTTTCTGGTAAATAGTTGGTCTCAGGTGCTTTCAGTCGGGTTTGGTGAGGTATCTGTCGGATTTAACCAGGACTAGCAGCTACCATGTTATTGTAATAACTGCACTTTCACAATTGCTTTACTAACCTTCTTGCTTCTTAAATTTGATTGAAAATGCATCATTAGCCCACTAATTTTTCGAAATTATCTCAGGGTTAGAACCCCCCCGAACCTCCCTTTAATTGTTCAGGTGCTCTCCCACAGAAAGTTTACGCGCCACCACTTTCAAACCTCAGCAGCCACCACTGCTCGCTTCTGTTGTGCGCGTTGCATCTATTTGGCGTTTGCTAACAATTCATGGTGGTTGCCCTCGTATATGGCCCTCGTATATTTCCTGAGGGGAGCGGTATAAACACATGCCTAAATAATGGGGTGCGCTTGCACTCCATGCAGGAGGAACTCTTCCGATGCGCCCTTCATGTGGAGGGACATCAGTCGAAAATGGGTAAATTGTGGATTCCACCCAGTTAACTCTGAGACCAGCCACTGCCTCGAATTCTGCTGAAGTCTTAGAGATGGAGGTGAGGTCAGCTGTGAAATCTTGCACATATAGAAGCAAATCATCTGCATATAGTGATAGGCTGTGAATGGTTCCCACCAGCCATATACCCTATTGTCTGCCCTCCTCCCTCAGACGAATCGCCAGTGGCTCCATTGCTAAAGTAAAGAGCAGTGGGGAAAGGGGGCAGCCGTGCCGTGTACCTCTCAACACTGCGAAGGGGGATGATATCTGTCGGCCCAATCTGATTCTGGAGGTGGGTTTTGTTTACAATAGCTTAGTACATGCCCATAGTCGTGGGACCACTTCCATCTTCTGAAGCACCAAGAAGAGGTACAACCATGACAACATATTAAAGGCCTTCTCCAGGTCTAGAATCATGAATGCAGCATGAGGATACCTATCTTGGACCTAGCCCTGAACCTAGAACAGCCGCTGAATGTTGTGGGAGGTGCATCTCCCGGGAGAGAACCTGCAACCCAGTGCACTAGTGTTGGAATAACAGATATATACCGCTCTGCACAATATCTTGCCAAAGATTTTGTAGTCTGCAAAGAGCAGGGCTATTGGCTGTTAGGATGCCAAGCGGCGTGGGTCAAGGTCTGGTTTTAAGAAGGATATTATCAGTGACTCTTGGAGGGACCGCAGGAGCTCTTCCTCCTCCAGTGGCACTTCAAACATGTCCACCAAGCATGGGGCTAGCTATACAGAGAATGTTTGATAAAATTCTAGTGGTAGGCCATCGAGACCAGGGGCTTTTTTTCTAGCTAGAGTGTGTATTGCCAGTGTCACGTCTGTGGACGTGATGGCTGTATCAAGTGCGGCTTTGTCTGTCACTATGCATGGTAGCGGATAGTGAGCTAGGAATTTGTCCACTGCTTCGGAATCCGTATGACTAGAGGCCATGTATAAGCCTGCATAATATGTATAGAAGGCTTGCATTATGTCAGTTTGCAAGCGGACTGTCGTGCCCGCAGCATTTGTCACTTTATTTATGGGCTGCGATGTAGTGTCCTGCCTCACCAACCACGTCAACAATTTGCCTGCTCTGTCCCCCTCTCTGTGTCCCTTAACCGTGTATGCTCTAAAGATGTGTCGCCTGAGATCTGCAAGCAACTCAGCGTATGCTGTTCTCGCATCAGCTACCTGAGCTAACGTCACTCCGTTTTGGTCCACTGCCTGTGACAGTGCTGCCAGCCTCCTTTCTTCCTCTACTCCATGTCGCTTTAGAGTCTTACGTACTCCTGCAATTTTTCAGATACATGTCCCCCTTATTATTGCTTTAAATGCATCCCATTCCAGTTTTCTAGTGGTCACTGTCTTGGTACTTTCCCAGAAATAGTTCTGAATGTGCATTTTCTGTTCATGTCTGAATACCTGATCCTCTAGGTATTTGTGGGGTAGTCGCCAGGTCAGGACTGGGGATATCGGTGGTTGCCAAGTGAGGGTGAGCGTATTTGCATTATGGTCAGACAGGATTCGGTCTAAATGATCTGTGTCCTGGACCTTGGGGATAACATGGGCTGTGGATAAGAATTGGTCTAGACAAACCCTGAGATTATGCAGGATAGAGTGAAATGAGTATAGTTTGGTTGTAGGGTACTTACTGAGCCATGCATCTTCTAGCAGCCAATGAGCAATCCAAGCGTTAAAATGCCTTGCTTGCACAATGGCTGGTGATACTTAGGTGTGGTGGGTATGATTTTTCCAGATTTGAGTCCTGTACACAGTTATAATCCCCCCTAATATCCAAGGGTCATAGTGTATCGGGTCAGAGAGTGGGATAGGGAGTCCCAATATTTCCCTTATTCTGTATTAGGCGCATAAATAGTGCTTATCAGGATTGGCCTACCATTTATTAACCCCTCCAAAGAGGCATATCGATCTTCTATATCAATCTCTCTGTGCAGCTCTTGGAACGAGGTTCCAGGCCGTAGCCAGATAAGCTTTCCATGTGCAAATGCTGAGTACGTGGTTGCAAAGAATGTAACTCGCCATCTTTTATGCAGTTTGTTATGCTCTCCTGCTGTTAAATGTGTTTCTTGGAGCAGCGCTATCTGCACCTTATGTCATTTGATGTAAGCATACACCGCATATCTCTGCGAGCCGTGTGCATACCATGCACATTGAGTGTAAGGATAATGATAAAGCCTTTATGTGCCATTAGGAATTATGAGTGGTGTGTTCCACACTTGCCTAGAGAGCCTCACAAAGATATACTATTCTTTTACACCTGATAGTAGACACTCAGTGTGTGGGTGAATGACAAATGTGGGGATAGAAACTGGGACGGGAGATCCTCCCAATATGTGGGACCTACAACCATGGGTGGCTTGTCAAAACTCTGCATGTCTCTTATACTCTAATGTATTGCAGGTCTGGCCAAGAGCAAGCCTAGATCTGTCCCGTGAGTGGCTTTTGCAGGATCTATGTGTGTGGAAGGGTATAGTGTCAGTTTGTCAAGCTCTATTTGCAATACATTTATGGTCAGCTCTTAATTGCGCATGTGGCAACAATGTGGTGTATGCATATGTTCGGTATCGGGCACAGTTTATATAAGTGTGTCCGCAGTTCTCAGAGTTACTTGCGGAGGGGTCACTGAGCACAGTCGGGATTCAGACCTGTCACTGTCTGCTTCTTCTGAGGTGAAAATATGCGGGCCTCTTTCTTTGTCAGTTGCCAGAGATGGCAGCCCACGCTCTGCTGCAGCCTGTAGAGATTTCCTGTGCTTAGCTATGATTTGCTCCAGGTCTGGGGATCCTGTGGTCTGTGTGCAGGTTCTGGGTTTAAGGTGCTTGCCTACTTTCATGGGGTAGCGACGTCTGTTTTTTGGCAATTGGGATTGGTCATTACATTTTGAAGCTGTGCATGAGTGGTTTTGGCCATTTTCCACCATCCAGTCATAGGCTGCCATGGGATTCGTGAAGGATTGTTGCGCATCCCTTGGGCACGATCTGAAGATGAGCTGGGAATAACAGCGAGTATTAGATGACCTCTTGACGGAGTTGCCACTTGACCTCTAGGAACGGCGATCGTTGACGCTGTACTGCCCGGGAATAGTCTGTGAAAATCATTACTTATCTTCAATGGGAAGGAGCCCATGTTGTCTGGTGGCTCGGAGCACTGTGTCTCTGTTCCTGTAGTGTAGAAACTTCGCTAAGAATGGACGAGGTGGAGATCCCAGGGGTGGGCGACGCGCATGCACCCTGAGTGCTATCTCTATTGAGAAGAAGGGTGTGACATCCCCGACGATGTGAAGGTGCGGATCCAGGTTTCTATGTAGGCTATGTGGTTTGTTTCCTCTACCCCTTTTGGCAGCCTAAGGATGCAAATGTTACACCTTCTAGAGCGGCCTTCAAGACCATCTGTCTGTTCCTCTAGGATCAACACTCGCGTTTGCAGTGTTTGTAACCTTTCTGGTTGCATTTTTGCTATGGGGTTAGGGTGGCAATCTTTTTCTCTACGTCCACTACTTTGTACGCCAGTTTGCGGTGATCATCCCTTAATATTTTGAGGTCTGTGGCAAGGGTGCCAAATTGCTCTTCCATTATGCCATGGGAATTTTTGATGGCAGCCAGTATCTTCTCCATTTTTTCTGACATGGTTAGGACTGATGACACCTCTGCCACTTTGTGTGGATTCTTCGTTGTGTTATTTTAAGTTATAGGTGGTGTCTGGGAGCCATAGTGCGACTGGAACTTCTCCGTACTGAGGCCAAGCGAGTTGTCTCTAGCCTTTTTAAATCTAAACCTATCACTGGGACCTGTTCGTAGCTTGTTCAGGCTTCGGTTACACTGTAGGGGTGTAGTTCATGGACCTTTGAATGTTCCTCCACCACAAGACGTCTGGATAAAGCTTAGTAACAGTGGGGTGGGAAAGCTTGAGAGTCACAGTGAAGTCCTGACTGGTGCTATAGTGCTTGGCCACGCCTCGATGTTGGCACCGAATGCAATGCATTGGTACGTGTTTGCACTTACTCATGTTTCTAATACACGTTGCATCGTCCTACACCAAAGGCAGCTGCAGATCGTAAGTGCCTCTGCGGGCTTACTATGCTAATGTTGCCACTTGGTCCTCCGATAGCGTTGGCGCAGATCCGCTTGGTGGGACCCCCGAGAATCCACTTGGGCCTTCCAGGCCTCAGGGCGCTTGGCTTCAAGCCGAGGGCCCACTTTGCAAGACCCCGGGTAAAGATCTCCTGCCGGGAAACCAGGGGGTGGTTGCTATGCATTCCTTTCAGAGGCATCTCTTTCTGTCTGCCCACTGGCACTGCTTGCTCTGTATGCGGATGTCACACTGGCCACTACTTAATCAGGGCCTTGGGCCTGCACTGGGGTCAACGGGGGAGGGGCCCAAGAAGCCACTCAAAGTGGCCGGGTATCTCTCCCCGCTCAATCCACTGGATATATCCCTGTTGTTCATTCTACTGGGGGGTCGTTTGGCCTGCCCTCGTTGACAGTCCCACCGTAGCTGCTCCGTTCTGGTCACACCTTGATGGTGGAGCCTAAGGGCGCGAACCTGCTCAAGCCTCCTGCATGCACTGGACTCTCTCACACTCTGAACAGCAGTGGGCCATGCGTGCTCCCATGGGAACACCGTTCAAATAATGCCACCAGGTCCTCTGGCAGTGCCGAGTGCGATTCAGCCAGGGGGCTACTGTGTGTTTACTTGGGGCTTCTAGCCCTCGAGAACTCCACCATAGTTATGAGTCCTCTGCTAAAGGCCACTGATGAGGATCTCTGACAGGGAATATGGGATGGACAGCTATGTGCTTCTGGCAGGAGTAGCTCCCACTGTCTGGCTACTAGTGCTGGCTGCTCCATATGCTGATCTCGGGCTGGCCTCTTTCTTAGCTAGAGCCTCGGGCTTGCACTGAGGCAGCAGGGAGGGAGGGGCCCTAGGGTTGGCTCTGTAGCTAGTGCCTACTGCCAGCTGGTGTTCACTCGCACTGACTGGGCCTCCCTCCCCGTGCCTCTCACCTGGTCTATCCTTGTCACTCCATCCACCGTGGCGGGGCTTGGGTCTGCCCCTGCTGATGTTTAACCTGCCACTGTTCCGTGTCCATTTCGTGCGCAGCCGCCACTGGCCAGCCGTCAGCACCACAATGCCAGGGAGATGGCATCTCGAGTGGGGGTCTACGATCATGTTCTCCCATGTTACAGGAGAGTCACTGTGGATGCCGCCTGGCAGTGCCAATGGGTGCCAGGAGACTGCCTGTCTAGGCCGCTCAGCTCATTTCATAGGAGCCGGCACACTCAGCGATCTCTCTGCCGGGAACGGCACTGCTCGCACTCAACAGGCGGCCGCCACCTCTGCCTGGCAAGCAAGCCTCTCTGCCACTGCTTGCGTGTGCTGCCATGTTGGAATCGCTCCATGTTCGCTGCTAACCGGGTTTGGCCCAGCACCACACCCTAGGGGTCCTGGAGGAGATTTTTAAAGTTATCCGCTACATTACCAGGGCCCCATAGCGCTGGTGAACGACCCTTCCAACCCAAATTAAGAGCTCAATTCAGGCCGGGTTGTGGATCCTCAAATAGGCACGACCACCATCTTGGCTGGATTGGCCACGCCCCCGAAGGTTTGGCAAATGTACAAAAAAATAACAGAAAGACTTAAATGTTAATGGGATTTGAGAAGTAAGGAGAAAATAATGAATCACTGACATAACATCGACAGACACACTATCAACCAACATTTTTATTGACACAAAAATATCAACACCCTAATATCGATACCCTACACTTAATAAAAAAATACACTGCTATTGACCCCAAAATAATGTCAACCAAAATTATCGAGTACAGTAATATCAAACACATTATTATCGTTATCTAAAATATCGAATATCCTTAAAAAATATACATGTACAAAATATCGATCACAACAATATAGCAATATTATCGTTTTAAAAAAAATATTGACAACTCAAAAATAGATAAAACACACAAAATTAAATACCATAAATATAGTTAAATAAATAAACATACACTGCATATAAAATACAATCAAATACATAATTTTAGAAAGTAGCAAAACATATCTTAACACATTAAATGATAAATACACTATTAATAACCATTCACATTTTATACTAACATTATATACACACATTATTTCCATCACTTATATTATAATACACATTTAAATAATTCAACATTTGAAGAAAAAAAAATAACTGACTCTTAATTAGCGTTTTCCATATATGGAAAACAACTGCCAAAACAATAAAGATCAACCTATAAAAATAATCAATATTAAAATGAACCAATGAACTTTACCAAACAATTAAATAAACACTATATAAAGAAGGAAAATGTATTCTTACTTTACACCTTAAAACAAACACAATAAGGAACCCAAAATTTCACCGTATTTCTACCAGAAGCAAGGACTTCATTAAAGAAAAAGCTATTGCATTATTCAAAAAGTAAGTAAATTAGCATCTATAAAATAATCTTCAAAAACTAATACTTATCATACTCAAATAATTAATATATATCTTTTTTCACTTTATATCTCCTCAACAATTTGAACCAAGCCATATGCAAATCAGTCTTGACACTGTGCCTCATGGGAAAAGTCCAGCCCGAACTGTCAAGCCCGGTCCTACCTGGACTGGAATGAAGCATCCTAGGACCGGTTTCGGGGTTTCACCCCTCTTCAGCCAGGATAGCTTGATTCCAGTTACATGGAGAGCATGGGACCACCGTCTGGGCACACCCATCCTACATGGGGTGACAACTGCAAAAAGAACAGTTGATGGACAGAATGCAGAACAATGTCATACATTCACCCCAGTACAGAGATCTGGGCCTAAATTCATAATTTTTTTTGCTCACCATGCCATTTCAGTTTGAACCCAGCCATATGCAAATCAGTCTTGACCCTGTGCCTCATGGGAACAGTCCAGCCTGAACTGCCAAGCCAGGTCCTACCTGGACTGGAATCAAGCATCCTAGGACCTGTTTCAGGGGATCACCCCTCTTCAGCCAGGATAGCTTGAGTCCAGTGGCATGGATATCATGGGACCCACGTCTGGGCACAACCCCTCCCACTCGGGGTGACAAATGCAAAAACAACAGTTGATAGACAGAATGCAGAACAATGTCAAACATTCACCCCAGTACAGAGATCTGGGCTTAAATCCATTGTGTTTTTGCTCACCATGCCATTCCAGTTTGAACCCAGCCATATGCAAAATCAGTCTTGACGCTGTGCCTCATGTGAACAGTCCAGCCCAGACTGCTAAGACGGGTGCTACCTGGACTGGAAACAAGCATCCATCATCCCCTTTGGTTTTGCTCTGTTCACCCTAAGTTGACAGGGTATGCCCAGACGTGGGTCCCTTGCTCATTTTACCACTGGATTCAAGCTAGCCTGGCTGATGACGGAAACCGGTCCCAGGGTGCTTGTTTCCTGTCCAGGAAAGACATGGCTTGTCAGTTCGGGCTGGACTGTTCCCATGAGGCACAAGGTCAGACTTATTTGCATATGGCCATGTCTGAACATGCCTCTTGTGTGTAAAAAAGGTCAGAGACCGATCTGAGCAGCAGATGAGGAGAAAGAAGCTCCTGGACACAGGAACTGCACGGGGATTGCGCTCGTGAAAGTGAAGGATGCAGCGGCCTCTATCCAGCATCACAGCTAATTTTCGACGGTAGATATGGGGAGAAAGCACACCTGCCCAGCCTCTACAAAGCTCACGATTGTTTTTGGGCTGATAAATGCTTTATTGAACTTGAGCTTCAACTCGGGAACCTGCTTTATTTATATCTGTAGGTGCTTCCTGTTGAGGTTTAATTTTTGTGACAGGAGCATCGTGCCAGAATGAACCCTGCCCTTATTTATCCAAGAAGACGCCATCATTTTGTTCAATACCTCTACTCAACTGGAGTACTTTCTACTGGCTAATCAGTAAGTGCTACCTCGTTGGGTAAATGTATAGTGCTTTTCCTACACTACAGCTGCGTAAAGTGCCAAAAGAGTTGTCTCCAGTGACCATGTGTGTGTTACTATGCCATCGCGCCGAAGGGCGTAGGGGTCCCTTGAGGGAGCTGGGCGTAAAAAAAAAAAAAATCCGCCCGCTCGCGAATTTGAGAATTTTCGGCAATTTCGCGAGATTGGCGGATTGCGAAATTGCCGAAAATCCGCAAATTGAGCAAGCGTAATCGATTTTTGGCCCATGCTTACCTTTTTTAAAGTTAAAGATCGGGACGATCTCCGCTCCTTTCCATGAGTCTGGGATTGGTTGACCTCTAGCAATTTCATTACAGAGGAGATTAATGTATGGAGCCCAAACATCTATTTCATGTTTAAATAAATCACCCGGGATTTTATCAGGTCCCGGTGCTTTAGACGATTTTATAGCCGCTATTGCCTTTAATGTGTCAGCCATACTAAATTGAAGAGGCATAGCTTGATTGGATGAAAGGAGAGTATCAATATTAGCTAATGAAACTACAGTCGATTGGGTAGTGAGAGCGTATAAGTAGGCAAAATGGTTATACCAGGTCTTAGGATCCAGGTAGAAATCTTGGGCAGGAACATTTGCCTTAGAGCCATTTGCAATGATCCTCCAGAACAAGAACTGGTCACCTCTTTAAGCAGCTGTTCACAAATCCTTCCAGCTTTCATCTTTCCATTTTCTACGTTCACCATTCTGATTTTTTTTATATATATACGTCCCTCATTTACCTAATCAGAGCAATGTTTTTGGTTTCTAGTGCCCTAACTAGATTTTTCTTAGCAGGAGCACAATCTGTGTTGAACCATAGGGTCGACCGCCCTGACATGGAGTTATCTTTAGAGTTCATAGAAACTGGTTTAGTTAAGTAAGGCTTTATACCCTCAATCAGCAATTGGTGAATCTGAGTAATTGTTACACCATTAGAGTGCTCTTCCATGAAATATAAAGCTAAATCAGAAAAAATATTGTAAACATGTATCAGAGGTTCGATCTTACCCAGAATAGATGGCCACTTTAGGGCCCTCCTGTTGTTCGAAAGCTGAGGCTATATCACATCTAATTCCCTGTCCATTTCAGGCAAAAAACGCAGCATAAAATCTTCCCCTGCAAGATCTAAACACAAGGGGAAGTGATCACTTTCTCTTCTGCCGCTATCTACCCTGAATTTTTGGACAAGGCCCCAATGACGGGTACTTATCATAATTTAGTCAATACGAGAAGAGGATGCCCCTCTTGTAAATGTGATTGAAGGTTTAAGATCTAAGGGGGTTCTACCATTACATGCTCTAAATCCATGTTCAATAGTAAAATTAAAAATGTGTAGGGCAAAGGCAGAGAGTTTCACCATTTCCTCTGCCTCCAATGAGGGAGTGCCCATAGCAAGATCTTGTTCTTCAATAACCATATTTACTCCCTGTAGAGGCTCATAACAGCAATTAAAATCACCTCCAAGTAAGATAAGCTCTTTAGATTGTATCTTGTGTAGAGTTTCCTCTAGCTGGGTAATTATTATTGATTCCTTTGAGGATTCCCTGGGTCTTATATATATGTTAAACAAGTAAAACCGGTACTTGTTTGGAAATTTAAAACTAAGTCCCAGGATATCATCAGTAGCAGTTGGAATAATTGCTACTGATGCATTGATGTTATTTCTTATCCAAACTAAGAGGCCTCCGGATGGTCTTCCTCTAACTGATTGCCGCGCCTCTAAGCTGAATGTTCTATAACCAGCTTTAAATAGGGTTCTCTTTCCCAGGTTTCTTGGAAAAGACACATGTCAAAGGAATCAGTGTAAATCTGCCAATCCGGTTCTTGGAGTTTCCTTGAGATCCCTGCTATGTTCCAGGATACAACCTTTATTTGACAGATAGTTAAAGGCAATCTTATACCATCAGGATTATCACATTTATTTATAGAATCTGTAAGTATTTCAGATCAAGGACCAGGGTTTATAAAGTATGCAGACCCTTGTGGTGGTTCACTGTCCTTCTGATTAGTTTCCACAGGCCTATAACCTTCCCCTGGGGAATACATTGTGGGATGTTCAACAGGTTAAAGGACACCATGTACCCGATCTATTGATTGTATTGAATCGGTCACTACAGGGTGCAAATTACAAACTTGTGGTAGTCAATCTATTGCTTCAAGATCACTATAGGCTCTTGAGTCAATTGATTGTTTGAATTCACTGGTTCCCTCAGTTCTACTTTGCCTGATGGTAATTCTTGATTGGAAAAGAGAATGGGATCTTAAATTCATAACAATTAGGTTCTCAGCAATGTCTCTTGACGAAAAGGATACCCTTATAACATCTAGGTTTCCACGACCTTGGGGGATCCTTTCTACATCGATTATATCAGATCTTATTATAGAGAGGCATTGTCTTTCTTTCCTAAACCAGTGTGTAACTTTGGTTATGAGTGAGTCCCTATCTTCTCTGCTGTTCGAGGATAACCCTGGAACATTGGTCAGGAATACATCATACAGTTTTTGCTCATTTCTAGCTGCTGTATAAATGCCCTGGCTTGCTCTGAAATTTCCCCCCGCTTCAACAACTGCACCCCTTCCCGAACTTTGCACCCCCATCGCAGACCTAGATTGATACGGGTGTTCTAAGTTTCTGTTTGCATGACTACTTCGAACCCCATGAGGGAGCATAATAGTTGAATCAGTACTCTTAAGGGGTTCCTGGGGTGTGGTAAGTATCCTAGGCATAAGATTGGTGTTTCCAATAGCGGGATGGATCATGTTTTGGCTTGCAGTAGAGCTTGCCGATATTTTAGGTACCCATTTCCTTATATTAGGGGAATCAGATTTCTTCCCTGCATTGGTTTTTCCCTCTCGGTCAGTGGTTATTGTCCCTAGATCTATTAGTGGGCGATTAATTAATGCCTCAATAATTTTTTTGATAATTAAAACTTCCTCTTGCACAATATTTAGTTTTTCATATAGGTCTTGTACCAGTTTGTGTGTAGGATTAACTATGCTCCTCAGAGCTCCCTCTGTTAAATCCAGGGTTGTTGGTCTGGTTTGAGGTTCTTTTGCTGCAAGAACTACCTGAGCTTCTACCTCGCTATTCGCTAAGGGCAGGTATCTATTTGAACACTCTTGGTTCACTACTTCATTATGTGAAGGGCTATAGCGATCCCTTCCTGAATTGCTGCAATTACTTTTGACTGGTGAGGGAGTTGTACCTGTAGCCCGTCCAGATTTTAATCGAGATTCACTTAGTAATAGGACTGAATCTTTATTGTACGGTTGATGTACAGTAATAGTAGGACAATTGACCTTTGCCATCATCGATTTTGCCTCCCTATTATAATAGGAGGACATTTTATTTTTCCCTTTGGAAGTGCTCCCCTTCTCAGATGAGAGCATACTTTCAACCTCCTCAATTAGCTCATCAATGGTGTCAAGGGTGCAATTATCAGCTGCTGATTTAGCTGGCTTATAGATTTTTGCTATCTTTTTCTTCCCAGTAATCATTTCAGCTGCTTTCCTTTTCCCCATTGTCCTAGCTAGTTGAGTGAAGGTTTCTCCATGAGATGTTTAATCAAAAAACTAGTGAGCGGAATTTAGGATGGAATGAATTCACAAGGTATAATACTTGCAAATGCAATTTTATCCTATTCTACCAATTTTAGCAGGCACTTATTATTATACAATATTACTGTTATCCAACTACTAGCTGTAGCAATCAAGAGTTAAAAACAAACAAATACTAAAATCAATGTAGCTTATAGTTTAAAACATAAAAATGTGAATGAATGATGCTTAAAGTAAAAAACAATGTCTGGTTTCCAGATTGCTTGACAAGAATTGTAAAGATCTAATATATTCTTCTAGAAGTAATAGATCAAGAAAATAAATCTGTTCAGTCTTACCACAAATGTTAAATAAGTCCAAAGTGGGAAAATAGGACCACACTGCCAAGAGATGTGGCTCAGCCCATCCTTTTCTGGGTGCTGCGGGAGGGCAAGGCCGGTTATGAGGCCTCTGTTGCCCTCCGGCAGCGTCACGTTCCCTGCCCCTCGCAGGGGCTCCTGGGGTTTGTAGGACCCCGAGCCGTTCCCCTCATGGCTGCTCCGGTGGCACTATCGGCGTGGGAATGGCGTCTCCGAGGTTCCCAGCAGGTACGAGTGCTTTTGGTGTCTTGGCCGTTCCCCTCACGGTAGGTCTAGCAGTGGTTGTGTCCCGCGCTGCGGGAGGGCTGGGCCGGTTATGAGAGCCTCACTCACCCTCCGGCAGCGTCACGTTCCCTGCACCTCGCTGGGGCTTCTGTGGTTTGTAGAACGCCAAGCCGTTCCCCTCACGGCTGCTCCGGCGGGACTATCGGCATGGGAATGGCGTCTCCGAGGTTCCCAGCAGGTACAAGTGCTTTTGGTGTCTTGGCCGTTCCCCTCGCGGCAGGTCTAGCAGTGGTTTTAAATAATTAATATTGTATTTGTAATGGAAAATATTTTATTGTTCAATATTTATTATTTGGTGACTAATATTTATTAATTAATATTTATTATTATGTTTTTAATAATTATTAATGGGTATTTGTAAATGATGTAGAGTTATTTAAAAATTAAATTATTTATTATTTTAAATACAAAATTATTTATAAGTATGTTATATTTAAATTCTACGCTATCCAACTTTTTCCCTACTTTTTCACTCTCTGGAGTTGGAATAGTAATTTTTACCTCTACGCTATCCAACGCTTTCCCTACTGTTGTACCCTCTGGAGTTGGAATAGTAATTTGTACCCCTACGCTATCCAGCGCTTTCCCTACTGGTGCACCCTCTGGAGTTGGAATAGTAATTTTTACACCTACCCTATCCAACGCTTTCCCTACTCTTGCCCCCTCTGGAGTTGGAATAGTAATTTTTACCCCTACGCTATCCTACGCTTTCCCTACTGAAGCACCCTCTGGATTTGCAATAGTAATTTTTACCCCTACGCTATCCAACGCTTTCCCTACTATTTCACTCTCTGGAGTTGGAATAGTAATTTTTACCCCTACGCTATCCAACACTTTCCCTACTGTTGCCCCCTCTGGAGTTGCAATAGTACTTTTTACACCTACCCTATCCAACGCTTTCCCTACTGTTGCACCCTCTGGAGTCGGAATAGTAATTTTTACCCCTACGATATCCAACGCTTTCCCTACTGCAGCACCCTCTGGAGTTGGAATAGTAATTTTTACCTCTACGCTATCCAACGCTTTCCCTACTGTTTGACTCTCTAGAGTTGGAATAGTTATTTTTACCCCTACGCTATCCAACGCTTTCCCTACTGTTGTCCCCCCTGGAGGTGGAATAGTAATTTTTACCCCTACACTATCCAACGCTTTCCCTACTGTTGCATTTTCTGAAGTTGGAAAAGTAAGTTTAAGTGTTACGCTTTCCAATGTTATCATTACTGTAGTTTTTTAAACTTTGAATAGTAGTTTTCTTTATTTAGCTTTTTAATATTTTTATTATTATTTTTGATAACGTAGTATATTATTAATTTTAAAAATATTGAAAGTATATTTAATTTTTTTAATTTATTAAATACAATTATTTACTTTTTATTTATGTATTGTTTTATGTGTGTAGATGTATTTGTAATTTATGATATTTTGTAATGATTTATGTTATTAAAATAATTATTAAAACGTATTATTAAGTAAGTATATATTATATATTTTATGTATATGTTTAATTAATGTTATATTATCGTATATGTATTATTTATTAATTTTAAACATTATTAAATATTTTTAACTATGTTTATTTGGTTTATAAGAATTATTTACTTTATTTGACACTTTTTTTATTACAAAAAAAACGATATTTTTAATTACGATATTTTTAACATCGATATTTTGGTTTCAATATTTTTGTACCTACCATGTTGTAGATAGGATGTTGATATTCTTGCCTTTGATATTCTAGCGTCGATTTTTCTGTACGTAGATATTTTGTCTGTCGATATTCTGTCAGTGATCCAGTTGTGAATGTCTTTGGTTGGAGAGCTTGTTTGGAGGATCAGGAGACTGGTGGCAGATGGTCTTGGCAAAAGAGCTCAGAGCTCATAAATGGTTTGGAAACAAAGACAGGTTTATTTGCTTTACAAAGTTGTGGAAGCAAGTTAAGGAATTTCAATGTTTTGTTAAATATGGACAGTGTCTCAGCAGTTAGGAGTAAGAAGTTCAAAGAATTTGACTTAGATTGTGAGGAAGATTTGGAATTTTTGTCTGGAGCAAAAGTTTGGATTGCAGGCAGAGTATCTCCCAGGGCAAGACAATTTGGTGGCAGACTGGAATGCAGGAAATCTAAAGGATTACAGGAACTGGAATTTGAATGTTCGGATTTTTCAGAGGATACTTTATGTTTGGAGACCTCTGGAGGTGAACTTATTTGCTTCGAGACTGACTTAACAATTAGCTCATTATTACAGCTGGAGGCCAGATTGTTATGCAGCAGAAGTGGATGCTTCTCAACAGAATTGGAGGTTGATAAAGGGATATGCTTTTCCCTAATTTGCCATGATACAGAGAGTATTGTTGATGGTCAGGAAGCAAATATGTCAGGTAGTTCTGGTGACACCTTTTTGGGCAGGTCATACTTGGTTTCCAGGGCTGTTATAAGCTCCAGAGTCAGAGGACGTGCTTTTAGGGCCAAGAGGGGAGTTGCATCCTTTGGTTGCGGAAGGGGCTTTGAGCCTTCTTGTCTGAAAGATTTCAGGGGGGAAGAACAGTTCACTGGACTTTCACGACAAGCTCTAGACTTACTTGGAGTGTCTTGGGCACCAGGCACTAGGCAGAGATATGTTGGTGCTTGGAAAAGATGGGTGTGTTGGTGTATGGAAAGGGATTCGGATCCCATGGAAGCATCTGCCACAGAGCTGTCTAATTGTTTATCATTTCTTTTTGAAAGAGGTTTGTGTTACAGTACTATAAATTGTTATCTGTCTGCAGTTGCAGCGGGACATAATCTGGCAGGAATATGCTCTATAGGTAGAATTATGTTAGTTTGTAGAGTAATGAAAGGTATTGAGCTACAGAGGCCTCCTAGGTACAATTGCATGTGGGATGTACATTTGATTTTTCAGTTATTTGTGAGTTGGCCCATAAATAGTTTTTTATCACTGAAATAATTGTCTGAGAAGATGGCAACTTTGTTGTGTTTGATCTCTTTCAGTAGAGTTTTTGATGTAAGGGCTTTGGAGGTAGGCAGTAATATTTCAGGTTAAAAGGAGAACGAAGACCATGTCTTCTTCCACTTTTTACCCAAAGTTTGATGATCATTCCAAGTTATGTGTGACGAGATGTATGAGAGTGTACAAAAGGGATGGAGATACTAATTTATTAATTCCATATGTAAAGCTATACAAACCGGTAAGTTTTGTAACTATAGCACATTGGGCGAGGAGGTATATGCTTGAGGCAGGTGTAGATTTGCAAAAATATGGAGTTCATTCAGTGAGAGGAGTAATGATGAGTAAGGTGTTCAAGTCGGGTAAACATTTGGAAGAGATTTTGCAGGTGGATGACTGGTCTAATGCAGATGCCTTTGCAAAGTCGTATTTAAAACTTATGGAACATGTATTGACTGTGGTGTTATCACAGCTTTAAACAAGCATAATGCTAGCCTCCGGTATTGAAATTAAATGTAGATTCTCCAAGTATGTAAAGAGATAATCTGGATTTCATTAAAGACACGGAGGTTAGCTTTATCCCTCCCTCCCTGACCAGGAGAAATAATATAAGGAGGGAGTAGGTAGACTGCTTCATGGAATATTGTGAGATGAGCTATTTTGATATCAAAAAGAACATTATCTATTTAGGTATATATTGTTTTATTTCAGATGTGCAATAGGGAAAGAGAGGAATTTTATGTTCAATTACAAAGCATTTCAAGTTATGGGAATGGAGCAGCTTAAAAAGAGGAAGATGACTACTGTATTGAAAGATATAGAGACTAAGAGACATTCTAATTCTGGAAGTTTTAATTGGTGATGTTTTATTTCAAAGTGCTGCAAGGAGTTGGCATTAAAAGATATATGCATAATGCTAGCCTCCGTTTCTTCAAGAAAATACAGATTCTCTCTTCACATACTTGGAGAGTCTACATTGGCTCTCATAAAAATGCATTTGAACAAAAATATGAAAAAGTAAGACATTTTCCTAAGATGTTTTATCCTATACTTAAAAAAAATGTTTCCTTCCTTCCCAGATTCATCTGCTGCCTCATTATTTCTCTGGAACCCTCGTCTCCTTTTCCTAACCATGATATTTCTATGACTTCTTCTCCAACCCCTGCTTTCTTCTCCTCCCTCTTTATAACTTTCAGTTTCTCCTTCATATACGTGGTATTACTACTATGTTCTTCTTCCTCCCTTCCTCTCTCCTCCTTTTCCCTTTCGTTGCTCCCTTCATTTTCTTCTCTCATTTCCAAGCATGTGTAATTCTCGTTTCACATTCTCTGCTTTCTTTTTTCATTCTTGTTATGCCTTACTATTTCTGCCTTTTTAAACTAGATTATCTTGTCTCTCTTCAACATTCCTTCTCTCCCTTCTTGTCCCCGTATGCCACTTTATATTCTGTTTGTTACCCTTTTCTTCTTTTTGTCCCTGCATCCATTCTGCCTTCACTTCTTTCTTTCCCTCTCTTTATTCTTACAGATAGCGAAACAGCACAAAGCAATAACAAAAGCTAAAGGTGCAGATAAACAACTAAAGACCTCCACCAAGTTTCAATATATTATTTTCTATACATGTGTTTGTCTCATTGCTACTGTGTCTCTAAAATATAGGCATTTCTTCATTATTCTGTTTGTATAGCATACAAACATTACGTTTTTTCAAAGAAAATAAGTAAGCTGAGTCATAAACAAAGTGATTTGCACAAGATCAAACACTTCGGTCGAATGTAGAAGTTGGGATTCCATTCTACCTGATGCTGATATCTGCAACCTAGTCCTTAGAACTCATCATGGCTTTTCACTCTTCTCACATCCCTTCACATACTGAAATAGACATGCTGTACAAATTGCCTGTCTCATGTTTATTGTGGAGTGGAAATGCTCAGAATGTCATTATTCTGCCAAGCCTCAATGTTTTTGCTTGTGAAGACCTTTGAAAAATATATCAAATTTCTTCTTGTCAGCTTATTATCTATGACTTGGTGATCTATAAATCAAGTGAGCACAGGACATTTCCTTTGAAATGCCCGAAAATAAGAAAAACCATATTTTCGTCCCTAATACATTTTGCTAATCTGTTTTAAACATCAACCTTTAATTGTGTAATAAAATAAACATTTTGGACGGGGCAATCTCTCAAGTAGCCTAGAGACAGGCTTCCAAGCTGCATGTTTCAGTTGTCCGACGTGAAGTCTGAGATTGTCGAAAAAAAAGAGCTATATGAAACAAGTGATAAGCTTATTCTCTCATCCTCAATTTCTCAGTACCTCCTAAGCCACTCGCACCCCAGTCATTCATCTCAAATTCTCTCCATCCTGACATGACTTTCTCTTTAAGTGTTTCCCCTTCCTCTCTAGTTTATCTATTCCATACTTTACCATTTCTCTCATGTTCTGCTTTCCTGAAAAAAAATAGGTGGCTATTCAGGACAAAGGGGTGCAGCCAATAGGGGCCAGGATTCTGAGAATACGTATTTCTGTTTCTATTTATCTCAGAGCGACTGCAAAGAGCCATGGGACATATTTACAAAATCTTAAAGCTAATGTAGCGCTGATTTTTTTATGTTACGGAGGTTGTTCTTTTATGTCCGTATTTACAAGTTGCCGCTTACTTCTGTTAGGGGAAATTTTTCAGCGTAAACGTGAATTTTCAGGATATCCACCACTGTTAGCGGGACTTAACGTAAATGAGATGCAAGGTAGGCATTCCCATGAAAAAACTGCTGGTAAACACGCAGTGTGACATTTACAAGGAAATCCCAGTATATTGATAAACCCAAAAAACTGCTGCTAAATCCAATTATAGGCAGTTATTAAGCCCAGAAAATAGCTGGCCCTTAAATTGGTGCAAACATTTGGGCCCAAATACAAGATGTCTGGGTGCTGGACAGCGCTTCAAGGAATATTGCTGTGCTGCCCTGCCCAGTGTGAAAACAAAAGGTCAGGAATAATATAGGGTGCATTTCTGGGCCCCATTCATGAAAAGTGTTGCATCACTGCGATAAAACAGCAATTGGAATCTCCCAAAGTTGGTGCACAGGAGCACCTCTTCCGATCACAGCTCAAAAGGACACCAGGCGGTCTTCTCACACAGGTCAGCAGCGTTCCTCCATGTGAACTACCAGACTTTGCCACCAGGTAAGGGCATTCATGGACACCTCAATGTCCACTGCTACAGCCCTCAGGCTTGGGCCCGGCATGGCCCGCCTCTAAGGTCAGGCCGCATCGACTCCACAGCACCACTTCCTCCCACTCTGGGTCTCAGACACAGACAAAGGCCCAGCAAGGCATTCGGGCCTCAGAGACTCTCTGTGCTTCGAGGCATAGGCTGCCATGGTGTCGCAAGGAATGGGCTATTCAAAGTGATACACCTCTTTTCATAAATGAGGCAGTGATTCTGAATTTTGTCTTCCCCTGGGACCCTGGCTGGTCAACCTGGCTGTAGGGGGGTTTGGGGGGGTTGTTGACCTGTGCTGAACTTGGCCCTGGCTGCTCCTGTTTTTCTTTTTTTTTTTTCATTAGAGGTATATTTACAGGCTTTGTATACCTCTAGAGTCTGAAAAGTGATGTTAGGCTGACTAACGTTATTTGTTTGCGCTAATTGGCCTTTTGTCACTTTTCTCTCGCTGACGTCACATTTTTTAGCAGTTTTTGCCACAACTAGCTGATACTATCGCCATGTAGGAACATATTGTAAATACTTCGATAACCGGGCGATAGTTTTCGGCGATAGACAGCGTTAGGAAAATTGCTGCTGACTAGCAGAACAACTGGTTAGCAGCAATTCTTGTAAATATACCCCAGAATCCCCACAAATTGATGCAGTTGAAATTGAACTACAGGAGAAGCTGACGAGGAAAGTCAGAAAGCTGAGCAAGATGGTAACAAGGTGAGCACTGTGTTGCTTGGCTGCGCACCCCAGTCACGCATGGAGAGACGATCGGCTAGCTGCCCTGCGTGACTCCTAGGATGCTCGGCTACCGTGCACTGCGGCTGAAACCCCCCTCGAGACAACGGAACTCGCTGCATTCTTGGTATTTACGGTGTCTTCTGAAACGGTGTAATCCAGCAAACAGACCCGGATTGGAGCATGGGGTATCCGGTATCAGCACAATCCAGCTGAAAACCTTTTGGATTTTTTTATGCTGCTTGTACGCGGCTTGCATACATTGGAACGAGGCGGCAGAAGGGAGCTCTGGCAAGCTTGCTTCCGCTCCCTTGTTGGTACTGATCCGGTGCTGGATTATCTGCCTCTATCTGGTGGCCATGGCGGTGGCATTTACCCAGACATACAGGTTCCCGGAACTCTTTCTGAAGCAGGAGGAAGCAAGGATTACAGACCCCCGCCCCTGCTTCTGCCTGGAAATGAGTGTTCATGGGGCGAGGAAGGGGATCAAACAGAAGACT
Organism: Lissotriton helveticus; assembly: GCF_964261635.1. Classification (NCBI taxonomy): domain Eukaryota; kingdom Metazoa; phylum Chordata; class Amphibia; order Caudata; family Salamandridae; genus Lissotriton; species Lissotriton helveticus. The sequence continues at coordinate 1,534,007,819 of NC_136057.1, forward strand.
CCAGCCCCAGTGAAAGACACTTCGGCAGGAGAAATCACCGGGAAGACCAAGCCAGAGCTAAAACAGGGGGGGGACTGTCAACAAAGACAGTAAAGACATTAAAGACCCGGGCTCCAGTCAGCCCCCCGCTAAAATATTCACAGTAGCCAAAAAGAAGGCCAGCTTAAAAAACAAGCAACCCCCCACACCCCCCACACCGCCTAAGACTCTCCCACAGCAGGACGGCTCTATTAACAACGGGGCCTAAAAGAGCCCTGTACTGACGGCACGAGCACAGTGGAAAGTCTGGCCAGCTCCCCAGGCAACCTCTCTGTGCTTCCTTCTAGCATCTATACACCTATCGAAGGCTCTGATCGTGGCCTGCCTCATTCTAGGGGGGTCCCGGGTACCTCTACCCTTCTTTTACCACCAGACACCTTGCTCTGCCCACAGCTCTAGGACAGCAGACACTAACTGAAGGAGTTAGCTGTGAAGGGGCCGGCATACCTTTGGTTACCTTCGGCACCGGCGCGCAACCTGCAGGGGCCGAATGTACCTTTCAAAACTTGGAGATCCCCTTTGGAACACACAATCCCTGGACCCCAGAGGCTGGACAGGAGGATTTTTACACTGTGTCCGACAGCACTCCCAGCTCATCCGGAGAAGGGGAAGAGGAGATGGAAGATGACGAAGAGGCGGGCAGTGGCAGTGTCAGTGAAGAGGAAAGTGAGGGTTCCCACGTTAATCCTGACACAGTCGTGCGGCCCAAGAAACCTAGAAATAAGAACAAACGACGAAGCCAACTTAGATGGGACTACTCCGACTCAAGGATGTCCTACCCCTTGGAGGAAGATGGTCCAACCCAACCACAGTGGAACAGCATGGGAAATCTACAATCTAAAACGACCGAGTCAGGGGAGCCCTCATTGGCAGCTATATTATCCTCTATAAAGGAATTCCAAGAAGAGGTGAGGGCCGACAACCGGTCTGCCAAGAACGCTGCCAAAAAACTACAGGGGGCCCTAAGAAGGCTGAACAAGACCTGCATAGACATTTGTGACCGGGTAAGCATGGTCGAGGCAAGGACAGAGCATCTAGAAACTGAAGCCGTGGCTACCAAACAACTGAGTGAATCCCATTCCGCCTGCCTCACAGACATAATGGTCAAGATGGAGGAGTAAGAAAACCGACAACGTAGAAACAATCTCTGCTTACTATGCATTCCAGAAGGGAAGGAAGGGGAAGATCCTCGGCAATTCATAGTTAAGCTGCTATGAGACTCCTTCCCTGACCACCCAGGTTGGGACTGGAACCGGGAAGTACAGAGAGCACACCGTTTCCCCTTTTTCCAAAAGTGACAACAGAACAGTGGCAGCTCAGACGGAGGCCAGCCCAGGGTGTTCCTGGTTTATTTTAGTAACTTTCTGCTAAGGCAACTGATATACGACCAAGCTCGTCCAAACTCTAAAAAAGGGGCCAATGGGATTACGTTTTTTGCTAAACCGGACTTTTGTCATCAAACTGTGGAGCGGAGGTGGCACCTGAGGCAACTGATCTCCCCCTTCCAGCAGCAGGGTGCAGAAGTATATCTTATGAATCTGGCCAGATTGAAGGTCATCCTTAGAGACACCATCAGAGTCTTCCTGTCAGAAATCAAGGCCAAAGAGTACCTAGATGAAGTCAAGGCCAAGAATGGACATAAGTCTAATAACTTACTCCTGCTTTCTGATTTATCTTTAGCTTTCTGTTTGCTCGTTTATTTGCTATGGTTAATTAATGGGGGTAAAGGGGATGTTATACACTCACATAGTTGCACCTACACTCACTGTTTGGTAAACACACGCAGCAGCACCAAGGCCGATCATAGACTAGGCTCTTATTCTTATCTGACTGGCGGTCCCAGCGGCCGAGGTTCATGACTGATCACCATCATTCAGGCCCCGCCTGATTGCTCATGTAAGGGGATGGGTGGGGGGTAAGGGGGGGACGGGGGGACCAGGGGGAGGGGTGGGAGGGGATACGATACGGACACTCAGGTGCCAAAAACAAAAACAAAAACCCACAACATCTTTCAGGCAGTGCGTTTATGTCTTCTTAGCAAGATCTCTGAATCTTAACATCTCTTTCCAAAGAAAAATTCAAACCCAAAAAATAAAGAAAAGGAGGGGGAAGGAAGGGGGAGAGAGGGAGAGAAATGGTAAAGTAGGGAAAAAGATATGCTCTGTAGTTTACTAACCTTACACTCTCAGATTGCCAGTTTAGATTCTTTACGAATCGTATCAGTTAATGTCTGTGGATTAAATGATGCGGCTAAGAGACAGAAGGTGGCTTTAGGCTTACAGACTCTGGGAGGGGACATCATATGTCTGCAAGAAACACATATAGAACACTCTCAAAAACCTCTGTTAGACACCTTAGGGCTCAAGGTAGTGGGCGCGACTACACAAGGGGCTAAAACAAAGGGAGTAGGAATCTTAGCTGACAGAAAACTCACCATTAGCAACCCCCAAAGTAAATCTGACCCTTTAGGGAGGTGGGTCAACCTATCCTATCACTCTCTGCTCAGTATATGGGAGCAACGTAGACGATCCTGGGGTTATAAATCAGGTTTCCGAGGAGTTAGTACACTGGCCCACCCCGATAGTGCTTTGTGGGGACCTTAATATACATTTACCCTGTAACTGGGCCCCAAACTCAACACAGAAATATAAAGGCAGGAAACCCCAGGTCTTTCAAGCCCTGACCAATCTTATGTAGACTCATGGTCTAATAGACGGGTGGGCCAATAAAAATCCCACGCAACCCGGGTACACTTTCTACTCTGCCCCACACAAAATCCTTGTTAGACTAGATTATTTTTTTATCTCAGCCTCGTTAATGAATAATTACACAATTGACATCGCACCCCGCTTCTTATCTGATCACAACCCTCTCATAGTTACCATCAAGGGGCTTGTGCAACAGAAAGAAACCACAAAGTGGAGCTTTGAGAAAGCGCTACTATACGATAATAACTACGTAACCCACATGCAGGGCTGGATCCAGGAATTCCTGAGAGATAAACAACGGCTCGGCCTCTCGAATGATAGTATGGGACACTCTAAAGGCAGGGATTAGAGGCGAGACCCTGAGGTTCTCTGTTCAGAAAAACAAAAGGGAAAGAAATTTAATTTCCGAGCTACAAGATAAACTAAGAAAAACTGAGATTAAACTAACCCAATTAATACACGCAGGATTAGATTGTCAATCTGTCCAAGAGGAAGCAGTCCTGGCCAAAGCCGAGATAGGAACTGTCTTCATGGAAAAAATTGCAGCAAAATGGGCGGCCACTCGGGAAAAAACTACGAGTGTAGTGACAGCATTGGACACCACCTCGCCGTCAGGACTAGACAGCAGGTATCTAATACTGAAATACACACAATCAGACTCCCATCTGGTGTGGAAACCACTGACCCTACTCTCATCCGGAAGGGATTCCAGGAATACTATGCAAAACTTTACACCGAGGAAGTCTGCTCTGTGGGGGATGCCTTAGACAGCGAGATCTCTAGCTATCTTAACGAGAGCGAACTGAGGCAACTCAACCCAATAGACAGCGAGCTCTTACATCAAATCCCAACCTGGGAGGAAATCCTGGAAGCTCTCACAAGGCTACCGGATGGGAAGGCTTCGGGCCCTGACGGCATCCCCACAGAATTTTAAAACAAATTTCGCCCCACAAATTAAAATCATTCTTACAGAGGTAATAACGTCTATTTTCAATGGGGCTCCCCCTCTGGACTCCTGGGCAAGTGCCAGAATTCCTATCTTTTAAAAAAAACATAAATCCCCTCTGGACATGAGCTCTTACAGGCCTATTACCCTCATTAATAGTGACTCCAAAATATTCTCCAAGGTGCTAGCCTCCAGGATCTCTCAAGTAGCGGAACCTCTGGTCTCGGAATGGCAGCATGGGTTCATTCCCATGAAAGGGACCACCGAGCACGTCAGGAGAGTGATCACTCTGTTCGACGCTGCACAGGTCGCTGGAAACCCAATGTCACTCATTTTACTCGACGCCGAAAAGGCCTTTGATCGAGTTTCCTGGCGATTCCTGTGGAGTGAAATGAGCAGGATGGGGTTCGGGGATAAAATCATTCGGGCAGCACAGGCACTCTATATTAAACCAAGGGCTAGTGTCACTATAAACGGACAACTTACTGACCCCTTTAACATCTCCCGGGGCACTAGACAGGGTTGCCCCTGCTCGCCCTTACTGTTTGCCCTATAACTGGACCCCTTTATTAAGCAGATAGAGAAAAATGAGGACATCCCCTCTGTATGCTACCATCATAACAACTGCAAAATGTTGGCGTACGCTGACGACCTCGCCATTACTTCCCCAGACCCCGCTAGCACCATACTGGCACTGGAACTAGAGGCTCAGAAATTCGGGAAACTAGCCGGATATGCTCGAAACAAAAACAAAACGCAGATCTTAGAAAATAGTAACATCACATGGACTGACGACAGGGTGGTGCCTAAAGCGAAATACCTGGGGGATGCTCATCTTGCCTAAGCTGGAGGAAATAGTAACAGACAACCTGGTACCCCTCGCTGCCCAAACAAGGAAAGCATTACAACAGATCGATAGCTTGCATTTAACGCTGGTGGGAAGATGCAATGTAGTCATAATGACGTATTTCCCTAAGGTACTGTACTTTTTCCGTAGTATACCCTTAGGGCCACATGCATCATTGTTGCCGTTTGTGATTTCTTAATTGTGAAAAGTAAGGAATCTCAATTAAGAAATCGCAAAAGGCTATGCATTAAGAATTCCCAATTTTTTTTGTGATTTCTTAAAATTCCTTAATTGCGATTCACAATTTGCGAATCGCAATTAAGGAATCCCTTCCAATTGATTCCTATGGGCCTAGAGGCCCATAGGAATGAATGGGAAGTCATTCTCAAATTGCGATTTCTTAAATGCAATCGCAATTTTAGAAATCGCAACATGATTGCGATTTCTAAAATTGCGAAAAACATGATGCATCCCAAATTTGTCAATTGCATTCGCAAACGGCCGAAAATTGCGATTCGCACCGTATGCGAATGCAATTGACAACGATGCATGTGCCCATTAGAATTTAGTAAAAACAACTTGCTTAAATTTCAACAAATTTTTACTCAATTTATCTGGGCATACGCTCAACCCAGACGAGCCCTGAAGCATCTTACCCTCTCAAAAGAAAGAGGTAGCTCTGCTCTTCCGAAAATCATTCTATACTACTGGGCGTCTGTATTACAGTATAGCTCAGAACTAGTAAGGGAACCTACTCTTTCTACAACCGGGCTTCCTTCTCCTTCCCAACTCCTACTGGGGGAACAACACTGGAGTGCCTACTTCGTGAAACAACATGTGGATACTACAACCGTGTAAAATTCAAGACATTAATGAACTCTTTCAAAGTATTCCGCAACATCCAGAGAATCTATGGAATTGGTAGATTTTATTTTTATTCACCAACTCTCAACAACAATAATTTACCAGCTATTTTTGATACATCATACTTCTCAGAGTGGTACAGGGCCGGAATAGTTAAACTTGGGGACTTGATCACAGTCGAGGGAATCAAACCTTTCTCAAATCTGCAAGCTAAATTTAACCTGAGAAGCCAAGACTCTTTTAAATACCTGTCCATTCATGGCTTTCTTTCTAGGAAAGTTGGAGGAACCTCAGGGTTCGCAGAAGTCGAACTCTTACACGCATTGCGCAAGACTGTTACCCCTCGCATCGGTTGTTTATACAATATGCTCAGTAGACAAACCCCTGATGATCTAGAGGCTATTGCCTCAAAATGGCACCACAAACTTAACTCATCTGAAAGTATTTTTTACAACTCTCTAGCTTTATCACAACAGATTTTAATCCCCGCCAAATTGCAAGTGCAACATTTCAAAACCATTTTCTTTCTATATATGACACCCAGCAGGAATATTAAATGGGGAACTGGTAATGGAACGCTATGCCCACGCTGTTCTGAAGTGGGGTCCGACTCAGTGCATATCTTTGCAACTTGTCCAACATTAGCCCAGACACTACTTAAGATACAGAACTAACTTAGCGAAATAGCAAACCACCCAATTTCTCTAAATCCCACAGCCATCCTCTTAGGTACTCAATCTGACTCACCAAGAATTAAGGAAGAAGGGCTGGTTTTCATTGCTATGGCAGTATGGAGAATATGTATTTCCTCTGGCTGGTTAGACTTTGCTCAATGGCTGGCTAGGCTGGCTGCTACTTTCCACCTAGAAAAAGTGGTCTACGCTAAGACAGGACGAAGGAAAAAGAAAATAGGGTTGGAAATTTGGAGGAAATTTTCTCTCTGGATTGAACAACGGGGACAACCTGGCCAAGAAGATCCCTAGGGGATTCCTTCGTGCAAACTTGACTGCTTCTTATTATGTTTGCCTATATACTGTCCCTCTTCTCTTCATTATTCTCTTCCTCCTCTCTCAAACCCTCCGCTTTATTTAATTCTATACATTGTCTTGCTTAACTCAATTACGATATCCCCTGTGCTTCTTTTCTCTTTACTTTGGAAATTGATTGACTTCTTTTACGTCTGCACCGTTAGTTCACTGGGTCCCAAGGGGTGGGGGGGTAGTAATAATTGATTTTTGTTTGTAGAGACAATTCTTTGTTGTATCACTTTGTGAATTTTTTTTTTTTTTTTTAAATGAAATTGAACTACAGAATACAGATATCTAATGTACCATGACAGTTACGGTATAGATGTATTTGTTCAAAAGAATTATTTATCTGAAGGATTTGAAAACAAACAGTTAAAATGTGTATGTCATTTGCTTTCATTTGTGGATATGTGTCTGTTTTATAGGCTCATTTAATGCTTTAGGAGAACTTGGGCCTGAAGGTTAAGTTTATCTTAACATTGTTAAAAAATACACAACCCTGTGGTAATTAACAATTCAATTCTACCATGTTTTTCCCAATGTATAGTGCTAACATATAAGCTGTTGATCAGATATTCAGATGTGCCCAACAACATCAAGATATGTTTTATAAATCCCCCCCAGCAACATTGACTACACCCCTCGCAGAGAGTCAATGTTACACCAAAATAGGATTTTTTTTTAAAGCTAGATGTGCTTTCTTCCTTAATGTGATTTGTGCTCCTTTGCAGTGTTTCCATTCTCCTGCATGTGTTTCACTATTGATTTTTTTTGCAACTCAATGTGATTTTGCAGTCAAATTGTATTTACTCCTAAATGTGATAACCCAATCATGTTTACTTTTTAGCAAAGGTAATCTTGCACATTTAACAGTGAGTTTTCAGCTAAAGATGATTTTATGTCCAAATGTTATTTGCAGTCCAAAGCTTTTTCCACACTTGTGTTGTGACACTAAGGGCTCTATTCTGATGGCGGGTGGATAGCCATCACCGGGCCGACTGTGGTCACCTCCGGCAATATGTCCCTGGTTCTCCCATGCCATATTAGCACCGCGGGGTGCACCTCGGCAGACAGAAAGACCGCCCGCCGCTTTTCTGCCGGTCAGATTGTCGACCGGGCAGAAAAGGGGCTCAATATGGTGGCAGTGTCTGCAAGACACCAGCATCCATATTATTATGTAGGCAGTCCTTGATGTTAGGGGCCCGTTGCAGGCCCCCAGGGTGTTGGGGGGTGTGGGCTGCACATGGGGGTACCAATGGTACCCCCCTCATTGCAATGTACTACATGGCAGGCACCACGTGGTGCCTGCCATGTTGTGCATGGCAATGCTGTGCACAGTCCTTTTAGAGTGCAAGCTGGTCTGCAGCCAGCAGATCCAGTCGCAATGTAAAACACCCAGGATGCACCTGCCAGTGTGGCGGGATATCCTAATTTATATGGCGGGACTGCCGCAACATCGGCGGTCGGTCCCCTTTGTCCGCCCGCCAATGTAATAGGCCCCCAAGAGTAGTTTCTGTTCTCAATGTGCTGTCAATCAAATACAGTGTTGTACTGATGCACATCATTTTTACCTAAGATGACATCTTGCTAATTCATTGCTTCTCTGTGCTGACTGATTTTGCACTAAAATATGATAGCACACATACTGAATATCCAGCAAGAGTGATTTTACACCAAAATGGACACCTACATTTGTTTTTTTAATCTAAATGTTTTTTTGAGCGTAAATGCCGATTGCGCCTTTTTGTGTTATTTCCCAAGCTCAAGATGCTGTTGTTGTTTATTCCATTAGGTGTTGTGCTGTTGATGCAAGGCGGTACAAAATGGGGTGGTGTTGACATGGCTTGGCAGTTCGGGCTGTACTGTTCCCATGAGGCACAGGGTCAGACTGATTTGCATATAGCCATGTCTGAACTGGGGTGGCTGAGTGAACTAAAGAATGGTGATGGATTAAACCCATATCAGTTGACTGGGGGTGAGTGTTTGATTTGTTCAAGCGCTCCGTCCATCATTCCCTTTTGTATCGCTTTGTTCGCCCTAAGTGTGGCAGGGTATGCTCAGACGTGAGTCCCTTGTTCACTTGGCCACTGGATTCAAGATAGCCTGGCTGATGAGGATTATGAATCCGAAACCGGTCCCAGGATGCTTGATTCCGGTCCAGGGAAGACATGGCTTGGCAGTTCGGGCTGTACTGTTCCCATGAGGCACAGGGTCAGACTGATTTGCATATAGCCATGTCTGAACTGGGGTGGCTGAGTGAACTAAAGAATGGTGATGGATTAAACCCAGATTAGTTGACTGGGGGTGAGTGTTTGATTTGTTCAAGTGCTCCGTCCATCATCCCCTTTTGTATCGCTTTGTTCGCCCTAAGTGTGGCAGGGTATGCTCAGACGTGAGTCCCTTGTTCACTTGGCCACTGGATTCAAGATAGCCTGGCTGATGAGGATTATGAATCCGAAACCGGTCCCAGGATGCTTGATTCCGGTCCAGGGAAGACATGGCTTGGCAGTTCGGGCTGTACTGTTCCCATGAGGCACAGGGTCAGACTGATTTGCATATAGCCATGTCTGAACTGGGGTGGCTGAGTGAACTAAAGAATGGTGATGGATTAAACCCAGATTAGTTGACTGGGGGTGAGTGTTTGATTTGTTCAAGTGCTCCGTCCATCATCCCCTTTTGTATCGCTTTGTTCGCCCTAAGTGTGGCAGGGTATGCTCAGATGTGAGTCCCTTGTTCACTTGGCCACTGGATTCAAGATAGCCTGACTGATGAGGATTATGAATCCGAAACCGGTCCCAGGATGCTTGATTCCGGTCCAGGGAATACATGGCTTGGCAGTTCGGGCTGTACTGTTCCCATGAGGCACAGGGTCAGACTGATTTGCATATAGCCATGTCTGAACTGGGGTGGCTGAGTGAACTAAAGAATGGTGATGGATTAAACCCAGATCAGTTGACTGGGGGTGAGTGTTTGATTTGTTCAAGCGCTCCGTCCATCATCCCCTTTTGTATCGCTTTGTTCGCCCTAAGTGTGGCAGGGTATGCTCAGACGTGAGTCCCTTGTTCACTTGGCCACTGGATTCAAGATAGCCTGGCTGATGAGGATTATGAATCCGAAACCGGTCCCAGGATGCTTGATTCCGGTCCAGGGAAGACATGGCTTGGCAGTTCGGGCTGTACTGTTCCCATGAGGCACAGGGTCAGACTGATTTGCATATAGCCATGTCTGAACTGGGGTGGCTGAGTGAACTAAAGAATGGTGATGGAGTAAACCCAAATCAGTTGACTGGGGATGAGTGTTTGATTTGTTCAAGCGCTCCGTCCATCATCCCCTTTTGTATCGCTTTGTTCGCCCTAAGTGTGGCAGGGTATGCTCAGACGTGAGTCCCTTGTTCACTTGGCCACTGGATTCAAGATAGCCTGGCTGATGAGGATTATGAATCCAAAACCGGTCCCAGGATGCTTGATTCCGGTCCAGGGAAGACATGGCTTGGCAGTTCGGACTGTACTGTTCCCATGAGGCACAGGGTCAGACTGATTTGCATATAGCCATGTCTGAACTGGGGTGGCTGACTAAACTAAAGAATGGTGATGGATTAAACCCAGATCAGTTGACTGGGGGTGAGTGTTTGATTTGTTCAAGTGCTCCGTCCATCATCCCCTTTTGTATCGCTTTGTTCGCCCTAAGTGTGGCAGGGTCTGCTCAGACGTGAGTCCCTTGTTCACTTGGCCACTGGATTCAAGATAGCCTGGCTGATGAGGATTATGAATCCGAAACCGGTCCCAGGATGCTTGATTCCGGTCCAGGGAAGACATGGCTTGGCAGTTCGGGCTGTACTGTTCCCATGAGGCAGAGGGTCAGACTGATTTGCATATAGCCATGTCTGAACTGGGGTGGCTGAGTGAACTAAAGAATGGTGATGGATTAAACCCAGATCAGTTGACTGGGGGTGAGTGTTTGATTTGTTCAAGTGCTCCGTCCATCATCCCCTTTTGTATCGCTTTGTTCGCCCTAAGTGTGGCAGGGTATGCTCAGACGTGAGTCCCTTGTTCACTTGGCCACTGGATTCAAGATAGCCTGACTCATGAGGATTATGAATCCGAAACCGGTCCCAGGATGCTTGATTCCGGTCCAGGGAAGACATGGCTTGGCAGTTCGGGCTGTACTGTTCCCATGAGGCACAGGGTCAGACTGATTTGCATATAGCCATGTCTGAACTGGGGTGGCTGAGTGAACTAAAGAATGGTGATGGATTAAACCCAGATCAGTTGACTGGGGGTGAGTGTGTGATTTGTTCAAGCGCTCCGTCCATCATCCCCTTTTGTATCGATTTGTTCGCCCTAAGTGTGGCAGGGTATGCTCAGATGTGATTCCCTTGTTCACTTGGCCACTGGATTCAAGATAGCCTGGCTGATGAGGATTATGAATCCAAAACCGGTCCCAGGATGCTTGATTCGGGTCCAGGGAAGATATGGCTTGGCAGTTTGGACTGTACTGTTCCCATGAGGCACAGTGTCAGACTGATTTGCATATAGCCATGTCTGAACTGGGGTGGCTGAGTGAACTAAAGAATGGTGATGGAGTAAACCCAAATCAGTTGACTGGGGGTGAGTGTTTGATTTGTTCAAGCGCTCCGTCCATCATCCCCTTTTGTATCGCTTTGTTCGCCCTAAGTGTGGCAGGGTATGCTCAGACGTGAGTCCCTTGTTCACTTGGCCACTGGATTCAAGATAGCCTGGCTGATGAGGATTTTGAATCCGAAACCGGTCCCAGGATGCTTGATTCCGGTCCAGGGAAGACATGGCTTGGCAGTTCGGACTGTACTGTTCCCATGAGGCACAGGGTCAGACTGATTTGCATATAGCCATGTCTGAACTGGGGTGGCTGAGTGAACTAAAGAATGGTGATGGATTAAACCCAGATCAGTTGACTGGGGGTGAGTGTTTGATTTGTTCAAGCGCTCCGTCCATCATCCCCTTTTGTATCGCGTTGATGCAAGGCAACAACGCAAAGTACTGAAAAATAATAAGGGATAGAAAGAAGAGGCACAGAAAAAGCATGTTGATCCGATACACAGAACACATCAAAGTCAGAGCTACTGACGTTGACAATGTTTGTTTTTATTAGTTTTGCATGTGTATTGGGTCTTTAAAGTGTTTCTCATTAGTGTGATTTAGACACCCACCGTTAAATTGGTCCATTATGTCCTTCTAATGTTTCAGGTGTGATTTGTGAGCATCAGCCCCATTATGAACAATCTATGCTTTCATTGATTAGTTTTTATCTGCTTTCATAGTTCTTACATATGTATTGATGAAATTTTCTCCAGCAACAACTAATGTAGTACATTGTGTTTAATGTGTCTCATTTTTCAGACCATGATTGGATTTGCCATTAGCTAGACTATTACTTTCTGCACATTCAACATTTGCAAATATCACAGGAAACATACTGAGATGAATGCAATTCTCTGCTTCACTCTGGCAACCGCCTGTGTTTTTCTTAAAATTCCCTTTTCCAATCGAATGGCATTAATCTTTTTAGTTCAATCATAAAAGAAATTGAAGTGTTGCAACATTTTACCTTGAAAAACTAAGGGGTCCATTAGGATGGCGGCCCGAAAACCACCCCGACCGCTATGGTAGCGGAAATCAACCGTCCGCTGGTACCACGGCAAAACTGGCGGCCCGATTAAAACCAACCACAAGAAATTTCAGACCGCTGCAAAACGATGTCACGAAAGACATCCGGTAACAGGCGGAGCTGGTGAAAATCAATCCTTGGCGGTCGGATTCGCGGCGGAAACACACAAAACCACTGTGATGCCAGCGGAGTCACCACACTTAAAAGTAGGATTCCACTGAGGTGACAGCTGTTTCCGGCCGCCACGATTGTAAACAGTGATGAATGGGAGAGCCAGCGGAAGGGCTGTTGCATATCCACTGCCACGGACGCTCCTTGACAAATATGACGGTCGAAAAAAAGAAACACACAACAAGGCCACGAAGTGCACACATCAAACTAGCTCTGCCCCCAAAAACACCTAACACACCCCAATGACACACCCCCATGGTAACTTAAAAATACAAATTCCAAGACAACCCACACAACACACCTGACAGCAATATTTCATTCTGACACACCCATATAGCTGAGTATAAAACCAGCCCCTTGCCTGACCAGAATCCTTTGCACTACTCCAGCCCTGAAAGAACCAAACCCAGCAGCACATTGGATAGACAAACACCACACATCTCACCAGCACAACAACACACACACATACCACCTACACTACTCCCACCACCCTCACAACTGCAATTCAAATCATTTGCACATCATACACCATGGCTCAAAAGAAAATACCCAAATTCACTGACAGGGAGTTGTCAGTCATGACAGATAAGATAATCAGAGTAGAACCACAATTGTTTTGTACCCTGGTCCTACTGACACCATTAACCACTAGAGAAAATATGTTGACAAGGAAAATCAATAAGGTCAATGCAGTTGGGACTGTCCCATGCAACAAGGAGGAGATTGTGAAGCGGAGGCATGACTTTAAGAGCAAGGTGACAGAGAAGAACAACAATAACCATCAGCTGGCTCAGATGACTTGCGGTGGCCCTCCCATTCCACCAAGAACATTTACTGCATGGGAGGCGAAGATGCTTGCCATACTGCATCCAGAAAGTCTCACAGGAATACCCGGGGGAGTGCAGGCTGGTAAGTACAAACAAATGTATACCATTACACTGCTATGTACTGTCTTGCACAACTACAAAGCTACACCACCTAGGCCCAATGACATTCATCTTCACCACAATACCCAACGCAGGTCGTACAGATGTAACATTCACTCTATCTGAATCACACCATAGGTAGCCAGCAACATTCCCATGGTTGCATGTGTACAGGCATCCACCACTACAACTCCCACCAGGCCCCCTTGTGCCACAGCTCAGCAAGATGGAGCACTCCCCCACCCAGAAGCATGTGGCAGTCATTGCATTGTTTACCTTTACCTAACAGGTAGGTAGCCATCTTCCCAGGGAGGGCTGTTTGTGGGTAGGAGGCCTGCACTACAACTCCTAACAGGCACCCCTGGCGCACCCCTGAGCAGGATGTAGCACTCCCCTATACCCAGAAGCATGTGGCAGCTATTGTTTAACAAGAACCAAACTTACAGGTAGGTATCCATCTTAACAGAGGGGGCTGTTGTGGGTGGGAGGCCTGTACTACAAACAACTCCCACCAGGCACCCCTGAGCAAGATGGAGCACTCCACCACACCCAGAAGCACATGACAGCCATTCCATTGTCCTCCTTCACGTAATAGGTAGGTAGCCATCTTCCCAGGGAGGGCTGTTTGTGAGTGGGAGGCCTACACTACAACTCCTACCAGGCACCTGTGCCCCATTCCTGAGCAGGATGTAGCACTCCACCACACCCAGAAGCATGTGGCAGCCATTGCATGGTTCACCTTTACCTAAAAGGTAGGTAGTCATCTTCCCAGGGAGGGCTGTATGGTGTGGGAGGCCTGCACTACAACCCCCACCAGGCACAATTGTCCCATCCCTGAGCAGGATGAAGCACTCCACCACACCCAGAAGCATGTGGCTTATGGGTTGTTCATCTTCACCTAACAGGTAGGTAGCCATCCTCCCAGGGACACCGGTTTGGGGTGGGAGGCCTGCACTACAAATCCCACCAGGAACCCCTGTCCCATCCCTGAACAGGATGTAGCACTCAAACACACCCAGAAGCATGTGGCAGTCATTGCATTGTTCACCTTCACCTAACACGTAGGTAGCCATCTTCCCAGGAAGGGCTGTTTAGGGGTGGGAGGCCTCCACCACAACTCTCACCAGGCACTCCTGTCCCACCCCTAAGCAGGATAGAGCACTTCACCAAACCCATAAGCATGTGGCAGCCATTGCATTGCTCACCTTCCCCTAACAGGTAGGTAGCCATCTTAACAGGTAGGGGCTGTTTGTGGGTGAGAGGAGTGCACTACAACTCCCACCAGGCACTTGTGTCGCACCCATGATCAGGATGGAGCACTCCACCACACCCAGAAGCATGTGGCAGCCATTGTATTACAACAACCAAACTTACAGGTAGGTAGTCATATTCCTAGGGAGGCGTGTTTGGGGGTGGGAGGCCTGCAATACAACTCCCGCTAGGCCCCCTTGTGCCACAGCTCAGCAAGATGGAGCACTCCCCCCACCCACAAGCATGTGGCAGCCATTGTATTGTTCACCCTCAGCTGACAGGTAGCTAGCCATCTTCCCAGGGAGGATTGTTTGGGGGTGGGAGGCCTTCACAACAACTCCCACCAGGGCCCCTTGTCCCACCCATGAGCAGGATGTAACACACCACCACATATCCTGAGAGATAAGTCAGAAAGTCCACCCAAATGTGGCAACTGAACAGGTAAGTAGGCAGTGCATGCACCCCACCCTTCCACTCAAAGAGCATGGAGCCATATGACAACACCAGCCCTCACCCCCCACCAAAGTTGACACAGATCCAATAGCCACTTACAGTGTGTAGACAGCTAAGCGTATGTCACTGTCTCAGCAATCAAAGTGTGATTCACCAAACCACATGCAGAATAAATTCAGGGCACAATCATGCAGAGCATTGAATGCCATCTGTAAGTTCCATGGGGGCAGAGCTTGAAGGACCATATGAAAATAAAGCAAGCATGGTCTGTAGAACAAATAAAGCAATGCACATGACATGGCAAAGATATGCATGAGATAACAATGGCTAGTTCATGCTCAGATGTAACATCTGCCAGGCAGAGTGAACAACAAAGTTGCGCCAATAAAGTCGCTGTGCCGCTAGTCGTTAGATGACAACATGTACTCGTAATTACAAAATCTGCACGTGGCGCATGGTATCCATTGACATGTCACACCATGGACAAGTAATGTATGTACCGCCACATCATGTCATGATGCTCAGTACCGTACAGCCATCCAAAGTGATGTCAATGTAAACTGTGTGGTGTATAAAGTGTAACATCCAAACATCTAACACCAAGCATGTGGGGTACACTTCAATAACCATTTCCCCTCTGTCCCACAGGTGACCAATAACTGACAGCTTGAGGATGACAATACCAACCTGCATAGCCAGTCTCCACCCCCGGAACATGGACTCACTGATGATGACTCCCTGGATTTCGAGAATGAGGAGCAAGATGCCGGCCTATCAGGCATGCCAGGGCGCAACAGGTCCCACGACCCCACTGTCCCCCGCTACCACATCAAAAACAACAACTACACTGACCCCTGCTGTTATGAGCTGTGCGGCCTCCACCACCACTACCAGTGCTGCTTGCAACACTCTCCCTGCCCCAGTGGATAATGACCCCACCCCACCAACTGAGGAGGGCAGGGAGAGCATGCGGGTGCGTAGAGTGGTGAATCCACTGGTCCATGACAGCAGGGCAGGATTGAGGGCAAGTGGGAGCCAAACACAACCGGGCACTGAAACCGAAGCCCTGGCCAACATCGCCATAGTCATTGGGGCCTATGAACGAGCCCAAGGACGAACGGGCCAGGCTCAGGAAGATTCCCTTGAGCTCTGTCTGCTGCTGAGGCCCATAGACACCCGCATGGGCCAAATCGTGGACCTCTTACAATGAGCAACAGTACCGATATAGACATCCTGTAGCTGTGCATAACTACCCTGTCCCAGAAACATTAGCAGCCAGCACACAGCCAACAACAGGCAGCAGTCACAAAGCTATCCTAGGCCTTTTCACCAACAACAACATCAGCAGACAATGGCCATGTTGTATGTTTTTACTCACCTTCAAGGGAAGTAGCGATTGATAAGCTGTTGTCGCAGGTCCACACCTTCCTCCTCTCCACTATCCACATCACTGGCCATATGTGGATTTGCAGGCGGGCCCTCAGCTGCTCTTAAGCATCCAGGAGCAGGGGGATCTCCTTGCGCAAGGCCAGGTTGTGGAGCATGTAGCATGCAACTATAATCTGACACACCTTTTTGGGCGAGTCCATTAGTGCACCTACGGTCTTATCCAGGCAGCAAAATCGTGACTTCAGGAGACCAAAAATATTCTCCACCACACGACGTGTCCTCCCATGGGCATCATTGTAGCGGACTTCAGCCGGGGTCCTGGGATTCTGCAGTGGGCTCAGCAACCAAGACTTGTTGGGATATGCCGAGTTACCTAGGTGTGAGATACACATACCGAATAGGTGATATAACTGTGGTAGAGGACAGCATGTCACTTTTAGATATAAAGAGTGGAAAAGTAAGGTAGCGTTATATTCTGACGACCTCCTTGTATATACATCAGACTTGGAGACCACAATTCCTTTGTTAAATGATTTAACTTACTCAATTTGGCCAGATAGCAGGGCATTCAGTCAAAAGGGCAAAAATGGTGGTTATGGCTTAGAATCTGGAGACAACCCTTGGGTACTTGGGTATAATGATCAACCAAAAAATTGGAGATCTTCTGGAAACAAGCCTTCGAAATGTAATGAAAGATGTTAGGAAGTTGTTGTTAAGCTTGTCTCATCTCCCTCTGATGATTTTTGAAAGAATTTTTCTGGTGAAGATGATATTTATGCCGAAGCCTAAATTTCTTTTTCAGATGATCCCATTGTTCTTTAAAGCAGAAGGGCTGCAGAAATTTCAGGGCAAAATCAACAGTTTTATTTGGAATTTAAAGGGCGTACGAATCGCCTGGAAAAAATTGCGTAGAAAGAAAGAACAGGGGGATTTGTGTCTGCCAGATCTTACCTATTATGCTTGGGCATTCCTTTTGAAAAACTGAAAGATGTTACTACCTCTTCCAGGTAATTCAGATATTAGTAGAATGTTTAGGTGTATACTTTCTGACACTGAAGGATGCATGCAACGTTTTATGTATAAATTTGGAGACCCCAAATACTTTAAGAGTGTGCGTCTTAAGATTTTACGGGGAATAGCGGAACTCCTGGTCAAAATCAGAAAGGAGGTTAAAATCACGTACTTTAGTAAGTGGGCGCCAATATGGAATGCCCCAGGATCACCTGAATGGACAAAGGATGCATTGGCTAAACCACTCAAGGACGCAGGGATCCAGAGATGGGTTGACGTGGTGGAAGAGGGAGAGTTCATAGCCCAGGACCAACTGACTAAGACCGCCAAGAATAAAATCTCTAAATTAAAATACTTGCAAATGAGAGGCTGGTTTCAGTCATCAAAGGAGGAAATAGGAGCATCTAACGACTTGGAAGCTGAGTTAGTGAAAGACACACCAAAGAACAAGGAAGTGGCGAGATGGTATTGGCTATTGGTGGAGTTGTCAGATGGTGTCTTCAGTCTGCCGACTGACCTGTGGGGGATGATCTTGCCAGGGAGACAGCTGGAAGACTTATGGCAAGTATCTTCTAACTTGTTATATGCTAGAGTGTATCCTGCCAATTTAAGAAGGAACCACCTCTTCTCTCTTCATAGAGTATATTGAACTCCATAAAGACTATCGAAACTGGGGAAGGAAAGAACGGCAAGATGCTGAAAGTGTACCCATGAAAAAGCTGATGGCATCCACATGTTCCTGGAGTGTCCTGTGATCCATGAATATTGAGTGGATGTAAGTAGAGATATCTCAGCTATACTGGACACAGAACTCCAGGTAAGTCTATCACTTGTTTTCTTTGGGGAGTGTCATCTGTACATGTTGATTTTACCAATGAGGAAAAGAAACTGGTCTTTTACTTGATCCTCTTAGCACGAAGAGAGATCTGTAAGAAATGGGTTAGTATTGTGGCCATCTGAAATATAATGGATTAGAGCAGATAAAAGTATTATAAGTTTGGATAGAAATGTGGAAAAGAGTAGTAATAGATTTTGGTCTTCTGCTTTAAAATGTTTGGAAATAGAGGGTTAGGGAAGGGTTTTGTCCAATGATTACGCCTTCTATGTGTCTACAAACTCCCCGATATAATCTGCACGCCGGCTGGTGTCTTCGGCCTGGGCAGGGGAAGTCCAGGAGAACTATAGAAGACATTAACATCCTTGGTGTAAAGAAATAGCTCTGGAAAATGTTGGACCTGTGGGGCCTCGGAGCTTTCTGATTGCAAGGTAAATGAAGACAAAAAAAAATAAAAACACACAGTAATATTTTTGCCACATTTAGGTTTGAAAGCGTCTTTCAGGATGAGAACATTTAAAACTTCAAAGCCCGACATTTACTTGATCTGCCTGTACCTAAGTGCTTAATTTGTGCCAGTGCTTTTGGGTGCTTGGCACCGGCACTTAATGGCCAGCACCGGGACTTATGACTGTCTACCACATGGTAGTGGTGTCTGCCAATTTAGGTACGAGCACAATAACTTTTATTTATTATT
Source organism: Lissotriton helveticus (assembly GCF_964261635.1). Taxonomy (NCBI): domain Eukaryota; kingdom Metazoa; phylum Chordata; class Amphibia; order Caudata; family Salamandridae; genus Lissotriton; species Lissotriton helveticus. The sequence goes on from NC_136057.1 coordinate 1,534,026,627, forward strand.
TCTATTTACATTTCCAAGTATTAGTATTGGTCTCCAAAGCCATTCTTATAGCGTTGGGGGCCTGTATTAGTACGAATTGTCACACTTTTAAGAGTGTGATGACTAGTTGTGTGTTGGTGCTATCAGGGGCAACGGATGGTGCAAGAAATAGTGTCCTCCTGTCGAGGGCCCTGGCACTACGTTTTTTTACAAATTAAGCACTGCTGTACCTAGGAGGCAGACCATATTTGAATAAAGAGTGAATTGAATGGGCAGTTACACCTTTTATATATTACACGTTATTTCTTTTAAAAATATATGTATTTTCTTGCGGACATCATTTCTACATGTCACAATTGCATTGTAGTTAACCGCGGTGCAATGAGACGCAGCAGCTGGGCTTCGAAGGGTTAAATGTATGTTTTTGCAACAGAAACAAACCTGGGAAGAGATCTGCAGTGCTGGCCTCGTCCGTTCATTAAAGCAGCTTCAGAAGGTATCTCATTTCAGTCTGCCTTCATATATTGTGCTGAGAACAGTGGGCACTTTTTATTACTTTCACTCAGGGCCAGAAGCAGCAGAAGGTGAAAGGATATGATATTAATGTGGTTCTTTAATTTACCGCACTGGTAGCTTCCTCCTCACCACCATTGCGACAGAAAATTAATTAATTCTACATCGCCTAGTAGTATTGCTCTTCAGAAGGCAGAATATCTAATCATGGCGTTGGGTATAGTGCGAGACGGCCAAAGAATCAAAGTGAAAGTTCACGTTGGAAAGTCTCAAAAGAAAAAGATTAGTTTTGCACATTTAGCGTTTTTCAATTTATAATTCATACGTGTTAAATTAGATGGTGGCCAGTTATTGCAAGAATGTTATGGAAAGGCACATGAATTGAGACAGTAATATCTAATCTTGCTTTCCTAAACTGTCTGTATTTTAATCTGCTTGCAAGTTGAAGTTCACTTATTCAGAGCCCAATGTGGTCTTCTCGACCGGCCATCCTACGGAAGCACATTTAATTGTGTACCTTTAGGTAATAGTAATATTTGTTATTTATAGTACCATTTAATGGCAGCAATATATAATAGGAAGATCTATATTGGCAGAGGGACACAACAGTGTACTTGGAGCAGGTCCATATGTATGTATCAGACAAGAAGGTATGAAGAACCGGGCGGAAGCCAGGAAACAAAAAAAATCACTACTCTGTCAAGGCCGAATTTTCACTGTTGCTATTTTATCTAAACGAAACTCTCTTTTTACTGTCAAAGCTGCAGATGTGCAGATATCATTGGAGTCCATGTTTTATTATATTTTTACAAATTCCATTCAAAGATGGTAACCGAGAATATGCAGAGGTGGACAACACTGAAAGCGTTTTATTTTTGTAAATCCCACTTAGAGATTGCTACCCATCTATGAATGGGGCTGGTAGAAATAAAAATAAATTATTGAAGTATGCGTACCTGGAATGTCTGCTCAAGTGAACACATGGACGGCCATCTTGAAATAAATTAAAACAACGTGGCACAGCGAGCAGCTAAGAATTAGCTAGGAGGCTGAGGAGGCAAGAAGAAGCTGGTGTAGGGGTGGGAAATGGGAGGGTGGACTAACGTGCTTTGCAATATAAAGTCTGACATCAGCAGTGGAAGAATACCTCAGACAATCAAGACACTGCAAGTTAGAAATGCTGTTGGGAAATGCAAATTCAAGGATATGGAGGAAAAGTGTTGAATTTAGAGATCAGGAAAGTGAGATGGCAACTAAGCCAACCGATCATGTGCAAGAGACGGAAACATATTTATATGTAATGTACCCTCTCTCATTGCAATGAATCCATACAACCTCTTTGTCATAATTGTTTTCTCGAACCTAGGGTTGTTTTACTTTGCAATGGAAAATATTCATTTCTGATTAGTGACGTGCTGACACCTTCGTGCCATATGATTCACCTTTAGAAGTAACTATACCTCTTCAGGGTGCATGGATTTTCTTAAGTCTAGCAACTCATTATATAATTGTGTGTAATATTATTGCCTATTGTACAAATGGATTGAGGATTGCTTGTGATTGCGACATTTTACGTCACTGTGATCCTGTTGAAATGTGTATCTTCTAATGAAAACATATGACTTCTTTGCGGACTTTTAACTGTAAATGTTGTCTATGTATCCTCACTAGATATGGCATCCCTCCAAAATCTATATGATGTTACAAGAACCCTATTATAAAAAAAAATGGTAACACCCATTCAGGAGTAAACTGTAGGATAAGTATTATAAAATATGCAGCTGTCTTAATGGATGCTAGAGAAAAGTGGAAATAAATATTTCAAAGTTACTTCCAACTATTGTCCAGAATCTGTTCCAGTCAAATACCTATTTTATTTCATAATACATATTTCAAATCAATACATTGTATACTGTGCTTTTAAAACATATTAAAATGCATTTTAACCTTTGATTGAAGTAATGAAGAAGACCCTTAATATAAAAAGGTCTGGATAGCTAAAAATAAAGAGATTCTTTTTTTTAGACATAGCATAATTTGGTCTATTCTGACATTTTCACTATGAAAGAAATAAGGTGAATACAGTTGATTTATCGAGTAAAATATGGACTGGGATACAATAAACTGTGAAAATTAGAGGAGGTATAACAGTTTTGTTGGTACTTTCTTTTGGGACTATGTAGTCACTGTGAGAGCTGAAACCATTGAGTTTAGAAATATTTTGGCACAGTCAGCGGCTGAGGGCAATTTTTAATCAAAATTAACCAAAATACCCTTCAAAAGATACTACTGGGTATATATTTGGATTAAGAAATAGGAGTTTCTGGACATGAAAAAATGATTATTTATTCACAGAAGTCTACCTGCAGCTAAATAAAGTTGTAAACCTCTTCCCTCCGCCCAAGACTGAAGAGGTGCCCACCAAGACTGAAATATGCCTGGCACTGTGGTCTAGGACAGGTGTATTATAAGACCCTTCCCATGCTTGCATCAGCCAGCAGGACTCCCACCTGGTAGACACAGCATGAGTTGAACCCCAACCAGCCCAGTGGATGACATGTATGCGTACCGCGTGCCATGGATCAGCCTGCTGTCCTCCGGTTGGAGGAGTAGATACCCTCGTAACACCAGCCGGGACCAGGCGGGAGGGCATGGGATGGCATCCCCCCACCTCCATAGGCCCATGATCCAACTTTAGGCTGCCCTTTTGGTCCACTAGCAGGACTTCCTGGGCCAAGCACTTGCACTCCGACTTCACCCAGATTGGACTGGGACTACTCGGCCACTTCTCAGTTATACCATGAGGGCGCAGGGATGCAGGGTGCAGGGATTAATCCCCCACAGGCATACCAACAGAGTCAAGCGCATGCCTCTGGTTTTGATCTTGTATATACAACCCTGAAACAGATGCAGGGGGAGGCCAGGTCTGAGAGCCGGAGAGCTAGACAGGCAAATAAAAAAAATACAGGGGTCGCTGCGAAAAGTAAATAAATTGTATTCAGATTTAGTTGGCAGGGTCACAGAAGTTGAGGAAAGAACTGGGAAATTGGAGGACAAAGCTCTGAAATGGCAAGAGTTTAGGCAGGATCAAGAGAAGACAACATCAGACGTTTTGTGGAAGCTCGAAGATTTCGAGATTCGTCAAAGAAGGAACAACATAAGACTCTTGGGTGTAGCAGAAGGGAAAGAAGGGCAAGATATGCGGGCCTATGTTATTGAAATGCTTAGAGGCGCACTTCCGGAGATAACAGGGTGGGTTTGGGAGAACGAAATCCAACGTGCTCATAGATTTCCTATGTCTCAGAGAAAGGGTGCCACTATAGAAAAACCAAGAGCGATTTTGGCCTATGTAGGGAACTATTTGCTGAGAGAAGAAATCATGAGTAAAGCTAAGCCTGAGGCTAAACGTCAATATAAAGATACAGTGTTTTTTGCAAGGCCTGATTTCTGCCACACCACGGTGGAAAGAAGATGGCGGATGAGGCAATTAATAACACCATTCCATAATTTGGGATATGAGGCCTATTTAATATTTCCTAGCCGGCTCAAAGTAGGGAGAAATGGGAAGTTCAGGATTTCTATACAGAAATCAAGGCCCAAGAATATTTGACGTGGCTAAAAGAAAATAAGGGTCAGACTGATGCGACAAGCGCGGTAGTGCAAATGAATCGAAAGTCTCAACAATAGAAGGAGTGGGAGGTTTTTTCTCTCTAACTGAGGGGTTGGGTTTGAAAATTGGAGTTGTCAGCAGAGGAAATAAGCAGTGGCAGCATTATGATGAGGGAAGAGAAGGGAGTGGGAGGGGGGGCGACGATCCAGGATCACAGCTGTCCCATAGAGGTCAGGATTGACCTATTTGCCAGTAAGGGGGGGGGGCACATCAGGGGTGTTCCTATGGGAGGGGGAGGGGAAGGAGGGGGGGTACAGGGCACAGCACATGTGCACAACACATGGGTTTTTTTTTGCGAGCTGGTGTATGATGGTTGAGCATAAAAAGCAAGAAAGTACAAAGGCGAGAATTGAGCAAGAAATCTAATAGTGGAAATGATATGACTGCAGATTCTAGGTTTATGTGGTTAGGACAATCACCGGATGTATTTTAATGGATACCCGAATTGTGACATGGAATGTCTGTGGGTCAAATGAGAGACAGAAGAGGCAAAACGTTTCTATATTATTAAAAACTATGAGGGTGGATTTTTTGCTTTTGCAGGAAACACACATCATGGCGAAGCAAGGGCATCTTCTGCAGCAATTAGGGTTTTATGTACTGGCATATTCAAGACAGGGCTCTGGAAATAGGGGAGAGGCTATATTATCTAGATGTAGGGATATTGTAAACAGGAACAAGTTGGGAGATAAATGGGGTAGATGGGCCCTAGTGAAGTGCCTTATTAATGGGGAATGGACTACCCTTGGGTCAATTTACGGATCAACTGGGGATGACCCTGACATTTTTGAGTTCCTAGATGTTAAATTAGCTACCTGGGCCCCTCGTATTATTCTTGCTGGTGACTTTAATAACAATGGGGCGGATGGTTTAGGGCTAGGATCTCAAGTCAGTTATCAAGGCAGAAAAAGGAGGGTCTGTCAAGCAGTTCTTAGCCTTGCAAGAAACAATGCGCTAGTGGACGTTTGGGGCAGTTTAAAACCAGGGGAGAAGGGATTTACATATTATTCGGCGCCACACAGGGTGTGTGTACGACTAGATTATTTTCTTATCTCCAGTGCCCTTCTTTCTGCATCAGAAATTGAGAGGTTACCTCGTATACTCTCTGACCACAGCCCTTTGATTTTAAACTTATCCTTGGTGGCAACTAATTGAAGTGTGAGGGTATGGACTTTTGAGAGAGGCCTGTTGGAGGGCGATATTTATGTGCAGCACATGACACAATGGATTGAAGTATTTCTTGAGATAAATAGGGGTAGTGCAGCACCAGGTATTGTATGGGATAGTTTTAAAGCAGGAGTGCGGGGGGAGACCTTAAGTTATAACACCAATAAACGAAAGCAAGAACAGCTGAGAAATCTGGGGTTAAGTAATGCACTATTGGAGACTGAGGAAGAAGTGAGTAAAGGTGTTATAGCAGGTGTACCGCTTGACCAGGCTCTCACTAAAGTAGCAAAGGCAAAAATGGACGCTGAAGAGGACATAGCAAGCAAGGCTGCTAAGATATATATAGCAAATAGGGAAAAATGCTATGAGGCTAGCGAAACAGTGGGCCGTACGTTAGTGGTACGGGCAAGGCAAAAGGCGCCGACAGGAGAGGTAAGGGAAATTAAGGATAGGTCCGGAAGGTTAATTGCAGATCCGCAAGGGGTTAGAGAAGTATTCAGGCAATTTTATGCAGCACTATACGATGAGCAACAAGGAAAGGATCTTGAGGAAATAACAGCATATCTGCAAGATATTCCGTTGGTGACTTTAGAAGAACAGGAATGTGAGAGATTAGATACCCCTTTAGAACCAGAGGAGATAAAAGCAGCTATGATGAGCCTCCCATCTGGAAAGGCAGCGGGACCAGATCAAATACCACTGGAATTTTTCAAGGTATTTTGGAATATATTGGGCAAAGATATGATAAATACGATACAGCAAGCGCAGAGAGGGATATCTGTACCGGGTTCGTGGGCTGGGGCAGATATTGTCATCATTTTAAAGAAGGGGAAGCCACCAAATGAGCCCGGCTCATATAGGCCGATAACTTTAATGAATGCCGACACAAAGGTTTACTCTAAGGCACTCGCGATGAGATTTGCAAGTATTATAGGCACATTAGTTACTAGTACCCAGCATGGCTTCATCCCAGGGAGAGGTACTACCCATCATATTCAGAAATTCATTACTTTATTCGATACCATGGAAGTCACAGGGGACCCGATGGCGGTAATGCTGTTAGATGCTGAGAAAGCGTTTGATCGGGTCTCCTGGGACTATTTATGGTATATTTTAACTAGGGCTGGGTTTGGGGATGGTTTTGTTAGGGCAATAAGAACACTTTACAGTGCCCCGACAGCCTGTATTAGGGTAAACGCTGGATCAACTCTGCCACTACAAATTAAGAGGGGAACAAGGCAAGGGTGCCCGTGCTCCCCATTGCTGTTTGCTATGTACTTGGACCCGCTGATCTGCAGAATGGGAATGAATGAGAACATCACCCCACTACCTATATATAGGGGGTATTGTAAGATGTTAGCATATGCCACCCAGCTGATCCTCTCACTGACCAACGACCCCGCCGCTTCCAGAGCCAACCTTCACGAAGGGATGAAAGATGTAGCCGAATGGATGACGACCAGCCGCCTGAAACTGAACTCAGACAAGACGGAAGTCCTCATCCTGGGCTCCTCGCCCTCCGCCTGGGACGACTCCTGGTGGCCCCCCGCCCTGGGCACCGCACCCACACCGACAGACCACGCACGCAACCTGGGCTTCATCCTGGACTCCTCCCTCTCCATGACCAGACAAGTCAACGCCGTCTCCTCGTCATGCTTCAACATCCTGCGCATGCTACGAAAGATCTTCCGGTGGATCCCCACCGAGACCAGGAAGACGGTCACCCAGGCCCTCGTCACCAGCCGACTGGACTACGGCAACGCCCTCTACGCCGGAACCACCGCCAAGCTCCAGAAGAGACTCCAGCGGATCCAGAACGCCTCAGCCAGACTCATCCTCGACATCCCCCGACGCAGCCACATCTCCGGACATCTGAGAGACCTGCACTGGCTCCCCGTCAACAAGAGAATCACCTTCCGTCTCCTCACCCACGCACACAAAGCCCTACACGACCAAGGCCCGAGCTACCTCAACAACCGCATCAACTTCTACGCTCCCAAACGCCATCTCCGATCAGCCAGTCACGCCCTCGCCGCCGTCCCCCGCATCCGAAGAACGACAACAGTAGGAAGGTCCTTCTCCCACCTGGCCGCCAAGACCTGGAACTCCCTCCCGACCGACCTGCGCCTGACCCAAGACCACCTCTCCTTCAGGAAGAAGCTCAAGACCTGGCTGTTCGAGCAGTAGCAGCACCCCCCCCCCCCCAAGCGCCTTGAGACCCTCCGGGTAAGTAGTGCGCTATATAAATGTCCATGATTGATTGATTGATTGATGCCGACGAAGTGTTGGTCCTTACACCAAAACCCACGGAGGCTATCGCACATGTGGAGTTGGAGGCGCGGAATTTTGGTAAAGTCTCAGGCTATTCGTTAAATATCTCCAAGACACAAATAATAAAGAATCAAAAAGCGATATGTCATGATCAGCGGGTGGTGCAGTCAGGTACATACCTGGGGATTACTATTACTTCAAATCTAGATATCTTGGTAGAAGCAAATATAACCCCTATTATTGCTAAAGTAAGAAAGGATTTAGACAGGCTACACAATTTGCATTTATCTATAGTTGGTCGCACCAATATTGTTAAAATGTTGATACTGCCGAAGTTCCTGTATATTTTTACGGCAGTCCCGCTGTTTTTTGAACCCAAATGGTTTAAGATTCTAGAGTGCATGATTAATAGATTTATATGGGCCAAGGGAAAAACTAGAAGGGCATTACCATTTATGGCACTTCCAAGGGAAAGGGGAGGTTGGGCGCTCCCAGACTTAAAATTATATTACTGGGCAGTAGCCCTTCAGTATATGATGGGCTTATTAGGGGGGCAGAGGCTGAAGGAGACGATGAGTTGGGAACTATACCAATATATGCTCTGATGTTGGGGGATGAGGTGGAAAATGTACTTCTTAAACAGTTTGATTCAAGTTATTTTAAGAGAACCCGATTCAAGACGATCATTGCAGCGCCAAACATTTGGAAGGCTTTTAGGAAGAGATCTGGCCTAGGGAAATACAACGTATACACAAGAATGATTAATATTCCTATATTTCCTCAAGATATTTTTGCTGATTCAGTGTTTAAAGAGTGGGGTAAAAAGGGGATTAAGAAGTTTGATGATATCATGGGCATACAGGGAATGATGCAATTCTCAGAAATTCAGCTAAAATTTGGAGTAGACTCAAGACAATTTTTTAAATACCTGGAAGTGAGAAGCTTCCTGGCAAATAAAACAGGTGGCCCATCGGGTTTTGGAAAAAAATCAATAATGGAGATTGTCCAGGGGGGGGGGCAGACTGTACAATTAAGAGATTTTACTCCGAATTAACAGAAAGTAAACAGGATGATTTGGAGAAGTGGGGGGATACGTGGGCTCAAAAGCTAGAAGTGGGAAAGGAATGCTTTAAACTGTCGTTAGAGTTGGGCCAGAATATTTTATGCTCTGCACCTCTCCAGGCGCAGCATTATAAAACACTATATCGGCTGTATTACACGCCGGCAAGAATCGCACAATGGGGGGGGTCTAACGGGTATTAACTGCCCAAGATGTGGAAGTTTACAGGCAGATATTGTCCACATATTCGCAACATGTCCCCACCTTCGTATAATAGTAAAGGATATTGAGATATTTTTTCAAAGATCATTGGCAATACAGAATACCTTAGTGCCTTCAATAATATTGTTGGGAGTGAATGCCAATGGCACCCAGATGGAAGGTGGATATTTTATTTTTGTAGCAATGGCAGTATTAAGGCTATGTATTTCTACAGCATGGCTTGACCCATTACCCCCGACATATCATCAATGGCTAGCTAGGATACTGAAGATATATAATTTGGAAAAGGCAATTTATGCACGAAAAGGAAAGAATGGAAGGAAATTGGGATTGAAAATTTGGGAACCAATAACTAAATGGAAGGATGAGATTACTAATTTCTAGACTTTGATTTAAGGTGCTCAATACGTATGGCAAAATATGTATTAGAATTACTTGTGCAGAAACACAAATGCAAAAATGTATTGTACTGCTTATGTATATTATTTATTGTTTTGTATATGTTTAATTTTGGCGTGCTGTGCCCTGTACTTATAAATGGGGAAAAAACTGTTAATAAAAAAAAATAATAATAATAAAAAAAAAAAAGAGACTTGAATTGGGACTCAGGCTGATCACTGAAAAGATAGAATTTCACCTGTTAATTTTCGGGAGATGCATATGCTCCGTCCCTGAACTTTTGCTATATCGGAGAAGGTTGGAGGAAATTCTCAGTTACTGAAATTCAACCAACCTCCCCTGGATCAAATTTGGCAAAGAGTCCTTAAAGAAGATGGGATTGGCAATCTCTGGAATGACTGACTGTGCAGCTGCCCATTAATTACTGCATAGGAGGTAAAACGATTATTTAATGCATGCACAAGGCACTATATCTACCTAGTTTTAATGAAAAAAGACAACTATCATCTGGAAAACATTTGGGATGTAATAGACCCAAATTTAGCACAAAAAAAACCTCTCTGTCCAGTTCAGACATGGAAACCTGCCCCTCAATTGCTTTAAGTCAAACTGTTAAATGACATACATATTGCATGTCACATGTGTGGTTATAAGAGTGAGAATGTACCTCATTTGCTATTCTTCTGCCAGCTTACAAAGGACCACATGCAAAATTGTTGATCCATATTTGCAGTAAACTAGGCCCTACATGCAATGAGGAAGCATATAGAATCCTTTAAGTGACACAACCCCCTACTTGGTTTTCGCTCCAAGTAGATTTTTGTTTCATGTTTGCTTGATAAGAAACAAAAACCAAGTTGATTCAAACTAAACTGGCACTTGGCATAATCCATGCAGTCATTATTTATTGTTTTATTATTTCTTATCTTTGGTCTGATTGTATATGTGGACGTGTAAGGTTCACACATGAATTTTATGTGTACTCTTATGCCCTGGCATATTTTTAATTTTTTAAAACTTGTTCATCTTATTTTTAACTTCCTGCAGATATTGTATTTTTATTGTGCTTCTCTTTTATGGTATATTACCAAAAGATAGGTTTTTGGAATTGGAAAAAAAATGATTAATGATGATGGGCGAGCTAACATTTTTTTCACAGTCAGATCATGCTTTTCAATAGCATATGAGTGGTCCATCAATCCTTAAAGATAACAGGGATGAACTAAATATGTTTTTAGAGTTTGACTGAAGCCAGACATCCATGGAAAATTGGTGAATTTCCCTTCTGTTCTATTTACCATGTATACATGGGTATGTAGGCTAAATATGGCAGACCGAGTATCCGTCGTTATTTAACAGATATCCTGATTATCCAAACTCCTAATAACCCATAAAGTTTTTATGATTCTGGACGGAAGGGGAGGTCAGAATCAGAAAAATCATTATTCATCTGCAAACAGCCATAAAAGCATACAAAATATGTGCAAAATTGGCAGTAAAATGCATCTCCCAACATAGGAATTACTAACGCATATAAAATATTTAAAATCATCAGTTTTAAAATAAAAAGTGGACATCATTCTGAATACAACTAAGAACCATGTGCTGAATCATGAATCTACTTAAAAAAACAAATACTTCAGTCTGGAAGCATCAACCTTCTAGAGGAGACTGCTGCTTGAAGAAATAAGGTTATGCAACCACACGTTTCATCATCTGGCAGTGCTTGTAAATATTAATAACCCTGTAAGAAAAAACATTGATTTCCAAGCCTCAGAAAGGGTCCAATATAGCTTTTGGTGTAAATTCTATAATATGCACAAACAAATGTAACATTTATCACAGATTATTTATACAAATTGTTATAAGGACATATCATGAAATCTAGAATTGAGCTTACACTGATGTCCAGTAAAAAAGGGGAGGAATCAATAATTCCTGAATTTTTAAGAAATAACTTGCCAGTACAAGTTATTTCTCGAAAATTCAGAAATTATTTGAGTTCATAGTTCTAACTTCTATTTAGATACTAGTTAGGTCACCAATCATAACCTATACTTGAAAAAATCTGTGTAAGTAAGAGGCATACCATTAATTAAGAATATAACATTTTAAAAAATGAAGACCTTTCCATGCAAAAGACATATTTTATGGTTAGAATGATCATAAATGGGTGCTTATTTATTGAAAAAAATGTTGGCCCACAGGAGGTTTTACTGTCCAATCACAGCCCTGAAACCCAATAGGTCCCTCTTTAAATAAGTCCGCCTTGTCACTAACACTGCAAGGCAGGCCTTTGCTAATGCTTGTTAACATTTCTTGTTCAGTGCACCTAATTTCTGTTTTGGTACTCTGCAACTGCTACAGACACATAATGTGGTTTAGATTAATAGAAAATACTAAATACAAACCTCATTTTACAAAAAAATTTGAAACGGAAGAGAAAGGCTCCTTTGCTTGGAAATATTTACAATTAAGATCTAATAATAAAGGGGTCTATATTGAGTCAGCATTAATCACTCTAATGATAAAAACAGTTAAATAGCAAAACTTATCTTAAACGATATACCCACTTATCAATTTAATCTTGACTTTAAAATATTTGATCATATATTAACCTATATATTTACATTAAGATTGCAACATGTGCTACTAAAGTGAATTAATCACAGGTTACACTAAAGGGTGATACACTACAGTAATGTGTACATCCTTCAAAATGTAATAGACTGATAAATTAATTCAGGAATCCTTAAATGACAAAGGCATTATTGGTTGAAAAAAAGTAGCGGTTTTAATTTCTAACACGTATATGTTTAGGGGTGCCCTCCACATTTAAACTTGGACATAAGTTGTATTCTCCAAGATACTGTGCCATAAAAGAATATCAGAGTTTTTCATTGGACATTTTAGAATGACTTAAAACAGAAATAGTATATGTGACAACCTCTTATCGTCAGAATGTAACCCTACTCGCAGAAAGCTTCTAACTGGTTAACATTGTCATTTGTTTCAAAGTGTTATTGAAAAGTTTCCAAAAAATGCTTTTTATAACTGGGGCATCCAAATAGCTGGTTTGTTTTAATTGTAGCACACCCAACCAGATCCTTCCAGGACACCACCACAATTTTCATTCAATTAATACTAGTGTCCAAAATACCTGAAAAACAACAGAGGAACAATTTGGGGCTTTTTTTCGAACCACTTTTAGAGGCTTGCTGTGCTTGTCTGAAAACAATCGTTAGATATTCGCAACTGATTAGAAGAACGCCCTGATGTAAAGTGACTGGTATTAACATTCAATAAGTTGCAAAAATATTAAGGGCAAATGTCAAGATCCCTGATACATGTTCTTAGTGATAACAAACATGAATGTTGAACTGTTTTTATCTACATCTCTTTGGCAAAATGTAATCTTTAGGTGTAGCAATAAACTGGCGTGAGATGCCCTGTCTGCAAAAGCATGACAAAGCTCAATTTCAAAAGTTTTCTTAATGCGCATGCTTACAGGTGTAATTGGAAAAAAATATTTTAAAGACATTTCTGAAACAGAAATGTGAGTTTTGTGGGAATACATTACTACCCTTTAGAAACATTTGTGCCTGCTACTTATAACATGTAACTGATGACAAGTATTCCCCAAAAATGTAGAAAAACATTTGAAAAGATTTTTTGGTAAGTATTCAAAACCAAAATATTTCTGACATAGTCCAAGGTGACTTTATTTTCTGTAGACTCCAGACCTAGGACTCTTTCTAAGATCAAACTGAAATAATGTAAAGACTTAGGGGCTCAATATGATGTTGGTCGAAGTTGCCCCTGACCAACATCTCTGTGGTTGTGGAACCAGCCGACCTCCAGTGGGTGGTCCCAAAACCGCAATTACGATGAGGCCGCACTTTGTGCGGTCACAAAATCCAATTCCTCTATGGCAGCTTGTGCGGCAGTTAGAACCTGACCGCAGCACAAGCTCCCATAGAGAAAGTTACGTTTCTGTAAATCCCCGCACAGTTTGGCAGGCACACGGTGCAGGGATCTTTAGGGGGGCACCATAGGTGCCCTCCAGGACCCCACCCTGAGTCACGTGAGGATGGGGCCCTGCTAGGGGCCCCCCAAATGAACTTTTCAACAGCCTTTCCATGTCTGAAATGCCAGCATGGAAAGGCTGTCGTAAACTGACATCATAACCCAGAAGGCAGAAAGGTCATCCTAAAGAGATTATCTTCAGTTTCTGACTGGCTGATGGGTTCTTTGAGCCCATCAGAGGCCAGTCAGATTGGCTGGCCAGTTTGGATTCTGACCACCATCATTGAAATACGGCGGTTGGAGTTCAAACCAAGGATGTTGGGCTTAAGCCTCAGGTGAGCGATCAAAGACTTACGACAAACATCCAAATAAGGAATTTCATCTTATTTCGCACTTCAAGGGTGTATGATGTAATTTCAGAAAAATGTGGCAAATTAATTGTGATGGTTCAGACATTACTTGACAGAAAGACAGAGACGAAAAGGATGCCCTGGTTGAGGAAAAGTGGTCTGACAGTGAAGCAGCACAGACTATTAAGCATGGGTGGTGCTTCTGCTATACACTACTGTTCTATTGCTGAACAATGCTTCTTTATGTGTATAATAGTGTTAGCTGGAAAACCAAATATGATTAGCTCTTGAAGTGTAATGGGACTGGGCTTTTCTGGAATAGAAGCATGTTGAGACTGGATGGAGGAGGTAAAGGGGTTGAGTACAAATTTAGTAGGACAAAACCACTGGTACACCTTGAAGAGAAAAGTAAGAAGCAAATCAAGCCCTTCTACCAAATTGAGGGCTCTACTTTGAGGATGTAGGTGCCAGAACACAGAGAACATGAATTGGTCACGAGTATCCTTAGTGTTGGGCTACGCTCTGAACTTTCATGACTGAACCCAGAATCGCAGAAAGCTTGTGGCATAGAGAAGGATTGTGCAGAGGTTTGTACCATTTACCTAAGGTACTCCAGGAGTGTCTGGTGCCCAAACCTTGTGACAGTAGTTATTGTGATTTTTGTATAATGGAGTCCTGGAATAATAATCTCCACAATGTCTCTCCTTTCCAGCACCAATCAGCTTCTGTGAGCCCTGTGCAGCCAAGAGAGCAAGGCCAAAGGAAAGGTGGCCCGAGTAGACACTTTCTTCTCTGCAATTCCACTCTAAATTTGCTCTTTTTGAGTATGCGTGACTGCTTATATGTCTTTACTTGTTTTCTATAAATTGTGTTAAGGCTTCTGAGGGCCAAGCAACACTCCCCGCAAAAATAAAATCAGAAAAGGAAACACAACCAACCTCTAACATAAGTGTCTAGAAACTTCTTAAGGTGATTTATGTGATTTAAATTGTGTTCGGCAGTGTGTTTAGCACTCATTTTTGGTGTGGTAATAGAAGGCTCTTTTAAGTGCAGGAAAAGCATTATTTAGGGGCTTCCCACTTGACCTTCCCTGCAGGGTTAAACAAAAAATGCAAAGTGTGTGTTGGACCAGTCTGCATCCAAGAAGTTTGGGAGCTGAACAGTAGCAGTTCTCTTCCCCCTCTGTAAACAATTTTCTAGTTAAGTGATTGGGCCAGAGTCATATGAGCAGGCCTTCCTCCTCCCCTCACACCTTGCACAGACCCTTAGGTTTGGGAAAGAAACCCTAAGGTAGTCATCTCCATTTTGTATCCCCCAGCTTCTGTGAGGCATGAGTAGCAGTGAGAGCAAGGATAAAGGAAAGGTGGCAAAAGTAGGCACTTTCTGCTATGCAGTTTCATTCTACATTTGCTGTTTTTGTGCTTGCATGATTGCTTACATTTATTCCTTGTTTTACCTAAACTTCACTAAGGCTACTAAAGGCCAAGCCCTCCTACACAAAATACAAGCAGAATAGGCAAAATATGAATCCCCGAGCCCTAACTTGAGTGTGAGGAGACTGCCTAATATTTTTCTGTGGTGATTTAAATTGAGTTTGAGAGTGTGTTTAACACTCGTTTTTAGTGTGGTAAGAGAATGCTTTTTAAGTTTGGGTATGATCCCGAAACACGAAATGCTGTTGAAGAGGTAGATACAAACCCAAACATGACAACAAGATTGTGCAGGGCCACGCATTACATGCCGTCTTTTCCTAACAATTTGAAATGGGTGGCAAGATAAAATTTGTGACTCAAACATATGCGCACTTATTGCGTCCCGAGAGCAGGTTACCATTCACACAAGGAACAGGATCATCCATTAAATACGTCCAGAGCGGGACACCATTTACTGTGCGCCCAGCGCGGTGACTTATGCCCTTCATTCATCTATGGCTCGAACCTTAAACTTAACCCTTAAATATAATCTGACATTGTCCCGGCGGTACAGGATCCAGTTACTGGTTACAGATGCACTAGGAGCACCTAGGCTACAGGCTACCCCCATTATATACAGGCTCCTTAATTCGTTGGGGCCCCCCATGAACTAGCTACAGGTATTACTCACCTGAGCTGCTATATGCACCTTGACTATCCCACCACTTACCAGACCCACAGCTATCCCCTTTCCCCCCCCCCCCTAACTGCGAATTGGGCTCCAGTTTTCACCCTGGCATTTGGACGCTACCATGAAATAAATTTAATTAATTCACCCGCTCCTTTATGCGCTTTGGACACCAGATTTCCACGGAATTGACAGGATCACCACTGATCTATGCCCTACCTTGAGTTACTCCAGAAACTAATTCCCACTGTTTCACTGTTGTGACTGACCCCGCTGCTATTACCTCCCATTGGGACTAATTCAGACTACTCACCTATAGCCCTGAATATGATCTTAATCTCTAGAGATTGGAAGCCATTGACCCCCCACAACAGGAACTCCATGCATTTTGTTAATTCGTGTGGAGTTCCATTTTGTGTTGTCAATGCGATGTCAAGATTTTAATTCACCCTCACTTTGTCACTTCACGTTTTTTTCACTTATATTTGAGCACATGAATATTATTTAGGAATTTTCAATTGTGTTCTGGTAATAAACACCCTACTTTACAAGATATTTTTGCCCCTGTATATTATTAGATACTCCCAACATCGCTGTATAAAGATTTTCCTGACAGTGTCTCCCTTGGGGAGCTCTAATTGCATATCTAATTACATATGGACCCTTAGGGCCACCTCTCAACCATTGGGTGAAGACCGGGCCAAGAGCAGGCCTGCCTGCACCCATCAGAGCCTGTAAGAGGAGGGGCTGGGCCATCCCTCTTGGTACCTGCTTCTGTTACAGGAACTCCTGTTTAAAGGGTTTGTTATCTGTTCAAGGTACTGTGATCTTACTGTCTCCAGAGTTTATACTGTTTTCATCGCAGTCAGGCATCCGTTGGATTAGGCCATCTACATCCAATCTAACCTGGCATCAGTTTTGTAGCTGCCGCAGGTCAATTTCTCTTTGCATAATGGGTAAAAGGAAAACGGAAGCTAAAAACTACACCAATAAATGCCCCTGAATAGGCAGTTTGATTTTGGCTTTTTTAAACAAGGCCGTGGGTGCCCTTGCAGAAGAAATGTTGCATGTAGAAGAACAATTTTTTTTATTGCCATTTTATCATAGTGTACATAACATACGATCAACAAATATCAATTACCAACAGTACCCATCACAATTCTGTTACTGAATCCAGATATATTTAGGTTCCGTTCTGGTTGTCTCACAAACCATTTTATACATATCTAGTCGATCAGATGTCAAAGTAGACATCACAATTGTAGTATCAATGTCTATTATTGGCATATCCCTCCATGCCCTCCATTCCCCAAGTTTGACTGCAAATGAACCATCAATGGTCCCCAATAGTCTTTTGGTCTTGATGTCAATAGTTGTTCCTCAGAGTACAGTTCCAGTTGAGATTTACAATGCGCCACATCTACCAGCCATGCAGATTTTGTAGGGATAGTTTTAGTCCCCCAGTCTAGTTCCACTCTATGTTTCGCCATCAACAAACACACAAACAGTGGTTTCTTATTGAGCGGTTTGAACATTCAACAATTCCAGCAGATAGACCTCCGTTGTGCATGCCACAAGTGCTCACACCATTTCAGAGAACACATCTGTGACCTGCACACAAAAATAACCCACTTGTGGGCTGGTCCACTTCAGATGAATAAAATCAGCCCCTTCAGCCCCAAAACAGGTACAGTTAGAGTTTCCTTTTAACCCATACTTCTATAACTACATTGGAGTGTAATACATTTGATGTATGAATTTAAACTGGATTATCAGTAAATTACAGTTTGATGTCAGCATACTTAATTGTGCACATCAAACCCTCCAGTCCTCTTCTCCCAGATGTTGTTCTAGCACTGCATTCCATTTTGCCACCTTCCCCACCACCCACATTCATATCTTTTTGTTCAGCAATATATAGCTTGGTGATAAGATGTTGACTAGTCATGCTAGAAAGCAACATTTGCAGTGCCATGAGAGTGGGGGGTACACTGGGGAAATGTAGGTTGTGTGTCTGGACCGCTGCTCAAAGTCAGTAGTAAATAAATGTGAATAGCAGGTAATTGTCTCTTGTTGCAGCAGCATCTGACAGTGTCAAGAACTTGCCATTGGTAGATAAGTCACCCATAGTGTGAAAGCCCACCTCCTGTAGAATCTGGAGTGACTTGTCTTCCTCTGTCACTGCTATTTCTGGGTGTTGTAGTAGAAGCATTTCTAGGGCATATAGCACTGGTTTGCCCACCCGTCTGGTTAGTGCATGCTAGGCAATCAATGTGGTGCGTAATGTGTTTATTTCAGTTTGAGGGATCATATTACGTTTCTGTGGCAGGATAGGTCTGAGATATATCAGGGCAATGTCATTATGTTCGATTGCCACATGAGGTATAAAGTCTTGAGTAAAGTACCAGAAGTGCGCAAAGTGAGCTTGAGCGTGCAGGTAGTATAACTTAAAATCTGGGATACAGAACCCCCCATAAATGTATGGTGGGCAAGCACATCCCAGCTAATTCTTAGTTTCTTGCCTGCCCACACCAGTATGATTAATAGGGACTGCAGCTAAATGAAAAAAGGGCTTGGTCAACACTATTGGGACGTTAATAAACAGATACAAAAATTGTGGCAAAATTAGCATTTTAACCCCTTGTATGCTCATGGCGAGCTGAGCTTGTCATGGCATACAGTGCTCGGGTGCTCATGACGAGCTTGGACAAGGGTCGCTCCCCTTTCGGGGGCAGTAGCATATACATGTTTTATTATAAAATCCATGCACTGGGGCAAAGAGCAGGGGAGTAGCCCCTTGGGCAAGGGTCACTCTCCTTTTGGAGGCCATTTTGAGTAGCCCTAATGTTTTTTTTTGTTTTGGGGAGCAACCCCTTGGACAAGGGTTGCTCCCCTTTAGGGGGCAATTACTTTTGCTTTGCCTCCCCCCGGGGGGCAGAATGTAATTTTTTTTATAGAAACCATGCATTGGGGCAAAGAGCAGGGAGTGGCCCCTTGGGCAAGGGTCACTTTCCTTTTGGGGGCCATTTTGAGTAGCCTTAATGTTATTTTTTGTTTTGGGAGCAATCCCTTGGAGAAGGGTCGCTCCCCTTTAAGGGGCATGTTGTAAGCCTTTGGCTGCCCCCGGGGGGGTCAAATTTTTAGAAAAGCAACCATAATGGGACCGGTTACTGGCTAATCAGCCGTTATCAGCCAGGTTAGCTTGAGTCCAGTGGCAATGTGAGCAAGGTACCCACGTCTGCCAACTTAGGGCAATCAAAGGGCACAGGGTCAGTCTGATTTGCATATGGCCATGTCTGAACTGGGTTGGTGAAGTGAGCTAAACAATGATGATGGATTAAATCAAGATCAGTTGCCTGGGGGTGAGTGTTAGATTTGCGCATGCGCTCCGTCCATCATCCCCTTTGGTATCACCTGGAGGGCAGTTCTGCTGTTTTTTTTTTGTAGGGCCACTAGGGCACCAGGGTTTATTTTTATTTTGGGGATCCGCCCCATGGTCATGGGTCGTTTCCCATCCTTTATGGGAGGATGATTGTGGCCTTTTTTGCCCTCTTTGAGTGGCAGAGTAGCAGTATGTGTTTAGTCCCATCTGTTCCACAGGGGGGCAGAAGCCAGTAGACACCAGAATTTTAAATTTTTTTGTCTTGTTGGGGGTGGCCTCTAGGGCAAGGGTTGCTCCCCTATTGATGTTATACTGTTAGGCCCACCTACCCCTTAACTTGGCATGTTGGACTAGTGTATTTTTTGTGTATGTGATTCTAATGTTTTTTTTTCTTCTTTTTAAATCTAGTCTAAAGCTTTTGATTCCTGTTTGCAGTTTCGACAGTGGTTGTTCTGCAGTTTTGTGTAGTTGCATTTTTGTAGGTCAGAAAATTATTTTTGTTGTATGTACTCCAAATGAGTAATATTGCAATGTTTGAATTTTTTTTGTAAGGGGTTTCTTAGTGGCATTTAGTAAGTGTTTTGAGCATGAACATTTTTGTGATGTGTTTTGCATAGTCTTATGTCTATTTTTTTTCTCTTTCTTTTTTTAGTGGGATATTGGTGATCCATACTGTGTCAGTGCAGACTACGTGGTAGTGAGTTTGGTTGCTTCTGGCAAGTGAGTGGTATTGTTTTGCACTGTGTAGGTATTTTTGATAAAGGTGAATTTTGTTCATTGCTTATTTCACATAGTGATTGTAGTTGTTGACTTGTGTGTCAAGGTACCTTTGTTAGTAATCATTATGGCTAGCCGTAGAATGACTGCTCAGCAGGTGGTAGGTATGCTTCTTGAATCTTCGTCTGAGCCGGATTATGACACTGACAGTGCGTCTGAGGGAGAGGAGGGAGGGGAAGATTCTGGCAGTGAGTTTTCTCTCCACATGGAATCATCGGATAAATGTAAAATAAATGTAAATGTCGGAATTCGTAAAGCGCACAGCGCACAGCTACCTCCACCGGAGGTGTCCCGGCGCTGTCCGTATACCGCTTAGGAACCCTTCCTGGCTTTCCTGGGAAATGTCCACTCCTGGGCACCCCCCAGGTGCAGCCAGGCATCCCAGCGCTTTTGGGGCCGTTGTGGAGACTAAGCAAGCTATTGCCCAGAGTTGCAGCGTGGGACCCATGATCAGAACAGGCACTGAGGCGAGAATATCCAGTCAGGGGAATTAATGAGCCGGAGACCTGCCGAGGCGGGAATCGAACCCTGGTCCCTGGCCAGAGCTCTGCATCAAGGTCTGCCTGCTCTAACCATTGAGCCACACATCTCCACTGATGAAGGTACTCTCAGTGCAGATGAAGAGCCTGTGTTAGAGGAGGACACTGCTGTGCCGATGGTGCAAGAGGCAGCTGGATTGCAGCCTGAGACTGCTAGTCTTCCTACTGGAAGTGTTGGACTCTGGGTTGATCCTAACATGGTGCAGCCAGTGTTGCCTGCCTTTAGCGGTGATGCAAGGTGTAGAGTGGATTGTGAAAACTTTTTTCCTATACAGTATTTTCAGTTATTTATGGATGATGTGTTTTTGGGTGAGATTGTTGAGCAGACTCATTTGTATGCTGAACAGTTTTTGAGGGTCAACAGTGACAAACTTAGGCCCCACTCTAGAGCTACCCGGTGGACTCCCACAAATCTGGAAGAGCTGAAGAAGTTTTTGGGATTGACTTTATTGATGGGTTTGTTAAAGAAGCCGAACCTGGCTTCATATTGGTCTACCAGTCCCTTGATGGCAACAGCCATATTTCCAGCTGTTATGACTCGTGATCGGTATTTACTTTTGCTACGCATGTTGCATTTTGTGGATAATTCTGTGGCGTTGCCACGTAGTCACCCTGAGTGTGACCGTCTTTTTAAGATTCGGCCTGTTCTTGATCACTTTGTCGATCGATTTTCAGAGATTTCCATTCCTGGGAAAGACATTTCTATTGATGAGTCTTTGGCTTTGTTCAAGGGTCATTTGGTTTTTAGGCAGTACATCCCTAGCAAGAGGGCACGCTATGGAATTAAACTGTATATGTTGTCTGAGAGTAAGACAGGGTATGTTTTTAATTTTCGTGTGTACACTGGTAGAGATTCCACTATTTACCCCCCTGGTTGTCCATCCACTTTTGGAGTGTCAGAGAAAATTGTGTGGGATCTTGCTAGAAGACTGTTCAACAAAGGCCACCATTTGTACCTTGATAACTTCTACACTGCTGTGAAATTGTTTAAGGAATTGTTTAAAGTGGACACTTCTGCATGTGGCACAATCCGCTCTTACCGCAAAGGTTTTCCAAAGGAGCTTGTTTGCAAGAAAGTTCAGGGGGGTCAGTGCAGTTCCTTACATTGTGGCGAACTACTTGCTGTGAAATTTGTGGACAGGAGGGATGTGTACATGCTGACTACCATCCATGATGAGAGTACTTCACCTCTGCCAGTTTGGGGTCAGGTTGCTGAAGTGCACAAACCTGTGTGCATTCTGGACTACAATAAGCACATGGGTGGTGTTGACAGAGTAGATCAGAGGTTGGAAACTTACACTGCTATTCGGAAGGCTTCTGTTTGGTATAAGAAGTTGGCCATCCATTTTTTCAACTTAGCAACTTTCAATGATTTTATTGTGTTCAAGGAGTGTTCTCCTGGGTCAAAGTTGACATTTCTTCAGTTTCAGCACTCTGTGATAGCTAGCCTTGTTGTTGTGGAGCAAGTAAGTGTTCCTAGATTTGGAGTGGTGGAGGATGTGGCTCGATTGAAAGATCGCCACTTTCCTGATTACATTCCTCCCACATCTACCAAAGACTTTCCCACTAGGAGATGTAGAGTCTGTTGGCGAAGAGGTTTGCGGAAGGAGACTCGTCTTTACTGCCCTGGGTGTCCTTCTAACCCTGGGCTGTGTGTGCCTGCTTGTTATAGAGCTTACCACACACAAAATAATTTTTGGGACTATCCATGAGTGGTAAAATGTACTGCCTGGTTTTTTAAATAATTTGTATTCTTTTTTAAGGTTGGCATTTGTGCAATGTATTTAGTTACAGATTTTGTGTTACTAGATTTTTATCTATTTGCAATTATTTTGTTTGTTTTGTTAAAAAAATTCTAAATGTGATGGCGGTGTGCGTAGGCTGGCACTTGGCTGGCGGTGTGGGCGGAGTGGTGCTTGGCTGGCGGTGTGTGTGGAGTGGCGCTTGGCTGTCAGTGTACGTGGAGTGGCTTTTGGCTGGAGGTGTGCGTGGAGTAGTGCTTGGCTGTCGGTGTGCGTGGAGTGGTGCTTAGCTGTCAGTGTGCGTGGAGTGGTGCTTGGCTGGCGGTGTGCGTGGAGTGACGCTTGGCTGGCGGTGTCCGTGGAGTAGTGTTTGGCTGGAGGTGTGCGTGGAGTGGTATTTGGCTAGCGGTGTGTGTGGAGTGGCGCTTGGCTGGCGGTGTGCGTGGAGTGGTGCTTGGCTGGTGGTGTGAGTGGAGTGGCGCTTGGCTGGTGGTGTGCGTGGAGTGGTACTTGGCTGTCGGTGTGCGCGGAGTGGTGCTTGGCTGTCAGTGTGCGTGGAGTGAAGCTTGGCTGTCGGTGTGCGTGGAGTGGCGTTTGACTGGCGGTGTGTGTGGAGTGGCGCTTGGCAGGTGGTGTGTGTGGAGTGACGCTTGGCTGGTGGTGTGCGTGGAGTGGTGCTTGGCTGGCGGTGTGCATGGCCTGGTGCTTGGCTGGCGGTGTGCGTGGAGTGACGCTTGGCAGGCGGTGTGCATGGAGTAGTGTTTGGCTGGAGCTGTGCGTGGAGTGGTGTTTGGCTGGCGGTGTGTGTGGAGTGGCGCTTGGTTGGCGGTGTGCGTAGAGTGGTGCTTGGCTGGTAATGTGCGTGGAGTGGCGCTTGGCTGGTGGTGTGCGTGGAGTGGCGCTTGGCTATCGGTGTGCATGGAGGGGTGCTTGGCTGTCAGTGTGCGTGGAGTGGCGTTTGGCTGTCGGTGTGCGTGAAGTGGCATTTGGCTGGCGGTGTGTGTGGAGTGGCGCTTGGCTGGTGGTGTGCATGGAGCGACGCTTGGCTGGTGGTGTGCATGGAGTGGTGCTTGGCTGGCGGTGTGCATAGCCTGGTGCTTGGATGGTGGTGTGGGTGGACTGGCGCTCGGCTGGCGGTGTGTTAGTAGTTACTTTCTGTTGGTCACTACACACACTGCTAGTTGAGCGACACTCCACGCAGTCCATCATTTTGTGTAGTTGCAGTGTCAGGAATGTGGGCGTGTGAAAGTGATGGGCTCTTGAATGGCTCTGTCTGCTGGTGTGAGTGTTGTAATGTGATGGGCCCGCGGCTTGTGATGGGAATGTTTTGTATGTGTCACACTTATGAAAGGTGTATGAATGGCCTGTAAAGAGGTTGGTGCCCTAACGTGGCTTTACAGCTCACAAGCTGTGAGTCAGTGGTTCAGTTTCTCATACTTTCAATTATTCGCAGTGGATTTCATTTTTGTGAAATAACTTGCGAATACAATTGTATGTACTGAATCATCACTCACCCTCGTGCCAAATCCAACCAGTATGTGTCTGTGCTTGCAGATTAGATGGCTCTGCAGTAATATTTGTCTTTTTTCTCATTCTGCAGTAGGGTGTACCTTGTCCCTTTTTGTGAATGTTGTAATGTGTTGCTTTTCCTTCCGGATGGTGTCAATTGTCTGGTGTGTATCAGGTATGAAAGGTGCGTGAATGACCTGTAAAATGGTTGGTGCCTTGTCTTGTTTACAGCTCACGAGTTGCGAGTCACTGGTTCGGTTTTTATGCATTTATTTATTGACAGCATTTCATTTCGTTGAAATATCTTTTTAATAAAATTTTATGTACAGAACCATCACTCGCCCGCGTGCCAAATCCAACCTGTATGTGTGTGTCTTTGAGGAATAGATAGCCGTGCAGGAATGTTTGACTTTTGAGTAACTCTCAAAAGTCAAACATTCCAGCACGGCTATCTATTCCTCAATAGCTCCCGAGTACAATGATATCTCAGTTGTGTGGGTGGGCCAAAGGCCTGTGACTAGGATGACCCCAAAACAGTAGAATTCTCTGTGCTTTATTTGTCAATCCTGAATGCTACAATTTCTTAAAAATACATTTTTGGCCGGTTCTGCTTTGGCCCACCCACACAAGTGAGGTATCATTTTACTCTGGAGAACAAGGGGAATGCTGGGTGGTAGGGCATTTGTGCCGTCACGGACATCCCACGCAAAAATGTATGGAAAAGTGTTTTTTTACCTAATTTTAAGGTTTGCAGGGAATTCTGGGTAGGAATACGATGGGGGACCCACGCATGCCATACCTCCCTGGACTCCCCGGGGTGTCTAGTTTTCAGAACTGTTTGGGTTTGGTAGTTTCCCAAGTTTGCCGCCGAGCCCCGGGCCAAAAACTCAGGTGCCCCCACCCCAAAAATATGGTAGTTTAGCTAAAGGTTAATATTAAGTCTCCACCGTACGATTTGGGCCTTTTCCTGTTGCAGCCACTATGCCTACCCACGCAAGTGAGGTACCATTTTTATCGGGAGACCTGGGGGAACACTGGGTGGGTAGAAATTTGTTGATCCACGCAGATTCCAGAACTTTCCACCACAGAAAATGTGAAGAAAATGTGTTTTTTTGTCAATTTTTTAGCTTTGCAAGGGATTCTGGGTAACAGCACCTGGTGGGAGGCAGTTGAGTCACCCCATCCTGAATTTCCCTGGGTGTCTAGTTTTCAAAAATGTATAGGTTTGCTAGGTTTCCCTAGGTGCCGGCAGAGCTAGGTTTAAAAAACGAAAGGTAGGCACTTTGCCAAAAAAGGGCCAGTTTTCACTGCGAAATTGAAGTGCAACCACGTTGCGTTTTGCTCTGCTTCCTGTCGCAGGCACTAGGCAGACCCAGGCAAGTTAGGTACCA
The DNA here is from genome assembly GCF_964261635.1 of Lissotriton helveticus. Taxonomy (NCBI): domain Eukaryota; kingdom Metazoa; phylum Chordata; class Amphibia; order Caudata; family Salamandridae; genus Lissotriton; species Lissotriton helveticus. Next base: position 1,534,051,724 of record NC_136057.1, read on the forward strand.
TTTTTTTCGGGAGACCTGGGGGACTGCTGGGTTGGTGTAAATTTGTTGATCCACACAGATTCCAGAACTTTCCACCACAGAAATGTGAGGTAAATGCATTTGTTTTGTCAATTATTTAGCTTTGCAAGGGATTCTGGGTTACAGAACTTGGTGGGAGGCAGTTGAGTCACCCCATCCTGAATTCCCCTGGGTGTCTCGTTTTCAAAAATGTATAGGTTTGCTAGGTTTCCCTAGGTGCTGGCAGAGCTAGGGTTCAAAAACAGAAGGTAGGCACTTTGCCAAAAAAGGGCCAGTTTTCACTGCAAAATTGAGGTGCGACCACGTTGCGTTTTGCGCTGTTTCCTGTCGCAGGCACTAGGCAGACCCAGGCAAGTGAGGTACCATTTTTTTCGGGAGACCTGGGGGAACACGGGGTGGGTGAAAATTTGTTGATCGATGTAGATTCCAGAACTTTACACCACAGAAATGTGAGGAAAATGCATTTTTTCCCCCAATTTTTTAGGTTTGCAAGGGATTCTAGGTAACACAACCTGGTGGGAGGCAGTCGAGTCACCCCATCCTAAATTCCACTCGGTGTCTAGTTTTCAAAAATGTATAGGGTTGCTAGGTTTCCTTATGTGCCGGCAGAGCTAGGGTTCAAAAACTACAGGTAGGCACTTTGCCAAAAAAGGGCCAGTTTTGACTGCGAAATTGAGGTGCGACCATGTTGCTTTTTGCGCCGTTTCCTGTCGCAGGCACTAGACAGACCCATGCAAGTGAGGTACCATTTTTCTCATAAGACATTGGGGAACGCGGGGTGGGTGGAAATTTGTTAATCCACGCAGATTCCAGAACTTTCCACCACAGAAATGTGAGGAAAATTTGTTTTTTCCCCAATTTTTTAGGTTTGCAAGGGATTCTGGGTAACAGAACCTGGTGGGAGGCAGTCGAGTCACCCCATTCTGAATTCCCCTGGGTGTCTAGTTTTAAAAAATGTATAGGTTTGCTAGGTTTCCCTAGGGGCCGGCAGAGCTAGGGTGCAAAAACTACAGCTAGGAACTTTGCCATAAAAGGGTAAATTTTTAACTGCAAAATTGAGGTGTGACCATGTTGCATTTTGCGCCGTTTCCTGTTGCAGGCACAAGGCCGACCAACACTTTCCTGTCGCAGGCACAAGGCCGACCAACACAAGTGAGGTGCTGTTTTTATCAGAAGACCTGGGGGAACGCTGGGTGGGTGGAAATTTGTTGATCCACGCAGATTCCAGAACTTTCCACTACAGAAATGTGAGGAAAATTATTTTTTTGTCAATTTTTTAGCTTTGCAAGGGATTCTGGGTAACAGAACCTGGTGGGAGGCAGTTGAGTCACCCCATCCTGAATTCCCCTGGGTGTCTAGTATTTAAAAATGTATAGGTTTGCTAAGTTTCCCTAGGTGCCGGCAGAGCTAGGGATCAAAAACGAAAGGTAGGCACTTTGCCAAAAAAGGGCCAGTTTTCACTGCAAAATTGAGGTGCGACCACGTTGTGTTTGGCGCTGTTTCCTGTCACAGGCACTAGGCAGACCCAGGCAAGTGAGGTACCATTTTTTTGGGGAGACCTGGGGGAACACGGGGTGCGTGGAAATTTGTTGAGCCACGCAGATTCCAGAACTTTATACCACAGAAATGTGAGGAAAATGCATTTTTTTTGTCAATTTTTTAGATTTGCAAGGGATTCTGGGTAACAGAACCTGGTGGGAGGCAGTTGAGTCACCCCATACTGAATTCCCCTGGGTGTCTAGTTTTCAGAAATGTATAGGTTTGCTAGGTTTCCTTAGGTGCAGGCAGAGCTAGGGTTCAAAAACAAAAGGCAGGCACTTTGCCAAAAAAGGACCAGTTTTCACTGCGAAATTGAGGTGCGACCACGTTGCGTTTTGCGCTGTTTCCTGTCGCAGGCACTAGGCAGACCCAGGCAAGTGAGATACCATTTTTTTGGGGAGACCTGGGAGAACGTGGGGTGGGTGGAACTTTGCTGATCCACGCAGATTCCAGAACTTTCCACCACAGAAATGTGAGGAAAAATACGTTTTTTTGTATATTTTTAGTTTTGCAAGGGATTCTGGGTAACAGAACCTGGTAGGAGGCAGTTGAGTCACCCCATCCTGAATTCCCCTGGGTGTGTAGTTTTTAAAAATGTATAGGTTTGCTAGGTTTCCCTAGGTGCCGGCAGAGCTAGGGTTAAAAAACGAAAGGTAGGCACTTTGCTAAAAAGGGCAAATTTTTAACTGCAAAATTGAGGTGTGACCATGTTGCATTTTGCGCCGTTTCCTGTCGCAGGCACAAGGCCGACCAACACTTTCCTGTCGCAGGCACAAGGCCGACCAACACAAGTGAGGTGCAGCTTTTTTTCAGAAGAACTGGGGGAACGCTGGGTGGGTGGAAATTTGTTGATCCACGCAGATTCCAGAACTTTCCACCACAGAAATGTGAGGAAAATTCTTTTTTTGTCAATTTTTTAGCTTTGCAAGGGATTCTGGGTAACAGAACCTGGTGGGAGGCAGTTGAGTCACCCCATCCTGAATTCCCCTGGGTGTCTAGTTTTCAAAAATGTATAGGTTTGCTAGGTTTCCCTAGGTGCCGGCAGAGCTAGGGATCAAAAACGAAAGGTAGGCACTTTGCCAAAAAAAGGCCAGTTTTCACTGCGAAATTGAGGTGCGACCACGTTGTGTTTTGCGCTGTTTCCTGTCACAGGCACTAGGCAGACCCAGGCAAGTGAGGTACCATTTTTTTGGGGAGACCTGGGGGAACACGGGGTGCATGGAAATTTGTTGAGCCACGCAGATTCCAGAACTTTATACCACAGAAATGTGAGGAAAATGCATTTTTTTTGTCAATTTTTTAGATTTGCAAGGGATTCTGGGTAACAGAACCTGGTGGGAGGGAGTTGAGTCACCCCATACTGAATTTCCCTGGGTGTCTAGTTTTCAGAAATGTATAGGTTTGCTAGGTTTCCTTAGGTGCAGGCAGAGCTAGGATTCAAAAACAAAAGGCAGGCACTTTGCCAAAAAAGGACCAGTTTTCACTGCGAAATTGAGGTGCGACCACGTTGCGTTTTGTGCTGTTTCCTGTCGCAGGCACTAGGCAGACCCAGGCAAGTGAGATACCATTTTTTTGGGGAGACCTGGGAGAACGTGGGGTGGGTGGAACTTTGCTGATCCACGCAGATTCCAGAACTTTCCACCACAGAAATGTGAGGAAAAATACGTTTTTTTGTATATTTTTAGTTTTGCAAGGGATTCTGGGTAACAGAACCTGGTAGGAGGCAGTTGAGTCACCCCATCCTAAATTCCCCTGGGTGTGTAGTTTTTAAAAATGTATAGGTTTGCTAGGTTTCCCTAGGTGCCGGCAGAGCTAGGGTTAAAAAACGAAAGGTAGGCACTTTGCTAAAAAGGGCCAGTTTTCACTGCGAAATTGAGGTGCGACCACGTTGCGTTTTGCGCTGTTTCCTGTCGCAGGCACTAGGCAGACCCAGGCAAGTGAGGTACCATTTTTTTAGGGAGACCTGGGGGAACGCTGGGTGTGTGGACATTTGTTGATCCACGCAGATTCCAGAACTTTCCACCACAGAAATGTGAGGAAAATGCGTTTTTTTGTCATTTTTTTTGCTTTGCAAGGGATTCTGGGTAACATATAAGTGCATGCAATCGAATCGAAGGTCTTGGCCACTTCTAACAACACCGCCGCCGTTAAACAGGGGGACTCTATTAGATATAGTAGTGCGAATATGGTACGCAGATTATGTGTAGTCGACCGAGCAGTTATAAAACCAGATACATCTGGTAATACCATTTGGGATATCAGGGGCTGTATCCACATTGCAATTATCTTAGTTAAGATTTTAGCATCTATATTATTGAGAGATAGAAGCTAATAGGATTTGCACCTCTCTGACGCCTTATCTGTCTTCAGCAGTTTTATTGTTATTATCAGCACCTCTCTGAGTGATGGTGGTAGTGTACCACTAACATATGCCTCCTCATATTCCGCGTGTAATTGTGGGGCTAGTAATTCAGAGCACTCTGTATAAAATTCCCCTGTGAAGCCATCCATACTGAGGGCTTCACCATTCGGCAAGGCACAGATCAGCCGTTTCTCGTCATTAACAGTCACTGGCTTTGTCAGGTATTCTCTCTGCCCTGGCAAAAGCCATGCCAGAGCCACAAACTCAAAATAGAATCTCAGTTCAGTCAATTATGCCGTGTTTTGTGGTCCATGTAGTCTTGCATAGACTTGCTGGAAGGTCTGTGGTAGCTGTGAGTTTGATTAGCGCAGAGTGCCATCCTCATCCATTAAGAGGACAATAGGATCTGTGCCTTTTTGAGATTAAAATTTTTGTGTAAGACTATGTCCAGGCCTCCCACCCTCACCATACCCTCGGGCAACATGGTGCTTTGACATGAATCATAACTCGTGGTCTGCCAGAGACTCGAAGTTTGTCAGATGTTCCCTAATTGATGCCAAAATTGCCCCTCTTGGCTCATGTTCATTTTCTCTCTCTAGGGAGTGAAATTTATCTTCAATATAGTTTAATTTTGTCCTGCCACTTTTCAGTATCCCCGCTTGGGTGCCTATGCATTTCCTTCATATTGTTACTTTAAAGGCTTTCCACAGTGAGCTTTGACTAGCTACCGAGCCTGTAATCAATGTAAAGTATTCGACTATCACACTTCGCACCTCTTCCTTAAAAACCGTGTCAAAGAGAGCCTCCAGGCAAAAGTGCCAGGTAAACGGCGTAGGGGTTAGGGTCGGTATTTTCAGCCGTAGCAGGACTGGTGCATAGTCGGATAATGTCCTAGGCAGGTGTTGTACTTTATCCATACTTTATCTATCCACTGGCACACCTCAGTGGAGATGAGCCAGTAATCTAGTCTGGACCATATGCCATGGACCATGGAAACAAACATTCCCTCCTTCTTTGTTGGGTGTCTCAATCGCCAGGCATCCACCAAGCCGTATTCTTCCATCCTGCCATACAGTACCTTAGCTGCTTACTTCCCGTGCGACCCTGTGTCTGCTGACCGATCTTCCACAGTGCTTAGATATATATTTAGATCACCCAGCCACATGATGTGTGTCAGCGAGATAGCGTGTATTTGTCTCCAAACCGCGGTGAAGAATTATGAGTCATCTATATTTGATGCACGTGTTGACAATGTGACACCAGTGCCCGCCAGCGTCCCTCGTGCAATTAAGAGTCTAACCTGATTATAAACTTGATGAATTATGAGAGTGAAGGTGATCCCACGGTTCATTTATTTATTATTTTGGTTTATATAACACAAACTAGACCCGAGGTATCAGGTATTGCAGTGCTTTACATCAGCACCAGCTTCTTTACAGATAGACATATTAAGTTTTGTTAGGCATGGGGAGATTAAGTGATTTGCCCAGAATCACAGGATGTTGAGCATCGTTGCTGAGACTCGAACCTGGTTCACCAGCTTCGAGGTTGACCACTCTAGCCATAAGGCTACATCCTCTCCCTAATAGCAGAACCCTCCGTGAATATGTGGAGTACAAGGAGGCAAGATGATATGTTGCCCAGCGGGTGCCCATGGCATAATCTAGGCTCTTATCCAAGTGTGTTTCTTGTAGTAGAGCAGCATGTATATTGTTTCTATCTAAGAATTGAAGCACTAACCTCCCCTTACGGGGTGGTTGAGACCACATGCATTCCATGTGATGAAATTTATACTGTTACCCACACATGCTATTGTGCCTCCTCATGCTATGGTACTGATGTACATGTTGTATATTGGAAGAAACGTGTGACCCGGGGGAACTATATATGTTATGTGAGGGTAAACTACATCTACACAACCGAACCTCCCCCTCTCCCACTTCAGCAACCCCAACCAGCCAAATACATCCCCAATTAATAAAAATCATACATAAAGCCAACATTGACATTACTCTAGGAAACAATAAATTGCAGCACAATGAGCTAGATTCATCTCGGGTGCTCCCTCGTCGGGGTTCGCCAGTGTCCCAGTCGCCCTCCAGATGGAGGGAGATGGCCGGGTTCTGAGGTGAAATGTTGGTCTTCTCCAACCAACTGTAGCTTATAGGCATCCATTAGACTGTACAGCAACCCCCTTGCCAGAGCAGTAAGACCCATGTGCCTTCGGGAGGTGTCCAAGGTACATATACAAGCCCAGGTCTTCCCAGTGCTCAGGCTTGACATTCAATCTTCTCCATCCGTAGTGTTCCAGGCCTGTTTGACAGATAGAATCATCTTCAGGTAGTCTTTGGCCGCTTTGCTTGTCAGAATAATCTGTTGTTTGCTGCGATGATCCACACGAAGACATACCGGTTATAACATAGCATTTTCCTTTTGTAATTGGCGTTTTACTGGTAGAAACTCTCTCCAAGCTGACTGTACTGCAATTGTGATATCCACGTAGAAAGAAATATGATTGCCCTGATATTAAACTTCACCTATTTCTCTGGCCAGTGTGAGGACGGTGCTTCTGTCTCAGTAGTTCAAAATTTTCACTATGATGAGGCACATGGGTCCCCAGCAGAGGCCGCGTCATGAGTGCTTGGTGTACACGTTCCACCACTAGCATTGGAGACAGATTCTCAGCACCAGATAGTGTCGGCAGCATGCCCTCAATGTAGCTCTCCATTTGTCTAGTTTTACTTGACTCTGGTTCACCAATAAAACGTAGATTATTATGGGAAGAGAACGCCACAAAATCTTCGTTCTTTGCTTGTATGATTGCCAAGACCTACTCCGTATTCAGGCTTTTTAGCTTACTATTTGCAACTCATCCTCGGTCTTCGACATTCCCTGTTCTGTCTCAGCCATACATTCAGGATTCTTGTCCATTTTCGGCGCCATGTTGTCTATTCGCATGTTTAAGGAGTCAATTTTGCCATCTATGGATTGTAAGCTGTTTTGCATGGCTAGGAGCGTTGTTTCAAGGGTGCTACCCTCTGCAGTCCCTGTGGGCTACCCCCTTCTGCACCCACATCTGTTGTTTGCTTCACTGAGCCTCTTGTTTCAAGTGTAAGTCTTGCTTGCGTTTTGACTGCCTTCCCCATGATGAACTCTATTTGGAGCACTGCACACTTCTTTGCCGAGGCTGCTCCAAAAGGGGGCTTGAGAGCCGGCATCATAACTAGCGCCATGCCCCCGGACACAAACTAGTGGGGGCTGGGTTTTGGCACGCAAAGCGACTAGGAACTAAGGAAACGCCCGTGCTCCCCCCGCGGTGGCCACCGAAGAGGCGCCGGCCTCCCTGGCCAATGGAGGCCGAGGCGGGATACGAACCCCCCCAATGGACATATGGCCGACCGCGCTGGAAGGCGAATGGGGGGCATATAAGCACTGCTCACCCTAGGCACGCTCCTATCTTATCGGAGTGGGGGAGCAGCGCCAGCGTCGGAGCCCAATTTTTTGTTGTGGATATCCGAGGGTTCCATTTCATGAACGCGAAGCCCTCCACGACCGAGGAACCGCTGCTGCCTAAAAGAACAAGGAGTTTCCAGGGACGGCTGGGTGCCCACCCCGCTCCACATGAAAGAGAAGGACGGCCTGGAGCTCCCCGCCTAGTGCCACCAACTGGAGCAAGGAGCAGGACATCGGCGAGCGGGAGCCAACCCCGCAGCACCGGGCACTCTGGGGGTGGGTGCAACCAGGTTCGGTAACCACGAAGAAGGCTGGAGCCTCGGCCGCATCACCGGGCACATCAAAGAGCTGGGAGACTGGGGCTAACGGAGTCCGCCACGGCCCAGCAGGATTGAAGTACCACACCCCACCATGCAGACACCAAGGAGGAAGGGACTCTCGAGAACCGACTGAGCAAGAGATGGAAGGGAAGGTACCCCCTCAGCAGCAAGCAGCAGGATGACATCAGCAGCAGCGACAAGAGCTAAGCGGCACCTCGCAGAAACCAGGGGCCAGGAGGTTGGGATCGACGACCAGCTGTGGGATGGGCGATCGAGGCAGAGCAGGGCACCAGAACAGCTACCCAAATGCACCTCGAGCCAGAACGGCGGTGCCTACAGGAAATCGATCCAGGGCAGATGGCAGGCCTTGGTGTAAGCAGATGGGACAATTAAGAGACAGCAGCCAGGCCAAAACCAGGCGGCCGTCGGTGCGGGCGGCGGTGCCCCCAAGATGACGAAGGCCGGGGCGTGCGGCAGTGCCCCCGCAGCCATCAAAGTATATAAGGAACAGGGCTGCGTGTATATCGTTTTCTGCCCGGCACTTCGAGGTACCAAAGAGAGACAAGGCGGGAAGGTAGCTTAATCAAAAGGGTGAGGTACCTAGAGCATAGAACAAAAAAAGGATTTAAAGCGCCCGATACCTGACATCCATGGTATACTGGATGTCGAGCCTGCTGCACTGCTGGCGGCGCCCCCGCAGTAGGGCCGGTTTGCAATGGTGCTTCAGGCTAGCTTTTACCTTGCAGTATGGCAGCAGTGCCTCCTAGTGGCGCGAGTGCAAAGGGGAAATAGATACCGATAGTGGCCAGTGGCCCAGAATACTCATGTTGTCTCACGCTGTGGCTGCTGACTCTGGCGGGGAGACCATGTGTTGAGCCCCAGGTCAACTCCGCGTGGCTTTTATATCGGACACTCTTGTCTACATGGAATCTCAGCAAAGAAAGACCAGTTAAAAATATAAATAAGATAAAATAATAATTATGGATGGAGGACTATTTTAAACAAGGCATTCCCCCGGTGCTCCCCGAACGTGCCTTTGTTTCGAGAAACACGCCTCGCACCACACCCCGCACTGCATCAGCTTAACAGGAACAGATGTCCAATATCTTGTTTTGTGGGCTCGGCTGCGGCCAATATTATCGGGATGACAGACACGGAGAGAAGCTAAAGCCTTTCTGAATTAAATTTTAGTACTGCGCGATTGCGAGATTAGTGACATCATAACTGCTGGATGACAACCTGATTTCGGAATTAATAGACAGCGGTACTAAGTCGTATGTTTGTGTACAACATATTAGTGGCAAATAGTTTTCCATCTTAGGATATCAGTGTAGGGCTGCCCCCCCCCCCCCTTCGTGCGACACGAAGGGTGCTGGGCAGTGAGGGATTTCTTTGAACATGAGCAGGGAAGCCTCCATATCTTCCGCCCGGACGGTCATAACCCTGGGGACACAGGGGGGGCTTGCCCTAAGCAGGTTCAGATGAGGAGATGGTCCCCGTTATGCTTCAGGCCTGGGTGTGTTCAGCACTGCAATAAATCAATGAAAGCGGCCCGGACAGTGAAAAATGCCCCAGGCCATTGTACAAAAGCTTATGATGGGCTCACTTTCTGCAAATTAAACGTGACAGGCAATACAAGATGCTTTCAGAATGACAGTCGGGGTTTGCATAGTGCGTGTTGAGGAAGCCAGTTAAGACAACTACCCCTGTGCAGGCGTCCTTAGTTTCCGGTCATTTCATAAGTCCCTTCAAGGCAAAAGTAGTGTTGTGAATGCTGGTGCTTGGTTAAATAATATATTAACTGGTAAATCCGGGTAGGACCAGCGCAACTTTATTTAATCAGGATAGGAATGCTAACCTTATAATATTCACCTCGCAGACAAATATTTGAATAGACCAAGCTGCGTTATGATAAGAGATAAGTGGGAGAGCCTTCAAGGGGATGTTTTGAGTTCAGGCCCGACCGCGTATATAAAAAAAAAATTAAAAAAAACATTTGACTCGGCTTTCCCGGCTCTCCATGTTTTAAAACTATTTATGAGCGTTGAGAGCCCTATCCCAGCCTCTGGCAGTGGTGATTCGTTATACAAGGTCCAGTGGTATCCGACCCCCACAACTCTACATTTACAGGTTACAGTTTGTTAATATTCTTGCTGCAAAGGGCTTGTACCTGGCAGAGCGCAAAGCATAATAGTATAAGTTAAGTCAGTTAGTTCCTGTTTTGTCAGAAAGACCCTGGCGGTACTTGCGGCAGGAATTAAAATATGCTGGTAAGGGTGTCCTATAAACAAGGATGCCTCAGTGCCATGGTGAAAGGAGCTACCACTGTATGATTACACCCGGGCAGGCGGGCGCGGGTTACAATCAGCAAATTGGCAGGCCCACGCTATATAAAAATGGCATCTGGAATGGGGCGACCGGACTAAGGGCTCACGCTCTCCAATACCGCCGTTCCCAGTAGGAGCGCTACGGGTTGGGGAACGGGTCTACCGCCAATGCGCGCACATTGGGGTTTTGAAATGGCGACCCACACATTGCACGCATTACCACAGTGACGACATGCCGGATAATCTAATAATTGCCAGGATGGCCACACACCGGTGGGCCCCCCTCAGGAACAGAAGTATACCTGTGTTAAATACCCCCAGGCAATGCCTTTTCAAGGGGAGGAAACAATCCCAGTGTTGCCCACGAAGGGCCACCGCATACGGCTAGAGCAGCCCACCTCAATACAAGGGCACTGGGTTCAGACAAACAAGGTTAAAATAAAGCGGTCGGAGACCCGCTGTTTAAGTACGTGATATATAAAAGTGCGGCAAAGAAAGGCAGGATGGAGGGGAACCCCCCACTTGTCCCAACATTTCTAAAGGGATCTGTGATTTTGGGCAAAGGACCTCAGCCCCCTGTGACCACCACAGAAAAATGAAGGCGTCCTGGCTCAAGGTACCGGGGCCCATCATAAGAGTCATAGACACTGAACGTCTGGGTTGCTGGGCAAAGCAATTGACCCAGGGATATAATGCCGGCAGGCAACACAACAGGTGCTAGAGTAAAACGCTCCAGTACCATCAGGTTATGTGCGAGCCAGACAGCATTAACGGTTCATAAAAACCTACAAAGTTCAGGTGACCCGGCCATGACAGCACAAGTTAGTAACAGGTTTTGAGGCATGCCGCACCTGCCTGGAATAGATATATGCGGAACATCAGTACAGCTGGTGGCAGGAAGAATAGGGGAAACACAGTTGAACAGCATTGCGAAAGCCAGTAGGTCAAAAATGGGTTGGCCAGCCTGTCACCCTGGCATCGGGTAACTGGGGGAACCTTAGCGGGTGAAAAGCATTGGCGGAAAATCAAATGTTTTGGGTAGCAGAAGGCACATACGGCCACAGTAGCCCGGGCTCTGAGCTTGAATATTCGTGGCAAATTAAGGAGCAAGTACGAAGCATGATACATAGCGTCATATTGCTAAACAGGGATACACAAGTGTACACTGGAACCACTGGTGATAGTGTAGTCAGAGCTTGCAACACCACTCAGAGCCCTTCCACCAAGTAGAAAGGTTTGCCAATAATGAACCAGAAATACAATAAGGGCCCCTACCCAAATCCGTAATATGGCACTGCAACCAGACAGAACTAGCTGAGAGGACGAGGCAGGGCAGAAACTAAAACCCTACGTAGTATGCTTGGACAGAATGGCAGTGGATAGGAATTATTGGTCATATACATATAGTTCCCTATAAAATAAAATGGGACGCAGAAAACAGGAAGCAGAGGCGGACATTAGAGACAGGCCAAGCCGTATGTTGCCAGCGGGGAAAGGCTAACAGCCCCCCCCTCGGGCACAATGCCAGGGCCCCCATAGCACGCATGGCCCGACCCGTAATACAAAGAAGGTGCGGTGGACACCGTGACTCGAATGAAAGACCAAGAACTCATACTTAGGATAGCAAATCACTGACAGATCATGGTGAACTGGGTCAGGGAATCCAGGCCGGTGGAATGTATAAATGCCATCATACAGTCCAAGACACAGCGACAGAGTACCACGAATGGCGGAAAGCGAAGTGTTACCAAATAGTTAGCCAGGCTGTTAAAATTTACAAAAGGCTTTTCCACCAAAAAGGGTGGGGGACAGGAAGAGGTGCCCAAAGGAGGGAGCATAACCCACCCCCCCAATCAGGTGGGCGTGCTGATGAGGCGAAGGGGGGATAGATAAAGGACAACAAGTCCAGAGGGGCGCATACCCTCCCCCTTCCCTCGCAAGATAAAAGCGGAAGGAAGGCAAGAAATGTAGGAGAGGAAGACATTACTAAAAGTAGAGGGAAGGCTCCCACCACACAGGTCATTGGATTTGCACATGGCAGGGGTGCACAGAGGGAGCCAAGGGTGGCCTACCACCATGGGGAAAGTAGAGGCGATGCTCCTGCAGACCCCTCAGGAAGCCTCACGGACGGGACACTGAGCGAGCAAAACAGAAGGAGACAGCCTCATAAAAGATAGAGAGAGTAGATACTCAAGCCGGGCCAACCGGTGAGGAGAGATGGTCCTGGCACAAGGCAAAAAAGTAAGAACAGGATGTAGTTGGGGGAGCCGTGGGGAGACGGAAGCCTCCCAGACGGCGTGGCAAAGAACTACGCTGAGATCGGTTGGTACGGAGGCACAACGGAGGGCGGTGTGCCAGAAAACATCTACTCAACTTTAGATGCCTCAAGGCTGGGTGAGTTGGCCTAAGGACAGGTGTGTAGGACCACTCACTCTGGGATGCCTCAGGGCTGGGAAGTTGGCCTACCAAAGACGGGTGGTAGCAAACGGAGCAGGCGCTCGCAGCCCAGTCCCCGCCGGAAGGCAGGGCTCAACAAGAGTTGGACAAGGTAGCGAGGTGGCCTAACTCCGGGACAGAAGCTACTCCCACCCCTGCGCAAAGTGAGCGCAAAACCAAACTACCAAAGAAACCGACCCAGAAGGGCCAAGAGACAATAACAAGGAAGTTTGTCAGGACATAACATGCAAAATATGCAAGTATATACATGTTTCCTTGAATTCCTAATAAACTGTGGCCAACAAATGACCACTACGAGGCGAACGTGTACGTTGGCCTTTTTTCTTGTCCTGATAAGGAATACAATATGGCAAAATGTGGGGAACATGTGGGAGTGGGGCAGAGTGCGGGGGTTATTGCAGAGGCTGCTCCCAAAGGGGGCTTGAGAGCCAGCGCCATAACTAGCGCCATGCCCCAGACACAAATTATTGGGGGATGGGTTTTGGCCGGCAAAGCAACCAGGAACTAAGGAAACGCACATGCCGCCCCAAGTGGCGACCACCGAAGAGGTGCCGGCCTCCCAGGCCAATGGAGGCCGAGGCGGGATACGAACCCCCAATAGACATAGGGCCGACTGGGCTGGAAGGCGAATGGGGGGGCATTTAAGCACTGCTCCGCCTAGGCATGCTCCTATCTTATCGGAGCGGGGAGCAGTGCCGGCGTCGAAGCCCGAATTTTTGTCCCACCCACCCACACCTAAGGACCAGTAAATGTAGCAGGGCTGAGGAACAGGCAAAACGTGGCGAAGAACTACGCTGTGATCGGTTGGTACTGAGGCACACTGGAGGGGGGTGTGCCAGAATAGGTCCACTCACCTTCAGATGCCTCACGGCTGGGTGAGTTGGCCTAAGGACAGGTGTGTAGGACCACTCACTCTGGCTTGCCTCACGGCTGGGAAGTTGGCCTACCAAAGACGGGGGGTAGCAAACAGAGACGGCACTCGCAGCTCAGTCCCCGCAGGAAGGCAGGGCACAACAAGAGTCGGACAAGGTAGCAAGGTGGCCTAACTCCGTTACAGAAGCTACTCCCTCCGCGCGCAAAGGGAGCGCAAAACCAACCTACCAAAGAAACTGACCCAGAAGGGCCAAGAGACAATAACAAGGAAGTTAGTCAGGACATAACATGCAAAATATGCAAGTATATACATGTTTCCTTGCATTCCTAATAAACTGCGGCCTACAAATGACCACTACGAGACGAACGTGTACGTTGGCCTTTTTTCTTGTCCTGATAAGGAATACAGTATGGGAAAATGTGGGGAACGTGTGGAAGTGGGGCAGAGTGGGCGGGGGTTATTGTTTGATCAGCAGTTATATCTTTTCCTTCCCTCTTTTCGGTAGCTATGGGAGGATAACAGATAGTGTGAGACACCCCTCGGAATGCTAATATTACACCAAGGCAGGCAGTCAAAATGTGGTCCAAGCACCCGGGAGCACTTCAATCATGTCTGGCCATGTGCTGCCCAATGCTGTGATTCACTGTTCTCAATCCACAGAACTGGACTTACAACAGGAGTGTGGGAGCAGTAAAGTGTCTTGTTCGAATGCCTGTGAGGGCAGTACCACACACAGCAGACGCTTTCCAGTACTGCATGTCTAAGGCCCTGTAATAGAGTTCCTGCACAGTGTCTGGGTCTTGATGATTGTGCTAATTACCAGTTGGTGCTCATTAGCACGTACCATGTCTCAGCAATATCGGCCTTACTTCAGCAGTATCATGCTGCCGGCTACCGCGTGCTCTGGTTCTCTGCATGCCTGATGGGAGTCGTTTTCAGCCAGCAGCACTGCTTCGTACCCTACAGTGCGTCCCGCCGCCATAGGGCCTGTATCACAGGCCAGTGCCGTGACCTCGATTCACTGGCGAGGCCCACGAGGGCAATTCTGTTGTTCACTGCGCAGCCAGGGGGGCGCTCCCAATCACCTGCACTCTCCCCCGCTGCTATTTGGTGCCACTCGCTCACCTGGCAATATCCCACACGAGTTCCACTCCACTGTCATGACTGCAGTCTCAGCCGTAGCGCTGCAGCACAGTAATGGTCACGGGCCGGACGTCCAGCTCTTGTCTCGCCTGGATCGTCTTACTGTCTCTCTGCAATGGTGCACGCCGAGCAACAGGTCTTTATTTCCCCCTAACAGTCCTCGCCAAACAATTAGGATCAGCTTAGGGGGTGTTCCAGCACCATTTGGTTGAGTATGGTCCGTTTGAAAGATGGAAAGACGGAACTCAGCCAGCAGAGCTCTATGGTGCCCCCGTTGAAAAACAATTAACCAGCTTTAGAAAGGGGCTGGACACGCTGGCTATACCTGGGGACTCTGTACCTACAATTGGGGACTCCGTATCCCCAGCTCTGAAAACTATCCTGGCATGGACCTAGTAACCTTGGCTGCCACACCTATCATTTACATTCAGGCTGCATCCTAGGAAGCACTGGGGCTGAAGGCTGTTGGAGGGGGGTCTAGGTCCAAGGGTAAAAGTAAGAACTGGGCATCCCTGCTTTCTCTACACTCTAGTTGAAGCAACCTATTGAAGTCAAAAAGGGGACAAGTGGTCTCTAAAAATGAGTTTGCAACCCGAAAACCTGTGGTGCCCTGGAATCCATACTACTCCTGGCCCTTTAAAGTCTTACCCCTAGATTTGAGGCGTTGGAAAATAGGGTGGGCTCCTAGGTAAGCTCTATTGAGTTCCTTAGGGAGCAGATGAGTATAGTGACTCATAATTGAATACTCCGACCAACATTATCCTGGCAAACACACCTCTTTCAGATATGCCTCAATGTATGAGGCTGTCCTCTTTGACTATCACAAGGGCAAAATAGTAAGTTGCCTCATTAGTTGCAGGAAGCAGTATCTGTAACCCCCCAGGTATTATTGCCATAGCGTAAGGACATCCCACTGGGTAATTGTTAGAGCAGGGGCAGGACTCAGAACAGCCTGCGGTGTATCAAATCTAGAGCAGGAGGGTTCCTCGCTGTCGCAGAAAGTTCCAACAGAGGCTTGATGTTTGTTTTTCTTCTACTGCTACTCTGCATCTCCCCCCTAACTGCACCTCTTATGTCTTGGTTCTTGTCAATGTCCCGCCTGTACTGTACCCTGCCAACGGAAATTACCATCAACTTAAGGACAAGGCTGTCCACTGGCTTGCTGAAAGAGTTACCCACCGAAGTCAGACAGTTGCTATTTGATGAAATAATTATAGTTCATAGGGTGGGATGGATAAGCAGTACTCCTAAATTAATTGGGGGCGATTGCCTTTTTGTCAACTTTTGTAACACCTGTAGAGCTGATTCTATGCTTTCGAACCTTGGAACTGGCCCAGTATTTCCCAGTTATATCGCAGTTCTGACCCTGGGCTACTTGTACAAACCTGTGATTAAAGGGCCATTTGGTTCAGATGTCTCTAAGGCCACTTTTTGAGGGCATGCTCAGAATTTGGGGTTGAATATGGTTATGTGCAGTTGTTATGAACCTTTCGAATGTCTCAATGATCAAGAATGACTGGGACGGGTCACTAATACCAGAGTTTCCACTCCTGGGTCACCCTTATCCAGGCCCTTCAGATCATGTGTTGAAATGTAGCAGGCTTGCAGGAGAAACTTAATGAACCCGACAGGTCAAAGACACTTGTCCCTTTATATATTATTTGTCTTCAGGAGACTTGGGATATGAGGTGGGGATTTATTTAGATGGTTATTTTTCCTTTGCAAATAATGCCACACCCGCACCCAGTGGGAGGGCTAATGGGGGCATTGTGACTTTTGTTAAACTTGACCCGTCCTCTAAAATGGAATAGATCATGGATATTTCCCTCCATATATTAGGAGTTCTCCTCTCCTTTAGGAATAAAATGAGGATCTTGTGTATTAATATCTACAACATGATTCATGAGAAGGAGTCTGATGATTTCCTGAACTCACTTAGCACTTTCCTGCATTCCTTTCAAACAAATCACCACAGTAAATTCAGTATTATTGATTCTTGGTGGTTCTTATATTCACCCCTGTGGAGGTTGCTATCTTTATGAGAAGGTGAGAAAGATGAACGTTGTGTTCATGACCAAATCCACCTTAAGCATGATCCACAAGATGACTTTATGAATGAGTTGTCTGGGGAATATAATTTGGTGAACCTCATGAATGTTGGGAGTCTGCTCTGGGGTCACAACACTCTTACTATTAAGGGTCATGGAGAGGGATCTTCTGTTGATTTTATTTGGGTCTCTCTGAGTTTATTTCCCTCCCATATTTCATTCTTGGTGTATTGGAACATCTCTAGTGACCATAACCATCTCTCTGCCAGCTTTCGCTAGGATATGAAGCAGGTAGATTATTTCTCCCGCTTCACAGCCCAAGCCAAAACAACCACCCTTGGGTGCAGATTAAAGTGGGATAAAATTATCCCAGAGTCCTTTACTACTAACATAGTCACATTCTGCTTCCTGGAGATACAGACGTGTCTGACAACGGAGGCTCTCAACCCCTCGATCTCATTGGCATATGGTAAGATATGCACCTACATTAATACTGCCCTTTCAAGACCTATGAGGTCCGGGTCCCAGGTTTCTTGCAGATGTTTTGATAATAACTGCACTAAGAAACACAAGGTACTTTTAGCTATGCTGAAAAAAGAACCTTCATGACAGAGGGGAGGTAAGAGAATGCATGGCCAGATATAAAGCCACAGTAAAAAATAATACTGGAACTAAATGTTTCCCCCAATTTCCGAATCGTTATTTACCGATTCGGTAATTGACATTCATTCCTATGGGCCTCCAGGCCCATAGGAATGAATGGCAATTACCGAATTGGTAAATACCGATTCGGTAATTACCGAATCATACCGATTCTGTAATTGAATTGGGAAAATTACCTATATCCCAATTGTCAATTCTTAAATACCGAATCGGTATGATTCGATATTTAAGAACCGGTAATCTGGGATTACCTACATCTGGCCCCCTTTGTCTCTTAAAAGATTTTTGATTGATTTACAGACAAATAAATGAATAAATACTTTTATATAGTTCTAATAAAAGGGCCTAGAAAATAAACGTTTAAATACACTTTGCCAAATCAACTACCAGCTATTAGCATAAGTGACTCAGAAATCAGTATTAGTATGTGGTGTGAAGATGATCGGGATTAGACTTTCTCTGCTAGCTAATCTCTACGGAATATGGCAAAACTAAAGTTTGCACTTCACCCAAGCCAAAATATTAAGAAGACCACTGTGTAGGCACTCTTTGATCTCAACCAGCAGTAGTGGTGCTTCAGGGAGGAGTTGGTGTTTCCCTCCAGCCAGGTTTTAATTTGTGGCTTAGTTCAGAGGGGATGTTACAGTTGCTTCTTGACTTTTTCTTTTGGGACTGGCCTACAACTGAATATAATGTGAGTTGTCAGAGGGCCAGAGTAGTAACTAAACTGGCCCTAGGAAAATATTTAAACCTGCCCCCTTCCTTTCACCATCTCTTGCTGTTTACATCCATACAGTCCATTTTCTGTTTCTCTTTCTCTCTCTCTCTCTCTCTCTCTCACACACACACACATTTTACCCTTGCTCTCTCCTGAAGCACCAGACAAAACTACGTTATTTGATTGACTGCATGTGATTCCAATAGTGTTGAAATTGTTTGCATTTGGGGCACAGCACTATGTTGAAAGATGATACAAGTCATATTGTTTGTAATTGAATAGAGATTAATATATGCAAAACAATGTTATATATGTTGAACACCAAAAGATATAAAAGATAAAAAAGAAAAAAATGAAATAAAATATGTAAAGAATAATTTATCATTCTGTGTGGAGAAGAATATTATGCCCCTTGTTAGAGCTCTGAGGAGCCACTAATCAAAGAAATATAGGTCTTAAGGGAACGCTATTCACATAGCGTTGTCTGTTGTTTTTTACCCCTGCTCCCTGAACTTTTGTAGTTATTTTTTAGGGGGTTGCCTTGCTACTTCTACTCTCTCCTGAAGCACTACTTTGCCTCTTGTTACGGCTGAAGAAATTGACGGAGGCATCGGGATCGGCCTGAGGCCTTTAATAAACAGACTCCAATGGCTCCAGTCCTCTGGGACATTGCCAGGTGTTATAACTAACCGTCCTGGCCCTGAGTGGTGCCTGTTTGTAAAAGAGAAGTTAAACAATTGTACAGGGATGTTTTTCTCTGCACTATTGTGGATATTATCTGACGTGGGTATTGAACCTCAGTGTTCTTGACCTCTGAACTAATTTGTCGCTAGAACCTTGGCCGCTCCCCATCTAAACAATGGCAAAGAAAAGTAATAGGGAACAAAATGTTTTTATTTACATTTTACAGTTTTAATATGGCACATTTAGTGAATTGCAAATAGAAAAAAACACACATTTCATTCAAGATCGCAAACAGGATCGTCAGGTTGCTCATATGCAAATGAAATGTGCTACATCTAGCCCCTACTGTTACTGCAGTACTGTGTCCCAGCAGTAATACTGTATCATTCCCTAATAAAACCAAGCAAGAGGAGCTGTTATATAGTGTTTCTTAAGTGCGATTATGCCTGGGCTCTATTTACTTCTGAAATTCCAAATTGAAAAACAAAATGTCACTAGTTCATCCGCTTCGGTGATGTTTACAGTTTTCTTTGATAAGGATGGAATGCTTTTGCTAGTGCCTAATGCATTTTGTACTTGTTTTATTCATTACAATGTAAATGCCCATGAATAGGAGAGTTCGCTGTGACATATCCTAAAATAAGGAATAATTGCACAGAGTGAGTCAGTTCCAGGCATTAGTTTCTACTTCATCCATTCTAATCGGTCGCTCATTATTCTGTGTATTTTGGCCTCGTAAAAGCAAACAAAGCTGTATGTTTTCTCCGCAATAAAATCAAAAAAAGTATCAGGGAATACGTGATGGTTCACCCAGTTTTATAACCTCTGCGTTTAATGCCTAGTTTAAATGCAGATACTTATTCTTCTGAGAAACAACACAAAATACTGTCATATATTGGTGAGCTCTGCTTTATTTTTGCCTGGTTTTTGTAAAATCTCCCATCTAGCTGATGTTTCTGGTTACTCTTCTATATCTAACAATTACCGATATTCTTGAATTAAAAGATACGTCTATTCTTTCATGATATATAAATGAAAATCGTCTTTTGAGTAGTATCTTTGCCCGACCTGTTTATTTTACGTATGTCATGAGTCATTTAGGTTGGGTTCGAAATGCGCACAAACGTACTAGCCCTAGTTTCAGCACCAGCAGTCTCCTTGGAATTGAGTGTTAGTCTACTTTTCTACCAGGTACTTACCATCGGAGTCACCTGGTATTAGGTACCTGTGTTAACTCTAAACAATCATTGGCAAAGCCAATAGGTATGGCCTATAACTTTGACTTTCTTCAACAACTGGGAGGTTTGTGTGTGGCACTGTAAATGCGTGAGTTAAGGAATAAGCGAGACGTCAACCATAAGAAGAGTGGATGGATACATCAATGCATAGAGGAATACAGAAGAAGAAAAATTCATCTACTCGTTTGCTGGAAAAAGCTATCGGTGAGTTGGTTAAAGTGCTTATGATGGGGTTTAACTTTGGTTAAGGTGAACGATAGCTTATAGGTGCGTGTAGGTGCATACATATCTGTTTAGGGGAAAGAGGAGAGATGAATCCTGATGCTTGGTTCTATGTCTGTCATTACCCCTGCACAGAGTAACACATTACTTTAAAGTAAGTAGGATAAGACGAGACTAGGGCCTTATTTACAAGCACATTGCACAGCCTGTGCTCCTCTATTTTGTAACTCACCGGCATCGCAATGGACTTGCCCATATTTTCAAGACCACGTAAAGTCACCGTGCTTGACTTTTCTTGGCGTTGTAAATATGAGCACCTTTCACACATTACTCTACGTAAAAGTATGGAACCTTACACATTCCCAAATTTACAGCGTTTTGTTGGCCCTAAATTAGGTCCCAGGATGAAGCATGCTCCTGCAAGCCAACAACTTTGAGGCAGCTACCTGATCAGCGTGAGCATTAACCTAGCTAGCCAGGTGTGGCCCCCTCCGCAGGCCAATTATGGCCCCAGGGAATCCATCCCCCTGGGCTGGCCTTTCCGGTTTTTATTTTTTATTATTGTTTTAAGTAGAGCGGAGAAGGGCTGCTTGGCCCCTCCTCCCGGGCCACTTCTAGCCCCGGGCCCCCATCTCCTGGGGCCTCGCCTTACTGTTGGGGACTGTGGGGGTAGCCCCAATGCCCCCAAGGTCCGCTGGCTCCCCGCCTCCTGCGGGAGCTGGCATTGCTTTTGCACAAGGGGAGCTGCTGACATGCAGCTCCCCTTGTACAAATGCAACTCTGCTTTGGTTTTTGGAAGCTTGCTCGGGAGGCGTGCTCCCGCCCTGCCATAGAAAACTGCAATGTCCCAGGGGTGGGTACCCTTGGACATTGCAGGCCCTGTGGGGTGGCAGTCCCCAGGGCCATCAAGGGATCCAGAAGGGGGGCCACGCAGCCCCCCTCGCTTCATTTACATAGCCCCTGGGAGGTGGTGGTCCCTGGGGCAGTTTGGAGGGGCACGCAAGGCCCCCCACCCTAATTTTAAGAAAGCCCTAGAAAGGTGGCGGTCCCCAGAGCTTGGGCGGCCCGTGAGGTCCCCCGCCCTTATTTAATTATGCCCAGGGAGATGGTGGCCCCTGGGGCTTCTGGGGGGCCGAGCCCACCCGCACATCATAAATGAAGCCCTGGGAGGTGGTGGTCGCCCGCAGCTGCTGGGGCCCTGCGGGTCCTCCTGACATATTTTGGCATGCCCCCGGGACCTGGCCCACCCCAGGGCTTAAATACACTGAAGCACGGAAGCCTGCGCTTCGTTTCTTAAAAAATTTTGTCGTCCGGATTCGCCCCCCTATCGCAAATACGGCAGATAAAAAAAAAATGCTTTCTTTGGACCTTGGGGTCCATGTGGGACTCCCAGAGTTGGCCTAGGGGGTCAGGGTGTTTGTACCCTGCCCTCTTTTCTTGTTCTTCACCTTTTTTTTTTACTCTTTTCTTGTGACTCGGTTAGTCACAAGATTGCTGCCAACACTTCCTGGTTTGGAGTGTTGGCAGCCAATCAGAGTGAAGCTCGTGCCCTGGAGGAGTCGTGACTCCTCCTCGGTGCTCAGATATCAATATTTTTATTTTTTAAATTGCTCAGCAACTACTGAGCGGATTTACACCATTTTAAAAAAAGGGAAACTTTCTGAACCAAGAGCTACCTTTTTGCCAAATTTGTTGTAATTCCGTTCAGCAGTTCGGCCTCTAGCCTGTTCCACAATTTCCAATGGAAATTAACATGGGGAAAACGCGCTTTGGGACCCCCCTTTTTACTGGGCCCCCGCTTGATGAATGACCCTGAACCTTTCAAGACAGGAGCTGACTGGAGCGCCCCATTAGTTTTGAAAATTTCAAGTAGATTCGTCATACGGCACCAAACTTATTGGCAAATCAAAAAATGCTTTCCTATGGAAACTAGGTTAAAAAATAACTAGGTTATATATATATATATATATATAAATATATATATATATATATATATATATATATTCACTGAAAAAACCATAGGTTTCGCACCAGTTATAGTTAGGAATTAGCATTTAAAAAACCTATTAAATTCACTGAAAAAACCATAGGTTTTACACCAGTTATAGTTAGCTGAAAATTTTACTCGCATAAAACCATTGAAATTCCCACGTTATAGTTAGTTGGACTCACTATAACTTGCGCGTGCAATGCACTGCTGATGACGTCACATATTACATCACTCATGACATGGTCAGTGACATCACTCATGACATCACTGATGACACCATCCTGTGAATGTGTGTCTTTCTGAAAAATAAATATGTTTTATATATGTATATGTAAAAGTTGATGGAAGAATAAATGTTTAAATAAGTGTTTAAATGGATGTTTTAAAAAAAATTTGATTGGTTAACTGGCTTATTAAGTGTATCTTAGTGAATACATATATTAGTGAGTAATGTTTAAATATTTAAATATATGTATTAGTTTTTCACTTTGTGTATAAGTGGTTGCATGGGTTGGTGAGTAGCTACATGTGTATGTATATGGGTTATTAGATGTTTTTTTAATATCAATATGAGTGTGTATATGGTTTGGTGGGGGTATTACTTAGCACATAGATGCATGAATGACTGACTCTCTGTTTCTATGTGTTTTCAAGACAGCATATGTGCAGGAGTGAATGGGCGAATGAGTGTGTATATGTGTGCGTTAGTGAGTGAATGACTGTGTCACTAGTGTCTTTATCAGTAACTACATATGTTTTAATCTAGTATATGTGAATATTGATGTATATAATTGAGTATATGTGAGAGTAAGAGATTGTAAGAGTTCCTGTTTAAATAAGTATGTGTTTCTATATGTGATTGTTTAAGAGAGTAAATATGTGTATGTTTCCTTAGAAGTAAGGTGGTAGTGTGTGTATAGCTGTATATGCAAATAAATGGATGTTCAATAGTTTATTTGCATGTGTGAGTATGTGTGTGAGTAACTTTTGGATGACTGTTGGTGTGTAACAGGATATATAGGAGTATCACTACATATGATGAGTGAGTATATGTATGAGTGACTACATAGAACTGTTGGTGAATGAGTGGATGTGTATATAGATAGTGGAATTACTTAATTGGTTGTTGTAACTGATATGGGTATCTCCATTTTTTTGAACATTTTAGTTTCTATTTTATAATATGTGTTCAAGGGTTATATTACAGTGAAAGGAGATGTGTCACTCTGTCACTAGGATGGTGTCATCAGTGATGTCATGAGTGATGTCACTGACCATGTCATGAGTGATGTAATATGTGACGTCATCAGCAGTGCATTGCACGCGCAAGTTATAGTGAGTCCAACTAACTATAACGTGGGGATTTCAATGGTTTTATGCGAGTAAAATTTTCAGCTAACTATAACTGGTGTAAAATCTATGGTTTTTTCAGTGAATTTAATAGGTTTTTTAAATGCTAATTCCTAACTATAACTGGTGTGAAACCTATGGTTTTTTCAGTGAATTTCAATGTTTTTTTAATAGCAAATCTTTATAGGTATAGAAAGTGAAAAATTTTAAAATGAATTGTATTAAAAAAAAATATTTTTTATTTTTAACCCGGGGGCGCTCCTGGGGCGCGTTCTGGTGAACGCACAGGTAAGCGCAATATTACGGCGCGCCCTGGGGGCGCATACCGGGGAGCGTCCCGGGAGCGCTATTGCCGCGAACGAAAACAACATCGTGACGTATCGCGTACACGCGTGATGCGTCATATGACGCACAGCGTAAGCGCAACCGAAAGCACGCGAGCGCATACGATCGCAAAACGTCCTGACGCGCTTACGCTACGCACCCGTGGGTGCGCCCCGGAGCGCGACTACGGGCGCGCCCCGGGGCGCGTAGCGTAAGCGCGTCAGGTCATGTGACCTGAAAATAACACTTTTCATTGGTTGGTAACAGTTTTTTTTATAAAGAATGAAATCCCCACCCATTTCCTTCACTTCTTCTTTCACTTTTGTGACTGAAAGACCTGCCTGTTTTGCTCTTGGTTCTTTGTTAGATATCTTCGATTATCATGGCTGCTAGACCATCCAGCAGTGAAGATGACTCCGAAGAATTCATCAATGAAGAGCCTCCTCAGCCAAAAATCAAAGAACATTTCATTTGGATTTTTTTTTCCATACCTGCTGATCAAAAAAAGGTAAATGCTCCAAAAGTGGAGTGCAGGATCTGTCACACAGTCCTGTCACGGGGTAACCCCAATAAAAAATATTCTTTTGGAAACAACACAATGCTTCGCCATGTGGAGAGAAGGCACTCCCAGAATTTTGCCAGGGAAAGTGTCAGGGCTCTGGCACAAGAGGTTCCCAGAGATGGGGCCTCTACAGCATCCTTAAATGCAAAGACTGTGATAAGCTACTTTCCTGTGGGGAGCAAAGTGTTCTGCTCATGGTTCGAGCATTGGAGAACCATCGCTGCCGTTCCCAGCCCTAATTTTTTAAATTTTTTTTGCTCCTGTTGAGCACTTTCCATTCCCTGTTTTTGTTTTTGTTCTAAAAAAAGAAAAAAGAAGAAAAAAAAAGTTATTTTCAGAACTACCTCCAATTCTCATCAAAGAGCTATATTCTTAAAAAAATTTAAAAAGAGTAAGTGAAGTGGAGTACATTGATAAAGGAAATGAAAATGAGTAAGAAAGAACAGAAAGGTATGAGAGGAGAAAAGAAGTGAAGTAGGGGGACTGAAAGAAGGTGAGTGTTGGGAACGAAAGTAAGGAGAAGGAGAGTGAACATGGGGAATGTGGTTATTCAAAGAAAATGTAGAAAAGGAACAGGAGTGTGGAAGGGTAAGAAAAGATGCATTGCTGGAGTTGCATCATTTTTGTGACACACTCCAGCAATGCATCACTTTTGCGCTTACAGATACGTCTGAAATACTGACGTTTCTGTAAGTACTTGCAACATAATCATCATATATTTAATATGACGCATGACTAGAAGACTGAAGGCCTCATTTATGAGGCCATGCGTCACTTTTACGCCACCGGTGCGTCACTTTTTGTGACGCACCAGTGCTGTTAAAAATGCACCTTATTCAGTCATATTTACAAAGTGACGCATCTAGGTAGATGCGTCACTTTGTAAACCCCTGCACCACATTATACCTACGTCATGTGTAATGTATGCAAAATGGACGTATTGACGCAAGAAAGGGTCGTAGAGGTGACACAGTAAAATCTGTGAGATATCACTACGTCACTTTTATGACGCTGTTGCGTCCAAATCTTGCACCTGTTTCACAGCAGGCGTAAGACTGATGCAGGCCCTTTCACATGGGGCCTGGCCCCATGTGAAAGGATGCATTGCTGGAGTTGCATCATTTTTGTGACACACTCCAGCAATGCATCACTTTTGCACTTACAGATACATCTGAAATACTGATGTTTCTGTAAGTACTTGCGAAATAATACGTCATATATTTAATATGACGCATGACTAGAAGACTGAAGGCCTCATTTATGAGGCCATACGTCACTTTTACGCCACCAGTGCGTCACTTTTTGTGACGCACCAGTGCTGTTAAAAATGCACCTTATTCAGTCATATTTACAAAGTGACGCATCTAGGTAGATGCGTCACTTTGTAAACCCCTGCACCACATTATACCTACGTCATGTGTAATGTATGCAAAATGGACGTATTGACGCAAGAAAGGGTCGTAGAGGTGATGCAGTAAAATCTGTGAGATATCACTACGTCACTTTTATGACGCTGTTGCGTCCAAATCTTGCACCTGTTTCACAGCAGGCGTAAGACTGATGCAGGCCCTTTCACATGGGGCCTGGCCCCATGTGAAAGGATGCATTGCTGGAGTTGCATCATTTCAGTGACACACTCCAGCAATGCATCACTTTTGCACTTACAGATACGTCTGAAATACTGACGTATCTAAAAGTACTTGCGACATAATACGTCATATATTTAATATGACACATGAGTAGAAAACTGAAGGGCTCATTTATGAGGCCATGCGTCACTTTTACGCCACCGGTGCGTCACTTTTTGTGACGCATCAGCGGCATAAAACATGTACCTTTTTGCGCCATATTTAAAAAGTAACGCATGTAGGTAGATGCGTCACTTTTTAAACCTCTGCGCCACATTATACTCAAAAATGTAAATCAGGAGAAAATGTAGGGAGACAACTAGCCCTTCGAACCCGACAAAAGCAAACATACAACAAAATAAAGTATATTGAATATGAGGGACAACAATACTCTTCCACCCAAGACATCGTAGGTGTGTTTCAAAAATACTATAAAAAGCTTTATCAAAGAGAAGATGACCATCAGCCTACCAGAGATACGAAAACCTTTCTCAATGAGTGGCTGCTTGAACCAGAACTAATTAAAAAAATTGATCAAGCAGTTAAGGAAGATCTTGAAAAAGAAATTACAACTATAGAGCTAGAGATAGCACTGTCGGACTTCGCTCACGGGAAGGCTGCTGGTCCCGACAAGATCCCTTTAGACTTATATAAGGTGCTGGGTAAACAGATACTACCCTATTTATTAGATCTGTTTTTGCGGGTACAATACTACTCAACATCACCAGACTCTTGGAAAAACACCAATATAGCGATATTCGCTAAAAAGGGGAAACCCCCTCAGTTTCCATCTTCATACAGGCCTATTTCCCTCATAAACTCTGACTCAAAGCTATATGCTAAGATTCTTGCAAATCGGCTGAGTAGGGTCATCAAACATCTTGTATCCCCGTGGCAGCATGGCTTTATTCCCGGGCGGGGCACTACTGATCATACCCGTAGAGCCATCTCCCTATTTGACATCTTGGGCGCCACGGGGGAGGAAATGTCGATGATCCTACTCGATGCCGAAAAGGCATTTGATCGTGTATCTTGGCAGTTCCTTTGGGACATTATGGAATACAACAATTTTGGACCTGGCTTTATTAAAGCCATAAAAGCTTTGTATATCAATCCAAGGGCTAAACTTACCATCGGTGGCTCAGAATCAGAGTTTGTAGAGATACAAAGAGGCACTAGGCAGGGTTGTCCATGCTCCCCGATATTATTTGCCCTAGTAATTAATCCTTTAATTTTAAAGCTTCTTATGTCCCCTCAAATACAACCAGTCAAGGTGGGCCCCTACTCAACCAAAATTCTGGCATTCGCCGACGATATCACCGTGCTTACAACCAATCCAGCTGACGCAGTAGTAGAAATAGAGCAAATAACCCAGGCTTTTGGATTCTACTCTGGCTATTCCCTAAATAGGGACAAAACCATGGTCCTCTGTACAAATAACATCACATATGACAGCCCCTATAAGGTTAAAAATGCAATTTATCTTGGTGTAAATATATCTCCTGAGGTGAAGGATATCAATCGACTTAATTATGATCCTCTGATCAATTTAGTAAAGACCGACCTTAGAAGGGTAGACAATCTACACCTCTCTATAATAGGGAGAGCGAATTATATTAAAATGAGCATATTTCCGAGAATACTCTATCTGTTTCGGGCCATTCCACTGATGGCCGACGGTAGCACTATAAAAATTTTAGATTCCACTATATCCAAATTCTTATGGAACTATGGAAAAATTAGGAGAGCGTTACCATTACTGGCTCTTCCTCTACATAGAGGTGGCCTTGGTATTCCGAATTTGACCTTTTATCTCTGGTCAACATTACTTCAGCAAATGGGCCCGCTTTTCAATGTTAAATCTTCCACTCCGTCTAATATAGATTCACATATCCCTTCTATTTTTGAACTTGGGCTAGGTGGTAGATGCCAAGGGTTATTCTTGAGACAGGTTGAGGCATCCTACTATAAAAAGATCAAATTCAAGGTGATTAGCGATTCATGGAAAATATGGAAACTTGCCTCTAAACATCTAGGTATTCCTAAAATCACTAAATACACCTCTTTATGGCATAGTGGGATCCTACCTGCCTGTTTAAAGGATAATATCTCTAGGAAATGGGAGAACCTTGGCATTCATACACTAGGTGACTTTTTTGGACAAGCTGTTTCCCCATCCTTTGAAGGGTTACAGCAGAGATTTGATATTCCATCCACAGACTACTTAAAATACTTTCAAGTGTTTACCAGTATTCGTAACTCTAAACTCAATATTAATTTAGAGAGCTTCCATTTTTTTTCTATTATTGGGAGACGGGCTACCAGGATAGGAACTCTATATGACATACTCTCTGAATCTTCTGTTGATGATTTAGATCGTGTAGAGCGATCTTGGGCACTAAAACTCGAAAAATCCAGATGTCGACATTGACTATTCTCTAACTCTCTCAGCAACATTATTTTTAGCCCCCAATCTTAAAGCTCAATACTATAAAACTATCTACAATCTTTATTATACCCCGTTTAAGCTTTTTACGTGGGAATTGCGGGCAGATGATTGCCGCCCAAGATGTCGACAGGCTCAAGCAAATTTAATCCACATGTTTGCAGATTGTCCCAAGCTCGATATCTTACATACTATGATTGGAGGGTTCTGGACTCAAGTTTTTGGTCGGAACCTCAGATCTTCTGCTGCTCTATATCTTTTGGGTCATGATGAATCCTTAGGCTATAGTATGGAGGAACGTAGGATTGTCTTTTTAGGCACCGCCGTCCTTCGTATTATATTGGCTGCCCGATGGAAAGATCCTGCTGCACCCACTTTTCAGATGTGGCTTAGTCGATTTCTTGCCACATACAAGCAGGAGGTAGCTATATATAGTACAAGAGGTAGAAAATCTAGAGCTCTTGGTACCCAGATCTGGGCCCCAATTTCCGATTGGTACTCCAATGCAAGACTTCCTTCCTGATGAGTTGAATTGATATGATGTCTTAGTGTCTTCATGGTGTCTACATGTATTGGCTATTAATGTTATTGGTATATATATATTTTTTCTATTGAATTATTTGATGTATTATCGCTATATTACGTTGGTACTCTTTTGTAATGAAAATTCTTAATTACTACTGATCATGCTCAATAAAAAATAAAAAAAAAATGTAAAAGCCATTCATTTTCCCCAAAATCGTTTTTGACATCACATTTAGGAAACACAGCACAGTTCCTACGTACAAGCATTCCATGTCATTACTGAAACCTCACTATTTTACAAAATACAATTCATTTATAAAGCCATGCGTCAGTTTTGCGCTACTAATGCGTCACCTTTTGTGACGCATTGGCTGCATAAAACATGTGCCTTGTTGTGCCATATTTAAAAAGTGACGCATGTAGGTAGATGCGTCATTTTTAAAACCTCTGCACCACATTATACCTCTGTCAAGTGTAATGTACACAGAGGGGTCATTTATCCGCAAAAAGCCTCGTAATAATGACGCAGTAAAATCTATGAGATTTCACTGCGTCACTTTTAGAACACTGTTACATCAAAATCTTGCACCTGTCTCACACCAGGGATAAGACTGAGGCAAACACTTTCACATGGAGCTTCACAATTTTACAAAATACAATTCCTCTATGCAAACAAACTCAATATGCTTCCTACACTGAGTTAACACAGGTAACATCATTGTAAAGAGTCAAATTGACACCTGTGTCTAAGAGTGCAGTCGGGGATAGGCTTCATGAAGCCTAGTCCACTGCACTCTTAGACACAAGCCTCACCACCTATGCTCCCCAGGAAAGCCCAAACATGTACCTTTTTGTGCCATATTAAAAAAGTGACGCATGTAGGTAGATGCGTCACTTTTTAAACCTCTGCGCCACATTATACTCAAAAATGTAAAAGCCATTCATTTTCCCCAAAATCGTTTTTGACATCACATTTAGGAAACACAGCACAGATCCTATGTACAAGCATTTGCCTCACAGCACGGATAAGACTGAGGCAAACGCTTGCACATGGAGCTTTCCCCATGTGATAGGATTCTGACACCTAAGCAGGAGTGCAGATGAGATGAAGACTGTCCAGGGAATTTGCACACTTACCATATAATAAATGTAACTTTAATTACATTTTTTTACTACACTTTGTATCTGTGAAAGAGAGAAGAACAAATAAGTTATAATTAGTAAAATGTATATTTTAAATTATATACAAATGAAGAGGTTAAAAATCAAAACACTGTATTTAGAAATAAAGTAAGAGTGAAGGACACAGAAAGGGAAATAAAGTAAGGTAGAAGGATAAAAAGAGAAAAGAAAAAAAGAAATAGAATGAGAGCAAATTACTAAGAGTAAGGCATATAGATTCACTGACACAGAGGAAGAGAAGAACAGAGAAATGAACTGAAGGGAAGAAAGATACTAAAACAATGTGAGTTAGCAAAACTAAATCAGGAAACAGTAGTAAGTAAAAAGATAATGACTGAGACAGAAAACAGTCTAATTAAGGATGCATTTAGAAGAATGAGGAATAGAAGATAACTGAGAGTAAGTGAAGAACAGTCATAGAGTGAAAGGATGAAGGGAGAGAGGATAATATACAACGATTGAGGGAAATGGACTGAGGAAGTTAGTAGGCAGACACACTAAGAGAAAAACTGAGTGAGGTGGAGTACAATGAGTGAGAAAAGGAAATGAGTAAGGGAGCAAAAAAGGAAAGAGAAGAGAAGACGACTAAAACAGTGATACTGAGAGAAAATAATTTGGTGATGAAAGTAAAGAGAAGGACATTGAAAGAAAGAAAATCAGGGATAGTAATAGAATCAGAGTAAAAGAAATGGAATGAAGAACAATGAGAGAGGAGCAGTGAAGTTGTTTTAAAAGAAATGATAGAAGGTAGATAAACACAAGTGAACATAAGACAAGGAGAGTGAGACACTGAGGACATAGAAGTAGTGAACGAAAAATACAGAGAAGAGGTCAAAAGTAAGGAGCAAACAAAGATAAGCGAGGGAGAGTGGGTGATTTATAGTGATAGAGTGCAATAATACTGCTGAGTGATTAAAGAGGAAATACTAAAAGAGCAAAGGAGGAAAATACGGAAAAGGGAAGTAAAGCAGAGAGACTGAAAGCTGAAAAGTTATGCAAGGGAGAGAGGGGATGCACACAGTTGAAATGAGAATGAGGGGTTGTCAAAGAAGTGGAGTAAAGGAACGGAAGTTACAGAGAGTGAGAGAAAGACATTATAAGTGAGTAAAAAGAGCTGAAAGAGGATGGAAAGAAGAAAAGTGAGTGTCAGAGAATGGGAATACAATTTAATTTACACAATCCATTGTATAAAATAACTTGTACAACATATTACATAGTTTATTTTTGCTGTTCTCAGAATATATTGAATTTCACTTAAAACAGTGAGTTCAAATTACTCATCATATGACAGCGGGAAAAAAAAACACAATCTAAAAGATTGTGTTTTAAAAAATAACTTAGATACTGACAAATGACAAATGTACACTAATCTTTTATTGACTTACTTCTCCTTGAGGCCAAATACTGTATCATGGAGGTCCTTTTCTCGTTGCAAAGTACTTTGCTGTTCACTTAAAAATCCATTTCATCGACTTTCTACAAGAAAAGCTCCAAGAACATCTGAAGTATTTTCAATATTTTCATATACTCCTTTTTTTAATCATGACTCTTTACTCATTCCTCCACCTTTCCATTTGGCCAAATAGTGTCAGATGTATGAGTATATATGAGTACTCCTCCCGTCTTCATAGGCCAATTACCTTTACCTAAATTTTGGCTGTAAAAACACTAGGTATGAATTTATAAAGCCAAAAGGCAAACGTTGTTTGAAAGTCAAATGAGTGTCGTTACATTGGGTCCAACCTTTGGAAGTTTTTAAATAGCATGTGTAATGCCCTGATGTTGTAGAAGGACCGTCATGAAAAAAAATAGCTACAGTTGTAAAGCTTCTTCCTGATATCGATAACTGAGAACCCACGAAATTTTTAATAGAAGTTGTCAATTTAGTTCCATCAGGTCTACATCGTTGGAACATTAAAATGACATAGTGACCATATTTTGTAGAAATAATGTGGACAGCATTGCAGACTTACATTGGGTACACACCATATTGTGATCCGCTACTTTAACTCGATTATTAAAAGGCACTGATTTGCAGTCTGGTAAAGTCAAATATATAAATCTTTCAGAGTCTATTCTAGTAGTACTTGATGAAGCACAGTTATCATAGTCATGTTGCAATTGATAAGAAAGGTTAAAAAGATTTTTTATATCTACTCCTTCATCTTCCAATACATCAAACATATACATTAAAAATTCCTGACAATCCTGCTGAATATTCTGTGAAAATTGATTTTGACCTGAACATATGTCTAGAAGATTTCTAATTTCTGAAACACTTTCTATTTTTGCTCTATCACTACTACATTTCTCTAACAAAGAATTCAATAAACAGCACAATGTTTGTTCCCGATTCTCCACAATCTGTTTTTGTAAATTTTGAAGAAAAAAACAACATTAACTACTACATTAGCATAGCAGTTGACACCAGAACTGTTTTCAAACTGAAATCCAACAACATCTTCAACAGAATCCTTTTTCGTTCTCTTTACAATTACACTTTTATCTACTTTATGCCTTTTTGCTGATACCTCACTGCAATTACTCTCATTTCTTCTTTTTCGGCCTACCACACGTTTTTCAATCAGAGGATATTGAGGCAAATGTGGAGCATACTCTCTTCTTAACCTATTGTATTCTTTAACACAATCTAGATCTGCACAAATCTTTGTTTCATCACACTCAATCAAGTACAATCCTGATAAAGTTCTGACTTGTGATAATGCCACATATGCCATACCTTCTTTAAACACAGAACTTCCAATATTCACCAAAGCGCTATCTATACTTAAACCTTGAGACTTATGAATTGTCACCGCATATGCCAAACAAATAGGAAACTGTTTTCGGCGAACATATAAGTCTTTCACGAGGAAAAATCTAGCTGAACAACAACAAATTTGTTCTATTTCATCAATGCCATCAAATGTAATTTTTTAAAATTTAAATTCCATATCTATTTTTGTAATTCACAAAACCAACAACATGACCCATTGCTCCATTTACCAGACCTCTTTCAACATTTAAATTCCTTCTCAAAATGATACGACAATTTAAACACACATTCAGAGTCTTTTCAAAACCAGCAGTTTTAGATATAGTCTTCTCTAATGAATCCAATTTTGATTTCAAATTTTCAGACAAAATAATTGTTGCTCCCATATGCTCTATTTTATCTGTAGCTTCCAGTTTCACTATCTCTTTATTTTCTAACTGTAACATTTTGTTGTTGAACATGGAACATTCTTTCAGAGTTGACATCAAACATATGCCAGATTTCTTCTCGTTAATTTTCTTAAAAATATTCTCTGGAAGAATGTTTTCATTTGGGTACAAATTTGAAATTAATCGTCCATGTAAAGCTTCTTTCCCTTGCTGACTTACTTTTCCGATTCTTACATCTTGTAAAATATTTTTATAATCTTCATCCTTTGCCTGCCGCATATTTTGAAGCAGTTCTGCATATTTGAAGTTTAACCATATATTAACGTTTCCAATGCTTCTTAAGCACTTCCTGGTATGTTCATGCGTGAGCATTTTGAACACAGGTTGTCCTTTCTCCAAAAACAATAATATGTTTTCCTCCAAATAAGACATCATAGTCTGTTTTAAGAATTTCTTGCATTCTCAAATGCACAAAAGCAAGCATTATATTTGACACCATGCTTACTTCATCAATGATAAGAAGTTTCATTTTCTTCAGGACTCTCGAAACTTCGGAACACGCATCTCCAGATAGCTTATGATACTCCGATTTGTTATCATGCTCCACTGGCAGCATCAGTAAACGATGTAAAGTAATCCCTTTAATGTTATGTGCAGCCAGCCCAGTTGGAGCGGTAACAACACAAGACAGCAATGATTCAGTCCTTTTCTGCAGATAAGTTGCAATTGCTTTAATCAGAAAACTTTTTCCAGTTCCCGCTTCTCCACTCACGTACAGTTGGACAGGCTTAAATGATGTACATGAGCACTCTTTTTTCTCATGACTGAATCCATGTTTAATCTGTTCTGTGACTTCGTCATATATCTGTTTCTGCTCAAGGTTTAGTTGTTTCACCAAATCTTCTAAGTTAACTTCATCATCTTGAGCTTGTTCCATAGCTCTTTCCACCTCATCCATGGCAGTGGCAGCTTCATTTTGGATAATTGGTCCTCCAAGTGGATCCTGACTCAATGAAGCAGAACTCTGACTGTCTTGGGAACTGTCTCTAGCAATCTCTGCAGCAATTGTGGCTTCTTGCTCTATTTCTTCGTTCAACATTTGCAGATAATTTTGAAAAACAGGACATTCTATGGTATCCTTGGTTGCATTAAAAGAATCTTCATAACAGAGAAAATCTCCAAGTAGTTCCTCTTCTGTACGCCACGCCTTAAAGAGTTGCAAAAGAGCTAAATAGTAAAATTCCCTTTTCTCTGGATTTTCGCAACTCAATTTTCGATGATTAATCAAATGGCCTTTTTTCTGTCTCACTAGATATCCTTCACACCCAATGATAGCATATATTCCATTGTTAATATCTTCTCTTATGGTTCTCTTATAAATATAGTTTTGCAGAACTTCATACAAACAACTGTTCTCAAGATTACTACTTCTGTTTGGATAGTATGTATCCAACATGTTGGTCTTCAAAATATCTGTGCTTTCTGGTTCTTTCTCCGCCAAATACTCTATTTCTTGTACAGATTTCAAAACTCGATTTCGTGTTGCAGCAAGACCTAGACTCACCCAAATGATGGTTCTAGATTTGGCATAGAGACTTGCTGATGACAAGCGATCAGAACATTCATATGCTCCAATTTCTCGATGCGACAACATCTTCAGACTGTAACTGTATAATTTCTTGCTTAGACTCTTTTCATGTGAAATGTCCTCCCACATTTCCTTCAGTTCTGTCTTTTCTTTTTTTGTGATGTAAGATGTCACATATCGAGCCACAGCAATAGAGTTGTCAGCAACGAACTGAATATCCATGTTAGCATTCCACATGGACAAAATCACTGGGTTGTAGTCGTTGATGTTCTTGGACTCTTTGTTTCTTTTTAAATTGTATGTATTTTTTGGTAATTTCCTCGTCACAGTATGTCGCAGAGAAGACATCAAATTATTTACTCTTCCTTTAGAAATCACTGGTCGTGGAAAGCCGAAACGACATTTTGTGTGGAATTTGTCCTTGTTTCTGAATTTTCTACGACAGTACTTTCCACAACGATGGGATTGAAAGCGTAAAACTTGTTGCCTTAAACTGTTTTCCTTTGTAGTTTTCGGAACAGCACATGTTGAATACTCTTCAATGAAACTCATCACTGTTTCATCCTAATCTGTTCCAAATTTGGGTGCATCTTTAATCCACAACTTCATCATCTTGAGCTTGTTCCATAGCTCTTGCCTCTCGTAGAAATTGAAGTAAGTCGTCCCATGCATACTCGGCACAGCTAAGAGTGAGGAACCATGTAGGAGTTCCTAAGTTTCTTAGCATACATTTCAATTCCCCATGACGACGGTACCAATACTCGTTTGTACCACGCTGACATGCCATGAGATTGATTAGATGAGATTCCAAAATATTATCTTGCAGATTCACTTTCTCCATAAAGTCCCTCGCCGAAACATTTTGCAGATGTGCTCCACTTTTCAGTATATGGTTTACTGGATAAGAAAGCCCAGACGAGATGAAACAAATAGGGAATGCATTGACGAAACCTTGGATCTTCAGCATATAATCTTACAGTTCGATATTCAGATGCAGGAATTTGAAGTGGTCGATCGTCATATCGTCCACCTCGACCTGTTGGAAATAGCTGTGGAAAACAACGAGCTTCCAAACTTTCTTCCCATACACTAACGGGACTTCCTTTTGCTGCTTTCATTTGAAACAATTCAATTGCATTCCCCATTACTTCTTTGGAATGCAAAGGATGAACAGTATAATGTTCATATATTTCTTCACTTCTAGAGACATCAACTTTTTCAGTTTGGCTGCCTGAACAATCACTGTCTTCATCTGCAGCTGTTTCCTCTGCTGCAACACATACATGTTTGTAATACTCATTGTTTTTGACTAAATACAACGTTGCCTTTTTGACTTTCCTAACATCCACTAAATCTTGCCAGATTTTTTTACTCTTTGTCGGAACCCCGTTAACTAGAATAACTAAAGGTTCCTCTTCTACTTTTTCTATACCAATTGTATCAATATGTTTTTTTTAAATCTAGAGGCAAATAAACAACTCTTCCCTTTAATCCTCTTTGCTAATCTGTAGGAGGCAATTTCCCTATCTTAGGCTCCATGCGAACAATTGCCTGAAAAGGGTGGACACATTGAATCAAAATAGACTCATATGTATTTAAATCCATCAATTCAGGGGGAATGTCTACCAACTCCAGATTATTATGAACAGCTCTAGCAGGCATTCTGTTTTGATTTAATTTATCATAACAATATTTACAAATACGCTGATCAGAACTCAAATCAAAACAATTCTCCACCCATAAATAAGTTGTAAAATCCTTCCACTCATAATTATTCATCTTTTCACTTTTTACGTATAAATCAACTATCTAGTTTGATGTTTATAATGACTTCGTCGACAACACACACAAGTAAAATTCGGCCTTTCACTTGATTTCACCGTAAACCTGGTAATTTCCTGCTCAAACTTTTCTGTACTTGAAATCTGTACATTGTCTTCCACATTACCTTGAATTGCTGTGTCAATTTCTACACTATCCTCTTTTTATCAAAATAACAAATCTCAATTTCTTCACAAATCTTCTTCACATCTAATTCAGTTCCATGCAAAAGAGCACTGTTTAATTGTTTAAGCTAAGTGCTGGACTTTTTGCATAATACAACATTCTCACTAATTTCCTCATTTTGGTATGATGCACTCATAACATCCTAAAATGATGAAAAACACTCTGACAGACTTTTCTAGAAAGACAAGCCAGTGAATGGCCTTGCAAACCTGTGTTTTCTCTCACTCTGCAAGGATCTAAGTCTTGCAACAACTTCACTTTCTGCTTTAGACTTTTCTTACTATATGTACGTAAGAAATTACAAAACAAATCAATTGATTCCTGTCGCACACTACAAATACGACTACACTTCCAAGTGTACACTGGACCCTTAGTACGTCTCCCTAAAACTTCATCAGTTAACACCTCTTCTGGTTCTCTAGGCACAAGTTTCTCTTTTTCAATCGGACAACCATCTTTCACTTCATACGCTCGACCACTGGTGTCAACTGCATGCACTAAATCATTCTCCTGGAAGTAACTCTCCTCATTAAAAAATGGCTCACAACTTGAACTGTGCATCCATTCTCCAGAAAAAACTTTACAAAAATGAGTCCGATTAATTACTCTTTTCCATCTACTGTTTGATTTGAAAACATCAATTGTCTTTTAAAGTGTCCTAATTCTATTGATTATTAAAATAAATAATTTTTTCTTAACTTCCAAAGCCTGATCAACAATCTTCTCTACACTTTTCTTGTTCTTATAAAAAGCAGCTCTCTGTTTACCTTTCCTAATGTTTTTTAACAAATTTAAAACCACCCTATTGCGAAACATTCGTTTACGAATGTCTCTAAACTGATTCTGCCTTCTATTCCTATACATATTATTCTCTCCTGCTCCAGTTGTAGGATTCTTTGACGTTCTCTCCTTCCTTTTCAAATTTACTCTCTCATTCTCTTTTTCTACATGCTGTCCATCATTTTTTTTTAAAGTACATATGTTCTGTATAAAAGACTTAGTTGTCTTACCAGGAGCTTGGTTACTGTTTTTTGAAGTATGTGTTGTGGAAGAGTGCTGTAATTCCGTTGCTGTTTTTGATTTTTCTCGGTTACGTTGTTTTCTTGTCCTTTCCCTTCTGGGCATGTTTGCTTACTCTTCAAATCTTGATTTCAATCTGTGTTAAAGAAAAAATAGCACATTATAGACCACTATTACCAAACAACAAAGCAATGACAAAAAGCAAACGATCTATTCAGGGTTACAGATCAGGTGAGGATTCTCCAGGGATGCACAAAAGGTGATGCCTGTATTGAAGAGTATAGTGGAAGACAGCTCTGTCCACAGGTACAAAGAAGATGAGACCTGTGTCTAAGTCCACTGCACTCTTATACACAGGCTTCACCATCTATGCTTCCCGGGAAAGCCTTCTCTCCCACTACAGTCTTGATCATAAACCTCACCTCCTCTGTCCCTCTGGACATGTCTCACCTCATCTGCACAATCTACTTCCTAATCTCAGGTAACACAGATGACATAATTGATCCTCATTTATAAAGCCATGTGTCAGTTTTGCGCTACTGATGCGTCACTTTTCGTGACGCATTGGCGTCATAAAACATGTGCCTTGTTGCACCATATTTAAAAAGTGACGCATGCAGGTAGATGCGTCATTTTTAAAACCTTTTGCACCACATTATACTTCTGTCAAGTGTAATGTACAGAGAGGGGTCATTTCTCTGCAAAGAGCCTCGTAATAATGACACAGTGAAATCTATGAAATTTCACTGCGTCACTTTTAGGACACTGTTATGTCAAAATCTTGCACCTGCCTCACAGCAGGGATAAGACTGAGGCAAACGCTTTCACGTGGGGCTTTCCCCATGTGATACGATTCTCACACCTAAGCAGGAGTGCAGATGAGATGAAGACTGTCCAGGGGAGCACAAAACGTGAGGCTTGTATCCAAGAGTGCAGTGGAAAGGACTAAACTGGAGTAGTGTGCAAGAAAAAGATGAGCCTCATTTATAAAGCCATGCCTCAGTTTTGCGCTACTAATGCGTCACTTTTTGTGACGCATTGGCAGCATAAAACATGTGCCTTGTTGCACCATATTTAAAAAGTGACGCATGTAGTTAGATG
The DNA here is from genome assembly GCF_964261635.1 of Lissotriton helveticus. Taxonomy (NCBI): domain Eukaryota; kingdom Metazoa; phylum Chordata; class Amphibia; order Caudata; family Salamandridae; genus Lissotriton; species Lissotriton helveticus. The sequence continues at coordinate 1,534,090,678 of NC_136057.1, forward strand.
CGTCATTTTTTAAACCTCTGCACCACATTATACCTCTGTCAAGTGTAATGTACACAGAGGGGTCATTTATCCGCAAAAAGCCTCGTAATAATGACGCAGTAAAATCTATGAGATTTCCCTGCGTCACTTTTAGGACACTGTTACATCAAAATCTTGCACCTGTCTCACACCAGGGATAAGACTGAGGCAAACGCTTTCACATGGAGCTTCACAATTTTACAAAATATAATTCCTCTATGCAAACAAACTCAATATGCTTCCTACACTGAGTTAACACAGGTAACATCATTGTAAAGAGTCAAATTGACACCTGTGTCTAAGAGTGCAGTCGGGGATAGGCTTCATGAAGCCTAGTCCACTGCACTCTTAGACACAAGCCTCACCACTAAGCATGGGCGTAAAATCCGCTCCGATCGCGGATTTTTCGGATTTTCGGCAAATTCGCAATCCGCGAACTCTCGCGGATTTGTCGAAAATCCGTGAATCCGCTCGCGGCGGGTTTTTTGCTTGGTTGCGGCGCGCGGCATGGTGCACGGCGTTCACTTTCCGTCATTTAGCGTTTGCCGAGTTGTTTTTCTTTGCGAGTGACGCGCCATTTTGGATCTTGCTGCGTGATCCCGCGGGAGTTTGGCGCCCGCGAATACGTAATCGCGGCTTGCCACCTTGCACAGCACACCTCGCGAGAGTTCGCAATTGCGAACACGTAGTTGCGGCGGAAAGGAACAATCTCGCACTCGCGAAATAGAGCTTTTGCAATTCTGCACAAGAAAATCACCAGCAAACAGGATAAACCTTCAGAAAATTATGATTTTTATCAGAATCACTCCTCAGATTGACATTTGCATGGCCTTTTTTTTTGCAAGGAGTCCATTTTTGGGGGGGGGGAGGAAGGAAGTGGCCCACAGTCTCCAACTTCCTGTTCCTGTCCGCCAGGCTCCTCCCAGTGCTTTGTCCATCTCCTGGTCACTTTCATTTGGATCTGGAGCTGGAAGGATTACTTTTTGTGGGTGCTGCTGGATATTTGGATTTGAGGCCTTTTTGACTGTTTTTGGATCACTTTTGGATTAGAAATCAACTTTCACAAGTAAGTTTGTTTGGGGCATTACAGTTGCTGCAAGTAAAATTTTGGAACTTTTTCAGAACATTAAATAAATTATATTGTGGGTAGCCACAGTATCCAGTAGGACCAGGGTTGGTTAGGGGTGCATGATACAACTGTTTTGTTGAATTTAAACACCATTGAGGCCATGGATGGGCTGGGATTGTGCTGATTTTTGTCGTTTTTTTGGGCCTGCTGGTGGGGCCCTTTGCCCAGGGGTGGTGAGTGTTGCATGGGCCTAGTCTTTCTGTGGGGTGTCTTCTTGAATTTAAACATAATTGAGGCCATGGATGGGCTGGGATTGTGCTTATTTTATTGTTTTTTGTCGTTTTTTGGGGGCTGCTGGTGTGGCCTTTTGCCCAGGGGTGGTGGTGCATGGACTGAGTGTGCCTGTGGTGTGGTCTCACTCTCTTTAATGTAAACATCATGGATGGCATTGGATTGTGGTGATTTCTGGCTGTTTTTCTGTTTTTTGGGGGTGTACTGTTGATGTGGACTGGCCATGTGGGCGGTGGTGGTGGCCATCTTGAGTGCTGGCTGGTACAGGCAACATGTGCTTGGGGTGTAAGGGGCCATTTTGAGGAGAGGCAGTGTCTGAGGCCTGCACTTATTTTGCCTACTTTTCATCCTTTATGCCCAGGGGTAGTGAGTGTTGCATGGGCCTAGTGTTTCTGAGGGGTGTCTTCTTGAATTTAAACACCATTGAGGCCATGGATGGGCTGGGATTGTGCTGATTTGATTGTTTTTTGTCGTTTTTTTGGGCCTGCTGGTGGGGCCCTTTGCCCAGGGGTGGTGAGTGTTGCATGGGCCTAGTCTTTCTGTGGGGTGTCTTCTTGAATTTAAACATAATTGAGGCCATGAATGGGCTGGGATTGTGCTTATTTTATTGTTTTTTGTCATTTTTTGGGGGCTGCTGGTGTGGCCTTTTGCCCAGGGGTGGTGGTGCATGGACTGAGTGTGCCTGTGGTGTGGTCTCACTCTCTTTAATGTAAACATCATGGATGGCATTGGATTGTGGTGATTTCTGGCTGTTTTTCTGTTTTTTGGGGGTGTACTGTTGATGTGGACTGGCCATGTGGGTGGTGGTGGTGGCCATCTTGAGTGCTGGCTGGTACAGGCAACATGTGCTTGGGGTGTAAGGGGCCATTTTGAGGAGAGGCAGTGTCTGAGGCCTGCACTTATTTTGCCTACTTTTCATCCTTTATGCCCAGGGGTAGTGAGTTTTGCATGGGCCTAGTGTTTCTGAGGGGTGTCTTCTTGAATTTAAACACCATTGAGGCCATGGATGGGCTGGGATTGTGCTGATTTGATTGTTTTTTGTCGTTTTTCTGGGCCTGCTGGTGGGGCCCTTTGCCCAGGGGTGGTGAGTGTTGCATGGGCCTAGTCTTTCTGTGGGGTGTCTTCTTGAATTTAAACATAATTGAGGCCATGAATGGGCTGGGATTGTGCTTATTTTATTGTTTTTTGTCGTTTTTTGGGGGCTGCTGGTGTGGCCTTTTGCCCAGGGGTGGTGGTGCATGGACTGAGTGTGCCTGTGGTGTGGTCTCACTCTCTTTAATGTAAACATCATGGATGGCATTGGATTGTGGTGATTTCTGGCTGTTTTTCTGTTTTTTGGGGGTGTACTGTTGATGTGGACTGGCCATGTGGGTGGTGGTGGTGGCCATCTTGAGTGCTGGCTGGTACAGGCAACATGTGCTTGGGGTGTAAGGGGCCATTTTGAGGAGAGGCAGTGTCTGAGGCCTGCACTTATTTTGCCTACTTTTCATCCTTTATGCCCAGGGGTAGTGAGTGTTGCATGGGCCTAGTGTTTCTGAGGGGTGTCTTCTTGAATTTAAACACCATTGAGGCCATGGATGGGCTGGGATTGTGCTGATTTGATTGTTTTTTGTCGTTTTTTTGGGCCTGCTGGTGGGGCCCTTTGCCCAGGGGTGGTGAGTGTTGCATGGGCCTAGTCTTTCTGTGGGGTGTCTTCTTGAATTTAAACATAATTGAGGCCATGAATGGGCTGAGATTGTGCTTATTTTATTGTTTTTTGTCGTTTTTTGGGGGCTGCTGGTGTGGCCTTTTGCCCAGGGGTGGTGGTGCATGGACTGAGTGTGCCTGTGGTGTGGTCTCACTCTCTTTAATGTAAACATCATGGATGGCATTGGATTGTGGTGATTTCTGGCTGTTTTTCTGTTTTTTGGGGGTGTACTGTTGATGTGGACTGGCCATGTGGGTGGTGGTGGTGGCCATCTTGAGTGCTGGCTGGTACAGGCAACATGTGCTTGGGGTGTAAGGGGCCATTTTGAAGAGAGGCAGTGTTTGAGGCATGCACTTATTTTGCCTACTTTTCATCCATTATGCCCAGGGGTAGTGAGTGTTGCATACTTGCATGTCCCTAGTCTTTCTGTGGGGTGTCTTCAATGTAAACATCATGGATGGCATGGGATTGTGCTCATTTTTCGGTGTTTTGTCCATTTCTTGGGGTGTATAACTGAACTGATGTTCCTCTGTCTTCCATTGCTTTTAGGTGCACAAGAAGACTCAAGAGAACCACCAGTGCCAGGAAGAAGTCCTGCAGCGGTGTGTGTGTGCAGCATAACGTCACGCGACGTCACGTCTGGACACAGAACCCTCTGCAACTCGTGCAACTGCTGCCTGCTGACCTGCTCTGAAGAAGATGGCCCCAAAAAAAGTAACCCGTAGCTCCTCTAGCAAGAAAGGTGCCAGTAAGGAGCAGAAGAAGCAAGTTACCAAGGACACTGGTGTGCCGCCCGCCCCTTTTTTTGGGAGTAAAAAAAAAAGTATGCCTGCAGCAGCAGCGGGATCTGCTGGGGACCAAGCTGGCAGCAGCACCCCTGCTCCATTGGGCTCAGTGCCACCACCACCACCACTCCAACTTAAGTCCAAGCCCTTGAGTGCTGCAGAGGCAGCCAGTATAGTTCTTCAATCACCATCGACCAGTGATGTTGGCTCATCGCAAGAAAGCAGCAGCAATGTCCCTCAATCAACACAGGTTGTTGTAGCTCATCTGACGAGTGTTGAACAACCACAGCCGCAACAACAAACACATGTGCAAGTACAAGCCCAAGTACATGTGGAAGGAGAGGCAGCGCAAGGAGATGCGCAAGCAGAGGTGCATGGAGGGTCACAAGTGGCCACAATAGTTGTTCCTCCCGAAGTAGGGGCACATCAGGAAATCGACAATCAAGGCGAGGTATCATTTGAGGAAGCCACTCCTCCTGATGATCCTTCATTGTCTTCCACACCCCTAGCAAGGAAGAGATCAAGGGTGGTGTCTACATCTTCTTCAAGCACACCTCCTTCTGATGATACGGATCAAACTTGGGAACCAGCACCACAGCCGTCTGAGAGTGAGGCCCACCATGATCCGACAAAGGTAGTTAAGCGTAAAAGGAAGCTCGTCCAAAGTCTCAGAGTTATGGAGTGTGATGTGGCTCAACAAGAAGTGGCGGATACTGCTGCTGATGAAGACTCTGCCAACGACGACCCAGTCATCATAAAGGTCACTGCAGCCCCAGCGGGCATGCAGCAAACAGACATTTTGACCCTAGCCCGAAGAGCTGCTGAGCGTGATGATGATGATGATGTTGTCGATGAGGAGGCAGTGGAAACACCACAATCATTGGAGTTAAGTAGTACACCAACTCGTCCCGCTTCCATATTTCTTTCTGGCAAGAAGAGACCTCCGTCAACCTCGACCTTAATTAGTGGCGGTGAAAGTGCAAAACGTACAAAAGTTGGGCAATCCAGATCCTCCACTTCATCTGGCATTAGCTTCATGACCACCACCACCAGTATCGCCGCCTCCTCCATGTCCCACAGACACTTCAAGTCCCCAGTTTGGGACTTCTTTACTGTTTGTCCAAAAAATCCAAAGTTTGCCATTTGTACCATTTGTAAGCAAGCAGTTAGTCGTGGTAAGCCAGGTACCAACTATGGTACCGGAGGCCAGAGAGGTCATCTTAGGAGACAGCACACTGTCAAATGGTTTGCGCACCTAGATGCGATCAAGAAAGGCCGAATTCAAGGAAACGTTGATGTTTCATCTGATGATGACGAGGAGGAAGAAGACGTGTCAAACACTTCCCTTACACCCAGTACCCCTGTCAGCAGCACACCCAATGTGAGGCACACTAAGAGTGTTGGAGCGACTGAGACACCAACGCACAAAAGTTCACCAGCGAGCAAAATTGGGTCAACGAAGTCATTATCAGCCCGTAAATGCTTGGTCCAGGGCAACATTAGAACAATGCTTACTTCAGACGTGCCATATGAACGCAACCACCCACTGACGCGTCTGTATAACACTAAGCTAGCTAAAATGCTAGCTGTGGACCTTCTCCCTTTTTCTTTTGTAGAAGCGGTAGGTTTTCTAGAATTAGTGGCAACGCTCTGCCCTAAATGGAAGGTTCCTAGCCGGTTCTATTTTGCCAGAGTTGCGGTTCCAGCACTACATGAAGATGTGCTGGAGGCGATTGGGGCAGCTTTGCAGAAGAGTGCTGTTCACACAATACATCTGACAACAGACATGTGGACCAGTGGCGCAGGCGCTGATTACATGTGCATCACTGCACACTGGGTCTCTTTTTCAGGTGTTAAAGCAAAGCTAAACGCAGGTGTTGACCCGGACCAAGTTTTTAAAGCTGCTCGGAAACATGCAACACTAGCCATGTTTGGCTTGGAGAAAAGTCACACAGCAGAAAACCTTTTGGAAGAGTTTAACAAAAAGGTCTTGAAAATGATATCCCCCAAAAACGCATGATTGGTTATGTTTCCACGGATAATGGCGCCAATGTAGTTAAGGCCATGTTTCAGGGTGACTATTTTAGAGTGCCGTGTTTGGCGCACTGTATCAACCTGGTAGTTCAAAAATTCTTGAGTGATAAACACAGTCCAGCGTTCGAGGTAATGGCCACCTGCCGCAAAATGTGCAACCATTTCAGCCATTCTTTTAAGGCCCGGAAGCATCTGAGGAGACTGCTACTTGAACGTCAAATGCCAGTGAAAGCACTCATCCAGGAGGTGGCAACACGTTGGAACTCAACCTTCTACATGCTTGAGCGTCTGTATGAGCAGTATACGGTACTCGATCACTATTTCTTCACAGAGGGTACATCTCAGAAGGAGGACATGCGGTTGGGTGCGGCGCAATGGGACATAGTTAAAAGCCTGACAGACATGCTTCGTCCTTTTGAGTTCTTCACGCGTGCAGTCAGCCAGGAGGACTGTAATTTGGGAAAAGCTATCCCATTGTTGTGCATGCTGGAGCACCAACTGATGGCGGTGTCTTCTGAGTTTGAAAAAGATGAAAAAAAAAAAGACCATTTTATTTTGTCTGAGAAATTATTAGAGCGCCTACGTGGTGATGAACGTCTTAAAAACATCAAGTCAGAACAGCATTACATTTGTGCTACTATTCTGGATCCACGCTACAAAAAGGCACTGGCAGGCGAAGCATTCTTTCCTTTTGCTGATGCAGATGTTCAAAAGTACAAACATTGGTTAGCCTTGTCAGCCAAGAGGTTTGAAAAAGAACGGCAGGTTATTGAAGGAGAAGACAGTACATCAGCATCAGCATCAGCAGGCCATCCCCAGTCACAAGAATCCACTTCTGCACCTGTGGCTGGGGCACAAGTGACCTCTCAGCCGTTAAAGGCAACTGGATCATCTGCACCACACACAACAGTATCAGTGGCTGTTGTAGAGGATTGGCTAAGTTTGCTTGGGTATGGTTCTCGAAAAAATGTCAAAGGCACAGCAAAAAGTAAGCAAAGTGGAGGAACCGTTGATGACCTTGAGTCGATGGTGCAGGACTATATGAATGATTCAACAGAGGTCTTTCTTAATGATGAGCCATTGCAGTATTGGCATGGCAAAAAACAATTGTGGCCACAGCTCTCCAACCTGGCTATAAACTATTTGTCTTGCCCACTCGCAAGTGTGTCTTCTGAACGTGTTTTCAGTGCTGCTGGTGGCATTGTAACTCCCAAACAGAGCCGCCTCTCGCCCAAAAATGTGGAGCGGCTGACAATGATCAAGATGAATCAGCACCTCATACCACCAGATTACAAAGTACGAGAAAGCACGCCGCATGAAGACGAGGAGGACGGCAACGTAGATGAGGGGATTTGTTCTCTGTTCGGTGGCACTGACCTCATCCTGCCTGAATTCGCAGAGTATGATGACGAAATCTTCTTCTTATTCCCTGACACCGAGCCCTGAAAATGAGACAATGAATCAAGAACTTTCTTTTTCGTCCTTATTCACTTTTATTCCTGTTTGTCTCTCTTTCTTTGGTTTGCACAGTTAATTTAATTCAAACTTTAATCACCTAATCCCAAAAACAAGACCATCAGCAGAACTGTCTTCACTTGTTTGCTTATTGATTTGAAGGTGCCGCAGTCTACATTCCTCAGGTTCACAAGTTCTGAAGAACATGCTCCTCTATCCTCCTCCTCCAGACTGCGATTTCCCTCAAAGCAGAGTGCTGGATTACGCCCAATGAAGAAAGACTCAGCACTTGTGGGGGTGTTGTACTTCTTTGCGGGTGAGTTGACGGATTTGGGCCCATTGCTGTGAAGCTCTAATAATGGACAAAAGTGTTTTGGACCAAATATGAGGTGGAAATTTCTTGCCGTTTTTGCTGACTTGCTTGCCTTTGGGGTGCTCTTTGGCGGGGTTCCGGGTGTTTGTGGGTGATTTTTGGTGTCTGGGAGCACTGCTGCGACAGTCTAATCTTGATTACATTTGCTTTTCAGGAAATCCGTGGTGGAAAACAGGAGTTATGATGATTGATGATGATGACCTAGCTGCACAGCGCCGCGTTCGGACCGAAGGCCGAGAGATATTGTAAGTATGAGATTTAGCTGTTTCGCTGTTTGGGGGTGTTGTCGGGTGGTTTTTTCCGGGTGGGTTGGCGGGTCTTGCCTGGGGCATTCCTGGGAAGGTCTAATACCGGATAGAAGTGTTTTGGACAAAATCCTTAAGGAACAGCCTTTTTTTTGCTATTTCTTCTGTCATCTTGCTCAATGTAGCGTTTTGGGGGGCTTCCTGCTGTTCGTGGGTGGGTTGCGGCCGGGGTCTCTGTCGAAGCACTGCTGCGACAATCTAATCTTGATTGCATTTGCTTTTCAGGAAATCCGTGGTGGAAAACAGGAGTTATGATGATTGATGATGATGACCTAGCTGCACAGCGCCGCGTTTGGACTGAAGGCCGAGAGATATTGTAAGTATGAGATTTAGCTTTTTCGCTGTTTGGGGGTGTTGTCGGGTGGTTTTTTCCGGGTGGGTTGGCGGGTCTTGCCTGGGGCATTCCTGGGAAGGTCTAATACCGGATAGAAGTGTTTTGGACAAAATCCTTAAGGAACAGCCTTTTTTTTGCTATTTCTTCTGTCATCTTGCTCAATGTAGCGTTTCGGGGGGCTTCCTGCTGTTCGTGGGTGGGTTGCGGCCGGGGTCTCTGTCGAAGCACTGCTGCGACAATCTAATCTTGATTGCATTTGCTTTTCAGGAAATCCGTGGTGGAAAACAGGAGTTATGATGATTGATGATGATGACCTAGCTGCACAGCGCCGCGTTTGGACCGAAGGCCGAGAGATATTGTAAGTATGAGATTTAGCTTTTTCGCTGTTTGGGGGTGTTGTCGGGTGTTTTTTTCCGGGTGGGTTGGCGGGTCTTGCCTGGGGCATTCCTGGGAAGGTCTAATACCGGATAGAAGTGTTTTGGACAAAATCCTTAAGGAACAGCCTTTTTTTTGCTATTTCTTCTGTCATCTTGCTCAATGTAGCGTTTTGGGGGGCTTCCTGCTGTTCGTGGGTGGGTTGCGGCCGGGGTCTCTGTCGAAGCACTGCTGCGACAATCTAATCTTGATTGCATTTGCTTTTCAGGAAATCCGTGGTGGAAAACAGGAGTTATGATGATCGATGATGATGACCTAGCTGCACAGCGCCGCGTTTGGACCGAAGGCCGAGAGATATTGTAAGTATGAGATTTAGCTTTTTCGCTGTTTGGGGGTGTTGTCGGGTGGTTTTTTCCGGGTGGGTTGGCGGGTCTTGCCTGGGGCATTCCTGGGAAGGTCTAATACCGGATAGAAGTGTTTTGGACAAAATCCATAAGGAAACACCAGTTTTGGCACTTTTTGTAAGTTAGGGTTCGTTAGGGTTAGCCCTAGCAGCAGGATTGCATGTGTTTCGGGGGGTTCTATTGCAACGCAGTTCTGGTGTTGTAGAGCACTGTTGGAGCGATGCTGGCTATGGATACTTTTGCTTGCTTGCAAGTGGTTTGAATACAATGCACGGTCTGTATTTGGGCCTACTGTTACTTTCAAAGTACGTTTTGTAACCATTTTTCTGCTAGGCATCGTTTTTGGAGATCTGATTGGGGTTCTTCTACATTTTTGCGACTGGCTTTAGTAAGGGTCTTGGTGGGAGCATTGCTGGGAAGGTCAAATTTTGTTCTAAAACACAGTTTACAGTACACCTACCTTGAGGGGAAAGATCCGCTATAATATTTTGGCCATACTTATTTATCCTTAAAAAGGTGACTCAGACAGAGCACGCAATTTAAAAAATATTGTACTGTCTATTAGGGAAATCAAAGTGTCACTTTTTGAACTACACAGCGTACATACCTTTTATTTATTTATCAGTGGTATTGTAATAGCACTTCCTGTTTTCCGTTCAATAATTACAGGCCGGGTTTCATTCAACATCCGCCAGGCAGGCAGTGGACAGGGTGTCTTCTGTCAGTGGTCACCAACATTGATGGACGAAGCGTCAGCTGGAATGGAGGAGTGCCGCCAATAAGAGGAATTGTTTGCTGCATGCAACTTACTTACCAAATTCAACAGGACAACTCCAACAACATACGCAATACAGATACAGTATCCATTGTTTTATTCTATGAGTGTGACTGCATGTGCTTAGCTTTAGTTTGTAACCAAAGATTGTCTTTATCTTCAATTATTGTTTGTCCATGCTCTGCTTTTTTTTTCTTCTCTCAACAAAACCTACCCAAAAAGAAACCCCCATTCCCATCCATTTTACAAACCCTAACCCTCTTCCCCCGGGCTGTGTTGTTTTGCTTGATGTCTGACTAAAATGACATCAATAATTCCACACACTTGCTGGGGAGGATAAGGTCATAGCAACAGGCTGGTGAAGGAATACGAGGATATCTTCTAGACTTCCTCAGCTTCAGTACTATATCTTCTAGTAGTAGTAGCCAATGTCAAATAAATTCAACGCAAGTACTAGTTATACTTGCAAGCAAATACTTTACCATTTGTTAGGCTACATTATGGCACTGTTCTAGTGTACTGTCACCTGCTATATTCTCGATCGTACCGTAACCGTTGTAATGCTACAGTAAGGACAAACAAGGTTTCGTTTTCTTTTTTTCCATAGGCATGCAACTGCCACTGTGTCACACCACTAGTACCACCGCAATGAGGAAATGTCACCCGCCCAGGATTGACAACGTTAATCCCCATTTCACGTGGAGCCAGCCCTGGGCCTAGCCCTAATTTCTAACACTAATTACAGGTAAGATAAACGTTTGGTGGGAGGTAGTATAATGGAGTATTATTTCGGAGTAGACAAGAGATTGACGGTTGTACTACTAAAGTCCTACGACTGTTCAGGAAAACAAAGTTACTGTTACACCCCCGTCCCCCACCCACCAGACTGAAAAGCAGTAAAAAACAGGTATGGTCAGATAAAGTTTAAAAATGTATATTTATGTAGCCCTAACAAAATAATCTCCCTCAAGACCCACCCTAACCCCAACGATTGTCTTTGAAACGTCCCAAAACGATCCCAACTCCCAAATCCCACCCCCAAAAGTCTATAAAAAAAGGGCAAGGGACACTCCACTACTGGAGGGTGCTGGTGCTGGTGCATTTTGCCGCATGGGCATCATACTCCTTGCGGAGGGTGGCAAGCTCGGAGCGGAGGCCCTTCACCAAGTTCTTATACTTCTGGACCTCCTGCTCCAGGTTGGACATTCGGACTCGTAGGCGGCGTTGGCGTTCCTTGCAGCTCCTGTGGGGGGCAGCTGGTTTTTCTGTTGCTTGGCGGTGGCGGTTGGCTTTGTTAGCCCGGCTCGGTCCCGCTGGAGCACTGCGGGACCTGGAGGAGGATGCAGCGGTCCCAGCCGAGGATGTTGTTGTAGCACCGCTCGACTGCGTGTCCTCCTCCTCCTCCAGGGCCACCAGCCGCCGATATTCGGCGACAGTGGCCTCCAGCCTCCGTTGCCGGGCCATTCTAGCCTGCTCCCTCCGTGTTGTTGATTTGGAAGGAGCAACTATATGAAGAAAGAAAGACATAGTCTGTAACCAATGCTCCTTAGCATTAATAACACAAAGTGATTGAGCCGAAAGTTGGGTCACAGTACAAGTAGCAAATTGAAAGCACAGTACATAACTATTGAGGACAGTATCTATGTAACCTCCCACTCCTGCATCCTTGCTCTAACATTAGCGGTACTTTAATGAACAAATTCTACGACCACTATGGACTTCCATTACAGTCGACTATGACAGTACACCAGTCTTATTCTTCTTCTTCTCTCTTGTTTAGGAAAATTGGTACGTTATCTTAGGCAAGCCGGCAGAATGACATGGACAGCACAGTGAACTTGCACCCGAGAAAAAAAGTTGCACACCATGATGAGTGAGACAGACTTGCGTTACTGTACCGGTCCAGTACATGCAGGTGGTGAAGCTATTACTTTTCTATTACGGGTGGCACTGAGAATACTCTGTTACAAGGGCTACTGCTTAATTAATTTACCTTTCACCCTACAGTGCAAATGAGTACTAGAAAAGGACAATGAAGAAGCTAACTAATTTGATTATCTATCACTTCACATGGGACGTATTTGATGACATATGGGATGACTTTAGGTGCTTTGCTTAATATTGAGTGAACAGTGATACACCCACACATGAATGACGTACTACAAGCAAACTAAAGTTATTAAGAGAGGTACGGAGTGTCCACCGTAATAACCAGATATATGCTGTGATTGCAGACGCAATACAAAGTACTGCTACTATTCATGGTAGTATTGGACACATTTACAATTCCTTTTCCTTTCCTTCCCTGCACTGGAACGGACGTGCAGGTGCGGTGGTACATGCTCTTCAAGGTAACACTTAGTACATCTGGCGACCATCTACTCTCTCTAGATACACATGTGCTATCTAAGAGTCAGAGAATACCATGCTCCAGGCATCCATTCAGTCAAAGTATACACACACATACAGTTTCTGTTTCACCCACCCAGGCTGCTGTCCTTCCACCCATCCTTGCTTCATCATTGACCCAGCCATGCACCATACCATATTCTTTCCTTCCAAGCCACCTCGGGGGCCAAGCAAACACATATCGTTCTTCTTTGCCAGCCATCATACAATTTCGTGTCCCACTTACTTACACCCTTCTTTCGCTTTTCGTTCATCCCATCCATCACGTTCGTCTAAGAACTTATTGGGATTCTTCTCACCAAAAACTTCACAGCTAAGTCGAAGTACATTTCGAGGAGGCTACTACCTGGTTGATTTGTAATACACCCGTGCAGAAAGCACACTATGCAGTCTTCAATCTCAATAAGTAAGGAATATATAGCTTACCTGTTTCCGCCACCACCGTTTGAACCCCCACAGGACCGTCCGCCGGCTCTTGCACCGCCTCCTCCCCAGAGTCCTCCGAGTCCTCGCCCAACACAGCCACCTCCGCGCTGGCCCCGTCACCAGATGTTACACCTACAAAGTACATTTAAGAATGTTAGAATACACCACTCACTACTATATAATATTTGGTCTAGGAGAAATGTTAAAGAAACTGAATACAATGTAATAATTTGTGACTGTCTACTCCAAAGTAAAAATGTCCCTTTTTCCAGGGAAGGCTGTTGTCTTGCTGCACTTTTATGCACAACTGATGAATGCTTGCTTTTTATTTTTACACGCACCACTTTTTCTCCTAACAGACAGAAGCTTGACTCCTAAGAACACGACCAGGATCAAGTTCAAACCAGGTGAGAGCTCGGCTCAACCACAAGAAATGTGTCCAATTAATCGTCAGCACTAACCACTTTTCCGTTTTCAGTTAAATAGTTTTATGACAAAGTAGATTTTAATAAATGTGTTTACTTTTAATAAAGCTTTTAAACTTAAATAGACTCTGTGGTTTTTGGTCCTCCAGACTAGAGTGGATGAGCTAAAGGTTTTGGAATTTTTGCAAGCATGAGTGCCTCGGAAACTTCTTGACTGTGCTGTGACTCCGTACTCTCTTGTCCTGCGTACGATAATCTAGAGATCATTGGGGATCAATAATCGGTGACTACAGAGCTGAATGACTCTGCCACACTATCTAGTCAGTAAGGAGACAGTGCATAGAGCTATTGCTGAATAGAATGGGAGTCCAATGGAATTGCCAAATGTCCAATCTTAGTTAGCTACACAGACAGACTAATAAGAATAATCTAGTAATACCACAGGGAGTCATATTAGAGCCAGGATAAGAATTTATATCCAGTGTACAAGAAGATCAAAGACGATTTAGAAAAAATCGAATGAGGAACGCTAGGAAAAAATAGGTACTCTTTATTACAATTAAAACTTACTGGGGCCAGCAAAGGAGCCCTCGCCTGCCCGATCCTGGCCTGCATCCTGAGCACCCTCCTCCTCCTGTGTCCTCTTGCCCTTGGGGGGAGCTGATGTACAACATGAAAGAAAGAAAGACCACAAAACATGGATGAGATTTGTCAACCAAATCAACCATTTCAAAAGAACAATAACAACATTTTTTGGAGAAATAGCAAATAGATAGACAACTATTCCACGGGATCTATCTCATGTGGTATACTACGTTATTCGTATTGCCTGATTTGCGGAACGTTGACTTAGAAAGTTCCTATGTAACTCAATAAACAGACTACTAAAGAGGTTTGCCTAGGCCTGGCACTGCAGGCAGCAGTCCGCAGCACGCGAAGTGACAGACAAAGTCCATCCTGCTTGCAGATCAGTGAATACTCAAACTATCAATCCACCCACCACCACCACTATTTCTTCTTATAGCCATGTGTCTAAAGGAAGGAGTGGACTTCAGTCTGTTGGGGCTGATTTAGAAGTCCCTTGCGGCTCATTTTCCTCCATTGTTGCGTGACTTTTGTGACGCTGCGGCAGAACAAAAGACTCGCCATGGTGTTGGTGCGGCGTATATATTTAAAAAAAAGAAATTATGGGCGATGCATCACGTTGTAAAGCCCTGCGCCATCAGGGGGCGTTCCGGCGCAAGGGAGGGCGTACCTGCGCAGGGACGAATCCTAAAAGTGGCTGAGGGAAATCTACAAGATGTCAATCAGTCACTTTTAAGACAATGATGCATGAGTCAAACCCTGCGCGCTTGAAGCCGACGTACGGCTTGATGCAGCATTGGGGAGATAGGGTACCCCAGAGCATTGCTGGAGCTGCGCCATCGTTGGCACGCAACTCCAGCAATGCACCGCCTTTACGGCACAGATGCGTAAGGCTTCTGTGACGTTTTGGGCCAATGGGTGGTGGTGGTGGCATGGCACACAATTACTGCCGCATCCCTGCTACTTTGCAGGGATGCGCCGTTAATTGAAAATATGACCCTTAGTGTCTAGCATTACGCAGTTCTTATCTTTACACTACACTCATACATAATTTCTCAGGCCAATGAAATGAACACAATGTACAAAACAAATAAGCATAGTAGCAAGCAAGGCTACTGAGAAGGAGAGCAGTGCACCTGAAATGCATAGAAGATTTTGAAATATAATTTACCCACAATGTAATCGGCAGCATTATTGCTCTTGGTAAAGAACAAAGATTTGCAAATAACAGAGCCGGATAAAACAGAGTAGTGATGAATAGCTACTACTACTCACCAAGCCCGGGGACCTCTACGCCGAGCGCGTCCAGCAAGTCCCGTTCCCGGTCCATGACATCGGTCCAACGGTGGGTGGCCTGGTTATATGTGCGCCGGACCCCAGAGAGCTGAAACATGGCCCGGCACACCTTCTCCCACCGCTTCCGGCGCTCCCGGATGCCATAGCCAGTCGCGATCTTGCCGCCTCCCAGGATCGTCTTGGGGAGGCGGCGCTGGACGTGGAAGATGAGTGCCGCCACTTCCTCCGCGCTGAAGATCTCCCGCGGCACCACTTGCTCCCCCCTCAAACGCCCGCACGGGAGCCGGGCACGGGGTGCGGGACCCTTCCCCTTCTCAGGGTGCTTCCCGGCTCCCTTTACCATGGTCTGGGCAGAAATAAACTTAAATGATAAAGAAGAAATAGAATAGTGAAGAAGAAAAGAAAAGAGTTTAAAAAAGTAGTTTAAAAGTAACTAAAAGTAGCAGAAAACACAAAAATATACAGCTAGAAAAATAGAGGGATAGATAATAAGTAATATAGATTAAATAAACTTCAAACAAGCAAAGGATGGCAGAGATTCAGAGAGGATACAGAAAGCATGCCCAGAACCATAGCAATGAATGAGAAACAAGATGGCCGCGCCCGTTCACAACCGCGTGGGTAACTTCGCGCGAGATTTTCCTCGCGAGCACGCGCGAAATTGTACTAGCGAGCAGCACAGTTTGCGAGATTACACATAGCGGCCGGAAACGGAATTACGTCACGCAAACAAGATGGCCGCGCCCGTGTACGACCGCTAGGGTAACTTGGCAAACGTATAGCTACAAGCGCCTCGCGAACACGCGCAAAAGCCCGCGAACATACACGTCGCACAAAAAAAAAGTGTATTCGCAAGCATTCGCGGCTCCCGAAATCGATCTCGCACGGATTCGCGCCCCAAAAAACGCGCGAAATTGCAGAAAAAACGGTTTTTGCTAAACTGAAAGCAATGAGCAGGTGCAAAAGTTCAAACTTAACATTTGTAACATTCACTGTAGTGCTTCCTGAGGGGCCCCTCCAGAGTTTGCAACTATTCTATGACCCTGCTATGACCCAAACAGCAGGCTCATAGAATAGCTACAAGTAGACCATAAAGGTCCTGTGAAAAAAAATTTCACTGCAACAGAAAGCAAATTACAGATAAGGAAGGAAGCAGGTGCCAGCCAGACTGGAACTTTCTAAATAACTGACACATTAATCAACCCCCAATTAATTCATGGCAGTTGAAGTAGGGGAGGTGTGCTTGCTTTTTTCACCCCCCATAAACTACAGTGATAAACAAACCTAATGGGTGGCAGTGAGGATGTACCAGAGGGTGGCATGGGTGTCCCAGAGGGTCGCAGTGGTGAAGCAGAGGGTGCTGTGAACCTGTGATGATAAACCAGACGTAGAAACAACATAGTCGCGGCCGTTGCGTGCCGAAAAGTAAGTTCGCAATTGCGAAATTGTCCCAAAATCGTCGCGAACGCGTGCCAACACAAAAAACGGGAAAATCCGCAAATCCGCTAGAGTTCGCGTATCTTCGCGAATTGCGAATCCGTAAATCCGCAATTTCGCGTACGCGAGATCCGCTAGATCCGCCCATGCTTACTCACCACCTACGCTCCCCAGGAAAGCCCAAATATGTACCTTTTTGTGCCATATTTAAAAAGTGACGCACGTAGGTAGATGCATCACTTTTTAAACCTCTGCGCCACATTATACTCAAAAATGTAAAAGCCATTCATTTTCCCCAAAATCGTTTTTGACATCACATTTAGGAAACACAGCACAGTTCCTATGTACAAGCATTCCATGTCATTACTGAAACCTCACTATTTTACAAAATATAATTCCTCTATGCAAGCAAACTCAATATGCTTCCTACACTGAGTTAACACAGGTAACATCATTGTAAAGAGTCAAATTGACACCTGTGTCTAAGAGTGCAGTCGGGGATAGGCTTCGTGAAGCCTAGTCCACTGCACTCTTAGACACAAGCCTCACCACCTATGCTCCCCAGGAAAGCCCAAACATGTACCTTTTTGCACCATATTTAAAAAGTGACGCATGTAGGTAGATGCGTCACTTTTTAAACCTCTGCGCCACATTATACTCAAAAATGTAAAAGCCATTCATTTTCCCCAAAATCGTTTTTGACATCACATTTAGGAAACACAGCACAGATCCTATGTACAAGCATTTGCCTCACAGCAGGGATAAGACTGAGGCAAACGCTTTCACATGGAGCTTTCCCCATGTGATAGGATTCTGACACCTAAGCAGGAGTGCAGATGAGATGAAGACTGTCCAGGGAATTTGCACACTTACCATATAATAAATGTAACTTTAATTACATTTTTTTACTACACTTTGTATCTGTGAAAGAGAGAAGAAAAAATAAGTTATAATTAGTAAAATGTATATTTTAAATTAAAATATACAAATGAAGAGGTTAAAAATCAAAACACTGTATTCAGAAATAAAGTAAGAGTGAAGGACAAAGAAAGGGAAATAAAGTAAGGTAGAAGGATAAAAAGAGAAAAAAAGAAATAGAATGAAAGCAAATTACTAAGAGTAAGGCATATAGATTTACTGACACAGAGGAAGAGAAGAACAGAGAAATGAACTGAAGGGAAGAAAGATACTAAAACAATGTGAGTTAGCAAAACTAAATCAGGAAACAGTAGTAAGTAAAAAGATAATGACTGAGCCAGAAAACAGTCTAATTAAGGATGCATTTAGAAGAATGAGGAATAGAAGATAACTGAGAGTAAGTGAAGAACAGTCATAGAGTGAAAGGATGAAGGGAGAGAGGATAATATACAAAGATTGAGGGAAATGGACTGAGGAAGTTAGTATGCAGACACACTAAGAGAAAAACTGAGTGAGGTGGAGTACAATGAGTGAGAAAAGGAAATGAGTAAGGGAGCAAAAAAAGGAAAGAGAAGAGAAGCTGACTAAAACAGTGATACTGAGAGAAAATAATTTGGTGATGAAAGTAAAGAGAAGGACATTGAAAGAAAGAAAATCAGGGATAGTAATAGAATCAGAGTAAAAGAAATAGAATGAAGAACAATGAGAGAGGAGCAGTGAAGTTGTTCTAAAAGAAATGATAGAAGGTAGATAAACACAAGTGAACATAAGACAAGGAGAGTGAGGCACTGAGGACATAGAAGTAGTGAACGAAAAATACAGAGAAGAGGTCAAAAGTAAGGAGCAAACAAAGATAAGCGAGGGAGAGTGGGTGATTTTTAGTGATATAGTGCAATAATACTGCTGAGTGATTAAAGAGGAATTACTAAAAGAGCAAAGGAGGAAAATACGGAAAAGGGAAGTAAAGCAGAAAGAATGAAAGCTGAAAAGTTATGCAAGGGAGAGAGGGGATGCACACAGTTGAAATGAGAATGAGGGGTTGTCAAAGAAGTGGAGTAAAGGAACGGAAGTTACAGAGAGTGAGAGAAAAACATTATAAGTGAGTAAAAAGAGCTGAAAGAGGATGGAAAGAAGAAAAGTGAGTGTCAGAGAATGGGAATACAATTTAATTTACACAATCCAATGTATAAAATAACTTGTACAACATGTTACATAGTTTATTTTTGCTGTTCTCAGAATATATTGAATTTCACTTAAAACAGTGAGTTCAAATTACTCATCATATGACAGCGGGAAAAAAAAACCAAATCTAAAAGATTGTGTTTTAAAAAAAACCTTAGATACTGACAAATGACAAATGTACACTAATCTTTGATTGACTTACTTCTCCTTGAGGCCAAATACTGTATCGTGGAGGTCCTTTTCTCGTTGCAAAGTACTTTGCTGTTCACTTAAAAATCCATTACATCGACTTTCTACAAGAAAAGCTCCAAGAACATCTGAAATATTTTCAATATTTTCATATACTCCTTTTTTTCAATCATGACTCTTTACTCATTCCTGCACCTTTCCATTTGGCCAAATAGTGTCAGATGTATGAGTATATATGAGTACTCCTCCCGTCTTCATAGGCCAATTACCTTTACCTAAATTTTGGCTGTAAAAACACTAGGTATGAATTTATAAAGCCAAAAGGCAAACGTTGTTTGAAAGTCAAATGAGTGTCTTTACATTGGGTCCAACCTTTAGAAGTTTTTAAATAGCATGTGTAATGCCCTGATGTTGTAGAAGGACCGTCATGAAAAATAATAGCTACAGTTGTAAAGCTTCTTCCTGATATTGATAACTGAGACCCACAAAATTTTTAATAGAAGTTGTCAATTTAGTTCCATCAGGTCTACATCGTTGGAACATTAAAATGACATAGTGACCATAATTTTGTAGAAATAATGTGGACAGCATTGCAGACTTACATTGGGTACACACCATATTGTGATCCGCTGCTTTAACTAGATTATTAAAAGGCACTGATTTGCAGTCTGGTAAAGTCAAATATATAAATCTTTCAGAGTCTATCCTAGTAGTACTTGATGAAGCACAGTTATCACAGTCATGTTGCCATTGATGAGAAAGGTTAAAAAGATTTTTTATATCTACTCCTTCATCTTCCAATACATCAAACATATACATTAAACATTCCTGACAATCCTGCTGAATATTCTGTGAAAATTGATTTTGATCTGAACATATGTCTAGAAGATTTCTAATTTCTGAAACACTTTCTATTTTTGCTCCATCACTACTACATTTCTCTAACACAGAATTCAATAAACAGCACAATGTTTGTTCCCGATTCTCCACAATCTGTTTTTGTAAATTTTGAAGAAAAAAAACAACATTAACTACTACATTAGCATAGCAGTTGACACCAGAACTGTTTTCAAACTGAAATCCAACAACATCTTCAACAGAATCCTTTTTCGTTCTTTTTACAATTACACTTTTATCTACTTTATGCCTTTTTGCTGATACCTCACTGCAATTACTCTCATTTCTTCTTTTTCGGCCTACCACATGTTTTTCAATCAGAGGATATTGAGGCAAATGTGGAGCATACTCTCTTCTTAACCTATTGTATTCTTTAACACAATCTAGATCTGCCCAAATCTTTGTTTCATCACACTCAATCAAGTACAATCCTGATAAAGTTCTGACTCGTGATAATGCCACATATGCCATACCTTCTTTAAACACAGAACTTCCAATATTCACCAAAGCGCTATCTATACTTAAACCTTGAGACTTATGAATTGTCACCGCATATGCCAAACAAATAGGAAACTGTTTTCGGCGAACATATATGTCTTTCATGAGCAAAAATCTAGCTGAACAACGACAAATTTGTTCTATTTCATCAATGCCATCAAATTTAATTTTTAAAATTTAAATTCCATCTCTATTTTTGTAATTCACAAAACCAACAACATGACCCATTGCTCCATTTACCAGACCTCTTTCAACATTTAAATTCCTTCTCAAAATGATACGACAATTTAAACACACAGTCAGAGTCTTTTCAAAACCAGCAGTTTTAGATATAGTCTTCTCTAATGAATCCAATTTTGATTTCAAATTTTCAGACAAAATAATTGTTGCTCCCATATGCTCTATTTTATCTGTAGCTTCCAGTTTCACTATCTCTTCATTTTCTAACTGTAACATTTTGTTGTTGAACATGGAACATTCTTTCAGAGTTGGCATCAAACATATGCCAGATTTCTTCTCGTTAATTTTCTTAAAAATATTCTCTGGAAGAATGTTTTCATTTGGGTACAAATTTGAAATTAATCGTCCATGTAAAGCTTCTTTCCCTTGCTGACTTACTTTTCCGATTCTTACATCTTGTAAAATATTTTTATAATCTTCATCCTTTGCCTGCCGCATATTTTGAAGCAGTTCTGCATACTTGAAGTTTAACCATATATTAACGTTTCCAATGCTTCCTAAGCACTTTCTGGTATCTTCATGCGTGAGCATTTTGAACACAGGTTGTCCTTTCACTGGAGTCAACTGCAGAAGATCTCCAAAAACAATAATATGTTTTCCTCCAAATAAGACATCATAGTCTGTTCGAAGAATTTCTTGCATTCTCAAATGCACAAAAGCAAGCATTATATTTGACACCATGCTTACTTCATCAATGATAAGAAGTTTCATTTTCTTCAGGACTCTCGAAACTTCGGGAACTCGCATCTCCAGATAGCTTATGATTCTCCAATTTGTTATCATGCTCCACTGGCAGCATCAGTAAATGATGTAAAGTAATCCCTTTAATGTTATGTGCAGCCAGCCCAGTTGGAGCGGTAACAACACAAGACAGCGATGATTCAGTCCTTTTCTGCAGATAAGTTGCAATTGCTTTAATCAGAAAACTTTTTCCAGTTCCTGCTTCTCCACTCACGTACAATTGGACAGGCTTAAATGATGTACATGAGCACTCTTTTTTCTCATGACTGAATCCATGTTCAAACTGTTCTGTGACTTCGTCATATATCTGTTTCTGCTCAAGGTTTAGTTGTTTCACCAAATCTTCTAAGTTAACTTCATCATCTTGAGCTTGTTCCATAGCTCTTTCCACCTCATCCATGGCAGTGGCAGCTTCATTTTGGATAATTGGTCCTCCAAGTGGATCCTGACTCAATGAAGCAGAACTCTGACTGTCTTGGGAACTGTCTCTAGCAATCTCTGCAGCAATTGTGGCTTCTTGCTCTATTTCTTCGTTCAACATTTGCAGATAATTTGGAAAAACAGGACATTCTATGGTATCCTTGGTTGCATTAAAAGAATCTTCATAACAGAGAAAATCTCCAAGTAGTTCCTCTTCTGTACGCCATGCCTTAAAGAGTTGCAAAAGAGCTAAATAGTAAAATTCCCTTTTCTCTGGATTTTCGCAACTCAATTTTCGATGATTAATCAAATGGCCTTTTTTCTGTCTCACTAGACATCCTTCGCACCCAATGATAGCATATATTCCATTGTTAATATCTTCTCTGATGGTTCTCTTATAAATATAGTTTTGCAGAACTTCATACAAACAACTGTTCTCAAGATTACTACTTCTGTTTGGATAGTATGTAGCCAACATGTTGGTCCTCAAAATATCTGTACTTTCTGGTTCTTTCTCCGCCAAATACTCTATTTCTTGTACAGATTTCAAAACTCGATTTCGTGTTGCAGCAAGACCTAGACTCACCCAAATGATGGTTCTAGATTTGGCATAGAGACTTGCTGATGACAATCCATCAGAACATTCATATGCTCCAATTTCTCGATGCGACAACATCTTCAGACTGTAACTGTATAATTTCTTGCTTAGACTCTTTTCATGTGAAATGTCCTCCCACATTTCCTTCAGTTCTGTCTTTTCTTTTTTTGTGATGTAAGATGTCACATATCGAGCCACAGCAATAGAGTTGTCAGCAACGAACTGAATATCCATGTTAGCATTCCACATGGACAAAATCACTGGGTTGTAGTCGTTGATGTTCTTGGACTCTTTGTTTCTTTTTAAATTGTATGTATTTTTTGGTGATTTCCTCGTCACAGTATGTCGCAGAGAAGACATCAAATTATTTACTCTTCCTTTAGAAATCACTGGTCGTGGAAAGCCGAAACGACATTTTGTGTGGAATTTGTCCTTGTTTCTGAATTTTCTACGACAGTACTTTCCACAACGATGGGATTGAAAGCGTAAAACTTGTTGCCTTAAACTGTTTTCCTCTGTAGTTTTCGGAACAGCACATGTTGAATACTCTTCAATGAAACTCATCACTGTTTCATCCTAATCTGTTCCAAATTTGGGTGCATCTTTAATCCACAACAACATATGTATGTGAGGAGCACCTCTCGCTTGATACTCCTTTCTCCAAAAGAAATCCAAAACCTCTCCAAGGGGAGGATATTTTTTGTTGGTAATAAAAGACATAATAGCTTCAAATCTATGATTGAAATATCTGCATACATTCACTGGATCCAAAGAACACAGTTCTCCAGGTGTTTTGAATTCTATATTTTGTATATTTGCATTTGCCTCTCGTAGAAATTGAAGTAAGTCATCCCATGCATACTCGGCACAGCTAAGAGTGAGGAACCATGTAGGAGTTCCTAAGTTTCTTAGCATACATTTCAATTCCCCATGACGACGGTACCAATACTCGTTTGTGTCACGCTGACATGCCATGAGATTGATTAGATGAGATTCCAAAATATTATCTTGCAGATTCACTTTCTCCATAAAGTCCCTCGCCGAAACATTTTGCAGATGTGCTCCACTATTCAGTATATGGTTTACTGCATAAGAAAGCCCAGACAAGTCACTTTCATACAGTAGATGAAACAAATAGGGAATGCATTGACGATACCTTGGATCTTCAGCATATAATCTTACAGTTCGATATTCAGATGCAGGAATTTGAAGTGGTCGATCGTCATATCGTCCACCTCGACCTGTTGGAAATAGCTGTGGAAAACAACGAGCTTCCAAACTTTCTTCCCATACACTAACGGGACTTCCTTTTGCTGCTTTCATTTGAAACAATTCAATTGCATTCCCCATTACTTCTTTGGAATGCAAAGGATGAACAGTATAATGTTCATATATTTCTTCACTTCTAAAGACATCAACTTTTTCAATTTGGCCGCCTGAACAATCACTGTCTTCATCTGCAGCTGTTTCCTCTGCTGCAACACATACATGTTTGTAATACTCATTGTTTTTGACTAAATACAACGTTGCCTTTTTGACTTTCCTAACATCCACTAAATCTTGCCAGATTTTTTTACTCTTTGTCGGAACCCCGTTAACTAGAATAACTAAAGGTTCCTCTTCTACTTTTTCTATACCAATTGTATCAATATTTTTTTGAAATCTAGAGGCAAATAAACAACTCTTCCCTTTAATCCTCTTTGCTAATCTGTAGGAGGCAATTTCCCTATCTTAGGCTCCATGCGAACAATTGCCTGAAAAGGGTGGACACATTGAATCAAAATAGACTCATATGTATTTAAATCCATCAATTCAGGGGGAATGTCTACCAACTCCAGATTATTATGAACAGCTCTAGCAGGCATTCTGTTTTGATTTAATGTATCATAACAATATTTACAAATACGCTGATCAGAACTCAAATCAAAACAATTCTCCACCCATAAATAAGTTGCAAAATCCTTCCACTCATAATTATTCATCTTTTCACTTTTTACGTATAAATCAACTATCTAGTTTGATGTTTATAATGACTTCGTCGACAACACACACAAGTAAAAGTCGGCCTTTCACTTGATTTCACCTTAAACCTGGTAATTTCCTGCTCAAACTTTTCTGTACTTGAAATCTGTACATTGTCTTCCACATCACCTTGAATTGCTGTTTTAATTTCTACACTATCCTCTTTTTATCAAAATAACAAATCTCAATTTCTTCACAAATCTTCTTCACATCTAATTCAGTTCCATGCAAAAGAGCACTGTTTAATTGTTTAAGCTAAGTGCTGGACTTTTTGCATAATACAACATTCTCACTAATTTCTTCATTTTGGTATGATGCACTCCTAACATCCTAAAATGATGAAAAACACTCTGACAGACTTTTCTAGAAAGACAAGCCAGTGAATGGCCTTGCAAACCTGTGTTTTCTCTCACTCTGCAAGGATCTAAGTCTTGCAACAACTTCACTTTCTGCTTTAGACTTTTCTTACTATATGTACGTAAGAAATTACAAAACAAATCAATTGATTCCTGTCGCACACTACAAATACGACTACACTTCCAAGTGTACACTGGACCCTTAGTACGTCTCCCTAAAACTTCATCAGTTAACACCTCTTCTGGTTCTCTAGGCACAAGTTTCTCTTTTTCAATCAGACAACCGTCTTTCACTTCATACGCTCGACCACTGGTGTCAACTGCATGCACTAAATCATTCTCCTGGAAGTAACTCTCCTCATTAAAAAATGGCTCACAACTTGAACTGTGCATCCATTCTCCAGAAAAAACTTTACAAAAATTAGTCCGATTAATTACTCTTTTCCATCTACTGTTTGATATGAAAACATCAATTGTCTTGTTAAGTGTCCTAATTCTATTGATTATTAAAATAAATAATTTTTTCTTAACTTCAAAAGCCTGATCAACAATCTTCTCTACACTTTTCTTTTTCTTATAAAAAGCAGCTCTCTGTTTACCTTTCCTAATGTTTTTTAACAAATTTAAAACCACCCTATTGCGAAACATTCATTTACGAATGTCTCTAAACTGATTCTGCCTTCTATTCCTATACATATTATTCTCTCCTGCTCCAGTTGTAGGATTCTTTGACGTTCTCTCCTTCCTTTTCAAATTTACTCTCTCATTCTCTTTTTCTACATGCTGTCCATCATTTTTTTTTAAAGTACATATGTTCTGTATAAAAGACTTAGTTGTCTTACCAGGAGCTTGGTTCCTGTTTTTTGAAGTATTTGTTGTGGAAGAGTGCTGTAATTCCGTTGCTGTTTTTGATTTTTCTCGGTTACGTTGTTTTCTTGTCCTTTCCCTTCTGGGCATGTTTGCTTACTCTTCAAATCTTGATTTCAATCTGTGTTAAAGAAAAAAATAGCACAATATAGACCACTATTACCAAACAACAAAGCAATGACAAAAAGCAAACGATCTATTCAGGGTTACACATCAGGTGAGGATTCTCCAGGGATGCACAAAAGGTGATGCCTGTATTGAAGAGTATAGTGGAAGACAGCTCTGTCCACAGGTACAAAGAAGATGAGACCTGTGTCTAAGTCCACTGCACTCTTATACACAGGCTTCACCATCTATGCTTCCCGGGAAAGCCCTCTCTCCCACTACAGTCTTGATCATAAACCTCACCTCCTCTGTCCCTCTGGACATGTCTCACCTCATCTGCACAATCTACTTCCTAATCTCAGGTAACACAGATGACATAATTGATCCTCATTTATAAAGCCATGCGTCAGTTTTGCGCAACTGATGCGTCACTTTTTGTGACGCATTGGCGTCATAAAACATGTGCCTTGTTGCACCATATTTAGAAAGTGACGCATGTAGGTAGATGCGTCATTTTTAAAACCTTTTGCACCACATTATACCTCTGTCAAGTGTAATGTACAGAGAGGGGTCATTTCTCTGCAAAGAGCCTCGTAATAATGACACAGTGAAATCTATGAAATTTCACTGCGTCACTTTTAGGACACTGTTATGTCAAAATCTTGCACCTGCCTCACAGCAGGGATAAGACTGAGGCAAACGCTTTCACATGGGGCTTTCCCCATGTGATACGATTCTCACACCTAAGCAGGAGTGCAGATGAGATGAAGACTGTCCAGGGGAGCACAAAACGTGAGGCTTGTATCCAAGAGTGCAGTGGACAGGACTAAACTGGAGTAGTGTGCAAGAAAAAGATGAGCCTCATTTATAAAGCCATGCGTCAGTTTTGCGCTACTAATTCGTCACTTTTTGTGACGCATTGGCAGCATAAAACATGTGCCTTGTTGCACCATATTTAAAAAGTAACGCATGTAGTTAGATGCGTCATTTTTTAAACCTCTGCACCACATTATACCTCTGTCAAGTGTAATGTACACAGAGGGGTCATTTATCCGCAAAAAGCCTCGTAATATTGACGCAGTAAAATCTATGAGATTTCCCTGCGTCACTTTTAGGACACTGTTACATCAACATCTTGCACCTGTCTCACACCAGGGATAAGACTGAGGCAAACGCTTTCACATGGAGCTTCACAATTTTACAAAATACAATTCCTCTTTGCAAACAAACTCAATATGCTTCCTACACTGAGTTAACACAGGTAACATCATTGTAAAGAGTCAAATTGACACCTGTGTCTGAGAGTGCAGTCGGGGATAGGCTTCATGAAGCCTAGTCCACTGCACTCTTAGACACAAGCCTCACCACCTACGCTCCCCAGGAAAGCCCAAACATGTACCTTTTTGTGCCATATTTAAAAAATGACGCATGTAGGTAGATGCATCACTTTTTAAACCTCAGCTCCACATTATACTCAAAAATGTAAAAGCCATTCATTTTCCCCAAAATCGTTTTTGACATCACATTTAGGAAACACAGCACAGGTCCTATGTACAAGCATTCCATGTCATTACTGAAACCTCACTATTATACAAAATACAATTCCTCTATGCAAACAAACTCAATATGCTTCCTACACTGAGTTAACACAGGTAACATCATTGTAAAGAGTCAAATTGACACCTGTGTCTGAGAGTGCAGTCGGGGATAGGCTTCATGAAGCCTAGTCCACTGCACTCTTAGACACAAGCCTCACCACCTACGCTCCCCAGGAAAGCCCAAACATGTACCTTTTTGTGCCATATTTAAAAAATGACGCATGTAGGTAGATGCATCACTTTTTAAACCTCTGCGCCACATTATACTCAAAAATGTAAAAGCCATTCATTTTCCCCAAAATCGTTTTTGACATCACATTTAGGAAACACAGCACAGGTCCTATGTACAAGCATTCCATGCCATTACTGAGACCTCACTATTATACAAAATACAATTCCTCTATACAAACAAACTCAATATGCTTCCTACACTGAGTTAACACAGGTAACATCATTGTAAAGAGTCAAATTGACACCTGTGTCTAAGAGTGCAGTCGGGGATAGGCTTCATGAAGCCTAGTTCACTGCACTCTTAGACACAAGCCTCACCACCTATGCTCCCCAGGAAAGCCCAAACATGTACCTTTTTGCATCATATTTAAAAAGTGACGCATGTAGGCAGATGCGTCACTTTTTAAACCTCTGCGCCACATTATACTCAAAAATGTAAAAGCCATTAATTTTCCCCAAAATCGTTTTTGACGTCACATTTAGGAAACACAGCACAGATCCTATGTACAAGCATTTGCCTCACAGCAGGCATAAGACTGAGGCAACGCTTTCACATTGAGCTTTCCCCATGTGATAGGATTCTGACACCTAAGCAGGAGTGCAGATGAGATGAAGACTGTCCAGGGGAGCACAAAAGGTGAGGCTTGTGCCCAAGAGTGCACTGGACACGACTAAACTGGAGTAGTGTGCAAAAAAAAAGAACCTCATTCATGAGGCCCTGCGTCAGTTTTGCACTGCTGATGCGTCAATTTTTGTGACGCATCGGCGGCATAAAACATGTACCTTTTTGCACCACATTTAAAAAGTGACGCATGCGTCACTTTTTAAACCTCTGCGCCACATTATACTTAAAAATGTAAAAGCCATTCATTTTCCCCAAAATCGTTTTTGACATCACATTTAGTAAACACAGCACAGTTCCTATGTACAAGCATTCCATGTCATTACTGAAACCTCACTATTTAACAAAATACAATTCCTCTATGCAAACAAACTCAATATGCTTCCTACACTGAGTTAACACAGGTAACATCATTGTAAAGAGTCAAATGTATTTCTTGAAACATGCACACATTCTTTATTCCTTTTAAAAAATGTAAAAGCCATTCATTTTTCCCAAAATCGTTTTTGACATCACATTTCAAAAACACAGCACAGGTCCTATGTACAAGCATTCCATGTCACTACTAAAACTTCACAATTTTACAAAATACAATTCCTCTATGCAGTAAAAACTTTTTACCAAGCATTATCAAAAAGCATGACACAAAGCAACATTAAAATACCACATTTTGCTTCCAAATCTTCTCCATAGAGTATACAAGTCTCTATGCATATTAAATGAATCATAACTCACCTTTACAAATGCTTTAGGAGATTCAGAACAGTGTCAGATACACACACCAATATTTCTTTAGCAGAGCAAAAGGTATGTTCTCCAGGCACTGCAAACCTTAATGGCACAGAAAACCTCTAATTTTACACAAATATTGCTCATGGTAACCAATCAAAACTCTTCCCTCTCTATTTTCAAACCAACACCCTTCCCCCCTCAGCCCTTTCTACCTGTTACCATAGCAACTCCCTCCTCACTGAACTCTCAGGTTTAAAAGTTTATTCTACAATGTTGAAAATCACCTCAGCAAGGATGTTTGACCTGCGAATACACCAGCTTATCTGGTGCAAGGTTTCTTTAAATGACTTTTTTTTAACCATTCAAAATACTTCTTACACAGAACACAACCATGCACCCTAACTTTCAGTTTTCAACTATCTCATTCTACCAATCATTGCTTGTGATTCAAGAGCACTGAAAGTCAAAAAAAAATTTTTGTTGCAAACTCCTATTGTTCCAACTGCCATTTCTTTCCCACACTTCATCTGACAGCACCAGAATCTCCTCTCACCATGTATTCTGTCTGGATTATTGGACATAGCTATATCCACTGGGCTCAAAGGTATGCAGCTACCAGAAATTTTCACAACCTTGATTTATTAAATGTGAACATCAAATGGATTGGCCAGAAAGGATTAAGATGTCACCAATTGATTCCATTGGTGAAAACCTTTTTGCATTTGCCACACCCTGACCTCTTAAATGCGCACTGTGGAGGAAATGACTTGGGCACTTTGACTGGGGTAGGTCTGGAAATGCTTTTAAAGGACACCTTTGACATTTGATGTCACTTTTTCCACAAACTGCCTTGGTATATTCAAATATATGCCAAAGACAGAAATGGAAGTGGTCCAACCAATTTTGTCCACAATTTGAGAAAGCACGGAAACATGTGAATAAATCTGTTTCTGCTTACATGAGAGACTATGGAATGGGTTCAATATACAACAACAACTTGCGTTACAACATGCAAGATATTTACAGAGAAGATGGTGTGCACTTCTCAGATGAAGGGAATAGAATATTCCTCCTAAATTTAAGACTGTGCATTGGTACCTACTTGTAGGTACCTAAATCAGCCACAGAACCCAAAAGCTCTTTTCAGGGCTACCATACATCTGTTCTCACCTATTGATTATTTTTTTCTAACTTTTTTCACTATTTTTCACCAAAGTACGCTCCCCGGTACGTTCCCCGGTGCGCGTACCGGGCGCTCCCCCGGCGATATTTTTTAATTTTTTTTCATTTTTTTTGGCCTATATGGGCCTCCTAAGACCCCCTCAGAAAACCTAGAGGGTCATGGAGTGCCTACTGTGCCCCCTTATACCCATTCCCAACGTTGTTTGTCCGCCATTTTCTGTCTCAAATCTACCGAAACACAAAATGGAGGACTCCCGTAGCGCTGCCGGTACGCGTACCGGGGCGCGCAGCGGGAAGCGCTCCAAAAATAAGTCAAAAGTTAATTTACATAAAAACCACTGGAGACACTTTCACCAAATATAGAATAGCTCATACTACATACCAATCCCTACCATTTTCCCAAATTTGGTGGAATTCCATTGAGCCATTTAGCCTGTAGACCTCTCTAAATATCCTTGTGATGTATTCCTATAGGTTCTGTATCGATCCCCCTATTCCTGACCCTATTCTGGTTAACAAGTTAACTAGCAGCCATCCCATGAGGCAGAAAACCCCCATGATGCAGGAACCGTTATCTGATTAAGCCACACTACGGCACAGGAACGTGTGATTAGGTCATAACGCTTGCCATCTAATTAGACAAGCGATATTCCTCCAGCCCCTGATAAGGCATACGGAGTTCTCAAAACAAATCAAACCTATGACAGACCTGGGAAAAACCCTGCGGCCATTGTTTTGATTTCACCGAGAACTTCAGCAAAAGAATGTGCTAACGACCAAGTCGTATGACATCCTTATTGACGTATCTATGTCCATCCTTACGTCAATCTCGGCACCTTAAAGGTATAAATATTACCGATATTGCCCTATGCAAACACACGCGGTGGTAACGAGATCGGAGCAGCCAGACTTGCCGAAGCCCAGAGCAGAGCAGACCCCGCTGGCGCAGCCCCGCCTTCCTGACGCGCTGAGAACGAGACGCTGCTTTCTCCTGCCGAGAAATCCAGCTCCGGCGCTTCCGGGTAGCCCTCGCAGGCAGCCTGGAATATCGAGACCAGAGACGAGAGATACCATCCCTCATTCATCCTAGACTCCAGGTACAGAACTGAATAACCCCTCACAGAGAATTCTTGAGTCAGTCACTTGGCAAAACAAACTTAATTAAACTGCTACTTTCTACTCCCGCCCACGTATTAGGCTTAGGTCAGGTACATCTGGGGTAGGCGTAGTTAGAAACACCAGTTGAGTACGATTAGTCAAATGTATATGTGTATGTATCTATTTTATCCATTTTAAACCATCATATGGCTTAGAAACCATATCAATGTTTTTACAATATTATTTTATACTTCTGCTTTTAATGTATGCACTTTACTTAACCATAAGTATTGCAATAATATCGATCCATTTCTCTTGTATGAGAAAAGAGACTGATCAATAAATAACATCTTTTATTGAACACGCCCGTCTCTTCCTTTTCTCTACAATCTGGTGAGACTAAGAATGCACGTACTGACTGAGTAAAATAAGTCGTCTTTTGTTTTCACACGACTCTAGAGATACACTCTTGATTAGGGGAGAGCAAAGTTGTCATGTTCTATGGTTGTCAGAAACTAAATCCCTTCTTGTCTATCCAGGGAGGTTCAACTCCTCCTTGCCTAGTCAAGAAAGTTTCTAGTGAACTCTGAGCTAGCTGGCAAACCCAAAACTTTAAGTCTAATATCGACAGTAGTAGACCTAGTTAACGTCTGGTCTAGGCCTATACTATTGAAGGTATTATTCCAATGCGCAGAGCCTATTGGGATAATAGGAACTACACTACATGGCGCCCAACGCGTTTGGATAGGCGATAAAACTAACGTAAGACATTTAGAGTAACTCAGTCGTACTTTTTCACTCAGACCCCTTTTTCCCATAATACTCCAAAGACGTCTGGAGTGGGTGAAAGGTAATATCCGCCAAACCTCGCAGGAGGAAACTCCTATGTATGGTCCTTGGTTTAGTCAACGTTGAAGGATACACTGTTCCAAAATATTGTGCATCTCATCTTTGTTTCCATAAGAACCTGATCTGCAAACAAACAAAATAACCTTCTGGACAGTACAATGTCAGACAATGAAGGAGAAAGAGAGGCAGTTAGAATAGCAACTGAACTCGCAGCAGCTGATAATGCACTGCAAGACGCTGACCCGGAGATAATACTCATCGCGGTCAACACAAGAAAATCTATAACTTTAAAACTTATAGAAAATGGACTGACACCTAGAGGTGGCACGGTCATATTCGTAATTGAGGCACACGAATATCGGCAGACAGAGGTATTCTATTCATGGATACATTTTCCAGCAGCAAATGCTGTAACAAAGGTCTTCCACTATTACAAAACAGAGGACCCTCCTAATGAGTACACTCCTTTCGAGGAGGTGGAAGTACCACTTAAATTTCAAGAGCATCTGCTCTTATTTAATGGCGCCCTAAAACATAATAATCACATCACCAGGCTCGGTCCATTAGGTAGACCAGGAGCAACATGGCCGGTTCTAGCCGGATACACACCACATCCAGACATCGATGGGATGTCTGCAGCAAACCTTTTAATACAACTAAAACAATTAATAAAAATACATAGACAATTAGTCCAATATGTAATGCGGACTTCAACAATCCAACCAGCAATTAAAATTCCACAGCTGACCCCTCATCAGGGGAACACAAATAAAATTACACCACAGAACATACAGTCCTGCCTAGGTAAAGTACCAGCTAAACGGGAACAAATACCATTCTGGTTAGCACTAAAAATCACCCAAATAGAGGCGGTGTTTCCAGACACCACCCCGTTAGAAAAACACAGGATTCTGACTATCTGTCTTCCAATGGGAATCGCACCACACGTGGAGGACTGTGACACTTGGGGTACAGTCTTTGCTTCCATCTACACAAAAACGCACAGTGTTCCATCCATTTCGGTAATACCAGATGTGCTAAAACAAATTCAAGACGGATACGGTCCAGAACCCGCTTTAACTCTTGGTATGAAATTACTGAAAGACTTCAAGCAGGTCTCGGCTATATTATTAGCCAACATAAAGGGAGAAGCAGCAAACGTGGCGATCCGCCAGAGGTTAAAGGAGACAGATACAGCAGGCCAACCAGCTGAAATTGCCAGAATTATAGAAAAATCCTATGAGGAACTAGGTAGAGATAGTTTAGGTGGAATACCAGTAAAACCACAACTGATTGAAAGTCCTGAAAAAATATTTTTTAATAATAATTCAACATCACAAAAAAAGAGCTGGGACGGAAACAAACAATCCAATCCTAAAGAAAAGAAATTCCAGTCCAGAGGAAGGTCTCCTCGGCGGAGAGAAAAATCTCCGAACCAAAGACACAGGTCACCCCAAAGTGACCCCTCTGGGAAAAGATATAACCTTAGAAATAGGGATAATATAAAGAAGCCTGATAGATATCAAGACATTGATACACATCCCTCTCAATCTTTTCAGACTTCCTCGCAGAAATCGGAAAGAAGAGGACGATCAGAGCAAAGAGAAGAGCACGCCAAGTCCAAAGACAAGGAATCTGCTCATCTAAAAAAGAAACTACAATTTCCAAAAAAGAAGGTAGCCAGTATCAAGGTAGTAAACAATGCCGAGAATACTGAGGACACAACTGAAAAACGGAGAATGGGCTCAGACAATGCTAGACAGCGCAGCAGAAGTGAGCATAGCTCGCAAAGTCCTTATGAATCTTCTGGAGACAGTGGACACGAATGAATATCTTCAAGTGGAAACTGCAGACACCAGAGTTAGCAAACCTCACAAAATATATTAAATAACTTTACGTATAGAAGGGGATAAGACTAGGAAAATAAGGGGACTTTTTTGGGATAATCTCTCCAAGGGCTATGACATCCTTCTAGCTGAAAAAGACTGGCCACCAGAGTTTGTCAGGGAGTGCCCTCATGGCGAAGAAATAATTATGCCTGCCTTCTCAAATCATATCCCAATTCATAAAAAATACACACTTGCCAGAAAGTGGGCAGTAGCTCAAGCTCCTGCTTTATATAAAAATCATGTAGGATGGGATGAGGACTCTCCTCCTCACAAAATCCAGTTAAAATCACAACCTACTGCACAAAGACAGTACCCAATTAAGCAAGAAGCTAAAAAACAGGTAAAAGAAATCCTAGATCAATTAGAATACCAGGGGGTGATTGAAACTTGCACCTCACAAATGAATAACCCTTTGTTTCCGGTCTCCAAACCAGACCATTCATATCGTCTAGTTTTGGATTACCGACACCTTAACTCATGTTGCAAAACTTTTGCAGTGCAAAACTCGCATAGTGCTGCACTAATGAATAACATAGTGCGCAAAAAATACAAAACAACATTAGACATCTCTAATGGATTCTTTTGTCAAAACATAGCACCAGAGAGCAGATATTTGTATGCGTTCTCAATAAATGGCACTCAAAAACAATTCTGTCGGTTAGCCCAGGGGTACAAGAATAGCCCAGGGGTATTCTCAGCGAGAGTAACAGAGTTACTACAAACATATGATGACGAAGCATTATCTTATGTCGATGACATATACCTAACAGATGATGACTTGGATACTCACTTGAAGAGAGTGAACACCATAATACTTGGGTTCGCAGCAGAGGGTTACAAATTCAACTTTAAAAAATCTAGAATTGCCCATCTAACAGTCCTGTTCTTAGGATACGAATTATCAAGTGAAGGCAAAAGCCTGGCTGACAATTTCCTAGAGAAATGTGCCGTACTCCAAGCACCTAGAACACTAAAAAACCTACAGTCAATTCTAGGCTTCCTAAATTTCGGAAGAACATACATTGCAAATTACGCAGAAAGGGTCAAACCCCTTTATGATCTAATAAAACCAGATTTTAAAAGAACCAATTGGACTCAAATACACACAGAAATGTTGAGATCCTTACAAACAGACATGTTAATTAAAACAAAATTAGAAACACGTGATAACACACGCAATCTTGTGATTCGAGTCATCCCAGGAAGATGCGGATTCACATACCTGACCTCTAATGAGGGAGAAAAGGTACCAATTGCATTCAAATCACACTTGTACACAGAAGCTGAAAAGAGATTCAGCATTAAAGAAAACATTGTTCATGCAGTTCAAACCGTAATAGCTAGAGGAAAAGATCAAGCGGACGGTAGACACATCACAGTCAGAACAGCGGAATCAGCCTTTGAGGCATTAACAACACCGTGTAATTTACCAACAACAACATTGAATCCGGAATGGATACAATGGGTGAATTCAATTACAACGGACAAAGTATACTACTACTTTGATCCAGAACTAAAGGAATTGAAAAATCTAGAATATGAAAGAACATTCCCTCTGCCTATCGACATTCTGCCCTTACGACAATACGCTTGTGTAATCTATACAGACGGACATGCTCAACCCTCCATTTGGGTAGAACAAGCATACAACCCAACATGTGAGATTACAAAAGAAGTGTGGCGCGGAGGTAAACTAAGACCTCTATTAACAAAAACACACTCAGTAGAAACTAATTCAGAACAACAGACTGAAATAATGGCATTGAAAATGGCGCTAGATAATGCGGATCGCGAATTCCCGACACTCATAGTGTCCGATTCATATTACTGCGTCAAATCATATAACAACGATTTGCAGACATGGATTCAAAACGGTTACAAAGATGACACAGATGCAACAATAAAGCAGAAACTGCTTTGGGAACAAATAGCTCTTTTACAAAAAGAACTACCAAAGACTCACATGACACACTCACTGAGTCATCAGCGTGATGGCGTTCACGTTGCAGGGAATTCATTGGCTGAGACAGCCACAGCAGTAGCAACTAAATCGGCTTCCGTAGCTCGAAAAAAGCGTACAGTGAAGTATATTGACGGTGAAACAGTGCTGGCGGTGAAAACGTCATCAAAAGGCGACTGCTCAGCGCTACCGATCAACTATCCACTCAATTATACATACATAATCGATGCAAACTCCGTCCCTTTTGCTCGAATCCCTGGAGTGGGGGATAGAGTGATTCCAAACATGGACAGGAGAACCTTGTTAATCGCAGACGCACATATGGGCGAGGGTCTCAGACACCTCAAACTAAATGATTCTCTGGAAGAATTACAATCAAGGTACTGGTGGCCAGGCATGAGCCTGCATCATACCATGTTTGTAAAGAACTGCCCAAACTGTAACAGAAATCGCAGTGGTGAGAGAAACGGTGTAATACCGTGTCGTTTAACTCCAGAAAAACTCAACAGTAAAAAGCAAAGCGTCCGATTAACATATACAGGCTAGTTTCCACTTATAATGTAGATCACCAGCACTCGGCTGACGTCTGGACTGTTATACAAAGATTTGCGAGTCTAAATGGCATATACGCTAGAAGCATGCTACGTTTGACCATTGTTTTCACTCTAGCCCTCCAGCCTGAGGGGAAACATGGCCAAATGAGCATAGCACAGCGGGACTCTTCTCACTTCCTTCCTGAGGGATACGGGATGGTGTAAAGAAAAAACCAAGGCATAAAGCTATCTATAACAGAAAGGATATTAGGTTCGGGGACTGGGTGGGTCAAACATCTAATAAGTGTCCAACGTAGTCTAAATAACCTGCCAAGAAATTCTCTGAAGGGATTCAGTCCGTACGAATTATTATTTGGAACTAGGATGTTAGTCTTAGACCTCGACAGTCAGACTTCAGTGGTGAAGGAAAAATGCTTTGATATGAAAGATCGTTTGGCTATTTTGCAGGACTTAAACGAAACAAGAAAAGACCTGAGCAACATAAAGTTGAAACAGCAGCCAACAACCACTGAAGAACCACCACCTGTCCCAGCAAGACCTGTCTGGATTCCAAAAGTCGGGGATCTAGTCAGAGAAAAGATCGCGGTAAAGAAGGAATTTGGGCCTTCTTACAGAAAAGCAGTTCCTGTCTTGTCTATCAACGGGACAAGATCAGTTGTACTACCGCCGCTTGCTGGTAAAAAGGAGAACCGAGTTGTATCAATCGACCTGGTAAAACCACAATCATGTGGCCGATAACAAATAGTAGGCCAAGTGGACTCCCGAAAAGTAGTAGAACACCAAGATTTGCTACAAACACAGAGGTCCAATCTAAGAGGCTAATCACATTCGAAACGCCTACAGAACTACAACAAGGACTATGCAACAATGCAATGGAACTTAGACCTCTGAAAACCCAAATAAAAACATTTAGCAGAGACACACCAATCTATAATGAAGTAACAAACGACTATGCAAGAAACAGTAATCCTGAAGCAATTGGAACAATTGACAGAACTGCATCCGGCTACTTCATAAACTTCGATGATTCCTCTGAAGGCTTCACTGAATCAAAAACACAGCCATCAACAAAAACCTTTAAAGATAAAGTTAAAGTACTTTTGAAACAACTGAAAGAAACATATCTGATTTCTCCATGGATTGAATTTTGGGTGGGTTTTGGTGCATTTATCCTCATACTTTGGCTCATCATGGTACTAACTTTGGGACGCTTCATTGAGGGAAAATATGCTAAAATGGACACAGCAAGTCAGAAAATCAACTTGATCCTCAAACCACACACATCTTCACACGTCGAGAAAAGAGAACTTTCTTCAGTCAACTTCACAGCCAATCCTATACCGGGTGGGGTAGCATGGGACAACACTGACTACGAAATTTATGGTCCGGTTGAAATCCTGAAATATCCACACCAAATTAAGATCTCGTTGAGTGACTTTGTAAAACCAAGCTCATTTGCTGATGATTGGGACTTTGAAAGTATAAATAATATGATGTCTGACTTAGTGATGTCTGCTAAATTTACCAAACATGATTATTTGCAGGGTTCGACAAATTATGATAGTATGTACTGTTATAACCACTATGGTAACCATTTTCTACATAGATCTGCACAACCTAGAAATGTTTTAAATTATAATCAATGGGAACATTGTGCAACCCCTCCAAAAGGAAGCTCAAGAACCGTTTATGACAAATATTCATACTTTTCAGGTTTTAACACAAGTAATGCTGAAACATTTTATTTCAAATTGTCAAATAAGACAGGGACAAAGACCATGATAACAAACACGAAATTGATATATTCAGACTCATTCTTTGAACAAATGAATACTTTTGGTTTTGATTATTGGGACAAAAACGTTGAAGTAGAGAGTGTTTGGGGTACAAAAGAATGGCAAGTACAGGGTATAGAATCTTTGTTTAGAGCCTGCATGATCCCAGAACAAATTATATTTTTAAATGACACTGTTCAACAAACTACCTGTCTTGGCCTAGCCAAAATCAAAGACTTAAATAAACCGTCTATTCCAAAACCAACAATGAACAGCAATAGCTCTACAGATGAAGAGATAGACGTATATTATGTATTAAACCAAAACAGAACACATCCTGATTGGAAAAAGTGGTTGATCTGGCCCAGAGATACTAATAACTGTCAAGACAGATTCCTGAACAAAACACAGGGGTTCAAAATGACCAGGCCAGACCCTAGATATTCCCAAAGACAACACCCAGGAATAATAACCACCTACAGTGTGGGCAAATTATGCCTTCAATGGCTACAAACTTCCACACTGGCAGAAATTAAGCAACACCTAACTTTACTTACTGATGGTGCTGACTTGCGTGATTACATTATGGGACCGCGCAAACAGCGTCAGAAACGTTTCATAGCAGCCTCTGTATATGCAGCATACAACGAGGCCTGGAAGGTGACTCAAATTGAGACAGCAGAAAGAATACGGGAAATTGACCGTATTAATTTGGAAAAATCACTTTCTGTAGTGGACAATGGGTTAATGACTCTGTCCTCCAGAATATTTTCTCTGGACAGCATTGTGTCTTCAGCAATCGACATAATATCGCAAGACTTACTGTTGTTACAACACGGTCAGTCTCAATTGCGTTCTATTGTACAGCTAGGCTGGATGTTATAAAATCTTCGTTCAGGCTATGTGCCTTGGCGTTTAATCAACACAACATCACTATTCAATATCTTTAACCTTACTGATAAACAAATCAGTATGGCACAAAAGGGTGCTGATTATACAATCCTGAGCATTGAGAAACTCGAGAGATTACCAGTGACAATGTCAGAACGACCTGTCAGTGAATGGATAATACATGGGATAATTAATATTCCAATATCTACCTTCAGGTTTCAATACTGCCAAAAATATATACAGGCTGGCATGTGCGAAAAATTGGGAAAAGGGTACATTAAAACAACATGGAACTTGCCCTATTCACATGCATGTGTCAGTAATAAAGGACAGAAAGTGTTTCTTAGTGGCAATAATTGTGCGATGTCACTAAGCGGTACACTTCTGTGTAACGGAATTAGTTTGCATGGAGCCTGTGAAGGGAACTCAAATAACCTTTCATGTCACCAACTAGGCGCACCTGCAACAGAGATAGAACCATTCTTTCAAAGACTCTATAATGGGAGTTACGTTCTAATTGTGGACCGCAGATGTTGTAGTCTTATGCCCGGGACTCCTTATCTCGTAACTACGACTGCGAAGGTCAAGTGCTGTGGACGCTTATTGTTCCCCAGCTCCCTTCCAGACAGGGAGGCAAGGGCATGGCCCAACTTTAAAATTACTTCTATTCGAATAGATACTTTAAGCAGAATGAAAACAGTGCTTCTTCAGACGCCGACCAGGCTCACGTCATCAAAAGAAACGTATGATCTCCTAGTCGCAAGGACGACTGCAGAGATTCACTCATTGTTATCAACTAATTCCCCCATACATTTCGCAGAAATCCTGAATGAAATCTTAAATATTTCTGATACCAGTGGAGTCTCAAAAGTATTTAAGACAGTATTTTCGATGGCATTAACACCATTCAAAGCCATACTGGGTATTTTTCCAGATTTCGTCCATTCGATTTTTGGCGGACTTCCCCTCATTTTGGGACTATTTGCAGGAATCCTATTCCTAGTCCTTATATTTCGTTATGGCAAACCATGTCACAGACAAAACACCTGCGACAAGGGAAGAAACAATCCTAGCCATTGGATACCGGGACCGGATATCAAAAATCCTGGGACTATCCCGGCTTAGAGACCTGAACATGACTTGGTTTCTTTCATTTCGACCAATGTGGCAACGATGTGTTTTACCTGTATTAAGGTGCTTGCTATGCGGAGAAGAATGCGTGTTAGACACCTGTCTGACGCTACAATCAGATGCGCCAATGGATGCAGAAACATTGTTGAGTCCAATAAAGGCTCATGCTTTGTGCTGCCCTCAACGGCTACCAATCCTGATGACGGCATTCATGGAAGCTTCACCACTACGATTAAGGGGTAGTGAAGTTCAAGATGAAAGCAGCATTGATCAGGTACGACCTTCTGTCAGCAATTCTAATAAAAACGTCAATGGAGACAATCATGCGCACGAATGCATGGTTACATCCTTTTCCGAGTTAGTGGAACTCTCCCAGGAAGCTGTTGACAGCTTTTTCGACAGTCTAAATGATATGATGTTCTCACCAGAGCAGAAATAGAGACTTTTTGAGCAAGCTCGCACACGGCGTTCCCTGAATTTGGCCTTCAGCTAGAATAGCAAAATACCATGAACAATTTTCCCTCCAGTTCACGGACAGCAATTTTTTTCAGCAGCCCCAAAATATTTCTACATATTTTTCGGGACACTTATCTTCTGCTTAAAGTAAGAACTATTCTTAGAGAACTAAAATTTCTATTTTTAGATACTTTATAGACATTAGCTGCCCGCTGGTATGTTCATAATTATTTTATTCTGTGATGGAATGGTCTCGAACCTTTTTTCTGTATTAAGAGCCATTTCATGTGTAAATTCTTGTATACAAATTAGTGATAATCTATAGATATGCGTGATTACTTTAGCATTATTCTACAGCTTGAGTGCATATATTACATGTGACTGTTTTTTCCGTATATTTGATAATTTCATAATGCATTTATGTATTTTGGGGTGGTAAGGTATACACGATACTCTACAGTATGTTTTACTATGCATAGATTCGTAAATATGTCCATAGTTAGCGTGGAGTGGGTGTGATGTATTCCTATAGGTTCTGTATCGATCCCCCTATTCCTGACCCTATTCTGGTTAACAAGTTAACTAGCAGCCATCCCATGAGGCAGAAAACCCCCATGATGCAGGAACCGTTATCTGATTAAGCCACACTACGGCACAGGAACGTGTTATCTGATTAGGTCATAACGCTTGCCATCTAATTAGACAAGCGATATTCCTCCAGCCCCTGATAAGGCATACGGAGTTCTCAAAACAAATCAAACCTATGACAGACCTGGGAAAAACCCTGCGGCCATTGTTTTGATTTCACCGAGAACTTCAGCAAAAGAATGTGCTAACGACCAAGTCGTATGACATCCTTATTGACGTATCTATGTCCATCCTTACGTCAATCTCGGCACCTTAAAGGTATAAATATTACCGATATTGCCCTATGCAAACACACGCGGTGGTGACGAGATCGGAGCAGCCAGACTTGCCGAAGCCCAGAGCAGAGCAGACCCCGCTGGCGCAGCCCCGCCTTCCTGACGCGCTGAGAACGAGACGCCGCTTTCTCCTGCCGAGAAATCCAGCTCTGGCGCTTCCGGGTAGCCCTCGCAGGCAGCCTGGAATATCGAGACCAGAGACGAGAGATACCATCCCTCATTCATCCTAGACTCCAGGTACAGAACTGAATAACCCCTCACAGAGAATTCTTGAGTCAGTCACTTGGCAAAACAAACTTAACTTAAACTGCTACTTTCTACTCCCGCCCACGTATTAGGCTTAGGTCAGGTACATCTGGGGTAGGCGTAGTTAGAAACACCAGTTGAGTGCGATTAGTCAAATGTATATGTGTATGTATCTATTTTATCCATTTTAAACCATCATATGGCTTAGAAACCATATCAATGTTTTTACAGTATTATTTTATACTTCTGCTTTTAATGTATGCACTTTACTTAACCATAAGTATTGCAATAATATCGATCCATTTCTCTTGTATGAGAAAAGAGACTGATCAATAAATAACATCTTTTATTGAACACGCCCGTCTCTTCCTTTTCTCTACAATCTGGTGAGACTAAGAATGCACGTACTGACTGAGTAAAATAAGTCGTCTTTTGTTTTCACACGACTCTAGAGATACACTCTTGATTAGGGGAGAGCAAAGTTGTCATGTTCTATGGTTGTCAGAAACTAAATCCCTTCTTGTCTATCCAGGGACGTTCAACTCCTCCTTGCCTAGTCGAGAAAGTTTCTAGTGAACTCTGAGCTAGCTGGCAAACCCAAAACTTTAAGTCTAATATCGACAGTAGTAGACCTAGTTAACGTCTGGTCTAGGCCTATACTATTGAAGGTATTATTCCAATGCGCAGAGCCTATTGGGATAATAGGAACTACACTACATCCTGAGGTAAATTACTTCACAGAAACACATCTGAAGTGTTAGAATTGACAACCAATTAAAATGTTACTTTTATTTTCTACTTTTTTTCCTAACATTTCATTGGTTATGTACATGAATATATATGAAGAAAGAGAGGGAAACACAGCCATTTTGACTACTACCTCCTGAAGTACATTTCAAGAAAAGTTTCACTGAGAACTTAAACTGCTTTTTGAAAGGTAAGTTGTTATTTTGAAAACTGAAGTATGTTGTGCACTTTAAGTTAATTTGGAAAACTTCTTTTGATAATTATATACTATCCCTCTGTAATAGTTATAGATTGAGATAGACTTCTCTGTTATAGTTATGGATGGATTTAGGCTTGTCTTGTATAATTAACAATTTACTTAGGCTTCATCAC
Organism: Lissotriton helveticus; assembly: GCF_964261635.1. Taxonomy (NCBI): domain Eukaryota; kingdom Metazoa; phylum Chordata; class Amphibia; order Caudata; family Salamandridae; genus Lissotriton; species Lissotriton helveticus. The sequence goes on from NC_136057.1 coordinate 1,534,133,450, forward strand.
ATAAACTTTTTTATATTTCTACTTCCAGTCTGATACCATACACTGCCTAAAGATAAATTCACAAACTACCTATCCAAACTTAAACCCAACAGTGCCCTATCTCTACTGATATATTTATTTTTTATGCAAATTTCAGCACGACAATGGAAGGACAACAAAACATTTCCTTTGAAATTGTCCTAGACAGCAACAATGAAGAAATTCTAGAACCCAATGATAACTTGGAATTCATGGATGAATCAAGGGACTATGAACTACTACAATGTGTAGAATCAGTGGATTTGCTCATTCAAAATGAGGACATTTCTGACAGTCAAATGATAGAAGTTATGTTTAATTTGAAAAAAGAATCTGAAAAATAAATTTATATTTAATAATTCTAAAATTAAAATTGAATTGGTGTATAGAGTATGTGGATGAGGGTGGCGGTGTGGGTGCGTAAGGTGTGTGTGTGGGTCTGGGTGTGTGAGGTGTTTGACTGTAGGTGGAAATGTGGGTATGTGAGGTGTGTGTGGGGGGTGTGTGGGTGTGGGGGGGTGGGGTGTTTAGGTGTGGGTGGAGGTGTGCGTGTGGGAGGTGTGTGTGGGGAGTGTGTGGGTGTGGGGGTGTGGGGTTGTGTGGGGTTGTGTGCGTGTGGGACGTACTTGTAGGTACCTAAAACAGCCACAGAACCATTCTATTCAGAGCTACCCTACCTCTAAGCACTTTAAATTATCATTTTACTGTTTCACTGAGTTTTCCCCATGTGTGTGGGGGCGGGGGAGGTGTGTGTGGAGGATGGTGGGATATGTCTGTGAGGTGTGTGTCTGTATATGTCTGGGGGGGTGAGGTGTATAGGTGTATGTAGGTGTATAGAGTATGTGGATGTGGGTGGGGGTGTGGGTATGTAAGGTGTGTGTGCGGGTCTGGGTGTGTGGGGTGTTTGACTGTAGGTGGAAATGTGGGTGTGTGTGGGGGGTGTGTGGGTGTGGGGGGTATGTGTGTAAGATATGTGTGTATGTGTGAGATGTGTGGGTGTGTCTGTGAGGTGTGTGTGTATGTGTGGGGGCGGAGGTGTGTCTGTGGGATGTGTGCGGTGTGTCTTTGAAGTATCTGTGTGTGCGTGTGTGTGTGTGTGTGTTGGGGGGTGGTGAAGTGTGTGTATGAGTGTGGGTGTGTGGAATGTGTGGGTGTAGGTGTGGATGTGTAAGGTGTGGGTGTGGGGGGGTGGGGTGTTTAGGTGTGGGTGGAGGTGTGCGTGTGTGAGGTGTGTGTGGGGAGTGTGTGGGTGTGGGGGTGTGGGGTTGTGTGCGTGTGGGTGTGTGTGGGACGTACTTGTAGGTACCTAAAACAGCCACAGAACCCAAAAGCTCTTTTGAACCCAAAAGCTCTTTTCAGAGCTACCCTACCTGTAATCACTCAAAATGATTATTTTACACTATTATTTTCACTATTTTTCACCAAAGTACGCTCCCCGGTGCGCGTACCGGGCGCTCCCCCCGGAAAAAGCGATTTTTTTTAAAAATTTTTTTTTACCCGAGGGACCCTTTTATGGCCCCCACATCAAACCTAGGGGGTCAGGGGGGGTCTACCCTGCCCCCTTTTGGTCATTTCCCCCTTTGTTTTTTGCCACCTCTTGTGTCTCGATCCTACCGAGACACAAGATGGCGGCCGCTGCGGACTGTTTCGAATGTTTACAGACACCCGAGAACCAATCAGCTTTCCGTGCGCAAGTCGCTTGGTGCGCCCGGAGCGCTCCCCGGTGCGCGTACCGGGGCGCGGCCATAGATATATACATTTTTTTTAACCTAAATTACTCAAAATCCTCTGGAGCACATATCTTGAGACATAGCAAAGGCACATCGGGCTACCAGTCCCTACAATTTTGCCAAGTTTGGTGAAAATCCATTCAGCCGTTCGAGCTAAAAGTGCGACAGACCGCCCTATGGAAATTAACATGGGGAAAACACGTTTTGGGACCCCCCTTTTATCTCGGCCCCCGCTTGACGAATCCCCCCCAAACTTTCAGGGAAGGAGCAAAGTTGCTGAAAAATTCAGGCAGATTCCTCAACCGGCGCCAAAGTTATTCCCAATAGAATGTTGCGATTTCCCTATGGAAATCAATCCTAACTATAACTGCCTACTGGCGACCGCCAGTAGGTAATATATATATATATATATATATATATATATACACTGAAAAAGCCATAGGTTTCACACCAGTTATAGTTAGCTGGACATTTTACTCATACAAAACCATTGAAATTCCCACGTTATAGTTAGTTGGACTCACTATAACTCGCGCGCCCGCAATCCACTGCTGATGATGTCACATATTACATCATTCATGACATGGTCAGCGACATCACTGATGACATCACTGATGACATCTCAAATGATATCACTGATGACATCACTGATGACATCTCAAATGACATCACTGATGACATCACTGATGACATCATCCAGTGAATGTGTGTTCCTGTAAATTAAAAATGTGTTTAACATATTGTAGAATGAGTGTATGTATGAGTGTTTGGATAATGGATTTAGTAGGTGCGTGACTGACTGTATGAGTGGGAGATTAAATGTGTCTTACTGAATGCATGGGCTAGTGACTAAACTGTTAGAATGTGTGCATCATTATGTCTGTTGTTGTGTAAGCTGCTGCATGTATTGATTAGTAGCTATATGACTGGCTATATGGGTTAATGATTGGTAACCCAAGTATTTGTATGTGAGGGTGAGTGTGAGTGGAGGTGGCTGGGAGGTGTGTGACTCTGTGCATATATGTGTGAGCAGTTAATTCACTTGGTGTATTGGTTCAAGAGTGCTTGAGGAAACAGCTGTATAGGTTGTTTACTGTGTGCATGGGTGTGTTGGTGACTGAATGGATATCTCAGTGCTACATGTCCAAGTAAGTACATATGTAAAACACAGTGCATGTGAGAGTTGTCATATATAAATGACTATATATAACAGCCTGTGATTGCATAAGTGACTGTATCTATCAATATGTACTTGTATCAGTGATTGTAAAAGACAGTAAGTATGTGTTAGTTTATGTTTAAATAAGCAAGGTTTTGTGTGTATAACTGTATAGTTGTGGAAATGGGAGTGTGATTTATTCTTTACATGACTGACTAGGTGTGTGAGTAACTCCATGGATGAGTGGCAGTGTGTGTGTCTCTGTATAGGTGTATGAGTGCATCTGTTAGTCTTGTATTGATGAATGACTGTATGTATGAGTGATTGTATGGGTGAATGAGTGGATGTGTGTGTAGACCTAGAAATCAGTGAGTGCGTATGTGGTAAGTGGTATTACTGTGTCAATGGTTTCAGGAATGGTAGTTTGTATTTAACATTTGGTGTATCAAAGGTTAGATTAGAGTGTGAGGAGGTGTATTGTATTATCACATGGATGATGTTATCAGTGATGTCATCAGTGATGTCATTTGAGATGTCACCAGTGATGTCATCAGTGATGTCATTTGAGATGTCATCAGTGATGTCATCAGTGATGTCACTGACCATGTCATGAATGATGTAATATGTGACATCATCAGCAGTGGATTGCGGGCGCGCGAGTTATAGTGAGTCCAACTAACTATAACGTGGGAATTTCAATGGTTTTGTATGAGTAAAATGTCCAGCTAACTATAACTGGTGTGAAACCTATGGTTTGTTCAGTGAATTTCAAAGGTTTTTTAAATGCTAATTCCTAACTATAACAAATGTGAAACCTATGGTTTTTTCAGTGAATTTCAAAGGTTTTTTAAAAGCTAATTCCTTTGTATATCGAGTTTGTAACCTACGATTTTTAAACAGTTTTTTTTATTAGCTGTTTTTTATAACTATTAATTATTTATTTTTTTTCCAATGGTTCAATGGTTTTGTATGAGTAAAATGTCCAGCTAACTATCTCTGGTGTGAAACCTATGGTTTTTTCAGTGAATTTCAAAGGTTTTTTAAATGCTAATTCCTAATTATAACAATTGTGAAACCTATGTTTTTTTCAGTGAATTTCAAAGGTTTTTTAAAAGCTAATTCCTTTGGATATTGAGTTTGTAACCTACGATTTTTAAACTGTTTTTTTTTATTAGCTGTTTTTTATAACTATTAATTATTATTTATTTTTTTTCCCCAAAAATTTTTACAATGTCTTTTTCATGTAGTTCTTTAAAAATAATTTTGTCTTTGAGCGCCCAGGGTACGCGCACCAGTAAGCTCACCCGAGAGCGCAGCGAGAGCGCTATTTCCGCGTGCGTGAAAAAAAGCTAGCAAAACGTCCTTCAGGTGCGCCGCGTAAGCACCCCCGGAAGCGCCTACGTTCGCACCGCGTAAGCGCCCCCGGAAGCGCTCCGGTGCGCGCAGCGTAAGCGCGCCAAGTCATGTGACCTTAAAATAACTCTTTTCATTGGTTGTTTACAGTTTTCTTTCAACTAATGAAACCCCACCCATTTCCTTCACTTCTTCTTTCACTTTGGAGACAGCAAGACCTGTTCTTTTCTGTTCTACCATTTTGTGAAAAGAATGGCTGCCAGAGCACCCAGCAGCAGTGAGAAGTCAGATGACTTCATTCAGGAAGAGTCTCCTCAGCCCAAGGTCAAGGAGCACTTTATTTGGAAGTTTTTTTCAATACCTGCAGGATTGAAAAAGGTTAATGCTCCTAAGGTGGAGTGTTAAATCTGCAAAACTGTGTTTTCACGAGGAGACCCTAGAAGGAAGTACAGTTTTGGCAACTCCACAATGATTCACCATGTCCAACGGAGGCACCCCCAGAACTATGCCCGGGAGAGTGTCAGAGACCTGGCACGTAATCCCCCAAGGGATGGTGCCTCTACATCCACTGGAGGAGCCATAACATCAGGGAGAGGACGTGCAGTGGAATTGGAGATGATTCCGAACATTCAGCCTGTTTTTAGTGACATTACTATCAAGTGCAAGCAATGCAATGAACTGCTTTGCTATGGTGGGCAGAGCATCAAGCTCATTGCACGCAAAAGGGAAGAACACCGCTGCCCTTCCCAGCCCTAATTTTTCCCCTTTTTTTGCTTCTGTTGAGCAGTTTTGCATTCCCTGTTTTTGTTTTTGTTCAGAAAAAAACCTAAAAAAGAAGAAAAAAACAGTTCTTTTTAGAACTACCTCCAATTCTCAAATAAGAGCTGTATTCTTAACAAATTCAAAAGGAGTAACTGAAGTGGAGTGCAGTGAGAGAGGAAAGGAAAATGAGTGAGGAAGCAAAGAAAGGGACGAGAGGGGAAGGGAAGTGAAGTAGGGGGACTGAAAGAAGGTGAGTGTGGGAGGTGAGTGAGGAGAAGGAGAGTGAACAAGGGGAATGAGGATAAGTGAAGAAAATGTAGTAAAGGAACGGGGGTGTGGAAGGGTAAGAAAAGAGCACTGATGTTGAGGAAAGAGTGGTGATACAGACTGGATAAAGGCAAGTGAGAGTGAGACAAGGGGAGTAAGGGAGTTAAGAGACAGAAAAAGTGAAGGAAAAAGTAAGAGTAGAGGACTGAGTGAGGGAGGAAAGAAACATAAGTGAGGGAGTGTGGCTGAGTTATAGGGAGTGAGCGCGACAGAAGAGGAGTGACAGACTAAGGGGACGGAGAGAATGAGGCTAACAGAGATAGAATGAGGGAAGGGGAGTGTAGAAGTAAGAGGACAGAGGGAAGGAGTTAGTGAAGTGGAGTAAGGAGAGTAAGTGAAGGGAAAAAAGGGGAGTGTAGAAGTAAGAGGACAGAGGGAGTAAGAGAAGGAGTTAATGAAGTGGAGTAAGGAGAGTAAGGGAAGGGAAAAGAGTGAAGGAGCAAAAGAAGGGAAGAGACAGGAAGGAAAGTAAAGGAGAAGGTTTGAAAGAAGGTGAGTGTGGGAGTGTAGCTGAGTTATAGGGAGTGAGCATGACAGAAGAGGGGTGACAGACTAAGAGGACGGAGAGAATGAGGCTAACAGAGAGAGAATGAGGGAAGGGGAGTGTAGAAGTAAGAGGACAGAGGGAGTAAGAGAAGGAGTTAGTGAAGTGGAGTAAGGAGAGTAAGGGAAGAGAAAAGAGTGAAGGAGCAAAAGAAGGAAAGAGACAGGAAGGAAAGTAAAGGAGAAGGTTTGATAAAAGGTGAGTGTGGGAGTATGGCTGAGTTATACGGAGTGAGCGTGACAGAAGAGGTGTGAGAGACTAAGGGGACGGAGACAATAAGGCTAACAGAGAGAGAGTGAGGGAAGGAGAGTGTAGAAGTAAGAGGACAGAGGGAAGGAGTTAGTGAAGTGGAGTAAGGAGAGTAAGTGAAGGGAAAAAAATAAAGGAATGAAGTAAGTGAAGAGAGAGGAAGGAAACTAAAGGAGAAAGTCTGAAAGAAGGTGAGTGTGGGAGGGTGGCTGAGTCGTAGGGAGTGAGCGTGACAGAAGAGGAGTGACAGACTAAGGGGACGGAGACAATAAGGCTAACAGAGAGAAAATGAGGGAAGGAGAGTGTAGAACTAAGAGGACAGAGGGAGTAAGAGAAGGAGTTAGTGAAGTGGAGTAAGCAGAGTAGGGGAAGGGAAAAGAGTTAAGGAGTGAAAGAAGGGAAGAGAGTGGAAGAAATGTAAAGGAGAAGGTTGGAAAGAAGGTGAGTGTGGGAGTGTAGCTGAGTTATAGGGAGTGAGCGTGACAGAAGAGGAGTGACAGACTAAGGGGACGGAGAGAAGGAGGCTAACAGAGAGAGAATGAGGGAAGGGGAGTGTAGAAGTAAGAGGACAGAGGGAGTAAGAGAAGGAGTTAATGAAGTGGAGTAAGGAGAGTAAGGGAAGGGAAAAGAGTGAAGGAGCGAAAGAAGGGTGAGGAAAAGGGGAGTAAATGTGGGGATTCAGAATAAGTGAGACAAGCGCAATAAGAGAATAGGGGTGTGGGAGCATCAGAGAAGAGTAGTGAGGTTAAGGAAAAGAGTATAGGGAAAGTACATTTTGTACATCAAACTTACCTTATAAGTAATGTAAACTTAATTACATATTTTCATTAAATTTAATATCTGTGAAAGAGACAACAAAATAAGTTATAATATTTATAATATATATTTTACAATAAGAGAGACTAAGTAGGAGATTAAAAGTCATAAAAGGTTAGTAAGAGATACAGTAGAAGTGAAGGACTCAGAAAGAAAAACAAAGGAATGGTGAAGGTCAGAGAGAGTTAAAAAGAAATAGGGAGAGAGCAAATTACTAAAAGGATAATGTGAATAATATATATAATAATAAATATAATATAAATAATAAATAATAATAATAAAATAAAAACATAACAAAATAATGACATGGATACATTCAGTAACAGTGAACAAGAGCAGGAGAGAGAAATGAACTGAAGGTGAGTAAGATACTAAAGGAATGTGCATTAGGAAAACTAAAGGAAGAAAGGGGAGTAAAGAAAGGGGAGTGACTGACAGAGAAGCAGGAGTGAATAACGGTGGATTAATGACAATGAGGCATGGAAGGTGAGTGAGGGTGAATGTAGCGTTGTAAGACAGTGAGGAGACAATGGGAGTGAAGGTAACAGAGAGGGAGTGAGGGAAGAAAAGTGAGAATATGGTGAGTGAGAGGTGAGTGAGAGAAAGAGTGAGTAAACGGCAGTAAGGTGAGTAAAGAAAGGAGAATGACTGAGGGAGCAAAGGAAGGGAAGAAAGGGAAGAAAAGTGAAAAAAAGGGACTGGGAAAAGGTGAGTGCATGACGAGAGAAAGAAGAAGGGTAGTTAAAGATGATGAATGAGGATAACTGAAGGAACTGGAGTAAGGGAACAAGGGTGAGGGAGGGTGAGTGAAGGGCAGTGAGGTTGATGAAAAAGGGAGAATAAAGAGAGGATAAAAGCAAGTGAGCTTGAGACAAGGGCAGTGAAGGAGTGAGAACATAGAGGTAGTGAAGGAAAGAGTGGCAGAAAGGAACTGAGTAAGAGAGCAAAGAAAGGTAAGTAAGGGAGTGTGGGTGAGTTTTAGGGAGTAAGCGTGACGGAAGAGGAGTGAGAGAGTGAGAGGATCGAGAGACTGAAGCTAAGAGAGGGAAAGGGAGTGAGGATGTGAGAGTACAGAGGAAGTGAGATAAGGAGTGAGTGAAGTGTAATAAGGTGAGTGAGAGAAGGGGAATTATTGAGGGAACAAATAAAGGAAACAAGGGGAAGGGGAGAGAAGTAGAGTGAGTGACAGCTGGAAAGAGGTGGATGGGAGAGAGGGAAAGGGCCGTGAAGGAGTGGATAATGAGAATAAGTGAGGAAAGTGGAATAAGGGAAGGGAGGGGACCCTCTAATTGTGCACCTGTTGCCCGTTTGTGGTCGCGTTGGTTGCTGCTGTTCATCTCTGGGAACATCTCTGGGAACATCGACCCCTCGCCGGACCCGCTCCGCGGATCCCGCATCGCTGCTTGGCCACAGGACTACGCCGGGGGAATTTGTGTTGTGACTCAGGGCGCTGGTCAGACTTGCAGGGCTGCGAGCAGCGTGGTCAGGGACTCCATATCCCAGGAGTCCCTGATAGCCCGGCTGCGAACACCTGGGCCGCTCTCCCTGGAAGCACCGCCCCCTAACCAACGGACCTAAAAGCCCTTGTTTCTACCGCCTCTCTGGGACCCTCTAATTGTGCACCTGTTGCCCGTTTGTGGTCGCGTTGGTTGCTGCTGTTCATCTCTGGGAACATCGACCCCTCGTCGGACCCGCTCCGCGGGTCCCGCATCGCTGCTTGGCCACAAGACTACGCCGGGGGAATTTGTGTTGTGACTCAGGGCGCTGGTCAGACTTGCAGGGCTGCCAGCAGCGTGGTCAGGGACTCCATATCCCAGGAGTCCCTGATAGCCCGGCTGCGAACACCTGGGCCGCTCTCCCTGCAAGCACCGCCCCCTCACCAATTACCCTTCCTATATACAAACGCTTGATCCTCGCTGCGCGGGAGCGCGCGGGACGTCCGGGAGAAGCCCGGGACAAGGGCGGGACCGTCTGTGGCCGTCAGGGGCCATAGGAGGCTGGGCTGGGCCCCCCCTCTGATAAGCATTCTTTTAGTTTATTTAATATTATCAGGTCTGTACTACTATCTACCCCTGAGATTTCTTAATTGTAATTTGTGAAATATTGTGTTTTATTTCTATTTTAATTATTTATAGGCTGACCCAACTTGCTCACCTCCTGTTTAGCAACCCTTTTCTTTTAGATATTATTTATTACTGTATCATCACTTACAAATGTCTAGCCCGATTTCCAATTCTTTACCTAATTGTGTGAGTGCATCCATCCTCGCCCCCTTGATACATTTTTTACTAGAGCTACTAAAGATATTGATAGAGAGTTGGCTCTAGCTGAAAGGAGGGCCGAGCGTCGCCTCTCAATTGAGCTCCTTAAGAGACAGGCCCCTCTTAATGATGAGAAGGCTGTTGTAAATACTTCGGTACTCGATAGCACGTATGTTGAGGCTGATGCGGAATTATTTAACACTGATAACATTCCTTTAATTTTCCAAGAAAATCAGCTTTTATTGGAAGACTTAGATTCAGCTGAGGAGGGTAAAAGTAACTTGTCCACGGTCACATCAAATAACCTTATAGATCTTAATACCCCCTCACCTTTGGATGCAGTCCCCCATTCTATTAGCAACATCTTACCTCCACCATTGAAGATCCAAACTGAGATAGTCACGCTGCTTGATCCTCAATCTACTACTAAATCAAGTAGACCGCGTGAAAATCAAATAAGACAAGAGAGCAGAGGAGTGGTGCGCTCTCCAGTTAGGAAGAGAAGAAGGAAGGGAGGGAAAAACAAAAGTGGGTCGGGCAACCCGTGGAAGCTGCCACATGTAGCTGTCCCCAAAGAATTCCCATCAGACAAAGTCGGGAAAGAGTTAATAGTAGGGAAAGAAGCAATAACAGAGAAGCCTGTCATGGATTACAAATCAACTCTTAATGATGGCCTTTTTGAGGCTCTTGAAAGTCTCTTAAAGGCTCTTACTCTCCCTTTGGTTGAAAGGCTTAAAAGGCTGGATGAAAAATTGGATCGCCTTCTTCCACAGTTTATTCTATCAGAGAAATCAAATCCAATTATCCCAGCCATTCTAACTGAAAATAACATTATAAATAAACAATCTGAAAGCAATCAATGTAGGCAACATATTCCTACTGTGAAACTGAATAACGTGCCTGAGATTAAAAATCCCATGACACCAGCAGGCACATTAGCTTCAACAGTTAAGAAAGCCATAATTAAAGAAAAGTCTCGCCCAGCGGTTTTGAAGCCACTGTACACCAATAGATCAGCTTCTAACCAAACAAACTCCTTTAATAGAGGTAAATCTAATTATAAAAACACAGTAGATCTGCCCCCGGACTCATCTAACTTTGTTGTTATTTTAACAGGCGTTCCTGTTGTTCCAGAGGGAGCTTAAAAAACAAAGTCATTCATTGGCTACGTTTGAATAGACCATTACCTCCACACTTGAATGGAGACATCGTCTCAGTTAGAAGGTGTTTCTGGGTGGGCATACGCCCTAAAGATATAGAGGGTGATTTGATAATTGTTAATTTTCGGGATCACAGGGTGGTCACATATATTAGAGACTGGTTCCCGGGTAATAGTAATGGTGGAGTGTCAACCCGAAATTTGACATACTTTTACCCGGAAACCATGATGTACTCCTCGATTGTACCTCGGATGAGACATGGGTTGGATTTTCCCGATCATCGAAAACAATTTATGAACCAGTTTATTCCCACCCATTTTAACAGAAATGAAAAAATTTTCCCTCCCCAAAATCACCCTAATATGTACCCTAGTTCAAATAACCGCTGCCCTCCAAATACTAAGGATTTTTGGAATATTCCTCTTTCAAATATGTTTGATCCGTTAACCCCTATGGATCTAAATGACTGACTGAACCAAACCTCCCAACAAAAAATCTCAGCCAGGGACAAAATGTTTACATTTTCTCCTTTGGTTGAGGGTGTTATGCCTGTGCTAGTGTCTCACCATGATTCCACCCTGTGGGATGATGTGAAGACAATAACTAATAATAACATAAATGCTGTGGTGGACCCTTGGATTAGTGATATACCTAAAAACTGCTGTGAACAATATAATGATTCTGTGGTTCATGGCAAAGATGGAGAAAATGTTATTCAAGGGAATACGGGATCCATGTATAAACTAAATTTGTGGTGTGGAGATAACCCTTGCACACTTAGAGATATAAATACTCCCAATGTTGATGTGGTAATAAATTGCAGAGAAAATAGGGTAGATGGGTGTGACCTAGTTTATCCCATAGAGAAATCACTACAGGGAAATGAAGGTAATCGGGCGGAGGCTAGATGTTTCCGTTTGATTTCTTGGAATATAGCCGGCCTTGGACGAAGATTAGAGGATCCTGTCTGGTTAAACTATATTGAATCTTTTGACATTGCCTGCTTCCAGGAGACATGGAGTATTGTGGATCAGAGTTTGGATGGTTTTCAAATGTTTAATGTTTGTGCAATACCATCGCAAGCAGAGAGAGCTAAGGGTGGGCTTATGACAGCTATCTCTGTAAACAAAACCTAAGACATGTGACCCGAGTGGTGGAATCACCTTGGTACCAACTACTTATGATCAAGGATTTATTTCCGGTAACCCTTCTTCTTGTAAATTGGTACTACAATATATTTGATCCCCATGTAACCGCAGTTATTGATAACCTACAGGAAGAGATTGTTAAGGTGACAAACAGGGTCTTCCCTCTTCTAATTATATGGTTAGGTGATTTTAACTGTGAGTTATGCAAGTTTAGCGGATCTAGGGTGTGCGGTCTGATGGATTTAACTGACCAGCCTATGGCTCATTTTATCCATTCAAAACAAGGAGAGGCTCTAAATAGTATTGTCATAAATAATGATCTATGTATCTTGGATTCGTCTAGCTTTTCTGGTGCATTGAATATACCCACTTTTCAAGGTACAGGGGGCAGAATGAGTGTAATTGATTTTACCATGGTGTCTAGGGGTTACTCTCATTTTCTGAAAGATTTTAGAATTGAGGCGAACCCAGCTAGTGACCATAACCCCCTAACTCTGAGTTTTAACCTGGCCCTTGAGAAGAACCAGTTTGTGGAACAACCTATAGCATATAGCCAAAACCAGGGTGTTACTTTAAGGTGGGACAAAGTAAATGTGAGTCAACTTGAAGCGGATGTCTTTAAGGAAAATCAGGATAAAATAGAAATCTGTCTGACAACTATATCAGATCCAGACCACATAATTGAGAATTTTAAATTGTTATTGGGAAATGTTGCTTCACATCTTGTAAAGACAGGGGGGAAGAAACAAGATTGTGGACCTAAATGGTTTGACGCAGAATGTTCTTCTGCTCAAACACATCTCACAAAGGCATTATCCCAAGACCCACGTAATAGAGATCTGGTTAGATCTGCTAGGAAAATATATAGGGAGGTACTGAGGAAGAGAAAAAATTATCTAAGGACCAAGGCATGGGAAGACTTGGGTAAAGCGGTTGATCTAAGGGACAATAGGCTTTTCTGGGAGATAATAAATAGGCCTTTTTTAAAATCAGGGGAAGATAACACTATTCGAGTGCATATACCTGAAGACTCCTGGCTAGCCCACTACAGAATTTTTTTAAATCCAAATGAGATATTGTTGGTTGCTACCACGGGCGAGGGTGATTATAATTTTAATATAGAATCAGCAAAATCACTTAGTGATTCACTAACCCTTTCAGAGGTAAAGTTGGCTTTGGCCAAGGGGGCTGCCTTGAAGGCCCCAGGCCCTGACGCAGTACCCTTGGATCTTTTTAAATATAATTCGGAGGTCTGGTCCCCATTACTTTTGAATGTTTTTAAGGCAATAATCTTGGGGTCCATTCCGACCTCTTGGAAAGAGGCAGTTGTGGTACCGCTTTTTAAAAAGGGTGATAAGTCGGACCCACGCTGCTATAGGCCAATATCATTAATAGACGCGTCATGTAAGGTAATGGGTAGGGTGATATTGGCTCACCTTGAAACATGGGCAGAGTCAGCGGGGGTTATTGTAGAATCCCAATATGGTTTTAGAAGAGGGAAAGGAACCACTGAGCAGTGTTTAAATTTAGCACTGATCATGGGCAAGTACATGGGTGCCAAGAATAGTTCTATCTATCTGGCATTCATGGACTTGTCCAGCGCTTTCTATACGGTATGTAGGGGCAAACTGTGGCGGATGATGGAGTCTATGGGGTTTGAGGAGCCTTTGGTTACTCTGCTCCGCAAGCTTCACGCTGCCACAACGGTGAGAATTAGATATGGCCTTGGGGGAGAAAAAACTAGACCTATATTATCTACGGAGGGTGTCCGCCAGGGATGTATTTTAGCCCCCTTTTTATTTCTGGTTTATACGAACGGATTAGAACGTTTTTTGTTAGAAACTGGTGCTGATTTCCCTCAGATAAATGGCAAAAGAATTCCAATGTTATCATATGCAGATGACACTGTCCTAATGACCCTCACTCCCAATAGCATGCAGACTTGTCTGAATGCCTTTGACATGTTTATGGGAAACTTAGATCTTGGGGTCAATTTTACTAAATCCTTTGCCATGACTTGTGGTCCGAAAAGTGTTAAAAACCGCAAGTACATGGTGAGGGACTCAAATATAGAGAAAGTTGATAACTTCAATTACTTGGGCAACCTTTTTAATAAAAAATTGAACTGGGAACCTTTGATAGTAGCCCGGGTTCAAAAGGTTACACAATCAATCAAAGCTCTTTTTCGTTTTGCTAGTAAATTAGGACAACGACGTATAGCTGAAATAATAACTTTGTATAAAGCTAAATGTGTCTCTGCTATGACCTATGGTGCTGGTGTTTGGGGGTCACAAAATTGTGAAAAGTTACAGATAATGGAAAAGAAATTTATAAAACGTCTCCTATCTGTCCCATCAAGCACATCAAATATTTTTTGTCATGGGGAGGTTGGTATTGAGTTTGCAACTGACATTATAAAAGTAGCGCCATTAGTATTGTGGTCTAAGGTTTGGCAGTCTGAGGAACTGAAGTTGACAAAAGATATCCTACAAGACTGCCTTAAACTTGAGTACTATAGGGAAATTCCATGGCTTCGTTATGTCAGAGATACCCTTTATAAAATTGGGTTAGGAAACATGTTTACAAATCCTGGCATGATTAATAAGGATGCTAAATTAACCATCAAAAACGCCTATAGTTCCAGTTTGGGTTCCTTAAGGAACAGTGAATATGTATTACGTGTTCGGGGCAAACTAGTGCGACCCTTTTACTTATCGTATATTATGAATATGCAATGGCGTTTCTATTTGACAAGGTTTCGCCTTGGTACTCTACACTTCCTTTTTTCCTTTCCAAAGCAGGGGGGGTGGAGTGAGAAATTACCTTGTTGCCCCTGTAATAATAAGGTTTCGCAAAATACCCTGCACCTTATTCTTTTTTGCACTTTGTATAAGGTCCCAAGAAATATTTTTATTAGACCATTACTATTATCGTTTGGATCACGCTATTATAAAGAAGGATATGAATATTTATCATCTTTATCAAATGCAAACATCTGTAATGCTGTACTGAGTTTTATTAGATCAGCTCTTGTGATTAGAAACCGTTATTGAATGTTTATGAAAATCAGAAATATGTAAATATGTACCATGGTTTTACTGTAGTTGATGTTTTTTTATATTGATGTATACTTTTATGATTTCTTTGTGAAATCGAAATAAAGTTATGAAACTGAAACTGAAACTGGAAGGGAGGTGAGGGAGAGTGAAAAAAGGCCAGTGAGGGTGAGTTAAGAAGAGAGATAGAGGGTGGAAATAGGTGAGTGAGCATAAGAGAATGGGAAAATAATATATATTTGATAATAGAAAATACAAAATAATTTCAACAACATGTTACATGGTTTATTTTTGCTGTTCTCAGAATATATTGAATTTCACTTAAAACAGTGACTTCAAGAGTACTCATCATATAACAGCGGGCAAAAAAAACACAATCAAAATGATTGTGTTTAAAAAACCCATACAATCTTTTAATAAATAATGTAAAATTTAGAAAAAACATATCTAAACTCACTTTTGATCCATCTACTTTTCCACGAGGCCAAATAGTATATGGAAAGTCATTTTCTTTGAAAATTAGTCCAGAGTATTCTTAATGTCTCATTTACCCGAGTTTCTGAAGGAAAAGCTTCAACATCTTTTACATTTTGAAGCAATAGTTTTATTTCCACCTTTGCTTACTTTTTATAAATATTTTCTATAATACACACAGCACACATTATGTGATATACATATACTATCTCTATGAGAACTACATGTTTTTTATTATCTTCATCACTCTCATTCAGAAAGTAATTTTGAACAGCAAACTAATTTATATTAACTGCTGCAATCTTCATAGGCCAATTACCTTTCCTAAAATTTCGATTGTAAGAACACTAGGTAAGAATTTTGTAAGTCAGAAGGCAAACGTTGTTTGAAAGTCAATTGAGTATCATTACAGTGTTTCCATCCTTTTTGACATTTTAAATAAGCTGTGTAATGTCCTGATGTTGTTGAAGGACCATCATGGTAAATAATTGCTGCAGTTGTAAAGGTTCTTCCTGAAATTGATAATTGAGAAGCCACAACATTTTTAATTAATGTTGTCAATTTAGTTCCATCAGGTCTACATCGTTGGAACATTAAAATAACATACTGTCCATATCTTTGTATAAATAATGTTGATAGCATTGCTGATTTACATTGAGTACAGACCAAGCTTTGATTTTCTTGCCTAACTAGATTATTAAATGACACTGATTTGCATTCTGGTAAAGTCAAATATATAAATCTTTCAGTGTCTATTGTAGTACTACTTGAAAAGGAGCAATTGTCGCAGTCATGCTGCCATTTATAAGAAAGGCCAAAAAGATTTTCTACATCTACACCTTCATCTTGCACAACCATATACATTAGAAATCCCTGACAATCTTGCTGAATATTCTGTGAAAATTGATTTAGACCAGAACATATGTCTAAAACATTTCGAATTTCAGAAACACTTTGTATTTTTGTTCTATCACTGCTACATTTCTCTAACACAGAATTTAATAAAAAAACAAAATGTTTGATCACGATTTTCAGCAATCTGTTCTTGTACAGTTTGGGAAAAAAAAACATTAACCACTACATTAGCATAGCAGTTGACACCAGAACTATTTACAAACTGAAATCCAACAACATCTTTAACTGAATCCATTTCGTTTTTGCTTACAATTACTGGTTCATCTAGCTTTTTTCTGTTTGCTACAACTTCACTACAATTTTTCTCATTTTTTCTTTTTCGGCCTCCCACACGCTTTTCAAATAGAGGATTTTGAGGTAAATTTGGAGCATACTCTCTTCTTAACCTATTATATTCTTTTACACAATTTAGATCTGCATTAATCTTTGTCTCATCAAAATCAATCAAGTACAATTGAGATAAAGCAACATATGCCATACCCTCCTTGAACACAGAACTTCCAATATTCACCAAAGCACTATCTAAACTTAAACCTTGAGATTTATGAATAGTCACTGCATATGCCAAAGAAACAGGAAACTGTTTTCGGCGGACCTATCAATCTTTCACAAACAAAAATCGTGCAGAACAACGACTGATTTGTTGTACTTCTTCAATACCATCAAATTTAATTTTTTTAAATTCAATTCCATCTCTATTTCGGTAATTCACAAAATCAACAACATGACCCATTGCTCTATTTACTAAAACTCTTTCCACATGTAAATTCCGTCATAAAATTATACGACAATTTAAAGATGCATACAGAGTTTTTTCCATACCAGCAGTTTTAGATATTGTCTTCTCCAAAGAATCCAATTTTGATTTAAACTTTTCTGACAAAATAATAGTTGCTCCTTCATGTTCGATTTTATCAATAGCTTCCAGTTTCACAATCCCTTGATTTTCCATCTTTAACATTTTGTTGTTGAAGATTGAACATTCTTGCAGAGTTGGCATCAAGCATATGACAGTTTATTTTTCAGGAATTTTCTTAAAAATATTCTCTGGGCGAATATTTTCATTTGGAAACAAATTTGAAATTAATCGTCCATGTAAAGCTTCTTTGCCATGCTCAGTTAGTTTTCCAATTCTTACATCTTGTAGAATATTTTTATAATCTTCACCCTTTGCCTGTCGCATATTTTGAAGCAGTTCTGCATATTTGAAATTTAACCATATGTTAATATTTCCAATGCTTCCTAAGCACTTCCTGGTATCTTCATGCGTAAGCCTTTTAAACACTGGCTGTCCTTTCACTGGAGTTAGTTGCAGTAGATCTCCAAAAACAATGATGTGTTTGCCTCCAAATAACACATCATAGTCTGTTTTAAGAATTTCTTGAATTCTTAAATGCACAAAAGCAAGCATTACATTTGATACCATGCTTACTTCATCATTGATAAGAAGTTTATTTTTCTTTAGGACTCTTGAAACTTCACAACAAGCTTCTCCAGATAGCTTGTGGTATTGTAATTTGATATCATGCTCTACTGGCGATGTAAAGTAATCCCTTTAATGTTGTGTGCTGCCAACCCAGTTTGAGCGTAACAACACAAGAGAGCGATGACTCTGTTGTTTTCTGCAAATATGTTGCAATTGCTTTAATCAGGAAACTTTTTCCAGTTCCTGCTTCTCCACTCACATACAGTCGGACAGGTATAAATGATGTACATGAGCACTGTTTTTTCTCATGAGATAAACCATGCTCAATGTGTTTTGTGACTTCGTCATATATTTGTCTCTGCTCAACGTTTAGTTCTTTTTCCAAATCTTCTAAGTGAACTCCATCCTCCTGAGCTTGTTCCATGGCTCATTCAACTTCATCCATGGCAGTGGCAGCTTCATTTTGTATAATTGGTCCTCCTAGTGGATCCTGACTCAATGAAGCAGAACTCTGACTATCTTGAGAACTGTCTCTAGCAATCTCTGCTGCAATTGTAGCTTCTTGCTGTATTTCCTCGTTCAACATTTGCAGATAATTCGAAAAAACAGGACATTCTATTGTATCCTTGGTTGCATTGAACAAATCTTCATAAGGAAGAAAATCTCCAAGTAGTTCCTCTTCTGTACGCCAAGTTTTAGAGAGTTGCAAAAGAGCTAAGTAATAAAATTCCCTTTTGTCTGGAGATTCACAGCTCAATTTTTGATGATTAATCAAATGGCCTTTCTTTGTTTCACTAGACAGCCTTCACAACCAATTACAGCATATACACCTTTATTGATGTCTTCTGTGACATTCTTTTTAAAAGTATAGGTTTGCAGAACTTCATAGAGACAAACGTTCTCAAGGTGAGTACTTCTTTTTGGATAGTATGTATCCAACATGTTTGTCTTCAAAATATCTGTACTATCTGGTTCTTTCTCCGCCAAATACTCTATTTCTTGTACAGATTTCAAAACTCGGTTTCGTGTTGCAGCAAGACCTAGACTCACCTAAATGATGGTTCTAGATTTGGCAT
This sequence comes from Lissotriton helveticus, assembly GCF_964261635.1. Taxonomy (NCBI): domain Eukaryota; kingdom Metazoa; phylum Chordata; class Amphibia; order Caudata; family Salamandridae; genus Lissotriton; species Lissotriton helveticus. Next base: position 1,534,151,924 of record NC_136057.1, read on the forward strand.
ATAGACTTGCTGATGATAACCGATCAGAACATTCATATGCTCCAATTTCCCGATGCGACAACATCTTCACACTGTAACTGTATAATTTCTTGCTTAGACTCTTTTCATGTGAAATTTCCTTCCACATTTCCTTCAGTTCCGTCTTTTCTGATTTTGTGATGTAAGACGTCACATATCAAGCCACACAATAGAGTTATCAGCCACATATTGAATATCCATGTTAGCATTCCACATGGACAAACTGACTGGGTTGTAGTCATTTATGAATTTGGATTCCTCATTTCTTCTTCGGTTGTATGTATTTTTGGGTGATTTTCTTGTCACAGTATGTCACAGAGAAGACATAAAATTGTTGACTCTTCCTTTCAATGTTACTGGACGTGGAAATGCAAAACAACATTTCGTGTAGAACTTGTCCTTGGAGTTATATTTTTGATGACAGTATTTCCCACAACGATGGGTTTGAAAGCGTAAAACTTGATGTCTTAAATTGTTTTCTTCTGTACTTTTCGGAACAGCACATGTAGAATACTGCTCAATGAAACTCAACACTTTTTCATCTGAATCTGTTCCAAATTTTGGTGCATCTTTAATCCATAGCAGCATATGTATGTGAGGAGCACCTCTTGCTTGATACTCCTTTCTCCAAAAGAAATCCAACACCTCTCCAAGCGGAGGATTTTTTTTGTTTGTAATAAAAGACATCATAGCTTCCAACCTATGATTGAAATATCTGCATACATTAACTGGATCCAAAGAGCACAGTTCTCCAGGTGTCTTGTATTCAATATTTTCAATGTTTTTATTTTCCTCTCGTATAAATTCATGTAAGTCTTCCCAAGCATACTCAGCACAGCTAAGAGTGAGGAACCATGTAAGAGTTCCTAAGTTTCTTAGCAAACATTTCAATTCCGCATGATGACGGTACCAATACTCGTTAGTACCACGCTGACATGCCATGAGATTAATTAGCTGAGATTCCAAAACACTGTCTTGCAGTTTCACTTTATCCATAAAATCCCTTGCCGAAACATTTTGTAGATGTGTACCACTTTTCAGTATATTGTTTACAGCATAAGAAAGTAAAGACAAGTCACTCTCAAACAGTAGATGGAACAAATATGAAATGCATTGACGAAACCTTGGATCTTCTGCATATAATCTTGAAGTCCGGTATTCAGATGCAGGAATTTGAACAGGTCGGTCGTCATATCGTCCACCTTCACCTGTTGGAAATAACTGTGGAAAACAACGAGCTTCCAAACTTTCTTCCCATACACTAATGGGACTTCCTTTGGCTTTTTTCATCTGAAACAAGTGAATAGCATTTCCCATTACTTCTTTGGAATGCAAAGGATGAACACTATAATGTTCATAAATTTCTTCACTTCTAGAGACATCAACTTTTTCTATTTGCCCAACAGAGACATCAGTGTCGTCTTGTACAGTTGTTTCCTCTTCTCCCACATACACATTTTTATAGTACTGATTATTTTTTACCAGATACAACGTTGCCTTTTTGACTTTCCTAACATCCACTAATTCTTGCCAGATTTTATTACTTTTTGTCGGAACACCATTAACTAGAATAACCAGAGGTTCCTCTTCTACTTTTTTGACACCAATTGTATCAATATTTTTCTTAAAATCTAGAGGCAAATAAAAAACTCTTCCCTTTAATCCTCTCTGTAAATCTGAAGGAGGCAATTCCCCTGTCTTAGGCTCCATGCGAACAATAGCCTGAAAAGGATGCACACATTGAATCAGAATAGACTCATAGGTATTTAAATCCATCAATTCAGAAGTAATGTCTACCAACTCTAGATTATTATGAACAGCTCTAGCAGGCATTCTGTTTTCATTTAATTTATTATAACAATATTTACAAATACGTTGATCAGAACCCAAATCAAAACAATTTTCAACCAACAAATAAGATGCAAAATCCTTCCACTCATTTTTATTTATCTTTTCGCTTTCTACATATAAATCAACTAATCTAGTCTGATGCTTATAATGAGTTTGTCGACAACACACATAATTAGGCCTTTCACTTGAATTGACCTTAAACTTTGTAATTTCACATTCAAATTTTTCTGTACCTAAAATCTCTACATTCTCTTCTACATTACCTTCTATTACTGTATCAATTTCTGCACTGACCTCTTTTTCACCAAAGTAACAAAACTCAATTTCATCACAAATGTTTTTGACATCTAATTCAGTTCCATACAAAAGAGCACTGTTTAACTGTTTTAGTTTAAGTGCTGGACTTTTTGCATTATACAACCTTCTCACTAATTTCCTCACTTATTATGATGCACTGCTAACATCCTAAAATGGTGAAAAACACTCTGACATACTTTTCTTGAAAGACAAGCCAGTGAATGCCCTTGCAAACCTGTTTTTTCTCTCACTCTAAAAGGATCTAACTCTTGTAAAATGTTCATTTTTTGTTTCACACTTTTCTTAGTATATGTCCGTAAGAAACTGCGAAACAAATCAATTGAGTCCTGTGGCACACTACAAATACTACTACAATTCCAAGTATACACTGGAGCCTTAGGACATCTGCCTAAAACTTCATCAGCTAACACCTCTTCTGTATTTCTAGGCGCAATCTCTTCTTTTTCAACCGGACAACCGTCCTTCACCTCATATGCTCGACCACTGGTGTCAACTGCATGCACCAAATCATTATCCTGAAAGTAACTTTCTTCATTAAAAAATGGCTCACAACTTGAACTATGCTTCCATTCTCCAGAAAAAACCTCACAAAAATTAGTCTGATTAATTACTCTCCTCCACTTACATTTTGATTTGAACACATTGATTACCTTATCGAGTGTACAAATTCTATTCATTACTAAATGTCTTTAAAGACATCAACTAAGCACATTATTCACCCACATCCATTTAAAATCAAGCTTGACTCACAGTGTGATCTTAGGCACATGACCAGCATGTAACATGTAATCTACCATGTTCTTAAAAAACATGTACTCCCATATTTTTAAAGACATCAACTAAGCACATTATTCACCCACATCCATTTAAAATCAAGCTTGACTCACAGTGTGATCTTAGGCACATGACCAGGATGTTACATGTAATCTAACATGTCTGTCTCTGCAAGCAGTATGTGTGTTTCTGCTCATATTATTTCCCTGTCTCTACAGGTCAAACACAGGCCACCTATATATAAGCAAGACATAACATTAATTTCTCATTACATGTAACATCCTGGTCATGTGCCTAAGATCACACTGTGAGTGAAGCTTGATTCACCCATCAGTGTGATCTTAGGCACATAACCAGGATGTAACATGTAATCTACCATGACTTTAAAAAAAAATGTTCTTCCATATTTTTAAAGACTTCAACTAAGCATATTATTCACCCAGATCCATTTAAAATCAAGCTTGATTCACAGTGTGATCTTAGGCATAAGACCAGGATGTTACAAATAATCTACCATGTCTGTCTCTGCAAGCAGTATGTGTGTTTCTCCTCATATTATTTCACTGTCTCTACAGGCCAAAAACAGGCCACCTATATATAAACAAGACATAACATTAATTTCTCATTACATGTAACATCCTGGTCATGTGCCTAAGATCACACTGTGAGTGAAGCTTGATTCACCCATCAGTGTGATCTTAGGCACATAACCAGGATGTAACATGTAATCAATCATGACTTTAAAAAAAAATGTTCTTCCATATTTTTAAAGACTTCAACTAAGCATATTATTCACCCAGATCCACTTAAAATCAAGCTTGATTCACAGTGTGATCTTAGGCATAAGACCAGGATGTTACAAATAATCTACCATGTCTGTCTCTGCAAGCAGTATGTGTGTTTCTCCTCATATTATTTCACTGTCTCTACAGGCCAAAAACAGGCCACCTATATATAAACAAGACATAACATTAATTTCTCATTACATGTAACATCCTGGTCATGTGCCTAAAATCACACTGTGAGTGAAGCAATTACAATTTGAAAGCTTTATTCGACATCAGTCATAAAAGCATTTCCACCCTAACACTGTACAATAAATACTAAGTCTAAAATACACAGAATTTAAGATAAGTATTAAACAAAAATCCGTCGAATGCAATAAGCTATTATAACATTATTAAGAACAACCTTGACACTTACTCACAAGTCAAAGCATTAAAATCATGGTAACCGAGATACCTCACGGCATTTTTCCTAGTAGAGTGCGTGTTCGAATCACCCAGGCCCAGGCCAAAAACTTTGCAACAGCAATTACGAACAGTGGATGACAATCAGTTTCCAGAATTCTGAGTGCTGTAGCTTGACTAGGCGTCCCCAAGCTTAGGCAAACGGGTCTTATCCATTTGTGCCGTGGGTTGGCATATAAAGGGCAACAAAACAGTACATGGGAGACATGCTCAACTTGATCTTTACAATGGTAACAATGCTCGTCCCAGGATGTAGACCATTTCTTTTTAAACACATTTACTGGGAGTGATCCAACTCTAAATTGAAAGTACAGCTTCCTGTCGTGCGGCTTCTCAATCAAGTCCCAGTACGCTTCACACGAGGGAGACATTTTTAGGTCCAGGAAGCGTCTCGTCAGCGAAGAGTTAGTCCCATTGGCAAAAGTTCTAAAGTTCACCATCTCCCAGTACATTTATTTCAGCCTGATCTTTGAGGGGAAACAGGACACATCAGTATTACCCCATAGGTGGTCTAGTTTTAACTGTGTCAGTACCCCCCGTAATTCTTCCAACCAGACAATTTTATGAAAGTGGTCAAGTAGAACAATGTCTGTCAATGCTGAAGCATAGTGGGCTAACTCTGTGGTCACCATTAGACGTCTCCAATACAGCAATGGACGCAACCTCGCTAAGTCCGCAATGTTTTTCCTATCAAGGTCTAATTTCAAAGGAACAGTAGGCGTACTTTGCGGCACCCCTACCAGCCCCCGAAAAAACTTGTTTTCTGCTGTAGTCAGGTTTGCTAGGTTACAGAAACCCCATAGCTCTGAACCGTATAAACTAGCACTAATAACTTTCATGTGATAGATCTCAAGAACACAATTTACCGGTTTAGTAAGAGAAGCTCTATGTTTTAATGATAATGCTCCTGCTAGTTGGCTAAACTTTAATACAGCAGTATCTATGTGCGTGTTCCATTTCAAGTTCCCCTGTAGTGTTATTCCAAGGTAGGTGAAAGCATCTACCTGCTCGAGGGGGGTACCTTTAAAGGTGATAACGCCTTTAAACAACGAGCGGCGGTTCATACACATAAACTTTGTCTTACTGGTGTTCAGTTCTAAACCTCGAGAATCACAGAACTCACCAAATGCGTTGACCGCCTTTTGGAGACCGCTTGGTGTACGTGATAATATAAGCGTGTCGTCCGCAAACATTAGGACAGGAACATGCGAACCAGCTATTATGGGGGCATCAGAAGGGGACCTCTTCAGGAATTCTACTATACCATTTATATATATCGAGAACAGTGTTGGCGCTAGAACGCAACCTTGCCTCACCCCACGTTCTACGGGGAAGGGCTCGGTTAATTCTCCCTGTGAGACCCATCTAATTTTGGCGTAATTATTTTCATGCAGTCGTACAAGGAGAGTGAGAAGTTCTTGGCTTATCCCTGCATCAGCTAGGACCCTCCAAAGCTTGTCCCTGGGGACCAAGTCAAAAGCTGACTTTAGGTCCACAAAGACAGCATATAGAGGGCCGTTATTTAAGGTGACGTTCCTCCAGTACAGGGCAATGAAGTAAAAGACCTGGTCGATGGAACTTGTCAGGGGACGGAACCCCGCTTGGTATGGTGACAAGATGTTATTTTCCTCTATCCATACTTGGAGCTTATTCTGCACCATTCGACCCATCAGTTTCTGAGCTGAATCTATGAGACTGATGGGTCTATAGTTGCTGGGGAGGGATTTGTCACCTTTTTTGTACACTGGGATGATTTCCGCACCTTTCCAGGACAAAGGTACTTCACCACCCATCGCCACTGCGTTGGCAAGCCAAGCAAAATATGTACACCATGTATTCCGATCACTTAGGTAGACATCTGCTGGTATACCGTCCATGCCTGGCGCTCTTCCCCTCGTTACACAGTCAAGGGCAACACTTACATCTTTTTCATTAAACACATTATACTTGTAAAAAACAGTTGGTGGCAGCGTAATACAGGCTTGCGACTGATTGCGAGCATATTGAGGTTCGAAGAATTCTATCCAGTTATTAATGGCAACATGGTTTTGAGGGGGGGCAGCCAACCCTCCCCTATCCCACTTTACCGTGGACCAGAATAACTTCTAATCTGTGGCCGCGCATGCAGTTTTAAGCTCACCCCATAGTTCCTCGTCCCATAGCCTCTTCGCCTGCTTTTGTGTGCGTCTATAGGTGTCCCTGGCTTTCCTGGCTGTATCGGCGTTCCCCGATTGCAGCTCTCTACTAAGGTTCTGGCATGCCAGTCTACAGTTTTTACCGTACCATCCCTGCCTGCTTTGGTGTTTTTTGCCCTTATTGTGGCCTACTGGTTTTAGGAAAAATGTTTGCAGTCTGCAAAAGAGTTTTTTGTGAGCCTCCATCAAAATGTCTTGGAAGTTAGAGTTACTTGTGGGTAGTTTTATGTTATTTACTTCCTCTCCTACTACTCTCTTGAGTTCATCTAACTTCCCCTCATCCTCTACTAGCTTCCCCCATTTTAGTTGCCGCTGATTGTTTGTACATACTAAGTCCAAGGTCACCCTCTATTCCTCTGAGCTTACCCCCCTTTCCTCTAAATAGGACTTGAAGGCCATACACAGCGGGTTATGATCGCTTTCCATTCTTTTTACTACGGTCATATCAATCAATTTGCTCCTGGTATCTACCAGAAAATAGTCTATTCTACTGGATGCCCGACCGTTGTCAAATGTGCAGTTCCCTACACGGTCTGAGGATGTGTGACCATTTGCGGCTCTAAGGCCTCTAGCTAGACAGAGGCTCTTCACTTGAATGGCCACCGTACTCCATCTTTTAACTGCAGCTATCTCAAGCTGGGGGATTCCCCATTTGCTATCCTCTTCCTCGGCTAAGAAGTTATCCTCTTGACCCAGGGGTTCAAAAGTAGTATTTAAGTCCCCCCCAACAATAATAGATTGTTCTAGGGGCAATAATTCTAGCTCCTGTTCGAGGACCGTTATTACGTCTGAGGTCTTTCCCCCTCTGACCCCCCTAGCATATATATTAAAAAGGGCTAGCTCTTCACCATTGTCCCATCTAATATTAACTGATAGTATGTCCCCGGTAGGAAGGGATCTTTGCTGGATTGTGCAATTCAGCGACTGGCGAACCCAAATCAGCAAACCTCCTGATGGGCGGCCTTTGCCATTTATCACTGCAGAAATAAAGAAGTTACCCCACCCGATATACAGGGCTTTGCAACCATGTTTCTTGGAATAATATAATATCATGTAAGTCAATAAAAGCACACCATTCAGGGGATGTTACTTTATTCGCTATCCCAGCAAGATTCCAAGAAATAAAGGTCAATGTTGATTTAGCTGTTGTGGGCCCTGACTGGCCAAGTCTTGAAAGGTTGCTTATATTTATGTTCTGCTGTGTAGTTTCTGTTGCTAAAAATGTTGAAGAAATGCCAAGGACATCATCTAGGTGAGACTCAGGTAATGGCTCACTGCTATTACACCGGACTAAAATACTATACCACTCCAAGGTATCGGGCCCCCCATCCCTTTTATTACTATTGGGAGCTACCTTGCGGTTGGCTACCTGGGTCGGGGCTAATGAACCCTCCTTATTAGCGCTGCCATTATCTGTTTTCACAACATGAGAGTATCCTATCATATTATCTTGATATTCGAGTCAATCGCACTCGTTTAGGTTAGACAATGCTGCATATCTATTTTCTAAGTTTACACCCCAGTCACAACTTTGGACACCCCCACCCCCACCCTCGCCCCTTCTGTTAGCCACTGTAGTCCATTTGGTCCTCAAAACACTTGGTTTAGCAATAAAGCCTCTTCTGTTGTAAAAGAAGTCAAGTGTGAGAGGGATGATTTCTGCTGTTCTGTGTTGAGGGGGCAGAAGATTAGGTAGAATATCGGGCAATACTTCTGGTCCTTTAAAGTTAAGTACCACACAGTCGCCTTCAAATCTTTTAGGGCTACTGCCTATCCATTTCACTCTTCTGGCAGTTAGTAATTCCTCTGAGAGTTTATGTTTACCCCAGTGGGTGATGTACATGTTATTAGTTAGCCAGTATAGAGCTTTACTTAAGAGTGATTGGGGGGACTCTGTCTGGCCAAGCTTCAGGGTTGGTACATTAGCTAGGACCAGGATCAGTGGGAATGCTTCTACAATTAACTCCATTGGGCCTGGTTCCAGAAAAGAATCTTCCCTAGACCCGTTGGTTATCAGCGGATCTGGTGTGCGATGGATATTTGCTGCTAAGCATGGGGTGGGGATAAGTGGGTAAGTCGGAACCACCGACTCCCTACCTTCTCCAATTCCACCTTCCCTATCTTTTGTTTGCTCAATTTTGTCCACTACCTGGTTAGGTATTTCCCCCATGTTTTCATTTGTGTTCAACAGAAGACCCTCAAGCTTGTGAACTTTGTCAGTAAGTTGGTCAATCTTAGATAACAATGGCTTGATTATACCCCTCATTTTTGATCAAACATTCCCATGAGTTTCTTAATGTTGGCCTCATCCCATAACATACTGCCCTCATCCTCAACCCCTACATCCTCTGTACCATTTTTCCTAGGTGAAGTTGCTGGTCTTTTTCTGCTAGAGCGTAACCCGCCACGCTTAGGTTGTCCCTTTGTGGCCCCTCTAGTCACCCTAGGCGCAGGAATAGGCGCAGGTTTAGGCGAGCTATCCTCCACTATTTCTAGGTCCAGGTCTACGGCATCATGATCAACCTCATCTATTTTGCTCAATGTAGCAGGTGAGGATGCATTGTGAGCGGGGCTCTCAGTACTAATCTGGGAAAACACCCCTGCTTCACTGGAGTCTTCTAGTTCCTGTAAATTAACTCGGGGTGATTCGGTTGAGATATTAGTAGGTGTTGGACTCAAACCCAGGGAAGACCTTCTATCAGTGTTTATCTTAGTGACCACTTGAAATAGATAGTTATCCATGGTGTTTGAAGGAGCAGTACATTGCTTTTGTTTAGACATACCTGTAACAACACTCAACAATCACAGTGACCCGAAATAAATACCAAGCCTATTGTCCAGAAGCCACTACTTGCATGTACTATGAGACCTCCCCTTATATCCGTTTATAAGGGCTATGGTACTTCGTTGTTATCACAAAGAGTTGAAATCACTCACGAAGATAAATGGACAGCGTTCCTGGTCCAGTCTAGTCTCTGCCAGTCGTGGACTGTTGCAGACTGTCCCGCCCTTGTCCCGGGCTTCTCCCGGTTGCTCCGGCGCGCTCCCGCGCAGCGCGACTGGTCGAACCAATTTGTAGGTCTATGGGTAAAGGGGAGGGGCAGGCAGGGAGAGCAACCCAGGTGCTGTTAATCCGGGCGGCGGTGCTTCTGGGAAAGGTAGTCCCAGACCCACGCTCGCACTCTGCTCGCAGCCCTGCTTGTCCAGCAACCCACCTCCCAATTAGCAGGCAAAAGTCCGTAGATATCAGCAGGCAACCCAGCAAAGCGGGACCCGCGAAGCGGGTTCCGCGAGAAGTAGGCAAAGTTCACAGTGACACACAACCCTGCGTGCTCCAAGGATTTTCAGCAAAGCGTCCCAAAGATAGTCCAAAGGCTGGGGGTTTTAAAACTGATGGGGAGGGGCAGGCAGGGAGAGCAGCCCAGGTGCTGTTAATCCGGGCGGCGGCGCTTCTGGGAAAGGTAGTCCCAGACCCGCGCTCGCACTCTGCTCGCAGCCCTGCTTGTCCAGCAACCCACCTCCCAATTAGCAGGCAAAAGTCCGTAGATATCAGCAGGCAACCCAGCGAAGCGGGACCCGCGAAGCGGGACCCGCGAAGCGGGTTCCGCGAGAAGTAGGCAAAGTTCACAGTGACACACAACCCGGCGTGCTCCAAGGATTTTCAGCAAAGCGAGTGAGTGAAGCTTAATTCACCCATCAGTGTGATCCTAGGCACATGACCAGGATGTAACATGTAATCTACCATGACTTTAAAAAACATGTACTTCCATATTTTTAAAGACATCAACCAAGCATATTATTCACCCAGATCCATTTAAAATCAAGCTTGACTCACAGTGTGATCTTAGGCACATGACCAGGATGTAACATGTAATCTACCATGTCTGTCTCTGCAAGCAGTATGTGTGTCTCTGCTCATATTATTTCACTGTCTCTACAAACCAAAAACAGGCCACCTAAATATAAGCAAGACATAACATTAATTTCTCATTACATGTAACAACCTGGTCATGTGCCTAAGATCACACTGTGAGTGAAGCTTGCTTCACCCGTCAGTTAGATCTTAGGCACAACGACCAGGATGTTACATGTAATCTACCATATCTTTAAAACACATGTACTTCCATATTTTTAAAGACATCAACTAATCACATTATTCAGCCAGATTCATTAAAGATCAAGCTTAACTCACAGTGTGATCTTAGGCACATGACCAGGAAATTACATGTAATCTACCATGGCTGTCTCTGCCAGCAGTATGTTTTTTTCTGCTCATATTATTTCACTGTCTCTACAGGCCAAAAACAAGCCACCTATATATAAGCAAGACATAACATTAAATTCTCATTACATGTAACATCCTGGTCTTCTGCCTAAGATCACACTGTAAGTGAAGCTTGATTCACCCATCAGTGTGATCTTAGGCAGATGACCAGGATGTAACATGTAATCTACCATGACTTTAAAAAACATGTTCTTCCATATTTTTAAAGACTTCAACTAAGCATATTATTCACCCAGATCCATTTAAAATCAAGCTTGACTCACAGTGTGATCTTAGGCACATGACCAGGATGTAACATGTAATCTACCATGTCTGTCTCTGCAAGCAGTATGTGTGTCTCTGTTAATATTATTTCACTGTCTACAAACTAACAACAGGCCACCTATATATAAGCAAGACATAACATTAATTTCTCTTTACATGTAACATCCTTGTCATGTGCCTAAGATCACACTGTGACTGAAGCTTGATTCATTCATCAGTGTGATCTTAGGCACATGACCAGAACGTTACATGTAATCTACCATGTCTTCAAAAAACATATACTACCATATTTTTAACAGCAATCTTCATTAAATGAATCATATATCAGATTACACACAGGCACAAAGTAAAGTGAGACACAAGCAAAGAATACTCTTTAAGCTAATTGAGGCAAACTGTTACAAGGCACAGGTGACATTATTGAAAAATGTGAAAATGTTTTCTCTTCTTTCAAACAGAAAGTTCGTGTAATGCTTCTCCAAAATTTAAAAAGCGGACTTTTTTCCAGAAAAGATTTTGCATACTAAATTGTTTTTGACACAAAGCACAGCTCATTTATATGACCACTACAGAAACAAAGCAGAAACCTAACTCATTTTCAAAATACATTGCCAATATGCACCATTTTATTTTTAACCCCTTCCATGCTTATGACGAGCTCAGCTCGTCATGCAGTACACTGCTCGTGTGCTTATGACGAGCTGAGCTCGTCATGAACAAGGGGATCCAGTAAATGTTAGCACAGAGGGGGAATTGCTGCAGCAGTCAAGGTTCTAAACAACATTACAAAAAAACATGACACAAAATGCAAGAATAAATCTTCTTAATCTTCCCCATAGTGCATACAGCACTCTTTCTTTATTAAAAGAATCATTACTCACCTTTAAAAATGCTTTGAAATATGTAGAACAGTGTCAGTCACACTCAACAGATTTTCTTAAGCAGAATCTATGAATAATGCTTCTTTCACTGGAGCCTGAGAATAATGGCACAGATTCTTACTCATTTCAGACCCATATTCTTGTACACAACCAATCAAAATTCTTCCCACACATTCAAAACCAAACTGCACATTTTAATTGGTTGTACATTTCAAGACTTTGAAACTTACATAACATTCACCCATCCCCCCCAGTGCTCATTCACCCTGGTACCATGGTAACTCCCTCCTAACCCAGCACACAGTTCAGAAGTTCATCATACTATGTTGCAAAAGAATACAGCAAGGGTGTTTGACCTCTCAATGTAGTAGCTAATCAAGTGCAATGTTTCTTTAAATGACGTTTTGTCAACCATTGAAATGACTTCTTTAAAAAAAAAAGCATGCACCCTAATTTTCAGTGGAGATTTTTAAGAAAGCACCAATCATTTCTGGGTTTTCAAGTGCACTGAATCTCAACCACTTTTTTTTTAATAATTCCTACTTTCAAACTGCCATTTAGATAGATAGATAGAAACTTTTATTCGGTTATTACATAGTAGAAACATAAAAAGTACAGAAATAAAAATGTTACAATACATGTTAAAATCTCAATGTTTTAGTGCAATAAAAGTTATCATCTTTTAAATCAATTAAAAACCCATTACTGACAATAATTCGTTAAAATACTGTGCAAGTAGACATAAAGACAAATAGACCGAAGCTCAGACTTTACATCGAGTTTTTAGACATGATTTTAAGAAACAGGCTACGCACTTAGCAGAGTATTGAGAATCTAATGACTGCAAGGCAAGGTAAGCAGGCCGGCAGGTTCTCAGGCCTATTCTGCGAAGAAGGGGGATGATCCAACGGTTGCGGGAAGGCTCGTAATATCTACAGAACAAAGTTACATGCATTGTGGACTGGGAAGATACGCCATCACATGGGCATTTCATCAAGTCGTGTGACCAGTCCTGCTCATTGGGAAAGGTAACGAGGCGAAAGAAAGAATTGAATCGAAACCTGCTCAAAACGTATTTTTCATGATTAGTTAGGTGGAATGTTAGGTATGGTTGAATGCCAAAGACGGACTGGACCAATAGGATCTGTACATTTGAGGATTGAATTACTTCTTGAGAGAGACGCAGCTCTCTGAGATGGATTAGGCAAAGATTTTTCAGGTCTTTCCTACTGATGTTTAACAATGTCATAGGTTCTGAGAAGTAAGTCGAACAGTTCAAATCCTTAAAGATATTGGAGACGTATAGAAGCCAAGGGATTTTACTCCAATTTTCCAGGCCTAAACAGTCGGTTAACAGTGAGCGGGTTAAATGGCATTGCATTTTGGTCCAAATACGGTGCCACAACAGGATCGGCTGGCATCTGATGTTATCCGTCAGGTAATCGATGCCCAGCTTGATGTGGCAACCGTATATTGGAGCACTTTGGGGGAGTGCCAAAAGGTATTTTACTGCCATTTAATTTCCACAACTCATCTGAATAGAAGCACATCTACCTTCAAGATGCCAAAAGTCTGGTTTGTGGGTCATAGCTATGTCTTCTGGAGTGAAACATTGGCAAGCAACAGAGGAATTTACAACCTTGATTTACCAAATGTGGACTTTGTGTGGATTGGATAGAGAGGATTAAGAAGTCACCAATTGATACCATTGATAAAATCCTTTATGCATCTTCCACACCCTGACCTTATAATTGTGCACTGTGGTGGAAAAGACCGAGGCACTTTGACTGGGGTAGGTCTGGAAATGCTTTTAAAGGACATCTTTGGGCAATTGATGTCACTTTTTCCAAAAACTGTCTTGGTATTTTCTAATATATGCCAAAGGCAAAAATGGAACTGGTCCAACCAATTTTGTCCACAGATTGAGAAAGCAAGGAAACATGTGAATAAAACTGTTTCTGCTTTCCTCAGAGACTATGGTATGGGTTCCATATACCACAACAACTTGCGTTACAACATGCAAGGCATATATAGGAGAGAGGGTGTACATTTTACAGATGAGGGGAATAGAGTCTTCCTCTTGAATTTGAGACTCTGCATTGGTACCTACTTGTAGGTAAAAAAAAACACCCACATACCACAACAGCTCTTTTCAAAGCTAACTTACCTCTAAACACTCTACATTATTTTTTTACTCTATTTTTTTACACTGTTTTTCCCCGTGGTGCGCTCAGGGTGCGCGTACCGGAGAGCGCACATGGAAGCGCACCCATCGCTTACCCCGCGAAAATTGAAAAAAAAATCGTTTTTGGGCCCTTCAGGGTCTTTCTAAGCCTCCCTCAAAACACCTAGTGGGTCAGTGGGTGTCTACCCTGCCCCCTTTTAATCATTTCCCCCTTTTATTTTTCACCTCAGGTGTCTCGATTTTCCCGAGACACAAGATGGCGGACTCTCTGGACTAATAAGAATGTTGACAGGCATCCGACAGCCAATCAGCTTTCCGCTCGCGCACTCCCGTAGCCGCCGGGTGCGCTCCCCGGTACGCGTACCGGTGAGCGCTCGGAGCGCGCCTATTGATATATGTTTTTTTGAAGTTGCTTTTCATGAAAACCACTGAAGCAATTTCAAAGAAATATAGAAAAGGCCCTACTACATACCAGTACCTATCATTTTGCTAACTTTGGTGTGATTCCATTAATCCGTTCAGGCTGTAGCCGTGTCTAAATGTCCTATGGAAAATTGCATGGGAAAACACATTTGAAAGTATTGAAATTTAGAACCAATCAAAATATTACTTTAGTTTTGAATTTGTGTGTGATGAAGTTTGATTGGTTATGTATATATCTTAAATGAGAGGAAAACACGGCCATTTTGTGATACTCCTGTCTGAGGTACTTTTTTTTAAATTTATTTTAAGCTGAATTTTTTGTCTTTTAATACAAATGGTTTGAATAATGTTCTTAAAAAACACCATTGAATGCTGGTTAAAAAGCCTTTGCCCGGATGTTATTCTATTACAAGAAACCCATCACAGAACCCTGGTTGAATCCGATAAAATTTTAAAGGGCTGGGCAGGTTATAGAATCTCGTCATTAGCTGGGCTGGCGCAGAGGGGAGTAAGCATCCTAGTAGGAAGACATGTAGGCTTTTTTCCGGAAGGGGTCACTTACAGACCATAGCGGTAGATGGGCATTCATGTATGGTAAATTAAATCAGGTAAATATAATATTAGTGACAATATACGCACCAGTGATAGATGACCCACTCCCAATTCTGCAACTGAAACAAGCATTGACGGGTATACCTGGGCAAATAATATGGGGAGGGAATTTAAATTTTTTACAGAATCCTTTAATTGATTCATCCAAAAAAGACCGGCACCAGAATAAACCCCAAGTAGCCATTGCTTTACAAAGTTGTAAATCAGACCTTGATGTCACTGATTTTTGGTGCTCCTATAATCCATCTAAACATGAATATTCTTGCCATTCTGCAAAATATAATTCAGCATCTAGGTTGGATTTCTTTTTAACATCACATGGGCTAGAAGTTCATAAATATGATCATCTACCGAATGCATTCTCAGACCATGCATTACTGTATATGGAGTTAATCATAGGAAATCAAGAGATAGAGACACCTAGAAGATGGTATTTTAATAAATTGAACCTCTCAGAGCCACAATGGTGTACAGAAATCGAGGAGGCAGTTGAGGAGTTTTTTATGTTGAATAGAGGGTCGGCTCCAATCAACGTGATTTAGGACGCATTTAAGGCCACCTTGAGGGGAGTTATTACCTCCAAAGAAATACCGAAACAGAGGGCAAAAAGGGAGGAGAAAAACTATTTACAGACAAATCTTGTGCAGGCGAACCAAGAGCATTATAGAGTGAGATCGCCAGTCTCGGGGCAAAAGGTAGCAGAAGCAAAAAAAATAAATGAGGGAATTCTATTAGGATTTAGGTGACACAAATAGTAATCTCTATGCCCAGAAGCTCTACGAAGAGAGTGAATACACAGGTAAACTCTTGGCATGGCAAGCTAAAGAAAATCAAGTTCGCAACAGGATAGAGCACCTCTTTGACCCCGTTACCAAAGTGCAGGTGAAGACTACAGCATCCATAGGTGAGATGTTTTTAAAACACTATGAGGGAGTTTACCAAACTAGCGAAAGGGTTGCAATAGAAACTATTTGTGAATTTTTAGGGGCACTCCAAATTCCCAAATTAGGGAACGAGTATAAAAAATTCTTGGTTGAGGAGTTCACAAAGGCAGAACTAGATAAGGTAATTAGCTCCCTCCCCAGTGGCAAAGCTACTGGTGAGGACGGTGTTCCTGCGGAATTTTTTAAAAAATTCGATGGTATCCTTCGTAAAGAGTTTCTGCTTTTAGCGAATTATTTATTACAAGGAGGGCCCCCGCTGAACTCTTTCCGCACTGCAGTTGTTGTCAGTATTTTTTTTTGTTATATTTCTTTTTATTGAAAAAATAAACAAAGAAAACAGCAAGGCATGAATAATATACACAAGCAAATAGACTGTACAGGGGGGGACTATCAGTACATAGACCACAATATAAAAGGGAAATACGATGGGGGGGGGAGGGGAGAGGAAGAAATAATAAGAGGCCTCAATATACTTTACAGTCAAGGTCAGGGGGAAATCGGGGGATCAAATACAGCAGTCTCAGGTGGCACACAGATTCCAGGGGGCCCAGATTTTATGCCACTTTCGGGGACGACCTCGAGCCACGTATACAGTCTTTTAGATGAACATACACCAATCCATGTCGTCTATCCAAGCCTCAATAGTAGGAGGCCGCTGGGATCCCCACAATTGTGCAATATTGCGTTTAGCAATCATCATTCCCAAGGTTACCCATTGCGTCCCGGCTACAGTATGATCAGTGGGGTCCCAAACATTTAACAGGCATCGCCTGGCTTCAGGCAAAAGTGCCACACCCGTAACTTCCTGAAGCACCCTGTGGACCCTGCACCAATAATCAGCCACTTTCCCACACTCCCAGATGATGTGCATAAACGTGGCCAGCTGGCCACAACCCCGCCTACACAGACCCTCTTCAGAAAAACCCATCTGAACCAAGCGGGGACCCGTGACATATACTCTATGTAGTATTTTGAGTTGGACCAGTCTCAGGCGAGCCAGAATCGCGACCTCCTTTGGTGAGGAGATCGCGGACTGCCAATCTTCATCATCTAGTTCCAGACCGTCACGGGTCCATTGATCACGCAGTAGCAACAAAAGGTCAACTCTATGGTTGATCAATTTTTTATACACTAGGGAGATGGTACTATCCGGTACATAGCCATCCAGAACACGGTCCTTCAGTGGGGTAGACTCAGGTATCTTCACCCCCTTAGGGAAGACCGAATTGAGGGCATGACGGATCTGTGCATAACGGAAGTACTCCGTGCCTCCCAGCTTGAACTCAGCTTGCAGGGCTACAAAAGACTTCACTTGCCCCTTAACCCAGAGATCCCCAACCCTGGAAATACCAATGAGGTCCCCCTTGTCAAATCCCTTCATGTTCCACAGCCTACCAACCCGATTTGAGCCAAAAAGCGGGGTCGCCAAAGTCAAACGATCTTTCCACCCCAGCGCGATAGTCGCGTCCTGCCAAACCCGCACCGCTGTCCGCGTCGGCCCCGTCAGAGACCTCAAAACCGATTTGGAGTATAACGCCCTATAGTAATTACCTCCGGGAAGCAACCACCTGTCCATAGCAAAACCCGGGTTTGGCCCGGGGCAATACGTACCATGGTTGATGGCTCCCAACTGCGACGCCCAATAGTACCGTTTGATATCGGGAAGAGCAATACCCCCGTCGTACCAGGGGAGCGTCAATTTGGCGAGCGCAATCCGGGGCCTATCATCCCACAGCAGTTTCCTCTGCAGACCCTCAAATATACGGAAGTAGCTACCGGGAACCAAATCAAGGGTATTTTGCAGGGCATACAAAAAATGAGGAAGGGACATCATCTTAAAAAGGGCCGCAGTCTGAGGTACTTTTGAGAGAAATTTTGGGTGCTCAATTGCTGGACTTTGAATTACACAGTACTAACTCTTCAACTTTCAAAAAGGTGAGTTGTTAATTTGTAAGGGGAACTATGTTGTACACTTTAAGATAATTTTGAAAATGTTTTCTGTTAGTTATTTACAGTCCTTCTGTTATAATTCTGGATTAAGATAAGCTTCATCACATGCAGTGCTTTATATTTCTAGTTCCTGCCTGATACTATACACTACCCAATTAATTTTAAAGAACTAAATACTTGATTAAGCTACATTTATATTATGTATTACTAAAAACAATAAATGAAAGTGATTACTTTTTTCTGCAATTTACAGCAAGAAATTTGAAATAAAATGAATCAGAATGAGGAGACCAAGCAAATTTCTTTTGAAATTTCAACTACATTCATTGAAATTGAAAATGTCACGGATATCGACAGCACCATTTTATCACAAGGAGGAGATAACATAAATAATTTTTGGGATGAATCTCTTGACGAAGAATTAATTGCATGTTTGGATACAATAGAATTCCAACAATCATCATGGCACACTTATAATGAGGACATTCCTGATCATATGATTGAAGAGGAAATTCCAGATGAGGACATGCTACAAGTTCTATTAAATTCTGAAAATTCTGAACAATAAAATAATATTTACAAATTCAAAATTAGTTGACATATTATTCATTTTTATTTCTAATTTATGTAGTAGTAGCGAAGTGATTGCATTGAAGTGAATTTTAGACTCTGCATCGGTACCTACTTGTAGGTACTTAAATCACCCACTTAACACAACAGCTCTTTATAGAGCTACCCTACCACTAAGCAATCTAAATTCTTATTTTACACTATTTTGTTTCAATGTTTTTCCCTGTGGTACGCTCTGGGTGCGCGTACCGGAGAGCGCACCTGCGAACGCACCCAGCGCTTACCCCGTGAAAATTTAAAGAAGAAAAATTTTTTGTTTTGCCCTTCAGTGTCTTTCTAGGCCCCCCTCAGAAAACCTAGGGGGTCAGGGGGTGTCTACCCTGCCCCCTTTTAATCATTTCCCCCTTTTTTTTTAACCTCTTGTGTCTCGATTCTACCGAGACACAAGATGGCGGACTCTCCGGACTGTTTAGAATGTTGACAGACATCTGACAGCCAATCAGCTTTCCGCTCGCGCACTCCCGTAGCGCGCCTGGTGCGCTCCCTGGTACACGTACCGGTGAGCGCTCGGAGCGCGCCTATATATATATATGTGTTTTTGAAGTTAATTTAAAAAAAAAAACACTGGAGCAATTTTCACCAAATATAGCATAGGCACATCTGCGTACCAGTCCCTACAATTTGGCAAAGTTTCGCGTAATTCCGTTCAGCGGTTGGGGCTGTAGACGTGTCAGAACGTCCTATGGAAATGAACATGGGGAAAACACGTTTTGGGACCCCCCTTTTTTCTCAGCCCCCACTTCACGAATCCCCCCCGAAACTTTCAGGGAAGGAGCGGAGCGGAGCTGGCCAAAATTTTGGAAAATTACACGCAAATTCCTAAACCAGCGCAAGAGTTATTCCCAAAAGAATGTTGCGGATTTCCTATGGTAGCTAGGTCTTAACTATAACTACCTACTGGAGACCGCCAGTAGGTAATATATATATATATATATATATATATATAATATTTTTTAACCATAAGTAACATATACATTTGTTAAGCAGTCCTAATGAATCTTTATATATTGTTAAACTAGAAGTTGCATATATATTGTACCAAGAAATGCACATATCTAAAATTATATATTCAAACTATACATATGCTATACACATCCCTGTACTTTGAGTGTAGTGGTTATATAGTGAAGAGACAACTTTTGAGTAGTCTTCTGAAGATAAGATAGTTATCCATGGGTCTTATGTTTGGGGGTAATACATTCCATTGTGTGGCTGATTGAACAGAGAACAATGTACCACTCATGGTTTTTTCTTGTGTGCTGGGGCTTTGAGACAAGATACCAGTCTTGAATGGAGGTTTGTTTCTTGTATGTAATTAGTGATTTTATTCCTACTGAAAATTGTCACAGTCCCATGTATTGCTTTGTGGGTGATACAAAGCAGCATGAATGTAGATCTTCTGGCAACTGGCATACAATGTAAGGCCATTAAGGCCGTGGCAATGTGGGCCTGTGGATTTACATGTAAGAGTTGTCAAGCAGAAGAATTCTGTATTAGTTGTATTTGTCATAGCTGATAAAGATGACCCGTGGAGAGGCCATTAGAGTAATCTAGTAGCTTGGATCTTGTGTAGAAATCCTAGGTGGGGAAAGATGCATCTCAGAGTTTTCATAGTAAGAAACATGATCTTGCTAACTTATCTACTTGGGCATTTAATGATACTTTTGAACCCATAGTAGCAACAAAGTTGCTTACTGCCTTAAATACTTTAGGAGGTGGTCCCAAATTGTCAGGCCAGGTGCAGAGTGAGTCATAATTTTTCCAATTGCCTCATGTGGGTATTTAAGTTTTGGTAGCATTCATTTTGAGGTGGGTTCATGTAATTTACTGATCCATGGCTCTGAGGCAACTGAAGCTTTTTGAATTTCCAATGTCTTTGGAGCTTTCCAGTTTAAGAAATATTTGTGTATTAGCTGCATAGTGATAGCATGTGAGCTCAAACTCTTTGATCATTGCCTGTAATGACCTCATGCAGATATTGAAAAGCATGGTTAAGATGATAGAGGCTTGAAGGACCCTTGCTTTAGTGAAGTATGGATTGGATGAGAAATGTGGAGCATGGATGATATTTGTCCTGTTTTAAAGGTAGGATGTGATCCAATCGAAAGCAGTCCCCTCTATGCCAGTTTCATAGAGTCTTTGTATTATAGTGTTATAGTCAACTGTGTCAAAGGTGGCAGAAAGGTCTAAGAGAAGTAGAGCAGTAACACCATTGTTGTCTACTGTGATTTAAGGTCACTGAAATTGCGACAACGGCAGAATCTGTGTCTCTTTCTGGACAGAATACTGTTTGTACGTCTGAAAGCATGGAGTTATTTTCAATAAATTGTTTGAGGTAGGTGTTGGGAAAGATTAATGATTTGGGGGTAAAGATGGTTTAGGAACTGCAATACTTGTGTAGTCATGATGGTGGGAGTGGGTGTTTGTACCTATTATGTGATGGAATAAAGAATTAAGTTGTGTGTGTATGAGAGATTTTGGTGTGCCTTGTGTGTCTTATGTTTTGTTTTTATTGAGTAGTGAGATGAGACATTGATGTAGTGAATTTCTGTAAAGGATTTGAATGTAAAGTACTGTTGGTGAGACCAACTGGGCTCAATTGATTGACAACTGGTCCATACATCTTAGGACTACTATAAACTTTTGATGGTATGTTTGCATATATAAATTTTCTGTGCTTATGTTTGTCTTTTGTACAATTGACATATATCTGGTTTTATATTCATCATCATCAAAGCTTTATTCGAGGATTATACTCATAAAAGTACAAACATACATTTAAAATACATCATTTAAAAGATTAAATTCGAATTTATACAAAATTTTAAAACAATTGTGCAGACATAATCAATAAGAAACTTTGATGTATAATTACACAGAACCCACAAAAAGTACCCCAATCAATTTGCATTAGTAAGAATTGCCCTCCGTCTAATGGACCATGCCCACCCCAAGTACTTTGCTGTTGCTAGGACAACAGGCATGTAGGTGGAGGTACAAAGTATTCGTAGTGCCTCAACACCCCTAAGTGTCCCTAAATTTCTGCAGACAGGGGCTAACCAGACTTTTCTCGGGGTGGTATAAGCTATGCACATAAATAAAAAATGGCCTATGCTTTCGTCTGCTGCACCACAAACTGGGCAGCGGGAGGTGGTGGAGCTCCTCCACCTTCCGGTCAAAGATCTCAGAGGAAGGGCACCTGATCTTAGCTGGAAGAAAAGCTTCCTATCCCCTGGGCTGGTTTTATTTTCCAGACATGATTACATGAAATTAATATGAAGTTGTGATATACTAAGATCTAGCGATCTCCGGAATTACTTACATCCTATTATATATATCAAATTGTTGTTAATAAAATCTTTTTGAAGTCATGCCATGAAGAGAAAGGAGAATAACATGATTTCCCAAAGAGAATTTATGTGTGCTAGAAGTTTAAACAAATGTACATATTTTGGCATTATCTGTTTTTTTAAAAATGTTTTGATGTTTGTTAACATATTTGTAAAATATTTGTTTTGTGTATTTTTATAGCCCTGAAGAAGTCTGCTACCAGATGAAACACGTTGGCTATTTCTTTAATAAGAAAATTTAATAAAGACTACATTTTAAACTTCAAGAGCCTGTGACTGACTTCAATTTTGAAAAATGGACGTGGATCTTCGAATCTGTATTAAGCAATGAACAAGGATTGATATTTAAAAATACACTGAAACTTGATTTATTAGAAGGGTGCAGAGCTATTTATTTGTGCATTTAATTCGAAGAGATAAGGGAATCTCTTTCTCTTTCTCTTAATGGGACATAGAGGATTGTGTCTCAGGCTATCAGCACCTTCGTTTTTGTTGCCCAGGACCTGTAGGGAACGTTAGATCAGTGCGGGAATTTGTGTTTTATTCCCCTCTTCTGTGGTTGTAAGACTAACTACCATAATTGTGCTTTTGTACTTATTATTTTTTGGCTTAAAAGAGTAGAGGTTGTGCATTATATGAAAGCACAAATATACATTTCCTTTGAGGTAAATTGGGAAAGTCTGTGGGCATGAGGGGAAAACTAATTAGAGAGGTCTGGTGGGGCGGGAAAATCACTGTGCCTGAGAACGGTGGGAGGAGTGGAATTTTGTTTGTTAGGAAAGGAATTCAACTTGTCCTATTAGCAATTTTACCCTTTGCCACTCACTTTGTGGGGGCCTCTCCTTCAGGATGACTGAGAATGAGGAGGTCAAAGAGGCCATTCAGGTGCTATGCGCCGCTGGCAGAGAATATTTATTGAGGCCTGGGGTCCCCGGTGAGGCCTGGGTGGGGCTTGTTTGCACAAAGCGGAAGGCAGCACATGGGGTTTATGATGCAGTGGCTGCCTGTCTGTCCTCGCATTCTGCTGATGGCGAGTAGCGCACTGGAAAACAGTTGCTGGTTCCAGCGCAGGTCGGTGCCAATGTGCAGAAGGAGACTCTCGATCCCCCCACTTCGCCGCCAGCCACCGGCCAGGTATGTATGGATGTTCAGGACTCCTTACACGCCCAGCGCTCTGTCGTGGGCAGGAGGAGGGGGCGGTCCATGGGAGGGGCTGGGAGGTGGAGGGGAGGAGCTCTGGGCAGGCTTGCTGCTGTAGATAGAAAAAGCCTTAGGGGGAAGAGGGATAAGAGTGCAGCTGCTGTGCCTGTTAAGCATGGCCAGTCAAAGGAGCCGGTCCCCTCTTCTGTTGGGCTGTCTAATTATTGCATGTTGCCTGGAGGTGCTAACTTAATTAAGGTGCAGGGTCAGACTTATTTATTGAGCTCTGCCCCAACCTTTCCATGTTTATACTCCCAGCATTTCCTAGTAATGCTACTTCTGTGGGGACAGTGAGGTGAAGTATATGAATACCAGTAGGGAAAAGAGGGGTTTATTGGGGCAAACCAGTGTTCTTAGTCTTTTGCAAAAGGCAAGTGCGGACCGAGCAACGGGATGACTCTCAGGAATTTCACAAATGAACATCTCAAATACCAAGGGTAAGGCGGAGTGGTGGACAGCTTGGCCGCAAGGAGGACAAACACAGAAATCAACCAGATCTATTGTAGTCTGGGGCGGCGGATTTGGGCACAGATCTTCCTGGGGATGGGCATCAGGGCCCTTTACAAGAGGCAGTATTGGGGAGGAAAAATTGTGCTAAAGATGTAAATGAGGTCAAGGATGTTACGAAAGATGGCCCAGAAGTAGTAGAGGACGATACAAATATTCATAAGAAACTTCCCTACATGGGGATTGGTATGCCTTTAGGTTCTAATTTATCTGACAAGACTAAAAGCAGAATTTGGAGACATGAATTTGTCGATGTTTGTAAGCTTTTACATCGAGATATTCAGGCCAAAGAAAGCTCAAAGGAGGAGGAACGGGAATTGGCCGGGAGACCTAGGGTCCCCAAAACAATTGAGAACTGGACATCTGCTTTTCTTATTTATGCTAGCATCTACTGCGAGAAACATCAGGATAGAGCGGTGACTATGTTCAAATACATAGATATAATAGGGAAAGCTCAAAGTTATTTTGGTGGTTACGCTCCGTGATCATATGATGAGGAATTTAGAGTCAGAATGAGCATTTTTACTGATAGGCCATGGGGTGATGTGGACTCAGAGTTGTGGTTACAATGGATGGCGTCTTCTCAGCCGCCAACTACCACCCATATTGCGAGTGGTCTTCCGGTATCTTACCGGCCCTTTCAGTACTGTCCTGCCCAGGCCGGGGCGGAGTTTATTGGGAGGAGTCAACCAATCATTTCCGGAGCCTGCTGGAACTTCAACAGGGGTTTTTGCAATAGACAATTTTGCAGGTACAAGCATGAGTGCACTCAATGTGGGGGCAAACACCCCCTCACACAATGTTTTGCCAGCCAGAGGTTTGGTGATCAAGGAAGGGGGCAGAGGGGAAGAGGTCAGGCATTTCGATTTACGCCAAAGGGCTCATACTCCAATTAGGCTGGAGATTTTGGTAACCTGGCTGGGGGACTATCGAGACACCGAGGCAGGAAGAGCTACTGGTCCTTTCGTCCATTGCCCAATGGAAAATCTGATTGTTTCACCTCTGGGGGTGGTGCCTAAGAAGAAAGCTGGAGAGTTCCATTTAATTCACCACCTATCGTGGCCAGAGGGCTCTTATGTTAATGACTTCATCTCACAAGTGGATTCTAGTGTGTCATATTCCTCAGTGGATGATGCGCTGAGGTTGGTCAGGTCAGCTGGGAGAGCTGTTGAATTGGCTAAAAGTGATATACAGTCAGCTTTTTGACTCTTACCCATTCAACCTTCTGATTTTCTGACTTTTAGGTATGCACTTCCAGGGAACATTCTATGTTGATAAGGTCCTTCCAATGGGGTGTTTAGTATCGTGTGATCTATTTGAAACCTTCAGCACTTTCTTGCAGTAGCGTTTTACATACGTTAGAGGTCATGAACTCGTTTGTCGCTACCCGGGCAACTTTATGTTCATTGGTGCACTGGGCTGGTAGAACCTTCTGTAGGAGACTGGGAATGTCCATGTCAGGGGTCTTTCTTCCTCACCACAGAGTGCATATTTCAGCAGCCACTAGAGCCGATCTGTACATTTTGTTGACTTTTCTAGCACACTTTAAAGGTGTATCTTTGCTTTTTGCGATGAAGATATGATTTGGGAAATTCAGATTTACTCAGATGCATCTGGTGCAAATGTTTTTTGCATATTCTGGAAGGGGCGTTGGTGTGCGGAAAGCTGGCCGGTGCTTTGGCTGAAGCAGGTTCGCAGTATAGCCTTTCTAGAGTTATTTCCTCTGCTCGTGGCATTGTGTGTATGGGGTAAAGAATTTCAGAATATACAGTCCTTTTCAATGTAGACAATTTAGCTGTGGTCGAGTTCATCAATAATCAAAAGGCCAAGGATTTGAAAGTCTTGAGGTTGTTACACGCAATTATGCTCAAATGTCTGCAGCTTAACGTTGTTTTTAAAGCAAGACATATTCCAGGAGTCAATAATTGTACAGCAGACGCTCTGCCTTGTTTTCAGTGGATGAAATTATGCAGTCTGGCTCCTGGGGCAGAACCCAATAAGATCCCACAGTGTGTCTGGGCATGGGAGGAATGAGAATTGTCGAACTGGTAGAGAAATCAGTTGCAGCCTCCACGAGACGAAGCTATCAGCAAGCATGCACCGAGTTCCTATGTTATGGTAACACGTTTGCTAAGAATGGGAGGATGGTGAGTGATGAACAGTTTTTATTAGGTTTTGTGTTACACTTGATAGACAGAGGTTTTTTTCTCACACTACCATTTCTGGCAAATTGGCAGAAATTTCTTTTTTATGGGCAGTTAATGTGGGGGAGGGATCCGGTGGGAGGAGTGTTATTGAAAAAGGTTCTTAGATGTTTAAGTAGGGAACAGGCTGGCTGTGGAGAAGTGTGGCTCACTGGTTAGAGGAGGCAGACCTGGAAGCAGAGGTCAGCCCGGGACCAGGGTTCAATTCCCGGCTCGGCGGGGTCTTGAGTCCTAAAATGTCCATGGACTTGACAATTCTCGCTCCGGTGCCTACTCGATTCACGGGTTCACACTCTGCAACTCTGGGCAATAGCTTGCTTAATCTCCACAATGGCCCCTCGCGGCGGGATGCCTGGCTTTCACCTTGCGGATACCCTGCCGGGGTTATCTCACAGGGGAATACCAGGACAGGTTCCCTAAGCAAGCGCTTAGAAACCGCTTGGTGATTTGCGCTATATAAATTCCTGTACATTTACATTTACGTCAGCCAGTGACATTTGATTTATTACAAAGGATGTTGTTGCAGTTGCCTTCTTGCTGTTATGATGAGTCTGAGTGTTGCAAGTTTAGGTTATGTTTTTTATGGTTGTTCTTTGGGGCATTTAGAGCATCTGAGTGACTCGAATACGAAACAAGGCAGGCATACGCAGTGATTACTTTTTTATAGAACAGAGGTTGAGGATTTGGTTGCGGGCTTCCAAGACCGATCAATTGGGCAGGGGAAAATGGGTTTTCTTGAACAAGAGTGGGGTGGAGGTTTGCTATCCAGTGGGGGAATGGGAGGTTTTCCAAGCCTCTAGATTTTTTGCACCAAGGGAAATCTTTTGCCATGCCGAGGGACAGCCGATTTCTATGGCCCATCTGTTCGTTGTAATGAGGAAGTTGCTCATTAAGTTGGATGTGAATCCTTTGTGATTTGGCACATACTCCTTCTGTATTGGGAAAGCAACAGAGGCTGCAAAATTGGGATGGTCCTGGTCAGACATACGTCGGACTGGGAGATGGAAATCCAAATGTTGTGAAAAATATGTTAGGAAATAATTTCAGTGCATCAATTTGTTGTCTTGTTAATGTTTGTTTTTCTACCTAGGTCATGTTCAAGGGCTTGTATGAGTGAAAAAGACAACTTGGATAGTAGGACACTCCTTCGTAAAGTGGGCTTCTGTTTACGCTGAGCAACAGATTTATGGCGGATCACTCGGACTTGCAAGTGTTAGTCATGAGGTGCTATTGAAAGGAAAAGGGGGAATGCGTTGGGGGGGTTTCTTTCCAACGTTGTCTCTGATGTGTTCTAGGGGGGCCCTCCTGATTTGCTTATCATTCACCTAGGTAAAATACATCTGGTTAACTTATATGGCCTGGCTCTAAAAAAACAAATGAATCTGGATCTAGGCGTTATCAAGAATAACTGAGGGGGTACCACAGTGATTTGAACTGAATTCATAACGCAGCTGCATTTGGAGAGGACCAATATGCCACACAGCATTGGAGAAGGCAAGATGTAAGCTTAATAGAGCTATGAGAGTTTTCTGTGGGGACATAGGAGTCACAATTTTGTCTCAATTTTAACATAAAGAGTACTGAGGGGCATCTTTTTCGTGAGGATAGGGTGCATTTGTATCAGATGGGGCAAGCATATTACTTACTGGAGTTGAGGGGTTTGATTGCACAAATATGTAATGAAAATATATGGTGCTCCAGCAGAATGTCATGACTTTTCTCCTTGGTGGGGAGGGGGGGCAGGAAAACTCTTCAGTTTTCCTGGATGGTGGATTTTTCTGGGGTGGTGGGCAGTCTTGAGCGGACTTGTCCATCTTCCAAGGGGGGAAGTGGGGTATACAGATCACGGGGAAAGGAAAATAAAATGATGGGGATCTCTCAACATGAGCCAGTTCTTCTAGGGTTGCTTGGGTCAACATTTTAGGGGTTATTTTTTTGATGATATGTCAAGCTGGTTTTGGGGATTGCTTTATCATCTATCTGTAAGATGTGTTTTTTGAGAAATTTAATATGCACTTGTCTTAATAAAGTGGCCTTTTTTGCTATTAAAGTAGTTGTGGGTCGTGAGTTATTGTGCAAAAATATATCACTATTGAATCTTTGTATTTATAGAGCTATCCCAATGGAACCATTTTTAAATTGCACAATCAAAAACATGTTGTAGCACCGAACATCCCCAGATAGCAACACTGACTGTGTGATAACATTTGCATGTGTGAATGTTTATTAAAGGTTTTCAAACTGATGATTTATCATTTGTATTTTTAATGGTATTGATTTTAATTAATTTTTGTACTTGTATTTGCTTTATAGAGTTATTTGAATAGAATTATACGATTTTTGATCTGCTGTGGTTGTGACCATCGGTACAGTATTCAGGCATCACTTTGATTCCTCTTTATATAAAGAAAATTCAACATGGCCTTACATTTCTAGCATAAAAATAATGTTCTACCCATATGACAAAACAAAGCCCTTCATATGAATAGTGAAATAAATCTTCGAGTGTTCACATAAATCCTCACATTTCATATTTAATTGATTTTAAGGTTTTACAAAATTCTCTGCCTCACTGGGCCACTTTAGATACCAGCTACGTTGTTCATGAAAGAGGCTCACTAAGTCACGCCCACGCACTGGAAGCGTTATTGAACTTTCCATGCCCATCCTTCTGGATTAAAAAGCTTCACAGGAACCCAGGCTCCTGCTAATACTGCATTCACTGTGGACAACAAATTGTGCCTTCAGAAAGCTCTTTGAAAGTAAGTGCCAGGCAGTCTCAAAATACCAAACCTGTCCGTTTCAGGTCACAGCAGCCAGACACTCAGGACTGTGTCTCAAGGGCTTCTGAAAGGTTTCTGATCACATCTTACAAATGTGACATGCTGATTCTGCTGCTTTAGCTAAGGGCAACCACTACCTCAGCAAAGAAACGAGCTAGCAGGGGAACAGCACTGTAATAGCTCTTATCTGCCAGGCTATCAGTGTTCCAGGGCTACAGCACAGGCTGAAGCGCGGCATCTCACTTTTACATTATCAAACAACTCCTAGGGTGTTGTTCTGCAGAATGGAACAATTATACATGTTGAGGGAAAAATAAACTCAAACTCAACTCTCTAGCAGCAAAAAATAATAGCCTAAAGGTAGGAATGTACTGTAATATATAATTTTAATTACTGTATTTTTGTGCTTTTTTTGTTAAGGATTGTGAAGAATCTAGGGGCATATTACCAACACCTAGCGATAATTTTTGTCTCTAACTTGTTTAGAGACAAAAATTATCGCCGCACATCGGCGATTTTTATCGCAGATAAACCTTGCTATTAGCAAGGTTTATCGCAAATGCGATAAAAAACGCCCGCAATGCATGAATATCGCTGAAAAGTCAGCGATATTCATGCATTATCGAGCAAATGCTCTTAGCCATGTTATCCACCTCCCATTGGATAACATGGCTAAGAACTGCTCAGGGCAGGTGTTAGCTTTTGGAGATATTCGCGCTTAGCGCAAATATCTCCAAAAGTTGGTAATAGGAGATAGCGATGTTAGCGACTGTTTCCAGTCGCTAACATCTTGGCACGCCCACTTTGCATATCATTAGTGATAAATATCACTAACATGCAAAGTGGGGCCCATGATGGTCGCTATCTCCTATTAGCTGTCGCTAACTGGTGTTAGCGACAGCTTGGTAATAGGGAGATCATTTTATCTCCGCTTTCTTGGCTTTTAAAGCCAAAAAAGCGGAGATAAAACCCCTTGATAATATACCCCCTAGTTTCTAACTAATGTGATTGTATTTAAAAAGGACGTCATTTCACAAATATAATTAGTTCTTAGACATAACTCAATGAGGCATTTTGCAATTTAATGAATCAAGAGTATTGTGGTTGCGTGCCAATAAGGATCTGATTTAAAGAGTGTGGAATCACTAGATTGCATTGAGAGACAAAAATATTGTGTCAAAAATATAGTTAGCAAAAATGTTGTGATCCTAGACTTATATGGTAAATACAAAAACATCATGCAAAAATGTTATTGACAAGAATATTGACTAAAAATAAACTAATAAACTATGTTGGTCAAAGCCGCAAAGGTCAATTGTCTCCATCATGGAAAAAGACTTTATTAGTCCCTATTTTTAAAAAGGGGAATAGAGCTCTCCCAAGCTGCTATGGCCCAATTTAGCTTCTGGATGGCACTGCAAAAATTGTAGGAGTGTACTATTGCGATTATTATTGACAAGGATGGAGGAGTGGGCTGAACAGAATAAGATCCTCTCCGATTTGCAGTATAGATTCCGCCCGGCCTGGGCACAGTGGAGCAAAGTTTAAACTTGCACCTGATCATTGGAAAATATGTCAAGGCTATGAGACGGGACATCCACTTGTCCTTTATTAACTTCTCCTGTGCCTTTGAAGTGGTCCATTGCTCCAAGCTGTAGGACATAATGCGGAGGCTGGACTTTCAAAAATGGAGGGCTGATTAATCTACTTCGCCACTTGCACTGCCACACCTCATGAAAAGTGCAGCTTGGTAAAAATGGAGAAATGACAAAAAGCTATTTTTTTTCCTGTGGGTTCCGCCAAGGCTGTGTAATGGCTCCTTTCTTATTTCTTGTTTACATAAAACACAATTATAATGATTGCGCAGTCTAATATTTTAAACAAAGTGGAGAAAGACATGCCCAAATTGGATAAATGTATTTTACCAGTTCTTTTATAGACAGATCATGCCATTCTGATTGCCTGAACTACTAATGGCCTCCAAAACCTCTGGGCACTTTTTGGTTCCTTTTTGTTAGATTTGGGGCTACATATAAATTTGTCTAAACCTTACATATTGATGTGTGCTCCTAAGAACATGAAAACAAAGTCATTTTTCAGTGAAGGAGCAAAGGTGGCTAAAGTCCAACATTTCTCCTATCTGGGGCTACCTTTAGATGCTGCCTTAAACTGGAAGCACCTGCCAAATTTAAGGGCCCACCATTTTCAAAAATAGCAGAGGCCATCTTTAGTTTCTCGTCTATATTAGGACATAAACCAGTGAAGAAGTTATTATAAATTTGTAATAGTGTGTGCCTAGTGATAGCAAATTATGATGCAGGGGTTTGGGGGTATGCAGACACAACACATCTACAAAGAGTAGAATTCTGTTTTATTCAATGACTGTTACAAGTCCCACAATCTAGCTCCACCTTTTTGTGTTATTCTGAGGTATGCCTAGGTTCCATCAAAGCCCATATTAAATTGAGTCAGTTGACACCTTGTCTGGCTGGAAAATCTCATATGTGTGTTTTATTCATTTTATATTCTTTTATATTCTTTGTACTTTTATGGCCCTGTTGCCCGAAATAAAGACATTTAAAACTTGAGTCAATTGATATTGTAGGTGAAGGTATGGACTAAACCCGAGGCTTTGTTGACTACATCAATTATTTCTGACTGCCTGACAATAGACAATGCGTTTGCAATTCGGTGGTTAGTTTATATTAAAAATACATTCTCAGTAGTGGCTGGCAGGGAAAAACAGTGGAGGTGTGAGCGGGCTCGTGGGGGGTCGCGGGTGGAGGGTATTGCAAGATAAAAAATAAACAGTTACCTCCTCAATGGAACGCAGCCACTTTTCCTTTGTCATGTTGTCCCTCGTCATCTCTCCAGAACCAGGAATCACATAGGCTCCCTCCCCTGACCAATCACAACCTTGCATTGTAGGGTTGTGATTAGTCTGAGCACTGTGGATCGGTCCTCAGACGGGGACTGGGAGGCTTAGCAAGTTCCTCACCAGGCTGTGTAATGCAGTCTGGTGGGAACATGCAAAGTGCACATGACTGTTTAAGGAGGGCAAACCACTTCTCCTACCGGACATCACGGAAATGCCAGCCCTGCTCAGCCTGGCCAAACCCAAAAAAATGATGATATCAGAAATATCTTCTGTTATTATCATATTTTTTTTACACTGCACTGCAAAGGGGCGATGCTCCTCTGCCTTAGCGGAGGAGCTGCCACTGTACATTCTTGAATTTAGAAGTTCTGAAGTTATTTACTAATCAGACTCTATTAGCAATACCAAGTGTAACCAAGTCAAAAGGCTGTATATCTCTTTTATTCATGCATCTCAGATAAACATTCTAGAGGACCTGCAGTCCCCTAGTGTCTGCAGAAAATTATATTTGCAAACTGCCTCCATGTTTTACTTGGTAACCATTGAGAATTCTTACTATAGATACCTCCTCGCACAATTTAGACTCAACAGTATGCATTTTTTACTTGCTTTCCCAACTCAGAGGTCATGGTTTTCTGCACTCCCACCGGGTCAATTCAATAATGTCTCTGCAATAAGCACTGTACACTTTATTTTGTTTTGCACTTTGTATGCTTTGTACAGCAAAACAGATTGTAGTCCCCCTGCTTCCTTTGTGAAACAAAGATTAGACACTATAGAAAAGTCTTTACCTATTTAGAGCAGATGGATACCCTTTGAGCTTGTCATGCTGTTTTACATTTTGTAAGATACGTTCTGACTTTTAGGAAGAAATATGGGACAATAGCATTGGATTAGTGGCTTTTAAAGGCCCGTTTGACAGATAGCTTTTTGTCCATTTGTAATATATTTTCACCTGATCGTATCTTTCTTGTTTGATTTTTATATGGTGCACTAATGAACTGATCCAAAGCTTTGTGTATTTTATGTTGCATTGTTAAGGTAGTGATTATATACCAAAATCCATTTTATTCAGTTTTTTAATTATGGCTCAATATATTCTGGGCCAAGAGTCACTTCATATTATAAGGATAAGGAAGACATATGGATCAGCTTAAGGATGTCTAACTGCTTATATACAACTAATTTTAAGATGGTCCTGTACTTATTACAAAAATCTTTGTTAATCACCATGGCACCATGGGTATGGGGGTGCTCCAGCGTGGATGGAGTTCATGATGTCTGTGCTCTGTGTGGTCAGCTGTTCCAAGAGATGGGCAGAGGGTTGTAGGTGGTGTCATTTTGGCTTGACAAGGCTGTAGAGGTTGGTGGGTTAGAGTTTGAAGTTACTGTAGATGGTGGACCTCTTGTAGTGGAAGTAGTATGCAAGGGTTTTGCAGAGTTCCTGGGATGGGAGATTATGTTCACAGTGCATAACAGGCTGGAAAACTCTCAAATGATGTGGAACAGTTCCTAGCTGTGGTTTGAGCATGCTTTGAGTGTGTCTGCCAGTAGGTATTTCTTGTGTATTTTAGGCGTTGATGCTATGTGTTGAGGGCAGATTTGAAGAAGGCTCAGTCAGTGGGATATTTGCTGGTGTGCTATCTTCTCTCTAGATAGTTTCAGTTGTGTTTCATGGTCCTGAGTTCTATTGTGTACCATTTGGCTTCTTTGGTGGATCTGCTGGTCTTAGAGGGCTTGATAGGGGTGGCTGTGATGGGATTTGGTGTTCCAGGTGGAGATGTTCTTGACAGCCTGTTCAAGGGTGGTTGCAGGGTCAGGGTGGGTGGTGTTGAGGGCATCCAATCATGGGTCTCTGTCACATTGCTCCAACTCTAGTTGGAGGAGTTTGGGGTCTTGGTGGTAGTGTATGTTGCTCCTGCGATGGCGAAGCAAACAATGGCGTGGTCAGTCCATGTGTGTTTGGTGACATGTCCGTACTTGACTGCATCACTGGTCGTGAAGATTGGGTCAAGAATGCTTTCGCTTACAACAAGTGTTCACATGGAACTCATTTGCAAGGACTATCTTCTACTGTTACAGAAATTTTCTGTGTAGAATTGTATCAATCAAAAAAGGTTCAGAATATAGAACAGTATTAATCTGTCAAAAAGAATAGAAAATGCCTTAACAATTTTTAGTGAGATCAAATTTTGTTAATGCTTGTCATGAGCCTGAAAAGAAAAGTAATGCAATCAATATATTTAATTTAATTTGAATGTTTGTACTATTTACTTAATCTTTTAAACAGAGAGGGTAGCCCTAAAGATAAATTAGTTCACATTTACTTCAGCCAATGTGGGTGATATTTATTTGCAATCACAGATTTCTTAATAGAAACACAAACTACTCACATAACACAACCTATAATAATATTAATTATGCAATTACGACAAAAGTAGAAAAAAGGTGACTTGTGTCACCCCAGTGAAGTGACCATAACCAACATGTAATAGAACACAAGGTGATTGTATTAAAAAGCTGATTATTGGAATACAAAGGATGTTCTTTAGGGATTCTGATTCCAGTGTATGTTCTTGCTCTCTCCGGGCTATCTTTATTAGTTGCCAACAATGTTTGAGCCCACTATGGGTATTGGAGTCTCTTCAGGACAAGACTTCCTGGGACTGTAAGTATGATATAGTGTTAGTGAGGTTCACAACATTTATGTGAGGGCTAACAATGTATGTTTGAAAAAGCCTTACCTAGGGGCACGTAGGCTCCTGTTATAAGGAGTAATTCACTGGTCTTAATTTACCAATATTCCATACTCTTATTTCATTGGGTTCAGGTAAAAAATGTGATTAAGGTTCAATATCTATTATGAAGAGGACAGTGGTTGTTATAAGGCATACAGAGGTGCAATGGAGCAGTGAGCGAGGTGACAAGGGAGTAATAAGAACTCACCATCCAGAGGGATTGTTAGCCTTCATGATCAATCAGTGGATTGTCTAAATGCATGAGGTGTATTAATCAGGAGGATTGTCCGCAAGGAACAGTGTAGAAACATTGATAATAATGGCAACTAAGGTTACAACTTACCAGGAATCAATGGTGAGGATCCCCTCGGGTAGGAACCTGTAACAGCATGAGTGTCACTTCCCTTTAGCGCAGGACCCAATGTGTTCAATAGTAATGGAGGTTTGCTGGGAATCAGGCTCAAACTGCACTCCAATTATAAATCTGCAGAGCAAAAGTAAACATTAGAGCGCTACCTAATGAAGAATATAAATCTAGTACGGGCGGGGAGAAGAAACGCACTGCCTACTAATTTCTCAGTGCTATACTGGATGAGCGTTCGGCCGTGTCTTAGTGAAGTCGATCCTTTGACCCATGCCAAATGCTGATTTGCATATGTATTGGAAATAGAGGGGGGGATGCTACACCTAAGCTGAATAGATATTACCCAGTTCACATCAACTTATGGGTTGCTCTTGGGTTCTAAGATACTAAGGTTGTTATGGGCATGTAGTCCAGCCAGACTAAGTTTTTTATTCTTCATCCATATTGCAAATTTTTCCAAACTTAAATATTTACAAATATAGATAAAAGGCACATAGTTTCAATTATAAACTTTTTTTGATGATTAGTGATAGAAAATCCAGGTGAAATGACCATAACCAAACATCTGGAAAAAGTGAAAGTGGAGTGATTAAAAAAATTAAACAGTAAAGTATAAGAGGTAATTGGTATTTTTAAAGAAGTCTAATGCTTGTTGAGACAGATAGAGAAATAGCAACCAGAGCCTTTAATGTGCCTGTCCTAGAGACTGTATGTTCCTAGGAAGGTTTACTTTGTCCTGCCTCAGTTTAAAAATCAAACCTAAACCCTGGAGTCTCCCTGTCTTCTAGATGCATGCGTTCCAGGCCTTACCAACTCCCAAGCAGCTTAAGCTAGATTCTAGTCTTCTCCTGTCATGACCCATAAGCTTGCAATTCCTATTATGTTTTTCACACATTCATCATAACATAGTGTTAAGGCTTTTAACCCTTTCAATGCATCCATCATCACATTTTCAGGCAAAGACCCTTCATTCATTCTCGAAGAGGATCTGCAGCTTAAATCATGGCCAAGCCCCAACTCAGGAAAGATGTTGATGCAATGTCTAAGAAGACAGGGCCATATTTAGGAAAAAGTGGAGCAGCTAAGCTCAGCAAGTCACCTCGCTGGGCTATGCTGCATCACTGGGAAAGGGCATTTAATACAATATGGCAGATTCCTGTCCTTTTCCCCGCGTTGGTGCAGAATGGACTGCCTAGCGGCAAGCAAGCACCATTGCACAATGGAGCAATGGTGCCTGCATGCGTGCAGGCTTGTTTTTGTGCAGGAAGGGAAACCATCCTGCACAAAAACAATCCTGAGAGGCTTTTCCCTCTTTCTATGTGTGCTGCAAAATGCAGCAGACTTAGAAAGAGGAGAAACTGTAGTGAAATAAATATGTTTACCCCCGCTAGTCCTCCCTGGGGAAGCGTTTCTTTTTGGCGCATACCCAGGTTTACTTGTTCTTATAAATCTGGAAATGCATCAAAATCCATGGATGATGCATGGTACCACCCACTCAACACCCATGGAAATGCCTCACTGGCACATAATAATGCAATGCAGCAATTTGCACTGTTACATTACTCGAGATTTATGAAGCCGCGCAGTGCCATGCAAGGTGGCCTTGCATGACTTGATAATAAATCTCATTTTTCATTTGCGTTGCTCTTGCACCACATTACAAGGTGCAATAGCGACTCAATGGAGCTCACAAATATGCCCAGGGTGTATAAAAAGGGTGTTGAATGCCTAGGGAAGTACATGATCCAACAGCCATAGCGCCGCTGATATAAAGGGAGGCTCCTTCCGGCAGCTCTTGCCACAATTGCAAAACTAGGACAGAAAATGAAGATCAACAAGCTGTGTTTTGATCGGCATTGAATTTTACAGTCAGTAGTAGCTGTTTTGATGCTACTGCTAATTTAATGAGTTTTCAGTATAGAACTAATATTATTTAGGATCTGTTTTGTATGAAAGTTCTAACCGCTTCACAGCGGCGCAAATTCCGCCGCGGTGCACCAGAATTTGACGCGTATGCAGTTCAGACGGCACCGAGCCGTCCGACGCACACGCCCACCATGACGTCGGACGGCCGGGGGCCTTCCAATGCATCGAAGAGGTTATGCTGAAAATTAAACTTTGAAATTAAAATTGTATTGTGTTTGAGTGTGAGAATTGCTGCAAATCTTGTTCTTGACTTTTGAGATGTGAGTAGTGGATACTTGTAATTGTGCACTAAAACAATACTACATAGTCAGTAAAAGAGAACTTTGGTGACAAACCTGAATGTAAATATCTTGAACAATACCTTTTCTGTCTGCTCAACAGTATTTGAAAAATGTTCATGATTCTATTTTAAAGGTCACAAGATGCTAAAACATTTGAGACTGACTGAATGTTTTGTAAGCAAAAGATATTTTCACAGGGTGCAGCTAACCTCATTGGGAATACTGAAAGAAAAGAGGCTTCACAAGGAGTGTAATTCTAGTATGAAAACATTTATATTTCTTTGAGAAGATCGTAAATAATAATGTGTCATGTTTAAATCAATTGCGATCATATCTGGATTTATCTTGTTATTCAGATCACATTGATTGATTGAAGTCAAGAATGTCTTCACCTATGTCCTTGTCTTTTGGCAGAGTCACGAATCTTCATTTCAAGATTTAGTGAGTTTAGGCTGCAAATAGACTAACACTATTAAAAAAGATTTGAGTCATATTATTCACATAATTTCTTTCACTTTTGACTTCTTGATGGGTATTTCCCAAAATTGTATTGCCTTTTTTAAACTACATCAATACTTGTGCTCTTTGGTGGTCAGAGTTGGTGGTGCCTTTAGCTGGGCCTTGCTCATCGCTGTGCCATTCCTGAGGACGTCACTGGAAAATGTAATTTTCCCTTTGAGGATTAGGAGTTCAACAACCTGCTTTCTCTTCCTCAAAGACCAAGCAGTAGCCCTGACTATGTAGTTCCCTTGCCAGCAGTTCCAGACAGTGGGGAAATGTCCATCTCTTCTGTAATATTTGAACAGATTCCAGTTAAGAAGCATTGGCTGAAAAAGTTATCCATCTTAAGACCTTTTAAACGTTGTG
Organism: Lissotriton helveticus; assembly: GCF_964261635.1. Classification (NCBI taxonomy): domain Eukaryota; kingdom Metazoa; phylum Chordata; class Amphibia; order Caudata; family Salamandridae; genus Lissotriton; species Lissotriton helveticus. Next base: position 1,534,189,602 of record NC_136057.1, read on the forward strand.
GAGGTTCCTAGGGAATCTACCTGGCAACAGGCTTTCCTTCAAAATATTATGGATTTGCTTCAGAAGAAGAAGAAGAAGGGCATGGTGCCAAACTTGTGGAAGAGAGGCAGAAAACTTATTTGTCAATGTTCGTAGTCCTGAAGGCTTCAGCATCGTTCTAGCTGATCACTAATCTCAAACACCTGATTCACTTCATCTAGATACCACATTTCATGTGGAAAACTCACAGTGCATCATTCTTCTAGTAATGGTTGGTGCTATATAGCTCCAGGATGCTTATCTCATTGTCCCCATGTATCTAACCCACTCAAGATTCTGCATGCTGAGTTGCCTCTGGCAAATCCAAGAGCTGCACTTAGGACTTCTCTCTGCATTGAGGATAGTCACCAAGTAGGGGGTTCTTATCCAAAATGCAGAGACCCTGTTTATCAATATCCTGATAATAAGCTACTTTTATCCTGTTCTACTTCATAGGTTTTGCAGGATATGGCTGCAGTTTATCCTCTGCACTTCGACACAGATGCATTATCAAATGACCAGAAGTCGTCTCTGATGGCAACCAAGGATCTGGTTTTTATAGTGGCATTATTCCAGATGACAGAGTCTGTTGTGTTTCTTCACTCTTTCAGGCAGCCCAGGGTCTGGCATCATCTATTAAATTTGTTGAAAGAATATCCCAAAAAGAGATTTGCTCCAGCTGTATGGCCACAATGTGAGTCATCTCACAGGAGGCCTTGGGTGGGGGACATATTGATCTTGATATGACCATCTTTTTCATTTGTGTTGCTTCTCTTTCTTGAGTGGTACAAAAGGGGGTGGTGATGGACGGAGCATCTGAACCAATCAAACACTCACACCGAGTCAACAGATCTGGGTTTAATCCATCACCGTTCTTTAGCCCACTCCGCCTCCCCAGTTCAAACATGGCCATATGCAAATCAGTCTGACCCTGTGCCTCATGGGAACAGTCCAGCCCGAACTGCCAAGCCATGCCTTCCCTGGACCGGAAACAAGCTTCCTAGGACCGGTTTATGGCATTTCAGCCGTCTTCAGCCTGTCTTGCTTGAATCCACTGGCAAAGTGAGCAAGGGACTCATGTCTGAGCATACCCTGCCAACTTATGGCGAACAAAGTGGTACAAAAGGGGGTGGTGATGGACGGAGCATCTTAAACACACAAACACTCACTCCCAGTCAACAGATCTGGGTTTAATCCATCACCATTTTTTAGCCCACTCTGCCACCCCAGTTGAGACATGGCCATATGCAAATCAGTCTGACCCTGTGCCTCATGGGAACAGTCCAGCTCGAACTGCCAAGCCATGCCTTTCCTGTTTTTGTATTTGTCACCCTGAGTGGGACGGGTATGCTCAGACGTGAGTCCCGTGCTCTCCACACCACTGGAGTCAAGCTATCCTGGCTGATAACGGCTGATAGCCAGAAACCGGTCCTAGGATGCTTGATTCCGGTCCAGGGAAGACATGGCTTGGTAGTTCGGGATGGACTGTTCCCATGAAGCACAGGGTCAAGGCTGATTTGCATATAGCCATGTCTGAACTGGGGAGGTGTGGAGTGCAAAAAAACGATGGATTTAGGCCCAGATCTCTGTACTGGGGTGAATGTATGATATTGTTCTGGATTCTGTCCATCAACTGTTGTTTTTGCTTCTCTTTCTTAAGGCATTCTGTGTCTCCATGTCACAATGAAATTCCATACACCTGCATCTTCTGGTCTGGCTTCTCCTCCAGAAATAATTCTCATCTTCCTAGTACATTTACAACCTGCTACAAGTCTCAAGCAGCAACTGCGACATTTGACAATTGTGGGTACTTCTCATCATCAAAGACTTTATTGCGGCTATTACAGCCATAAAAGCACATTTAAATTTACAACACAGTAAAATACAATCCATAACACAGGGAGAAAGTACGATGTCATTGGGAATACTGGTATATACATATGTAGGGATGCACAAGCCACAATGATTTGGGGGGAGAAAAATCATAATTAATGGGAAGATCATAAAATTAAAACTTACATTAAAAATATAATTTAAGATAACGCATATTAGAACATTATTATACACATCCAGTAACTTTTAAAACGTCCATTGTCAGTGAACCAACCAACAGGAGGAAGCTCTATCTCTCACATAGAGTTAACTCCCGATATCTTACTGCAAGTTTAGATATAACAGATTTGGGATTAACAATTGTTAAAAAACCAACACTAGGTGCCAGTCTTTAACAGATACCTTTGTTTAGACCACATAGCGAGGAGAAATTTTGAAAGTACAACAACCTAGACTGGGTCGGTGTTGGATTTTAGGATCCTAAAGAATTCAAGATAGTTCCTAATACCCAGATTTTTGCACAATTGTATAACCCATTTAGATCTGGCCTGTTTGTATGCCGAGCAGAAGAACAATACATGAATTACTGTTTTCTCCTCCACTAGACAGCCAGGGCAGAGGCAATGGGTTTCGCCCGCCCACTTATTAGTTATTGCATAGAGCGGGAGCGTCACATACCTAAATTGCAGATACAACTTCCTTGCTAATGGGGGCTGTATTGAATCTAGCACCTGCTCAAATTGATAGTGTGACTTAAAATCTAAGAACCCATGTGTTAAACTTGTAGTTTTGACTGCCTGGATTAGGCTTGTCAATTTAAACTCTTTCACTGCTTTAGCTAGGGTTTTTTTAGGGATTGCTAGGCAAGATTCTTCGGGAGTGACCCATAGGTCCTCCCTGCCCATAGCTCGAAAGGAATCCCTAACAAAAGACAACCAAGGTATACTACCCACAGCCCCCAGTGATGTAATTACCGCTTTTAGTTCCTCCCTATAGTGTCTCAACTCTGGTGTACTCCACAGCCGTCGCCAATAAAGCTACGGTGGGGACGAGATTAAATCCGCCATTGGGAGGATACCCAAATCCATCCTAAGCAGTTCTAGGGGTGTGTTTATTAGCAATGCCAGGATTTGTCTAATGAACATGTTTTCAGTAAGGGTCAGGGCGCTAGGTGAACTATGCCCCACAATTCTGCCCCACATAAAGAAGCCGACCAAGCTTTTACTCCATATATCTCTAGCGGTGGGCTTATGACCTTAAGAACACAACTCTTCTGGACTTTTAGTATTCCCCCTATTGCCTGAGTTCACTTCAAATTGGCCTTGTTAATTTGGGGACCCCATCACATTTTCTCATTTATGGAATGGCCCAAATAATCAAAAATATGAACCCGCTCAAGCGGCTTATCATCCATCATTGGGTTTGGGCAGTTAATAGGATTGGCGTTGAAGACCATATATTTTGTTTTATTGATGTTTAGTAAAAGATTCCTCTTTTTGCAAAACTGACTGAATTCCTTAAGCACTCTCTGCATCCCCATCGGCGATTTAGAGAGGAGCAGGGTGTCGGCCGCAAACATTAATGCGGGAAATTTGCGCAATAGTATTTTAGGGGAATCCAAATCCTTTGCGGCAAGTAGATCTTCAATTAAACTGTTCAGGAAGAGGGAAAAAAGGGTCGGTGCAAGCACACAACCCTGCCTCACCCCCTTACTGACAGGGAAGGGGGCTGTTAGTTGGCCATTCTTGCCGTATCTTACTCTAGCATAGGTGCCCTCGTGGAGGCATTTAAGTTTGAAACACAGAAATGGTGGAACTCCCATGTCCAGCAGGATACTCCACAGCTGGTCAAGGTCCACCATATCAAACGTTGATTTCAAATCCACGAAGGTGAGATACAGGCTCCCACCATCCAGAACCACATGCTTCCAGTAAATTAGCTGAAGCCTAAACAGCTGGTCTACAGTTGAAGTTTTGGCTCTAAAACCTGCTTGCAATGGAGTTAAAACATCATAGTCTTCGATCCAGTCATGTAATCTTCCCAATAACACCCTTGTAAAAAAAAATTGGGTAACATCAATGAGGCTGATTGGCCTATAATTTGCAGGTTCAATAGGCAACCCTTTTTTATAGATCGGGATTATCTCTGCACCAGCCCACGTGGACGGTGCTGAGAGGCCATGAAGAATTGCATTACAAAGTAATAGTAAATATGGAGCCCACACTGACTGTTCATTTTTATACAAGTCCCCAGGGATTCAATTCCAATCCTGGTGCTTTATTGGGTTGTAGCTTTGCTAGAGCAGATAATACCTCAGCCATAGTGCATGGGGGTAAATCCCATGAGCGTTCAGGGTTAAAATGACACACAAAAGTCTCATTAGTACTTGAGGCAATAGACAGACTTGAATACAGTTCCTTAAAATATACATGCCAGGCTCCCTCATCAATATTTGGATCGATAGTGGTCCTACCCTCAGTTTTTCCCATGTGGACCAGGTTCCAAAACCCTCAACTATCTTTTGAGTCCAAAGCCTTCTTAATGGCCTGCCAACTTTCGGCTTCCCAATCGGATTTTGCAATTATTTTCTAAAAAACAGCCCTATCTTCCCGAATACAGACTTTGTTGCCCCCCTTGAGTGATGACAACAGGGCATACTTTGCTTCCCTACAATTCCTGCTATACCAGGATTTTTTGTCATAGCCAGATTTATTATTAAAAGTCCCACTGTTAAAGAAAAAATACACCAGAATCTGGACCATTTCTTGATGAATTTTTCCTAAATCACTATCGGGTCCTAAATTCATTGGATTATCTGATAAAAGGCTTGCTTTCTCTAACAGGGGTAGAATACTCAAATACATTTTTGACATAATTTCCGGTGATTGATTTATTTTGGCCCATCGGATTCGTCTCCCTCCTTCAACAACAACCAGGTTGTTTCAGTGCGGAATATCAGGGCCTCTACCTATTCCCCCATCTGAAAATCTAGCGCTACGACCAGGGTGTTGTGATCACTTTGGCTGCGTGCTTCGACGCTAAAATCCGCCACATTTTACCTGATCTCTACACTGTGCAAATTTTAAAATTGTAAGTTACTGAAGCCTGGCCTGGTCTCTCAAATGTAGGACGCCTGGGTTATCACCCGGAAACCGTCCATTACAGGCCCTTAGGGAGAAGGTCAGGGTTAAAGATGTGAATTGGAGGTCTAAAGGTGTCCACCCCCTGATCGGATAGATATTGGGTGCCGGTATTGACCAGGTGGCATCCTCATCGCTAGTGATAGATTGTGTAAGACCATTAAGGTGTTCAAAGTGGCAATTAAAATCCCCACCGATTAAAAAATACGCGTTCCCCACTAATGAGTTGAGAAGGTTTACCAGAGAATCTAGCGTCAAAGAGGTCCCACCATTCTGGACTGGCCAGGAATAAACATTAATATTAGCTAGTTTCGGTTAATTATTATATAACAGGAGGATTCAAGTAATGTCTGGGGAGTGTGTCTCTACTCTCTTTACCTGGCATCCTAGGTGGGATCCCACCCATATGCATAACCCCCAGATGGTCTACCCCTAGGTCCCTTGGCTGCCGCCTCTAAGTATGCCACAAACTCTACTCTATATTGACGGTCTAAGACCCAAGTTCCCTGGAATAAGCAGATCTCGTGGGAGTCAATATAATCCCCCCAATCAGGCATATCTAGATTAGCCATGAGACCCGCAATATTCCAGGACAAAATTCTTGGGCCACCAGCAGAGAGTTGCTTACCACACCTAGCATTGACCTCTAATTCAGATCTAACTGTCATCCCATGCATACCGGTACCAGGGGTGGCTGTAACCAATTCTTTGTACTGGTGGTCAGCTTCACAAGTACCCTGATTTGTTGCATTTTGAACAATAATGTTCCCCAGCTCCTCCACTACATTAATTATACATGATTTACCACCATTGATGTCCCCCATTTCATTGTTGAACCATAAATGTTGGTTTATAGCCCCACCCCCTGACTCCCTTAGATTGGCACTTTGTTTGGGCAGTGTGGGAGAGCAGGTCGCAGTCGGTGTCAGTCAATCCACCAGATCCTAAACTGAATCTGTTACTAAGTGGTACGGCTGATAAACCCTCACTACTCTCCCAGACTGCTATATAGGTCTCGGTAACAGACCGGCTGTTCCTACCCCTGGTCGATCTATAATGGCCAGCATTAAACATATGATCTGGGGGGGTATAAAAGTAACTTAGATCCCGGATCTGAATGGTAGATCTCAAACTTTTTGAAAACCCCGCACAGACATGTTCCACCGCCATGCAATTGTTGAAATTAATAACAATGCAGTCCCCTGCAGTATTTTTGGGTCTACGACCTACCCAACTCACTCTATGCACAAATAGAATCTGACAGTGTACGTCTCGCGGAAGAGGTCTGTTGTTGTTCAGCCAACGAATCGTTTTGTTTTTTAGTTGGGCTTAGGATTCCCAATTACGACCACAACATAGGGAGAGCAATCAGGGGGTAGATCTAGATGGGAGTGTGAGTTCTTTACAACTTTCCCATTGTGGTTCCCCTTGGGGGTTACATTAGCGTTCTCTGCCTGGTCCTCTCTCAACAATTGTTGGTCCTCTGTTTCCCCATAGTTGCAGAGCCTGCTACGCAGTGCCTCTGGACCGGGTGTATTACTCGTGCTCACTGCTTCATCCCTTGACATTAAAGGGTCCAATGGTTGTACCACCAAGCCTAGAGTCGATGGAATGTTAGAACTGGCGGGAGCCACAGAGCCCCTTAATCCATCCCTCACAGGATCGTGGGTTTGGCCATAGTTCGCCATTTTATTTTTAATACCTCCCAAGGTGGTCGCCGTGAGTTCTTAAAATTTTTCAAGCCTGTTCTCAATTAATCAAAGTCTTTCTACTAAAGGCTGTAAGGACGATGTTATGAGACCACCTATTTTTACCAGTAAATATCCTCAAGCTGGGACGATCCAATGACAGAATCTGCCGCATTCATACTATTGGCAACGGGCGGTCTCTCCTGGGGGACTTCAATAATGGGTAACTCTGTGTTTGATGGGTCCCCAGGCTTATTTGGGTTAGAGAGTTTAGGCTTTTTTCCCCTCTGAGGCGTACCTCCTTGCTTCCTCTTCAGGGCCACCCCCTGCATATGCTCCTAGGGTTGCAGGGGGTCTCTAGGAGCTTCCGTAGTGTGTGGTAATGAACCACTAATAGGGTTTAGCAATGCATTAGATGGCATTGGCATAGAGTGAGAAATCTCTCCGTCCAAATGTGATGATCCTGTGACTTGATGTTGGCACGTACTCTGGCTCGGTGACCCAGAGGCAAAGGCTGTTAGTTGGTGTTTTTCTGGTGTGCTTGCATTAGTCAGGTCCCAGAGATGATCGTTTAGCAAACACAGTGTATATAGAGAGACAGCGCTCTGTAATGGCTATCTCATAAGCCAAAACAGATGTAGCCCTTTGGTATAAATTGGTCATGAGTCCTGGCTACATAAACCCCCTACAGCTTTCTTCCCCCTTCCTTCAAGCCTGGCCATTTCTTAGTCAATAAAATGAAAATAAAGTCCAGTAATAGATAATACAACACTTACTAGGCAGGCAACCAAGTCGTTGGTGGTGGGGACATCAGAGGGGGGCCCAGCCCAGCCTCCCCCGGTCTCCAACGGGCTCAAACGGGCCCTCCCTTGGCTCGGGGCTCACCCGGCGTGTTCCACGCAGCGGGGTCCCTGCTACCCTTTTCAGCACCTCCTGGTGTGTAGCACCGCAAGAGATGGCGGGAGTTGAAGTCCTCCGGCGGGCGGGCGAGGCAGAATGTAGGCTCCAGACCCGAGCGTCACCGCAGGTCAGCAAAGGCACCAAAAGTCTCTCTTTTGCAGGTGAGATCACAGGCTCCCGTGCAGTGGGATCCCGGCCGCCCTTTTCAGCGCATCCTGGCGCGATTACGCGGTGTGCGGCGTGTAGCGCCACAAGGGATGGCGGGAGTTGTAGTCCTCGGGCGGGCGGGCGAGGCAGAATGCAGGCTCCAGACCCCAGCTTCCCAGCAGGTCAGTAAAGGCACCGAAAGTCTCTCTTTTGCAAGTGAGATCACAGGCTCCCTCTGAAGAGAGTCACTTCTTGCAAACCCTGAAAAAGGTGTTCCACCACTCCTCCCAGAGACTCGTATTGTTAAAACAGATGCCATAAAGAGAGGTGGTGTAACTGCAACAGATGATGGATGGAATGCTGAATGATTGAAACATTCTCCCCCAGTCAAGAGATCTGGCTTAAATCCATTGTTCTTTTGCCCAAAACGCCACCCCAGTTTGGATCCAGCTATATGAAAATCTATCTTGAACCTGTGCCTCATGGGAACAGTCCAGACCGAACTGACAAGCCAGGTCCTCCCTGGACCGGAAACAAGCATTCTGGGACTGGTTTTGGGGTATGTCACCCTTAATCAGCCAGGCTAGCTTGAATCCAGTGGCACAGTGAGCATGGGACCCACGTCTGGGCATTCCCGTCCCACTAAGGGCGAAAAGTGTAAGTGCAACAAATGATGGACGGAATTCTGAATGATTCAAACAATCTCCCCCAGTCAAGCGATCTGGGATAAATCCATCGCTTTTTTGCCCACAATGTCACCCCAGTTTGGACCCAGCCATATGCAAATCAGTCTTGACCCTGTGCCTCATGGGAACAGTCCAGACCGAACTGCCAAGCTAGGTCCTCCCTGTGTAGTGTAGTTCCTATTTCCCTTATAGGTTCTGCGCATTGGAAAAACATACACGATAGGCTTGGCATAGGACTGAGGTCTGTATGTCCCTATTATGTATATTAAACTTAATTACTGTGTACCAGCTAGCTCAGAGGCCACTAGAAACTTCTTGAATAGAAGAAGGGAATAGCTTCTGGCAACCAAATAACATAAAACCCACATCCCTCAGGATCATGGAAACAATATACTACTTTTCATTCAGTCACTCATCTCAGAGAAGTACTTAGAAGAAACAGTCGGGTGTATTTACAATAAAATGTATTGCACAGTTGTTATTCTAGTACTGGTTATATGTGCTGCGACAACTGTTGGACAGTAGCAGAGAATTATGGCCAGCAGTGCAGTTAAATAAAAAAGGCATTGTTCTACCATTTTGCAATAGTAATGAACACATACAGGAAATACAGAATGCATTCAGATAAAGCCTATACCCCTATGATGCCTAACTAGATGTACCTAAGTGTACCTAGCATGTGTGTAGGTCTTAGAGAGCCAAAAATCTCCCTAGGAGTTAGTCTAACCCCTTTACCTTAGTGGGACTTCATCCTGATCCTGAGCTGGACACCGACAGATGGGTGATGGACCTCTGCCAGCTGGAGCTGTGGCATGACGCAGGTTGCAGCGCCTCGGGCAGAGTGTCGCCCTGGAAGTCTCTGTCTCCTCTGGTTTGCTTGGGCAATGGGAGGTATATTTATACCGGATAGGTGCCTTGGATTGATGCAAAGTTCTTGGAGAAAGGGTCTGTTGACAAGACTTTGTGTTCTTGGAAAAAGGTTCTGTTGACAAGAATTTGTTGTGACGTAAGTTAGTCACTGTTGGACATGGAGATTACGTATTCAGGATGGACCGTCTTCTGTACTCAGAGCACACTGATCAGATAAGGGCCTCTCTGTTGCTCGTTATTGTGAAGGGAGGGCTAATTTAGGTCAAAGGGCCTTAACTGGGTGAAAGGTCATGCCTGTCTCTGTGACATGAAGGATTTGTGCCTCTGAGATAGAGTACCTATGTTAGGGCCTCAAATGCATTTATAACACCCACTCCAATCTATGGACAATCGTGAATAACCCATTAAAAGCAAGCTATGTGACTAAAATAGGCCTGTGCATATAATTGGCAGGTAGTTGCATGAGAATGGTTTATGAGCTGTAAAAATAGCAGCTGTTAAAATATGTAAAATTACTATAGACTGTGGAGACAGGAAAAATCTATAGAGTCATTAAAAAAATATATACTCTTTAGAGTAAGTAGTTACTTATAAAAGTTTCTGTTTATAAAACAACACTCTCATATGCTTTTCTGAAGACCATGCTTTCTTTAGAACAAAAAAAAAAGTCAATTTAGAGGGAATGCTTCCTAGCACTAGGTGAAAGTTGACACAAGAAGAGAAAAAATGTGTTTCAGGACATGTTTTGCATAACTAGAGATAAAAAGTGCTGGCTGGCAGTCACAACATTCTCGTTTCTATCTGCTGCAGTGAACAGACCTTTTTAATACCACGCATAATCGTTGTGGGAGCACAGAAAAAATAGTGCTGCCAGTAGCTGGTTCTGAGGCAGCCGGTGCTGTAAGCCATACCTTGGTGTTGCTAAATGAAGCACAAGGCACCCACTGGATTTGCAAGGAATGCTTTGGTTTGATGGGAATACGCTTGGGACACAGCCAAGCATGGGACTTCAGCAGACCCTGCATGGTGGTAATTGCCACTGGCGTTTTCCTTTGGAAGAGGTACGTTGCAGTCTTTTCAGACTGGTCTTTTAAATATTCGAAACCATGAGAGGCATAGTTCATGTTCGAGGTATGCCCAAGGTGTATCACACTGCTTGTATGTGAAAGACCAAATTTATCAAAAAGGAAAAAGGGGCAGCCTGTATTTAAGAGTGCTATTTTGCAAAAAAGAAAAAATATTTCTTTAGCTGATGTAAAATGAAAAAATAAAAGGTTCTGCACAAGCATGGTTTTCAGATTGCCTTAAGCATTGAATTTTATAAAGGAAACTTTCGTTTTTACTAATTTCAGTGTTGGGGCTTTTTTTTAAAAAGGCACAGCTTCCCTACACTGTAGGATTTCACTACCTCTGGATGTTATCTGTACACAGAGGTCTGGCCTATGTATACTGAGTACCTTGGTGACGTTCAGGAATCATTTCTGTGACAGGTATTTGCGTCAAAAGGCCAAACCACCCATACTTTCCTAACTGGGTCTGTCCTGTTGTGTTGTAAATAGCATCTAATGTTGCCCCTGCTGATGTATAAATGGTGGTGTTTGGCAACGTTCCTACTGGTATTTAAACAACCACATTTCTAGATGCATTTCAATTCTGTAGGAGTTGATAACCTTATTGAAGGTAACAGGTATAAAGTGTTGCAATATGAATAAATCTCTAACATTTCATGATCTGAAAATGTAGCAATTATTACTATAACAGACAGCATATTATATACTGTATCAGTAACCCAATTTTCAGAAAAATGTACTGAAGGCAATTACATCACTGAATGCATGATAAAAATAAATGAAAATAAATGAAAGTTCAAAATACATTAATCAGAATTAAAAACTGAATGATTAAGAACATCATTTAGAATATAAAGGTTTGTTCAGGTCGAATACATTTATAAGTCTCTTTTGCATTTGAATTGAAAATGGACGTGGCTTCAGTTTTATGTTGATCCTGTGTTGTAGAAAGTGTCCACTAAGAGTCATACTAAAAGCTAGCTCTAAGCAAAGCCAGAACAGAAAAGATGAACCAAGAAATACCCTATAGTTCTACCCATGGTGAAGCCAGGTCTGTATCTTTTGGAAAGTAAAAAGGTTCAAAAGTTTGTACTTGTATGTTTGTTGTTTGTTTTTGTGCTGGCTGTCTCTTCCTGTTCACGTGGAGCCATGGAAAACGTATCACAGTTAATGAAATAGCCAGTAGCTGTAAGATCATTTGTTGAAATTGCATCGTATTTAGTTTAAGTTATTTCTGCTGTTTTTGTTGGAAAACGTTGAAATTTTGAAGTTAATAGTTGATGTCTTTTGCTGAAAAAACGTTCAGATGTTGAAGTTATTATTTGATGTTTTTGTTGAAAAACTTTGAAGCTTTCATTTTTTGATGCTTTTGTTGAAAAACTTTATAGCTTTTATTATTTGATGCTGTTGTTGAAAAACGTTGAAACATTTATTATTTGATGTTTTTGTTGAAAAACTTAGAAGCTTTTATTAATTGTTGCTTTTGTTGAAAAACATTGAAGCATTTATTATTTTATGTTTTTGTTGAAAAAACGTTTGTGTACACATTTGTTTTTGGCCAAATTGCAACTTGAGTGTTGTCTTGACTTTTATTTTGAATTTGAAAGGTTGATTCAAGGAGAACTGGTTCCATTGCATTGTTGCATAGTCCCCCACTCCATGGATTTGATTGCTCAAACCTGATGAGCCTTTCAGTTTGAATTTCTTGAATAGTAGTGAGAGGGACGTCTACTATTGTGGAATTCACGAGGCCTACTGCTCAGTATTGGCCACATATGTTTTGGTTGATTCTTTTATTTGAAATTAATCTGGTGTTTTTATCATGGCAGGATGCGGCAAAAGTTCAATTCTTGTTCCTTTCACTTTAAGGAGTGGCACATGTATTTCTGTATGAGGGCCCAAATTCCTTTGTGTCTGCAATCTTTTTCTCTCTCTGCCCAGATCCACGACTTTTGGAGTCAGACAGGACTTGCCGTGATTACCTCGACTTCCCAGTGGCGGCCTGTTTCACTTTGACAGAATCTTTGTTTGTTTGTTTGTTTCCTTTAGTTCCTGTAAAACAGCCAAATGATCATAGATACAGAATGGTTTCATCCACCACTGTGCCTTCACATGTACGATCAGGTTCCCATATTTGTAAATGGGGTGACACCTCCTAGAGAGCTTCTTGGCTGAGTGTGTATTTTCCCCTGAATCCATATAAGTGTTTGACCCCATTAATACCCCGCCTAATACCCTAGCTGTTAATGATTGCTCTATGCCCCAGTCCTTCCTCTCCTCTACCTTAATTCCCTTAGGATGGCGTTGGAGAGGAGTACCGCAATACTACGTCCATCCCTTCCGTGGCCTCTCAGTAGGCTCGAGAGCCAAGTGTGGGGCCACAGTCAGGGTGTAACGTTGATTGCATATCTCCTGTTGTGGACTCGCAAATCTTTCTATAACAGTTTTGAGCGTCAGCCAAGTATTGAGGCCATACTTATAGGAAACTTGAGCAAGGACCCACTGCCACTAAGATATATTTTTAAGCCACCTCAAAATGTGAGATGGGCCGCAGTGGTCCTTTACACGACACGATCAAGTGGACAGTCTGAGGCTGTCTAGCAATGGGACCTGCGCGGGTCTTGTGATGGTGTAGCCTGGCATTCGTTTGCTGATGTTGCAGTTCAAGACAAAGCCAATAGTCTGTCTTCTGATCCCAGGCCACTAATAGCACTGTTGCAATGAAGAAGTAGTAGCTATTACCCCTGAATGTGCGGAGCCCATGCCCTTGTGTGCTTTAAATGATTAATTCCTGCCTACTATCCATATTTGGAAATACTCTATTCCCCACTCCAGGAATCTGAGCATATGGAATGTTGTTTGCATCTAACTTGTAGGAGTATTTGAGTGGAAATTTTAGGCACTGTTGTGCTGCTTTTGCGTGAAGCAATTACAGCCACCATATTCTAACCGTCTATTCTCGTTGTTGGACGAGTGTGCGCAGCTATGGAAGCTGTGTGAACAGCCCCCCTTTGTGGCTTTAACAGCCACTGAATTCCCTTCAACCTGCACGCCATCACGTTGATGACTCAGCGTGTTAATCACGTGAGTTTTTGGTAGGTCATTTCTCAACTCCACTACTTGTTCCCATAATGTTTGTGTTTAATTATGCCACCTTGTTTCATCTTTAAACCCATTTTGTTCCCAATGGTGTAAATGTTTATTATATCATTGCACACAGTAAAAGGAATCAAACACAATGAGTGTTGGGAATTCTCGATCCGTGTTTACAAGTGCAAGTATCAGGGCTTTTAAAGCTGCCAACCAAGCCGTGCTATTACCTAGAGGTAGTTTTTTTGGTGCAATGAGGACAGAACTTGCCATCCAGCATCTGATCTTTAACCCCTTCCACACTCATGACGAGCTGGGCTCGTCATGCAGTAGCCTCCCAGCACGCTCATGACGAGCCCAGCTCGTCATGAATAATGGGTTTTTGCATATTCCAGCACAGGGCTGGAACTCATCGAGCATCGATGTGGTTAACAAAAGCGGCTGGTGGGGCAGACCCATCAGTGTGGATTTTTTAAATTCATACTGATCTAGAGGCAAGATTTCATTTGGTAGGTGGTGTTCTTTTTCATATTGCCGGAATGCCTGTGTTTTTAAACAAGGATCAAATCTGCATTCAAAGTCTGATGCAGCAAAAGAAATAGCCATTTGTATCCATTCTGGATGTAAGGTTTTGGCATTAGGAATGCTAGCCCCAGTACAGGGGTGACGACAATATTGCCTCTTCCCATGAGCCAGTGCTCTTTCTTTTGCTACAGCCTGAATGGTTGTTAGAATTTTTTTTTCTGTTGAATTAAAACTCATTTCTGTGTTTGTGTACAGATGAGAATCGTATATGATTGGTACAGTTTGACCTTTATTAAAAGGTAAAATATGTGTACCCACATTGACCCAAAATGATACTGAGTACAATGTGGTGCAAGTTTACACGTGTGTGCATGTGTTTGGAAGCAATAATATCTTCCTGGAGTGAACAAAGAATATTGGTGTGTTCTTCTGTCCAGTGTTTGACTGAAAAGTCAGGTTTGAAAAACGTCGTAGAAAGGTTTTACTTTCTCTGTGAAATCAAAAAATGTATGTTCTGCCAAAATCTAAGAATCCCAGTACTGATTGGAAATTGTTTTATCTCTTTGGAGGCCGGACCAGCGCAGACTTTTCTAAAAAGTTAGCTACCAGGCTTTTCCCTTCACTTGAAAGCTCATATCCCAAAAATAGAATACTGAGGTGGGCAATGTCTGATTTTCTCAAAATTAAATGTGTTGCCCCCAGAGGCCAATCCCATAATAATGGTGCTCACCCGGGTCAAGTGTTTCCCCAAAAGGTTGTCCATTTAGATAAATATCACAGAATATGGGACAACACTTCTTCATCAAAGTGCTTTAGCAATTCAGTAATTCTTTCAGAAAATACCCCTGAGCTGTTCTTATACCCACGGGGGAGATGACAACATTTTGACTCTGGGACTCTAATATACTAAATGCTGTTAGGTACCTGTTTTCAGGTGCTATAGTTTGACAGAAACATCCATTTGAGATAACAACTGTTGATTTGTATTTTCTCCCACATAATGTTATTCATTAACTGCGGCACTATCTGCATGTTGGACAGCATGCGTCTTTGTGCAAGCGTTCAAGTGTCTGAAAACTAGACTAAATGTATTATCAGGTTTTGATAAGTGATGCAAGGGTTTGTTCATTTGTGAAGTGCATTTTCAAATGATCCCCTTGGATTCAAGTTGATCTAAGATCTAAGTGACCTATGTTTTAGCTTCTTGCTTAATACGAAATTGTCTTTGAGCATGCGGTGAAACTATTAACGGGATCACATGGTTGAGTCCTCATCCCATCCAGTGTGATTTTTATACAATGCTGGAGTCTGGGCTACTGCCCTCTCCTGTGCATATTTATGTCTAAGGTGAACAGGGAACATGGTTGAAAAAATTCAGGAAAAATATACTTTCTCCCTTTGGGCGCTCCCTGAGGAATGCTGGCGGCTAATCTTATTCTGCTAATAGTATGTCAAAACCAGACTATAGGTTCTTCGCAAAGAGACCTTTTACTTTCCTGTGTTCGTCCACCTCCGTGCGGAGTGTTATTTCATATAACTTGTGTGGGACGCTCACCCTTCTGTCTGATGTTTCCACGGTGATGTAACCATTCAATTTTGCTGTCCAGAAATTCCTTCAGGTTCTGGTGAGCTATGGTTACTTCTGCCGCTCTGCCTTAGCATTTTCTGAGCCCAATCCCAGTTCAGAAGTTGAGTCCTTAGGATTCTGTGGAAGTCTAACTTTGAGACATGCAACTTTCTTCTTTTTATTTTCTTCTTTTTTTTTAAATTGAAGTGTGACTTGTCTTCTGTTTTAGAAGAGTCTTGAGCATGCTTGTCCCTGGACTGCTTACACTCTTCATTGTGTGCTGACTTTCCTTCTCTCCCTGTGTTGTTTATAGGGAGGAATGTGTATCAGTATCCTGATACCTGTCATGTTTCCAGTGCTTAATTTGTGCCGGGGCTTATGACTGTCTGCTACATGGTAGTGATGTCTGCCAATTTAGGTATGAGCTCACCAACTTCTGTTCATTATTTAAATTAATATTTGCAATTAGTAGTATTTGCCTCCAAAGCCATTCTTATAGCTTTGGGGGCCTGTAATAGTATGAATTGTCACACTTTTAAGAGTGTGATGATTAGTAGTCTGTTGGTGTTGTCATTGGCAGTGCTGCCAGGGGTAACGGATGGTGCAAGCTCTACTGTCCTCCTGTTGACAGCCCCGGTACTATGTGTTTTACAAATTAAGCAAGGAGGTTTCCTAATATTATCCCTATTCCAAAGGTTATACCTCACTGCAGAGGGCTCCTGTTGAGGAGACCTACCTCGGGACTGAGAATCTTTTCTGAAAAATGTTTTATTTTTATTATTTTCCCACTTTATTTTAGAAGAAGTAGGTGTCTGCTTAGAAGTGTCCTTCTCAGGACTGCCCATTAGCTTTGGTTTTTAAAAGCTTTTCCACCCAAACTGTCCCTTCCCAGTTCTGCATATGCAGTTTTAATTATTTTGGGAAGTTCTTGTGGTTGGTCTATAAGACTGACCTCTCTTAAGTGTTGGCGGATCGCCACTGAAGCTGCTTCCCCTTTAATGTTAGCTAGTATTATTGTTGAAACCTGGTCATCATTACCTAGTAATTTCATACCTAAGCTCAGAGCTGGTTTAGCTCCATACTTGTTCTATAACTGTCGTAAGACATCTGGAATTACTCCTAAGGAAGGAATACCATGAGTTCTGGTATACATGGCAGCCAAGACTGTACCCCAATTGGTGCGGTCCTCTAACTGTGGTGTGATCCCCATGGGCAAGCAGAGTGTTAGTATTATATGCTTTGGTGTGGTATTTAGAAATACTGCGTCTAACTGGGTGTTTTTCTGAGCTACCCAGAAAGGAATCTGTTCACGTTTCGTATGCAGTTTACCCATTACTGTGTGTAAGTTTTGTGGAGTGATTTTAGTAGCGGTGCTCTGTGTAGGAGCTGTATTATTTGTAGCTACCGTGGGCTGGACACCAAGTGTCCTCACGACAAGTTGTGTCATGGCTCTGTAAGAGTTTTACCAACTCTTTGTGTTGTAAGAGCAGTGCATCTTGTTGCATTATATCAATGTCAGGATGGGTGTGTAGCCAGTTAATGTCGGCCATGTAGCTCCTGGTCTACCTAGTGGACCGAGCCTTGTTTTATTTATTTGTTTTAGGGCGCCATTAAACCAGAAATTGTAGTCCTGGTTAGTGAGCGGAATCTTAATCTCCTCAAAAGGAGTGTAGACCGCTGGGACGTTTTCATGTATGAAAGAATGAAAAGTCCGAGTTGTTGCATTTACTGCTGAGAATGTAACCCAAGACTAGAACACATCTGTTTGATAATCTTTGTGTGCCTCTATAAATATTACTGTACCTCCTCGGTCTGTTAAACCATGTCTGAGGGGTTTTTCTGTTAGTGCATGCCTGATTTTGGGTGCAAAATGTATTGCATTGCTTCCTCTTTGTCGTTTGAGACCTGTGTCCCAGTGACAGAAGCAGCTGCCTCGGCAGACATTGTGTTGTGAAAACAAAATGTCCTAAAAAGGATTTTCAGATAAGGTTTTAAAAAGGCACAATTGTTTGGGAACTTTTTCTTTCAAGCTTGATTAACCAACAGCCAATACATAGGAGGTTTCACTACTCAGCTGTGGCGGAATTTTGTACCTACCCACTCCAGATGTCTCTGGCGTTTTGTGAGTAGGAGTCTCTGAGAATAAGCATGACTGAATTACTCACATTCTACTGTTAAATAAGTGCCGCAATCAGGGTTGGGCGCCATGTGGTGTAGTTCCTATTTCCGTTATAGCTTCTGCGCATTGGAATAACATACACGATAGGCTTGGCATAGGACTGAGGTCTGTATGCCCCTATTATGTATATTAAACCTAATTACTGTGTACCAGCTAGCTCAGAGGCCACTAGAAACTACTTGAAGACAAGAAGGGAATAGCTTCTGGCAACCACATAACATAAAACCCACATCCCTCAGGATAATGGAAACAATATACTACTTTTCATTCAGTCACTCATCTCAGAGAAGTACTTAGAAGAACCAGTCAGGTGTGTTTACAATAAAATGTATTGCACAGTTGTTATTCTACTACTGGTTATATGTGCTGTGACAACTGTACGACAGTAGCAGAGAATTATGGCCAGCAGTACAGTGAAATAAAAAGGCATTGTTCTACCATTTTGCAATAGTAATGAACACATACAGGAAATACAGAATGCATTAAGATAAAGCCTATACCCCTATGATGCCTAACTAGATGTACCTAAGTGTACCTAGCATGTGTGTAGGTCTTAGAGAGCCGAGAATAATCCCTCTAGGAGTTAGTCTATCCCCTTTACCTTAGTGGGACTTCATCCTGATCTTGAGCTGGACACCGACAGATGGGTGATGGACCTCTGCCAGCTGGAGCCGTGGCATGACGCAGGTTGCTGTGCCTCGGGCAGAGTGTCGCCCTGGAAGTCTCTGTCTCCTCTTGTTTGCTTGGGCAATGGGAGGTATATTTATACCGGATAGGTGCCTTGGATTGACGCAAAGTTCTTGGAGAAAGGGTCTGTTTACAAGAATTTGTTGTGACGTAGGTTAGTCACTGTTGGACATGGAGATTACGTATTCAGGATGGACCGTCTTCTGTACTCATAGCACACTGATCAGATAAGGGCCTCTCTGTTGCTCGTTATTGTGAAGGGAGGGCTAATCTAGGTCAAAGGGCCTTAACTGGGTGAAAGGTCCTGCCTGTCTCTGTGACACGAAGGATTTGTGCCTCTGAGACAGAGTACCTATGTTAGGGCCTCAATTTCGTTTATAACACCTGGTCCAGAAACAAGCATCCTGGGACTGGTTTCGGGTATGTCACCCGTCATCAGCCAGGCTAGCTTGAATCCAGTGGCACAATGAGCAAGGAAACCACGTCTGGGTGGGGCACATGTTGATCTTGATGTGACCATATTTTTCATTTGTGTTGCTTCTCTTTCTTGAGGCATTCTGTGTCTCCATGTCACAATGAAATCTTCTGGTCTGGCTTCTCCTCCAGAAAGGGTTCCCGTCTTCCTAGTACATCGACAACCTGCAACAAGTCTCAAGCAGCATCTGCAACAATCAACATTTGTAGTTACTTCTTGCAAACTCTGAAAATGGACGTTCCACCACCTCTCCCAGAGACTTGTATCATTAAAACAGATGCCATAAAGAAAGGTCGAGCATTGCTGGGGTCTCAAGGTAAATGGTTTCAACTGTAGCACTCTCCCTCCTCCATTTGGAGGGAGTTGGCAGCAATGCTTCATGCCCTTTTCAGGTTTGCTCATCATTTTCATGGTCAGGTAGTCTTGATCCATACCAAATAACTCTACTGCAAAGTCCTGAGTGAACACGCAGTAGAGGGATGGGCTTTTTTTCTCTGGCTTTTCTTGCTGTCCAAACTGGTAGGTGGACAGAAACTTAGTTGTTAACCCTTTCAGCATCATCTACATGAACAATGCAGATCACTTCAGTAGTTATTGACTCCATCCCAATCATCTTGGATCATCCCATCCTTGCACGTGTGTGCAAGTGATTTGGCATCACAGAGGCAAACCTTTATTGCAGCAAAAGCAATGCTCAGCTCCCCTTTCCCTGTTTCTGGAGGTGGGAGCTTGGGGGTTGTATGCTATGACCTCTCTGTGGTATTTTGTCCATGTATGTATACTATCCTTTTGCTGTAATTTTCAGGATGATGGTTCGACTTCTAACAAAAAGGCTCCTATAATTAATGATTTCCTGTCCATTTCCATTACACTGAAGCTTGCGTCAGTTCTTTTTGGAACTAGGAATCACATTAGTTTGCTGTGACATATCATCATGGAGTAAGGACTGGGATAAGGTAGGAATGAGGAGGTATGTTTTCATTATTTACAATCAATACTCCAATTAGCCTGACTCAACCCAGCACTTACACAAATCCCTACTCCCTCAATCTCAACCTCAATTCCAGGGGCCCTGGACTGACTGGATGCATTTTTTAGCACCCTGTCCTTTTGACTCCAGGGAGAGGAGTTTTTCCTCATTGAAAAGGCGAGCACATTAAAGGGAGTAGGGATTTATTTATTTTTAACTATGCCATGTTGGGCATGGAGGTCAGTGGGATCATGCTATTCATTAAGAATTTGGACAAGTATGGATAATCAGAGTAATGTACAGGTACTTTGATACCATTTGAAAAATATGCATTACATTTGCAGTGCGGTAAGCTTATCTGGGTAAGTTTAATTATTTCAAGTTTCATGCAGACCTATCCAGGTAGGGAAATTTATTGGGGACGTGAAAAAGCAGACTTTTACCTAAACAGAATTACTCTAACCTTAAATGAACCTAGATTTTAAGTCAGAATAAACTCTCTTTTGTTTCAGTGGAAATCCATTCAGTAGGTAGGCATTAGCAGGAGGTGTCTGTGCAGAATATATCTGCTGCATTGTAAATTAATAATGTATGAATTCCGTGAATTTAATTAGATTATTTTAATAGCAATGATCGGTTGGTAAAATAATTTCAATTTAATTTGTTTCACCCATCATTAATTTTCAAATGTGTGACAAATTCACTAATGTAGCATTGTGGGAATCCTTGTTATTGAGGAATGATGTGGCATGATTAGCTTTGTTGGAATATAGAGGGAGAGATGGCAGTGGCAAAAGCTTTGACATTCATTTAACAAATTCACACAATTTTCCTGATTTTGCATTTTATTGAATTCATTTTCACTTTACAAATACAACATCTTAGAAAAATGGGATAGCTCATCTCAATCTTCGATCTCTTCCTGGCTGTTCCTGAAGTACAATGATGAGGTCTCCAATCTTAACTCTCTGCCAGCTGTTTCAATCTGTTTGAGCTCTTTAGGTATTTGATGACCAATCATTAACTTCGATTGGAGATAGAACAACCCAGCACTGGTTTGGGTATGTTACAACACGTCCAAGTGCATCTTTCTCCCTGTCTACATGTGAATTGTAAAGTCCTGCATATTTTTTAAGCGAATAAAAGGAACCAAAGAAAGGAGATCTGCCTAGATTCCTTGAATGACTGTATCTTCTGACCAGGGGATAGATGGACCTTTTTGCTGCTATTAGTCTGGATTCCATGCTGGCAACTTTGGCTGGGTGTTCCTCAGTGGAGACTGATGAGGTCTCTGTGGCTAAAAGTGTCAAGGCAGCCCTGAAGAAAAGCCATCTAAATATGAATTTTGCCACCAGATATGATATTTACACTGTTCACTCAGTGACTCATGAAGGATTGTCTGGCCATTAACGTGGCACCTTGCTCTGAATAGGATTGCATTGATGTAGTGTCAGTGATGGAACTCCAAGCAAAGTTTATATTTGACATTGTGAAAGATTCCACATATGTCAATGCTATCAATGTGATGGCTTGGTGATTCCCTTTAACACTGAAAAGAAGAGATAGCCAACAATGTGCTATTTTTTTAGGTGCTTTCCCTAAGCCTTGACTCTTCAGAGACCATATGTAACGTCTACTTCATGGATCTTCAAACTTTTGTAAATAGAGAGCTATTTCCAATCAGTGAAAATAGCCCTGAGCTACTAATTTCTTTGAAAATTGCTGCAAAATTGACCACATCAGATACAATCATAATAGCAACCTTACCTTGCAAGACTTCTGGTAATGACCACCCAAATGGGTATTACAATATTGTGTGCAAAATATAATTATGTCAAAATATCATTTTCAGAATATTGACTAAAATGGAATCATCAAGTTATATATATGTGAAAGGCATTCATATACTATTCCTCACTTCACAGCTACAGACCTTTGAGATATGTCTATATCTTCAAGCTAAATGAACATGGAGTTAAGATTGTAAGATTGCAAGTGCCAACATAATGTAAGCAATAGTCATAAATGCACCAGAAACATACATTTGGTGTTCCCTGACTTCACATAGAGCTTCCGGGGAGAGACAATGTATTTCAAGGAGTCACCTGACTCCAGCCATATACACAACACATACATAATAAAGCAGATATGTGTACACATGTGTACACATGCACACAGAAACATTTGAACACAAGCACATAAATACATGCACATACAACTCCAATTGTCTTAAGCAAACACGCATGTTACCTGTCTTCACACTCAATCCTGCCTCAGCTATCCTTGACTACAGGGCTGCTAATACTCAGTTCTTACCTACTTGCACTGTGTCTCAGGCAGTCCCACACGTTAATGACACCACACTGCCTTTTGCTGGCACTTCTTTTCTGGTAACATTTTCAGATGTATTTTATGACTGATAGAATTGGGCTTGCAAAGTGACCAATTTCCATGTGACTATATTAATTGGAGACATTTGCTCATGTTACAGGTACTGCAGGCTGTCAGCTTAATTTTGTGTGTAAGTTTGTGGCCCTGCCATTGGTTTGGGTTGCAGTCACTTCAAGGAAATAGACATGTGCCGGGCTGCCTTTAACAATATGAATAGACCCTCTAAATTACATACTGCGCTGAGGATACAATTTAGGGAGCTACTTCCAGGGTACTAGCGCTGTGCAAGTACCTTTTGAGCTACCCTTTGAAGACCCCTGACCTTGATATTCAAGTTTCAGTGTCAGACTTGCGAATGCATTCATTTATAATAGCTATTTCCTGATATAGCATAAACCAGCTCACAAAGAGTGTCAGACAACTTTACAATATATTATAAAATATGCGCCATAAGGACATTTATAGCAATACAATGCACCCCTGTCCTTTCCTTTTAGGCAGCCTTGCACCAATGCAGGCACCCAGGCACCTGCATTGTTGAAATCTGGTTTTATGTGGAAAAGGGCACTTTCCTTCACAAAAACAATTGTTTTGCCTGCCCTGGGGAGGTGCATGGTTTTAATGCATTCCCAGATTTACACTACGTTGTAAATCTGGGAATGTGTCTAATACCATGGGCGTTGAGTGGGAAGGCCCACTGTAATGCCCATGGCACCCCCCCCTGATGCAGTGTGAGGCATCGCAGTGACTTACGTTGTGTTGCCTCACACCACATATTCAAGGCCATGAAAAGCCAAGCAGGGTGGGTTTACGTGACCTCGAAGATATGGCCTTCACTGTGCACCTTCAGAGCATCACAAAAGTGACACTCCGGGGCCAGCAATGTGCAGAAAAAGGGCTTGTAAATAAGTCCCTGAGAATTGAAAGTCTCTTCCATTGCAAAAGGCACATGTATTCACCATAGGCTTCATCATACATTGGATGCTGGACCATTTGCAATGACTGTGCGCTTTGCACACTGTGTTCTTTTCTGTCTAGATTAACAGTCAATAAGAGCAAAACACATCACCAACCGATCGATTTGGGCATTACCTTCCATTACCCGGATGGAACATTTTGAGTCATCTTTTTTTGTTGGATTGGTTTTGCACTATTGTGAGGCTTATCTTTCTATAGGATATCATTAAATTCACTTATTAAATATATAATATATTAACTGGCACATTTCAATCAGGATAAGGTAGGGATGTCAAGTTTGTTGTTTAAGGAATTGTAATGTAAAACTCTATTTAATGGTAAAGTTAGATTTTAAGTCACGGTACTGAAAATGCCTCCTCTAGAAAGTTCAAAAACAAGGGGGGAAACCTGGTATACTACTCAATTATACACTTGATTTATTACAACAACCACACTATATGCCTTTGGTGATGGGTTATTCACTCACCCTATTTTTTAACAACTCTTTTTTATGTATTATATCAGGACCTTATAATGAAACAGATATCAAGTAACATATACATATTTACATACATAACAATTTACACAACATTTATCACATTTATACAATAACCACAAACATTAATTTGACATCATAAACGTAAATATAACACAAAAACAATGTATCATATACACTCCAAAAGACACCACTACATTTTCTTTAGTGTTCCTACAATTCAGTCCATTATTTGAGGAATTATGTGTGCATCCATATCAATATTTGCCATCTTAATTGAAATTGCCGACGCGTTTCAAGCCACACGGTTTCTCAATGGGCTCTCATCAAATCTTCTTAGTAATAACACATTGGAATAATCTACAACACAAATAGAAAGAATAATCACTCTTTAACCTCCACCCTTCTTGATATTTATTAAACCCTTCACTTGCATTATAATCATACCTGCCGGTATTTGACTCTAACCAATTCTGAATGACC
Source organism: Lissotriton helveticus (assembly GCF_964261635.1). Classification (NCBI taxonomy): domain Eukaryota; kingdom Metazoa; phylum Chordata; class Amphibia; order Caudata; family Salamandridae; genus Lissotriton; species Lissotriton helveticus. The sequence goes on from NC_136057.1 coordinate 1,534,213,774, forward strand.
AAGCAGCGCTCTGGATTTAGCGGTGGATCAACTGTTGAAAACCCTATGCAGCCAAAAAATGTCATTGAAGTACACCCAGGCACAGCTGTTCTGTTTAATCTCCTTACATATTATTTTGCTCAACATACCTTAAACAACTGTTCTGAAGGTGCTGAGGCAGCTATTTTGAGGGGGTCGTGTTTGGTATTAAAGCAAATCTGCCAAAGGAAGCCACACTCTTTGTAACTACCCGCTTCACAAATTAGCGCTTCATTTTATTTACTTGGTGCTATTCAAACAAGCGATATTGTACCTTGTATGTCTGTAGTACGCGAAGCGTTTCAATGACGCTTCTCATTGATCTTCCTCTTTTAGGTATAATGCTTGCGCTTCTGTTCAAAAGAATGACAACGTGTATACAATTAAAGTCACATTCAGACCTCAGTCGACACTCGTATTCAAACCCGGAATACGTTCCTCACCTCACTCTAGTTTCTCATGGGAAAAATCCTTACGCCATTCCACACTGCCGCATCAGTTGACAAAGGAAGTGTTTCCCTAGCGAACCTTCCGGTTTTAGAGGTGATTGGTCCCGAGCTTCCGGGAGTTGTAGTTTACAAACTTTTGTACGTGGCAAATAGCTTTTTTATATTTACCCCTCAACATTGCATAGTTGTTGACTCTAAAATTCACACGACCAGCTGGATTATTGATTAACAAAAGTGAAAGGCAGTTATATTATTATGCACAGCAGCGTACTTTCTTCTATTTAATATTTACCCGCACAATGCATAAATACTAGACTTAACATTCACACCATTTATTGAACTATGAAGCTAATGTAGTCCATGGCAATTTATATTATCGTATTTTATGCAATTCAGGGTTCTTAACACATCAAGCATTGACACAGACCCTCTGAAATTTCTCTCTTTTCACACTAACCATGTATGTATTTGACACATCACACTTGTGATAGCTCTGAAAGGACACTATTGAACTTCATTATTAAGTATGCCTCTTTGGCCAGCAATAAAGAATCTACATCTGCCATTCTTTTAGATCGATTCAATGCGACCAAAACGGTCCATTTAAAATCACGCTCTGAATGCGCGAGCTTTGTGAAGTGGTCCACCATAGGGGCAGTACTCACTTTCTTCTTGATTCTAGATCTGTGTTGTGTGATCCTTTGGTTAATTTGCTGATTTGTCTTGCCCATGTAAATTTTGCCACAAGTGCAAACTACAGCATACACACTATTTTTGGATTTACAGTTGGTAAACAAAGTATGTTTCCATTTCTCTTCTTGGTGTATAAACTCAGTGCCTTCAATTGTAGATTCGCATGCAACACAATTTCCGCACTTGTGATGGCCTTCCACGGGTTTCATGCCCCACTGTGTGCGCAGAACTTTTTTCAGTTCTATTGTTAAAATGTCTGCCCTCACTGTCTCTTGGCCTATACTCCTGTTCTTTTTCATTGCAAATAAAGGCCGTGGTAATGGAAATTCCAAATTTTCCAATCAATGACAATTACGTAACACAATTTGTTTAAATGTATTTGAGTCTGGACCAAAGGTTGAAACACATACCAACCTATCCAGCAGCGCCTTTGCTTTCTTTTGTAGCAATGTTTTCTTTTGTAGCAATGTTTCACGTGTCGTGAACCATGCGCGATTCATGGCATATTTTAGCATTTTCTTGGGGTATCCTCTTGCTTTTGATCCAGCGCTCCTATAGAAAATATGCCATAAGCAACGCTACCCAACTCCACAATACTCACCATTAATCATAAATCATTCACAAGGCCCATAACTGACATGACATGTTTTGAGCAACTGAATCATGTGACCTAATTAATAAACCTATTCACAAATTATATACACATTTATATACAACTGCAGTATAATGTTCTCACCATGGTTATATAAATGTTTGCACTTAATTAAGCCACTTATGCGAAGGAATCTGCTAATGGTAACCTAAACTCATAAAATAACAAGGCCAGCTTGTATTTTTAAATTTTTTATTTATTAACTATTATTCAAGGAAAGTGCATTTTTATTAGAATCTTTTTATTCAAGCATCATCATTTTAGAGGATTAGCAAAAGTATTGACAGTCAAAAGCAAAATCAGTAAGCATATTTCAAGAATGAATAAACAGTTTTCTATTACCTAAACCCTAGCATCCCTGTCTAAAACTCACTTCACCTAAGGAATAAAGTAAAAGTCTTTTAGCCCTGTTGCTGCTTACGTATTCCAGGAAAGTTCATCAGCACATCACCATCGCAGGAGAAGATGAGCAGCAAGCACGCTCTCCCTCCCAGGGGGACAGTTTTTATACCTTTCTAACTAACTAAAGTAACAGCAGCGTATGTTTTTTCTATTAATCCAGATATTTCATTGGTCAAGCCACGACAGTCCACAATGAGGTCACACGCTCATGACCAAGTCCGGGGCTTCATCTATGCCCTTATTGTTCTTAGTCTCACCATCCTTTTTGCTTCCTCAAAATGATACTTTTGACGGAGGAAACTTTTGCTTCCTGAACTTGGCAGAACCACATCCGTCCCGTCCTTGACAATGCCACCAAGGAACACATTTGATGCGACCAGGATTTCTTCTGCATATAAATTATCAGCTCAGCAGAAATGTACCGCGCATGAGTGAAAAGAACTGCTCTGGTCAAGCCTCGAAGGCTGCAGTACTGGCAGCCATCTTCTTTAGGCCCATTCTCACAAACTAATGTATAAACAAACACAAAACATCGATTAATGTAAGAAATAAAGTTCGTTCTGTTACCCACCCACCTTTGCTAATTATTACCCATTAATCTATGTTACCTAGCAGAAGCAAATGAAGCAACAAACAGATTCGTGCAACATTTAAAACAGAAAAACAAAACATAAGCACACAGAAATAAGCACATGCCATTAATAAAACAGCCACATTTAGTACTGACAGAAACGATAAACAAAATTAGTTTATTTATTACACACACACATGCATTTGCAACATAAAGCACATATATGAGCACTTATATTAGTAACCCACGTATAGTGATCTGCAATTTTAAACTACGTTGATTAATATCTTCACTGCACACTTCATTAGTATTGTTATCTATTATAGGAAATTAACTTTGCGAGCAGAAATAAATTTATTTCTAAATCTCGCTCCATCAACTCCCTCATCTGGCGATTTCAAAATCACCACACACACCCAAAAATTTAGCAACTTTTTATCTTATAGATGAACATGATTTGTTTTCACTTGTGTTAGTATTTCTAAAGACTTGTCTCTGAAGTCTGCCTGCAACTTTCATATTGAGCTGTACGAAACTCTTCTAGTTCAATCTTCCTTTCCTGTTCCTTTCTTATTTTGTAAATTCTCTTCTTTACCCTCAGGTATTTTTTCCTCTTGTGTAACATGCAACTAATCTTCAACAAAAGTATTACACAAATTATTACAAACAAAGGTGTCAGAATCTTGCCAAGAATTGAACCACCAATCTCTTGAAACCAGGTTTTGATTGCTTGAAATCTTTTGGACAAACGTTCTGAAAATTCATCCTCTTCTAAGGGAACTATTTCTGAATGAAGCTCAGTGATGTTCTTGATGTACATCTCAATGTTCCTACTCTCATCTGGAATGTAGGTGCAACAGTGTTGAACATGTAAAATGCCACAAACTCCTCCCTCTTTTGCTAGGAGAATGTCTAACGCAAGACGGTTCTGCATTACCATGGACCGTATTGCAATAAACTCAGTATCCAGTATCCAGTAATTGGAAACCACTGGCTGTGTCAGTTGACAATTTGTCAACAATTGTGGACAATTTTCTGATTCTTCCTGCATTCAGGGTTATACCCACTAAAGGTATTACTGCCTCAAAAATGTCTCCCATAACTTCTGAGAAACTTTCTCTTTTGAACCTATTTACATGATTACTAATTTCAAATGAGCCTTCTACATTTCTGTCAACATGAAATATTTTTGGAAAAACAAGACCAACAAAACACGTCCCATACCAATGATCTGGGAGGTTATAGTAGGCTTTGTCTCCACAAACAAAATAGATTTCAGGAAAAAATGGGTCTTTGCCACCCTTGAAACCCCAACCCCCCATGATTTGATATATGTCCTCACAATTGCTAGCTCCAACAAAATAATTGTCAAATAACGTATTATCTCTTCTAATACAAAATTTGCCACTAATTGGTTTGTCTATGTGAATTGCAACATTATCAAAAGATTTGCCATTACATTTTTCATCTTCCTTCTGCCAAAGATTTTGTCTGCTTAATCATTTCATTTCTTTTGTAGATTGCCCTTCTTTCCTCAACAAGGTTCAGGAAAGATTTCTCCTCAGTTCTCAACTTGCATGTCAAATTGTTTCTAAAAGCGTACTCATACGTGAGTTTGTTAGTTACTATAAAGAATTCCCTCATCTGTTTAGCTTGCTTGTGTTTATTTAAGCTTTTCTCAATCTTCAGATTTGCAAAAATTTCGTCATAATTAGAGTAATAGTACTCTAGACGACCAGTCTGATAAAATAAACTAGCTATTTCACTACAGGTTATACCATAAGTAAGAGGAAGCATATTGTACGTCACTCCCTCAGAAACTGAAGCAGGCAATTTCACACAGATGTAGCAGTCTTTGACTTCCATAACCTTTACATACTCAGCCAGAAGTCTTGAAAAAGTATTGCTAGAAAAGTCACCAACAGGCCTATCTTGATGAGTCTCTGGTCTATGATCAATAACTTTGTTAGTTTTGCCTGTTGCACTATGTTTGTCTTGTGTAACTAAAGCTTTGCTTGTCATATTGACCATGTGCATTTCCTTATCGATCCCGAAAGGAAAAATGACAGCTAAAACTAACCAGAGCATGCGCGAGTCGAGTGGTTCCTCTTATAGTTGACGCGAATGGTGAAAGTATCACGGACCCTGCTGGGATTGTTGAGAGGTTCGCCGATTATTTTCGGGTAGTGTACTCCCCTGTGTCCGATAGACCGGAGCAGGACTCCCACATGCTTTTACGCGATATCTCGCTACCATGTTTGTCTAAATCTGAGCGGGACCTGCTAGAGGCTCCGCCTACGGCGGATGAAGTTGCGACCGCTATCCGTTCGATTCGCTCCGGGAAGGCCTCGGGCCCTAATGGACTCCCTATAGAACTCTACAAGCTTTGTCCGGATGTACTGGCACCGTATATGCGATCTATGTTTCTGGAATCACTGGCGGAAGGGTTTCTTCCTCCTGACCAGAGATTGGCTTCCATAGTGGTTATACATAAAGAGGGTAAGCCACGTGACCGCTGCGAATCGTACAGGCCTATTTCCCTAATAAATGCTGAACCCAAGATCCTGGCCAAAGTTCTTGCTAATCGTCTGGTGGCTGTTATAGGCGATCTGGTTCATCCGGACCAGTCCGGATTTATACCACATCGCAATACGGCACTTAATCTTCGGCGCTTGCATGGAGTCCTCGCGCGAGCCGGGACATTGAGAGAGTCGGCCATCTTGGCGTCTTTGGACGCCACCATGGCGTTTGACACGATTGAATGGCCCTATCTTTGGGCGGTCCTCTCCAAATTCGGGTTTGGGCCCACCTTTATCCGTTGGGTTTGATTGCTTTATGCTGATCCCTTAGCCCAGGTAGTGGTGAATGGACGTGTCTCGGTCTCCTTTGTTCTCGGTAGAGGTACGCGCCAGGGCTGTCCTCTGTCCCCACTCTTGTTTGCCCTTGCTTTAGAGCCACTGGCGGCTTGGCTGCGATGGGAACCATCCATGAAGGGTATTCGATGGTCTCCGGACTTTGAAGACCGTGTATCTCTGTATGCAGATGACATCCTTTTGTACCTCACATCGCCCCGACAGTCGTTAATCGTCCTTTTTGACGTTTTGACTTTTTTCCGTAAAAATTCCGGCTTAGTTATAAATTGGTCTAAATCTTGCGTTTATGTTCTCTCCGGTGATACTCCCCTCCTGCCCCGTGATTGTCCTATTCCGGTGGTACTAGATGGTTTCAAATATCTGGGAATCTTTGTCACCTTGGACCCCACACTTCGGTATGAGCGCAATCTGCTGCCCCCTCTCAGACGCCTTCGGGCGGCTGTCGGGACTTGGAGCAAGCTCCCCCTTTCTCCCTTGGGACGAGCTGCGTTGTTTAAGATGATGTCGCTCCCCCGGTTCCTTTATGCGCTTCAAAATACGCTTGATGTAGTGCCAGCGGAATATTTTCGTGAGATTGAGAGTCTACAGCGGCAATTGTTATGGGTGGGCCGTCCTCGCATCGCCCTCTCGAAGCTTACACTCCCTTGGTACGATGGCGGCATCGCTCTCCCGGACATTCGTCGCTATTACTGGGCCTCTCAATTGGGGGCCATCAATCATGGCACCTACACTCCCCCACTAAACCCGGCTTTTGCGATGGACAGATGGTTGCTATCCGGTGGGGACTACAATAGGGCTCTATATGCGAAATCAGCTGGTGACACTCTTACGGGCCCCACCAAAACAGCAGTGCAGGTGTGGCGTAGAGCTACGGCGGCCACGGGATGGGCCGATAGGCCGACCCGGGCTACCCCACTATATGCTTCGGATAAACTGGGCTCCCTTTGGCAATCGAAGGGATTTGATTGGTGGGACATGATCGGGATCAGTAGGGTAGATGACGTATGGATCAAGGGCAGGGTCAAGACGTGTGAGGAATTGAAAGTTAAGTATGGGCTGAATGATAAGGAATTCTTCAGATATGCGCAAGTCCGGCATGCGGTCTTGTCTGTTTTTCCACTAGGCTCGGACGTGCCGGAGGCATCCCCGCTCGAGGATCGGATTCTGGATGGTCACGTTCCTGATAGCACGATCTCGCTAATTTATAAAAAGTTGATCAATACCAGGACTGATCTACTAGATAGTCTTCGAGGGTTGTGGACCGGAGATGGTCTGGAACTCGATGATGAGGACTGGCAGTCCGGTATTTCTTCCCCGAAGGAAGTAGCTATCCCGGCACGTCTTCGGTTCGTCCAACTGAAAATTCTGCATAGGGTGTATGTGACTGGCCCACGTCTGGTTCGTATGGGATTTTCGATGGATGGATTGTGCAGGCGTGGATGCGGTATGGTGGCTACGTTCCTTCATATTATCTGGGAATGCCCTGCTGTGATACGTTATTGGAACCGCGTGCATGAAGTAATGAGTGAGGTCACAGGAGTGCGATTAATGCCTGAAGCGCGAAGATGCTTGTTGAATGTCTGGGAGCCGAATGACTACAATCGAGCGCAGCTCCGCTGGGCGACCTTGGGAAACATGGTAGCCAAGCGTGATATTGCCCAATTGTGGGGCGCTCAGAAGCCTCCGACACTTCTGGGATGGACACAAAACATGGATTGGTGCATGTTTCGAGAAAAAACTGTGTATGTTTCCCGTGGCAAACCAGGCAAGTGGGGGAAAGTGTGGACCCAATGGAACGCATACCGTGGAGATATATGTACTCCCCCAATGTCGGAATTTGATGCTGATTTGTCTTCCTCCCAACCTGACGTTTCCTCCGCAGGAACATAGTTATTTTGTATGTATTTTGGTCTCCTTTCTCCCCCCTCTCCCCCCCCAATTATTGATTGCACTACTGCTTGATTCCTCTATGTACCCCCCCACGGACCACGTGATGACACGTTTTAATGTACTGCCTTGTTTTGTATTGTTCTTTTGTTTTCTTGTTTTAAAATCAATAAAAAGTTTTCAAAAAAAAAAAATAACCAGAGCAGAATTATCAAAAGCACACAAATCAGAGACATCTTACAGCATCTCTTTAAGATGGAGCATCTTGAGCTGTTATTTACAAAAACATAAGGCATTTTTACTAAGCTTGTAAAGGGGAAAAAAAGAAACAGAAAGAAAACAAAAATGTAAAAATTTTAAAAATGTCTAAGTATCTAAAATAAAAATTTCTAACACCCCCCTTTTTCATTTTTTTTTTTTTTTTTTAAACCCTCAACCCTCTAACAGCTTTTCTTCGACCTTGCGTCACAATTTGTTTTCCAGCTAACACAATTTCTTCGACCTTGTGTCACCTAACACAATTTCTTCAGCCTTATGCCAAAAACAAAAACCCTATATTTTAACAGAAAAATGCCTCAATCATTGTCACTATTTTCTTCAACCTCTTCCTGACTGCTACTGTTTACCTCAACTACAGGTGGAATTATAATATAAGTCCACTCAGGAGACTTATATTTCTGATTTGGCTTGAGAACTCGTTTTGTTTTTCTACTAATAACTTCTATTTTCTTTCCTGCTTCACTTTTCTTCTCTGGATCCCTCTGACTAGAAATTTCGTTTACCTGCTCTTTTGATTTCTTTACTAATCTGAATTTTAGACCTTCGTTTTCACTTGGCCAATTATCACCTTTTCTTGGTAATTTCTTCTTTGGCTCGGTCACATTACATTCTGTTCTCCAAGCTCTTTTTCTGAATTTTCTTATTTGAGAATCTTCATCACTCTCATCAGTTTCACTGTCAGATATTTCAATTCTGGACTCAGGTACTTCTTTACTCGGCAGCCTCACTCCGTTAGGAACATAATCCTTGTAACTGGTACTTGGCAATTTGTCTTCTTCTTCTTCTTCTATTACCTTCAACTTCCCAGTTTCTGATTTCTTGTTCCTGCATTCAGAGCTTTTTCTCTGCTTTTCAATACTCTCCTGGTCTTGAATCACAACCTGATCAGACTCTTCTTCTGCTTCTTTTTCTAGCAGATCTCCATACATTTCAGAGTCTATAACTATTATATCCAAATCTTTCTCACTCAATTCTCCATTTACAGTTGAATTTTCCCGATGTTGACCTGCCTGTCGATCTTCAGAATCTGGATTTCGTTCAGGTTCTTCTTCTGAATCTGAATCAGCTGTGGTATCACTTTCTTCATCAGAATTTTCAGGTGTAGGCACACAAATTGTATGACTCGCGTGAACCCACCTCTTTATGCCTTTACACTTTACTGCATTTGTTGTGACAACAATAACCTGCCTTGGTTTCTGCCACCTTGGTACCAGACAATTTCTTCTTCGAAGAATTTTTGTTCTCACCCAGTCACCAGGTACCAGATCATGTGCTTGGTCTTTTTCTCTTGACTGCACTTCAGTTCCCACCTGATTAGACACAGAAGTCACAACATCAGATAGATTCCTACAGTACTCTAAAATGACGCTATCATTTATAGCCATCAACTTTCCCACTGGTATGAAAGCCTGTCTCATGACTCTGCCCATAAGAATATCATGTGGGCTTAAACCTGTCTTTTTATCAGGTGTACTTCTTAAAGTCATCAAAACAAGTGGAAGAGCATCTGTCCACTTTATGCCTGTAGCTAGACACATTTTTGCAATCCTGTTCTTGATTGTTCCATTTATTTGCTCAACAACTCCAGATGCCTCTGGTCTGTATGCACAATGCAACTTCTGCTCTATATGTAAGGCCACACAAATAAATTGTAACAGTCTGTTTTCAAAATATCTTCCACGATCACTCTCCACAGTCACTGGGAAACTGTACCTCTGTATAATCTCCCTCAAAAGTAATTTTGCAACAGTGATTGCATCATTGTGACGTGTAGGAAACGCTTCAACCCACCTTGAAAACAAACAGACAAACACCAGAACATAACGCAATTTGTTATGTCGCGGCATTTCAATGAAATCCATCTATAATCTGGTGAATGGACCACCCTCCCGTCCTATGGTTCCCATTCCCACAACCGTTTTCCTGACTGGGTTCATTTGCTGGCAAGTCAAACACCTTTGACAAAGAGATTCTGCAATTGTTCTGAACTTTGTATTGAACCAAGTCTATCTAAAAAGCCTAATCATAGAATCTCTCCCAATGTGTCCCAGACCATGATACATTCTGGCCAAGTCAGCAATCATGCAGTTTGGTAAAACTACTCTGCCATCTTTGTATGTCCAAATTCCATCCTCATCCCGCTGTCTACATTCTGCTCTCAACCATGTGTTTTTCTCTTCATCATCAGCTTCATCCTGTAAATCTCTAACTTCCTGCCATGTTTCAACTACTGATGTTAGCATTAGTGAGCTCAAAGCATGTTCATCGTTCTTTTCCCGGTTAATTGCAAAATTGTTTCTTGCACAGTACTTCGCAATCTCGTCTGCATAAGCATTTCCTTTGGTAATGAAATCATTTCCCTTTGTATATGCTGCACATTTCACAACAGCAATTGTTTCTGGTAATTGAATGCCATCAATTAATCTTTTTTTAATTTTGCATTTCTGATAGGTGAACCTGCAGACGTTAAATAGCCTCTTTGAGAGCAGAGCTGTCCATAATCATTCACAACTCCGTACCCATAGTGACTATCAGTTATTATAGTAATTCTCAAATGTATTGCTCTTTTACATGCACGAATTAAAGCAATCCATTCCGCTACTTGAGCTGAACGAATTCCTTCAATACATGATGCTTCCACAACATCAGCAACTGTACAGACAGAGTATGCTGCTCTCAAAAAGCCTTCCTCTGTTCTCAAACAAGAACCATCAACAAAATAAACATAGTCTGATTCAGACAGAGGAACATCTTTAATGTCCTGTCTTGGCTTGGTGCAATATTCCAAAACATCCAAGCACCCATGATCAACATCATTCTCATTCCTTATTTCTGTAACAGTACCATCAGGCAATAATGTGGAAGGATTTAAGTTCACACATCTTGCTATCGAGACATTATCTGATCCCACAATAATTTTCTCGTATTTGGTAAGTCTGTTACTTGTCAAGTGCTGCGTTTTGCTTCCGGTGGGAAGAATTTCAACTGAATGGGGAACTTAGACTTTTACAGGAAACCCCATTAATAATTCCTTCACTTTGCTCAAGACTCACACTGGTTGCAGCTACTGCTTTTAAGCAGCCTGGTAATGCTTTTGCAACTGGATCAAGCACTGCTGAAAAGTATGCAATTGGTTGTCTCAATTTTCCATGTCTCTGTATTAACACAGACAATGCACACCCTTCTCTTTCACTGCAGTACAGCTCAAAATCTTTTTCGTAGTCTGGCATGCCCAAGGCTGGAGCTTCACACATACTTCTTTTTCATTTTTCAAAAGTTTCCATCTCAGATTTAGTAAGAACAATTGGGTCTTTTATATCTGACTTTGTTAGTCTCTGTAGTGGTTTCACAATTACCGAAAATCCACTAATCCACTGACGACAATAGCCAACCATTCCTAAGAACATTCTGACCTGTCTCTGAGTTTTCGGAGGTTGCATTCCCTGTATCATTTTAATCCTCTCAATTGGCACTTGTCTGATTCCTTTTGCAATTCTGTGACCAAGATATTTTACCTCTTGTTTGCAAAACTGTAATTTTGCGGGTGACACTTTATGTCCCTCATCCGCCAAATGATTCAAAAGAGTAATTGTATCTGTGACACAGTTATCTCGTGTTTTTGCTGCAACAAGTAAGTCGTCAATGTACTGGACCAATGTTGACCTTCCAGGTAAATTTAAATTCTCCAATGATTTCTTTAACAATTCATTAAAGATAGAAGGACTCTCTGTATACCCCTGAGGAATACGACACCATGCTAGTGTGCGACCTTGGAATCTGAACGCAAAGATTTCCTGGCTCTCTGGATGCAATGGAACAGTAAAGAACGCATTGCAAAGGTCAATGACAGTGTACCATTCTGCATCATGTGGAATTTGGTAAAGAATCACTGCTGGATTTGGAACAACTGGGCAACATTGAACAACTATCTGGTTAACTTTTCTCAGGTCTTGAACAATCCTGTACGTTCCATTTGGCTTTTTGATCCCCATGATCGGTGAATTACAAGGGCTACTCTCAATCTCTTTTAAAACACCTTGCTTTATGAATTTTTCAATCACAGGAATGAGACCTTCAATAGTTTCTGCCTTCATCTTGTACTGAGGAATGTTTGGAAAATCTATTCCCTGCTTTACTGTAATTTTGACTGGATCAACATGTTTCATCAGACCCATTTCACTTCCAGTTAAATCCCAAATTTCACTCTTGACTGTCTTTTTCAATTCTTCATGCAAATTTTCTTTATCAAATACAGGAAATAATTTTGTTTTCTCTGCTTCAAACATTAACATTGTCAATTTATAAAGCCCATCCTCCTCAAATGTCTGCAACTCAGTACCACTCACTGGAGCTGAGAACTGCTGCTGAATCGTCGTACTCTGCACCGCTGTGCAAGAAAATCTCTTTCACTGTCTGAAGCCTGTGTTGGCTGTCTGGGGCTGACGCTTGTAGTTCTCCGCGTCGTGGTGCTGCCTCCCCCTGACTCGCTGGTGTGAGCGCGAGCTGCACTCGGCACGCTCTGCCTGTCGCTCCCAGCTGGAGTCAGAGGGGTTGAGGCCGGGGCACATACAGCGAGAGCACCTAGCCTGGGGGACTGCGAGGACCAGAAACCTTAGCGAAGGTCAGCTGGTTCCTCTTCCCCCAGGCGACCCGCCCACGGACACGCCCCCAACGAAACGTTCAAAAAACATCGCGATCCCCGCGACGCGGGACGCGCGCGGGACCAAGCGCGGGGATAAGCCCGGGCAAAGGGCGGGCCGTCTGTGGCCGTCCGGGGACGTCCGAGGACGGGCCGGGCCCCCCCCCTTTTCACCCCGATTATTACTACAGAGAACACAGCACTCGGTAAGTCAACTTACAACCTATAGTTCACATCAGAACCTACATCGGTGTTATCGTCTGAGAACCCATAACCCGCAACAATCTAAAGTACATAGGCAAATACATGGGTTTCAAAAAATTACGTTCCCGTACGATATTTATGAAAAGAATGGGGACAGAAAATGCTGTTCGGAAATCTACCGACAAGGCAATTAAACCTGGTCGGATAACGGTTACACCGGCAATTAGTACATACTTTACCACACTTAAAACGAAAGACACTCAAGAATTGAATACATCCGCCAGAGAAACCTCTTCCAACGTTTCCGTAATTTTAAGGGAATTAGAATGCACTCCAACGATTCCTAACCAACAATCACAACTGTGTCTTCTAGTCACTGATCTAAGTAGTAAATCACTTTGCACTCCAGTTGATCTACTTAAACCTCAACAAGACCAGACTACTCTAAAAACTTCTACTCCTATTAAAATTGAAGGGAGCTCAGCGCTATCGGTTGATTTAAATGTCAACAAATCTGTTTTAGGACTGCAAAACTTGGATCATGCAATAAGCCAGAACAATAAAGATAAAACATCTCCTCCAATTACCTTAACTGATCTCTCATTTGATCCCTTCAATATCAACTCCAAAACAAATAACAATATTATCGACTCGACACCACCTATATCAAAAGCCCTGTTTTCATTGCAAGAGATTCTAGAATCTGTTCTCTCTTTTCTGGGAAATATTCTTGATAATTCTGATCAAACCCTGGACGTTCAGATAGGGATACTATAACATCTAGTTAATAAGAAAAAGAAAAAAGACCTCTGCTTAGTAGAGGCAAACAATTTACCAACGAAAACAAGATCTGAGCAAAGTGATATATTGAAAGAACATAATAATGAACAGAAGAAAAGTATACGTGATTTCGGCACTCAAACTTCTAAGACCCAAACACAACAAAAACAAAAGATGAAACATCCAAATGATTCAACAATATATTCCTTAAAAAAACTCTTCAAAGAAAAACATCAGCAAAAAATTAACAATTTCCCAATATTTAAAAAAAGAAGCGAAACAATTACACCGGTAAATAATTCTATATCAGATAACCAGGAAATACCTATGTCTAATATATCAGCACAAGATAATGGAAAATCTACAGAAAAAAAGAATCTGGAAAGTAACATAGAAGGAAGGAAAAGAAGGAGAAAAAAACCAATAAGGAGGATTCAAAAAAAGAAAGCTCACAAACTAAAATTTCGACAGTCGGCTAGAAAACAAAACCTGGAAGAGGAAGAATTTGGAAAAATAACAGCATCTGAAAGTATACCAAAATCAGTAACTAGGAAAAACTTTGAAGAGAAGTCGTTACAACTAGATCCAAGAGCTCAAGAATTCGTCTCTTTTAGACCCCTAGAGGATCCAATTCAAAATCATAATAATAATAAAACCATGTAACATCTGGATAGGAACAAACAAAGAGAAAAAGAGTCTTCTCCCAAAACTATACAATTCGAAGAACTTTTTCCTAGTGATTCATCCCCACTCAACAGAAGAAGGATAATACACTTACTACGCCATATTAAGTCTCTACAATCACTGAGTAGCCACGAACTTGATTTAGTAACTTTTCCTATTAAAGACAACAATAAATTAGCAAGGGTAACATTTTGGTCGTCTGTTATCCCAGAAATCATCTTGAATGATAAGGAGATACTATACAAACAAGGCTATGATGTTGTGGAAAAAAAAGAATCAATGGTCAGTACAGTTTCAATTGGGTATGATGCCCAAATTAGTGCACTCTCCAATTCATACAGGAAACAATTTCCAAGAGATAATGGAGTGTTGGAAGACCTAGCAATCAAGCACTCAGACATCTATTCTATAGGGCAAGAGAAACTAAAAATTCTGGTGAACAAAGGTCAACGGGCCGTTTGGTATCAAGCTCCCAAAATACCTGAGAACGGTAATAGCACAAAGTCTTGGGCTTGGGTATCAGAGACTCTAAATAGCAACAAACCCAAGAGATCTCAACAACAATCTGTTTAGCACTGGCATAAAAATATCCTCCTGGAACATCGCAGGTGGAATAAAGAACAAATTGTCCATGGCCACTAGAAATTGGCCGGATATCTTGATTTTACAAGAGACATGGGCAACCGAACCTACAACTGTTCAAAATTATTCTGTTTACGAAATCCCGGCAATAAACACACATCGAGGTCATGCTAAAGGCGGTTTAGCTATTTTGTTAAGGGAAGAATATCTGTGGGCCCAGGAAATATTAGATACCAACTCAGACAACCTCCAGTGCATCAAAATCTCCGTTAAAACACACAGTACAGCTCACCCTAAAACAATTCTCATCTTTAATGTATACGCTCCTCCAGGAAAAAAGCATGATATAACACTTTTAAATATCATGGAAAGGATTGAGAGTATAACAGAAAACCATCTTCACTCATCCTTCTTAATTGTTGGCGACTTCAATAGTAAAATTTCTAATTTTGAAATTAATAAATGGGCAAAACTACATTTAGAAGAAGGTCTGGACATAATATCTCCACAATTCCCGGAGGGCATACAGACCGACAAAAGAGGGAAACTGTTATTATCAACTCTGACAAACATCAATGGAGTAATATTGAATGGTAGCATGGAAGGGGATATCCCTGCAAACTATACCAGACGGGGAAATGGGACTTCATCTATAATTGATTATGTAATCACAAGTTATGACTTGCTAGAAACAGTTTCATATCTGCTCAACCAGTTTTGTCAAGAAAGCGATCATACCCAAATGCACTTGACAACAGATTGGTTACCTAAATCTTCTGCACCTCGTCATATAACATATCTAAAAAGCAATGTAGTTGTAAATAAAGATAAGAGACGCATATTCTGGAACTCTTATACCATCGACAAAATTACGTCTCTGATTGATCATTCAAAACTTTTAACGAGAACGTTCTCAGAAAATCACATTGAAAATTTTGAATCCATCATAATAGAGTATAGATCTCTTATCCTTAAGATGATAGTAAAGGATTCAGCTGGTAACAGTAAGAATAAAGATAAAAATAACCGTACCCTTAAGAACTCTGAGGTAAAGAAAAAACTAAACAAATATATACGCGCCCAATAAATGAATCCCACTCCAGAAATAAAAAAGGAAATAAATAAAACCAAAAATCAACTAAGACGTGAGAATCTGAGACATAAAAAAACTGTACAAGATCGTAACTGGGTAGATATACAGATAGCGGCGAACAAGAACGACCAGCGCAAATATTGGTACCTAATAGGAAAACTTACTGGATCCAAAAAGAAACTACAATCAATACCGGTCCCTCCGGATGCCTGGGAAAATTTTCTGACAGACCTTTACAGACCAAACTCAATAGTTTCATCAGAAAGCAGTGGGGTCTACAACAAAGAAAAAGTTAAACTCTCATTAAATAAAATCACCGCAACATCTGTGGAATTAAACATACGTAAAGCAAGATCAACAGGAGCGTCTGGCCCAGATCAGATTCCGATCAAAGCACTAAAAATTGCCCCAAAGGAATGGAGTCAGCTGTTACATCCCCTTTTTAATTACATCTTAGATACTGGCCAAATCCCAAAATCATGGCAGGGAAGTATAATCATCCCGATCCACAAAAAGGGAAGTAAAACCCGGGCAAGCAATTTTCGTCAAATAGCACTTATGGACTCCGTGGGCAAGGTATTTGCAGCAGAAATTTTACATCGTCTAAAAGAATGGGCCTTCACGACTGGCCGGATACCGATGTTTCAAGCAGGCTTCAGGCCTAAACATTCGGTAACTGACAACATCGCAGTTATTCAAACCATCATCGACAAATATATAACACAAAAAAATCAGGTTGTATACGCTGCCTTCATAGATTATTCTACAGCGTTTGACCGGGTAGACCGACCAACATTGTGGGAAAAATTGAGGAGACTTGGCATAAATGAACAACTATTACAGTCTATAATCAGCTTACACACCAATACTTGGTGTCAAGTTCAAATGGGGGGAGAAAGAGGTTATACGGAAAGAATTAAAACTGAAAATGGACTAAAGCAAGGGTGCCTTCTAGCCCCAATATTATTCTCCCTCTACCTAAGCGACCTGTGCCATTACCTGCAATTGGGTTCTAACCTACCTCCAAAAATTGCTGATCAAAAAATAATTGCTTTACTGTATGCTGACGACATAGTGTTGTTGGATCTTACCCCCTTCGGACTACAAACGTCACTAGATATTCTACACAAATACTCTAAAGAAAACTATCTAGTCCCAAATATACAAAAAACAAAAGTGCTGGCCTTTTCGGGGAGGAAACAAAGTGCGAAATATACCTGGAGATTAGGAGGGGAAAAGATAGAAGAAGTTAAGAACTATCCCTACCTTGGCAGGATCCTTTCAAAAAACTTATCTAACATCACGCAATTGAATAATTTGTCAAGGAAATCAGATATACATGTAGCGGCCCTCCTGAGACTATATAGCGCAACAGGGAATAGACATTTTTCTTCTCTGATAAACATTTATAAAGTAAAAATACCTCCTGTACTTTCTTACGCGACGGAGTACATCCCCATAAAACAATGGGCTTTTATGGATCGGAAAGAGGGGAAGATTTTAAGGAAAATTATGAAACTGTCAGATGCAGTTCCTGTCCAAGCACTGAGACTGGAACTATCAGTGACCAGTTCTTATGCAGTAGCAATTGCAAATGTAATAAGGTGGGCCTACAACTTATTGCACGCAAAAGAGAACACACTAAGGTCACTGTTGAAAAAAGAAACCTTTGAGTCCGATGCTAAAAAGCAAGTTTTTAGAGGGAACATGGCTGAAGCATTTCGTGTAGCAAATATTACCGTTGATATGCTGCAAAATTGGTCACCAGCACAACTAAAACTGTTCTTAAAATGCTTTACCCCAAAGCTCAGTTACGAAATGGACTCCCGACACTGCACCAAATTACCCACTTATAAACTATTTGCTGATTCCTTAGAATTTAAACAAAGTCGGCCTTATATCGGGCTAACCCTAACACATGGAGCTAGGAGAACAATCACTATGCTTCGACTAGGCATTCTTCCCTTACTTTCATTTATTTCAAGATGGTCCCCGGGGGAATCTGCTTTATGTACATTGTGCGCTGGGGGTGATCAGACTCTGGAACATGTTCTATTTGTATGTCCGAACCAGATTGTAATTTCTGCGCGCACTAGATTTTTAGCACCAATATATTGCTCATGTAGAATCACGACAGTGAGTGAACTTATTGCTCTTTGCAAGCAACCTCCGAATGAATTTGTTTGTTTTAACTTGTATAAATTTTTAAAATCGTTCTTATCTCTGTATTGATAATGTTGAATCTCATTTTATATGTAACTTGTATATTTTGTGGTCCTCTGTTGAGTACCAGTACAAATAAACTTTTTGACTTTGACTTTGCAGTACCTTCCGGTGAGCAATACATTTTGCAGTTCATTTTTACAGAGGATGTCTCTCCCTAACAGGTTCACAGGACTGCTGTCACAAACTACAAATCTGTGTTTATCTTTGAACTTGCCAATTTCAATATCAACAGGCTCAGTTAGACTTGTTTTAATCTGCTGCTTTGCTACACCAACTACTTGGATGGAATTCCCAGAGAGAGGGAGGTTTTCTATTTCCACTGATCTAACAGTAGAACGGGTAGCACCAGTGTCCACAAGAAAAGTGATATCTACATCATTCACTTTGCCATTAATAAGTGGACCAGACTGGTCAACCTCAAGAGTGGCTCCAATCACACACTCTTCCCCTTCTCTCGGGCACCG
Source organism: Lissotriton helveticus (assembly GCF_964261635.1). NCBI lineage: Eukaryota > Metazoa > Chordata > Amphibia > Caudata > Salamandridae > Lissotriton > Lissotriton helveticus. The sequence goes on from NC_136057.1 coordinate 1,534,232,270, forward strand.
TCATAAGTAATCCTCCGAATCACTTCCTTGATTTTCTGTCATTAAAAATTGTATAGACAAATTTGGCACATTTGTTCTTTGTGTTCTTATTACCTGATCAGCTCCGCTGAATCCTGATTCTGAATTATATCTTTGAGCACCTCTACTGTTTGGGAGAGGAGGCTGTGGAATTTGACTCTGCTGATTCGCTAACTGTCACTGTAGCTGTTGCTGAAGACTCAACTCGTTTAACTGTTGCTGTAGCTGTTGCTGCAGATTTACATCATTCTGCATCTGTGGATTTAATGATGCATTTTGAAATTTTTGGGCGGATTCTTACACTTGCGCTTCCAGTGTCCAATTTCCCCACAATTAAAACAGGGCAATTTTTGCTTCATCTCCTCAATGTTAAAATTACATTTTGGTTTGTTATAACTTCCCTTAAATTTTCCTTGACCCTGATTCTGGTTAAAATTTACATTTTTAATCTCCAAACTTGCGATCTGTTGTTCTGCTACTTTCACCTGTGCCCACGTTGCTTTCTCTTTTAATCTCTTTTGTTTGGAATCTATCTCATCACTGCAGTATTTTGCCTTTCTGAGTATGTCATCAACTGAGAGTGCTTGCCATTCGACAATTCCATTCCTGATCATATCACCAATTTCAGGTCTCAAACCATAAACAAATCTGTAAATGAAGTGGCTCATGTCCTTTTCACTTAGTTTCTCATAGCCACTGTACTGCTTGAAGACCAACAGTAATCTTTCATAAAATGAGTGAACTGACTCTTTTGGCTCCTGATTTGTTCTGTCTATTTTTACCCAATCTACTTCCTTTGGGGCAATTTTTCCTTTTAACCAGTAAATCACTTTGTCATACAGTTCCATGACAATTGACGATGGAGCACCTGTCTCTTTATCTCGAGGTGGTTCAACTTTAGGCCAACTCACAGCAATTTAACATTCTGCCCAGAGATCTGATGGGACAACAATGTCAAAGAATCCATCAAGATCAACCCACAGAACTTTTGATACCTTAATGAATCTGTCTACCTGCCGATACCATTCCACAGGCTTCTCTCTTAGCCGAGGGAAATCATTTGTGAATAACAGAATGTCCTGTCTAGACCAGGGAACATGGACATAACCACCACCTGCTATTTCTCTCATTGGGTACTGATTTGACAATTTTTCTCTCCACTCTTCCTCCTTCTTCTTGGTCCACTTCACCCTCCATTTACTTAAGTGGCCCAATTTTTTGATGTACACAATCAAATCCTTTAGATGCATAATTCTTCCCATTGCAGTGAAACTTCCAATATCCTTTTCAGTAAAATCTAATCTGTAATGCCTTGTAAAATTTTTCTGTTTGCTCAGATCAATTTCTAATTCTGCAGCCAATTCTTCTAATTGATCATATTTATTCTTTGTTTTCCATTGAATGCTCCTGCAAATGAACAGCAGTTCATCATCCTGATAATGCTTCAAACTGTCAGGACCAATAGTGCCAATTATTAATTCCTCTAAATCTGCTTTAAGTTTTGCAACATCAAGTTTTGAAATAGAGTCTGTTTTCTCAAAACTTTTTTCTGGAGATTCAGTATCTGACTCAGCACCCATTGGTGTTCTACATAATGAACCTGGATTGAAAGTTAAATCAGGCATCATTGTTTTTTCTCGATGTATTTCAGTTAATTCTGAGTAAAAATTTTCAGCCACTTTCTGAATTTCTGCATTTAATGGAACTGTCAAACCCGGTTGCCTAATTTCCCCTTGATCAAAAACAGTCTGAACAGGTCCAATCGTTACTGGAACTGTCACTGCTTCCATGCCTTTAGTTAACTGCCGAATTAATTCTTCTTTTGATCGTAAGTATTCTGAAGTATTTGCAACTTCCCCATTTCTATCAGCTCCCATTGAATTTCTAGGAACTTCTATTCCCATGGGAGTTTCAGGAAAATTTCTGCTTTCATCATAACCGCTAGAATTTGTTCTTGTTTCTAACCTTTCAGGAGTTTCAAAAGATTCAGAATTATTCGGGTACAATCTGGGTGAACCCTCATTTAATGGAGGTGCACTTAGTGTGGTTCCGGTAGAAACCATCGGAGTAGACAATGACAAGCTGGCTTTAAAGGCGTCTGTTTTTTATTAGTCAAATACATTTCTTCTAAAACTGGGTCTTCTGATTCACTTTCTACAACAGTATTATTTTTCTTTTGAGTTTTCTTTTGACCTGGTACTTCTGTAATCATTTCCATCACTGTATAGAGACCATCACACATATCTGCCTGTCTCCACTGACGCATTCTATCCTCATGAGTTTCATGTTTAAAATGTGATGATTTCGGAGGTCTCATTATACCACTTGCTTCCCGCTGAAGTTGAACCATCTCATCCTCCCATTCAACTAAAGCCTCAAATTGTGTTGGTCTAGGCTTCGGCACAAGAGCTGTCATTTTTTCTCTTAAATTTTTCAAAATCCTCATATTAAATGAACCATCTTCCGGCCAAGCCAGAACACCATCATCTTTAGTATACTGCATCCAAGCATCAAAACAAAGGCAAGTATGATAACCATATTCACCTTCCATATAGGCTGCGGGTGTTTTATACTTGTGAAGTAATTTTCCACCACGCGTTTCAATTTTCAGGTGAAATAAAAAAAATTACATTTCTGAAGCAATGTAAGCTTTTTCTCCTCTTTTTTATAATAATAACTCATGTTTTAATCAAATTTGTTTAATTTATAATGATCGTAAATGTTTCCTAAATGTTACGCGAAACCAGCCAATCCGTGCGCGAAACACACCAACAAGCCATTCAGGTTAAGCTACGTCACCACCTTGCTTAACCAATATAATTACTGCTTTCCCAAAGAACCAATCAGCTAACAGCTTGTTAGAGTCACGTGAACCAATCAGTGCGCTAGCTATGACGTATGTTAGCCAATGACAGCGCGAACCCTGTGACGTACACAGCCACTGCAGCTCCTCACCTCTCACTCCCAGCGCTCACCCCTCCTTCAGAAAAACTTTTCACAGCGCCATTTTAAAGAACATTTTCTCAATGGTTTTCAGTTAATAACAACAAATAAACAAACCATTTGTCCGTTTCACTAAATAAAGTGACAGTTTATACAACCATTCAAGTATTCTTTTTGCGGGAGTAGACGACGCTACTCTCACAGAATATGCATTCGCTGATAAAGTAGGACTACTCTACCCCTCTAACAGGTAATATTCGAACCCGTTTCCCTCTGAATGCACATAAAGTAGCAATTCAAAGTTTGACTCAAACGAAATTACAACATCATTTACACACTTTCAAACGGAAAGTTTCCCTAACCATACATACATGAAATCCTGGCAGGACTTTAACGAGCCATAAAAATCCACAATTGCCAGTAAAATAGACCACGCTACCTTACCCTTCACACAAGCTCGGGTTAATTCTACTACTCTTTTCACAGTGAGTTTTAAAACAGGCTCTTTGTCCCTATACTCAAAGCTATAATTTCATAGACAATCCTCACAATACATTTTACCAAGCATACCTAAAATCCCTAAACTTGTGTTGTATGTCCACAACACTAGTGATAACAATACCACTATTTTGAAACAGAACAAATGCACTGTGCAACTTCACTTTGTCACACTACTCATATGCCGGCTCAACTAGGAATCTCCACACTGCAGGGAAAAACCTTTCGACTACATATAACAACTGAACAAAACTCAACATAGGTTAATCATCAATCCTATGTAACTAGCATGTAGCACGTCGATTACCATAGCAACCGTAACTCTGCTACCAGGAAATTGATCCAGCGCCCCTATAGAAAGTATACCATAAGCAACGCTACCCAACTCCACAATACTCACCATTAATCATAAATCATTCACAAGGCCCATAACTGACATGACATGTTTTGAGCAACTGAATCATGTGACCTAATTAATAAACCTATTCACAAATTATATACACATTTATATACAACTGCAGTATAATGTTCTCACCATGGTTATATAAATGTTTGCACTTAATTAAGCCACTTAGGCGAAGGAATCTGATAATGGTAACCTAAACTCATAAAATAACAAGGCCAGCTTGTATTTTTAAAAATCTTATTTATTAACTATTATTCAAGGAAAATGCATTTTTATTAGAATCGTTTTATTCAAGCATCATCATTTTAGAGGATTAGCAAAAGTATTGACAGTCAAAAGCAAAATCAGTAAGCATATTTCAAGAATGAATAAACAGTTTTCTATTACCTAAACCCTAGCATCCCTGTCTAAAACTCACTTCACCTAAAGGAATAAAGTGAATGAATGAAAATGAATGAAAATGTTTTTATTCTGCGCATACTTTGCCCCATGGGCGTCAAGGCGCCTAACATCAGAAACACAGCTTATCACTCCAGGGAACGTTCAGTTAGAGATAAGACTTCCTAAAGAACCATGTCTTTAGCTCCTTTTTGAACAACTCAATAGATGGCAACCTCTTAAGCTCAATGGGAATCGAATTCCAGAGCTGAGGGGCCACAACTGAAAAGGCCCTAGCTCCCCATCTTGCCAGCCTGACCCGTGGCACGACAAGTTGGAGCAATTCAGCGGATCGAAGGCCTCTAACTGGAACATAGCGAGCGAGCAAGGAACTAAAAGGAAGTAAAAGTCTTTTAGCCCTGTTGATGCTTACGTATTCCAGGAAAGTTCATCAGCACATCACCATCGCAGGAGAAGATGAGCAGCAAGCGCGCTCTCCCTCCCAGGGGGACAGTTTTTATACCTTTCTAACTAACTAAAGTAACAGCAGCGTATGTTTTTTCTATTAATCCAGATATTTTATTGGTCAAGCCACGACAGTCCACAATGAGGTCACACGCTCATGACCAAGTCCGGGGCTTCATCTTTGCCCTTATTGTTCTTAGTCTCACCATCCTTTTTGCTTCCTCAAAATGATACTTTTGACGGAGGAAAATTTTGCTTCCTGAACTTGGCAGAACCACATCCGTCCCGTCCTTGAAAATGCCACCAAGGAACACATTTGATACAACCAGGATTTCTTCTGCATAGAAATTATCAGCTCAGCTGAAATGTACCGCGCATGAGTGAAAAGAACTGCTCTGGTCAAGCCTCGAAGGCTGCAGTACTGGCAGCCATCTTCTTTAGGCCCATTCTCAAAAACTAATGTATAAACAAACACAAAACGTCGATTAATGTAAGAAATAAAGTTCGTTCTGTTACCCACCCACCTTTGCTAATTATTACCCATTAATCTATGTTACCTAGCAGAAGCAAATGAAGCAACAAACAGATTTGTGCAACATTTAAAACAGAAAAACAAAACATAAGCACACAGAAATAAGCACATGCCATAATAAAACAGCCGCATTTAGTACTGACAGAAACGATAAACAAAATTAGTTTATTTAATACACACACACACATGCATTTGCAACATAAAGCACATATATGAGCACATATATTAGTAACCCACGTATAGTGATCTGCAATTTTAAACTACGTTGATTAATATCCTCCCTGCTACTTCCCCTGGCCGCTCTCCCCCTTCCGCCCGGTACATGGTTTGTTGTTAGCAATCGAGGCAACCAGAGATTGGTCAACATCTGGCAATTGGACAATAGGGATCACACTAAGGGGGAGCCAGTCGTTGTTGTTGGGATAGGGCACCCACAATTCGTCCTCCCTACCAGTCTTGACTGAGGCAGCACATCAGCACTCCTTTTCTTCTCTCTCCTGTCTAAGTTGTCAGTAGTTTGGAACCATGGCATTAAATGAGGATAGTAAAAAAATTTAAAAAAAAGAAAATATCTTCACTGCACACTTCATTAGTATTATTATCTATTATAGGAAATTAACTTTGCGAGCAGAAATAAATGTATTTCTAAATCTCGCTCCATCACTTTCATCTGATCACAAAAGTTACCCACATATAGATCAAAATCATTTTTAGTTGAACAATTTCTACAAATACGTAGTAGCTGGCCATACAGGAGATTCTCCTTTAAACTCTTTGGGTGCAAGCTATTGTAATGCAAAATCGTGTTTTGGTCTGTTTCTTTCTGGTGTAATGCCACTGTGAGTACATTCTCTTTGGAGACGACATCCACATCCAAAAATGTCAATTTGGTCTTACTCTTAGTGTAGCTGAATTTAATATCCTGGTGTCTAGAGTTTAACCACCCAAAGAAACTGTCTAGAGCCTCAATTGGCCGGGAAAAGTAGGTATTTATTGTCGTAGTCCTTCGGTTCCTGCAGCCTGCATCCTGGGTCAAATAACTAGGTGTAGCTGTCAGTTTGTCTTTCTGTGTTTCTCCCTGAGAGTGAAACAAAGGAAATAGGTGTTGGCAGGATGGGTTATCTCCGACCTGGTGAGGGAGAGGAGCTGTCACCTACCACACTTGGACATTACAAAGTCACTGCTTGAGCTAACTCACAAAGAGTCTGACAAGTTAGGCCAGGGCAGGGAGGCAGTGTCTCTTTCCAGACACATCTGGGGGTGGAAACCTTCTGACCATCACAGTTGGCACCAGTTATAACTATTGGACTTCAGACCCAACTCTTCAGTGCACCTCTGAACCTGTGGAAAACTCAGAAGGACTGCTGTGCTGCTCTACATTAAGGACTGTTACTCTGTTGCCCTGTTGCCCTGCTGCACTGCTGGTTGAGTGAAAGGGCTAGACTTGCATCTATAGCTCAGGACCACCAGAGTGACTCCAATGGCTAGTTGGCTGACCTCCTAGTCAGAGCCTCAGGGACAGAAAAAGCTCTAACCACCTTAAACCCAGCACCAGGACTCTGCTGTTACTCCTACACTTCAAGGGGTGACACTCCAGTCTTAGACCCAGGCAAGTGAGCCTAAAAGTGCTCAGCCAGCCCAGCTGAGGTCATTTGAAGCATAAACGATGCAGCACGGTGCATCCCCTTTCAGCCATATCGAAACTGCCACGGCGTAATGCATCCCCAACACCCATCCTTGCATTGCAGCTCGCAGTCTTCTTGGAAATGCCACTGCACAAGTATCCTCGATGATGACCCTCACATCATAAGCATCTCATCAAAGCCATTATCAGCGATGATGCAGGACTCGACATCGCAGCCTCACATCTCTTCTGAACTGCAGTTGTGCAACACATCTTCGGCGAAGGCCTTTACATTGCATGTGCCTTGTCGGCGGAGCCCACATTGCAGCCCCGCTGTTCCTCTGAACTGCTGCTGCACAATGAACACTCAAAACGGGCAACTCACTGCAACCCAGGATTTAAGCTACTCTGTGCAGTGCGCCTTACTCAGTCCCTGTGTCCGCCCCACAGTCCATCACAGTCGGCCTGAACTTGTGACAGCGTACCTGTCTGGTGTGAACAGATAAGCACAGTTGGTGCTTTATGTTTCTAGATTCTATTTTTACCTCAACCTATAAAATTGCATATCTCTGGTTCTACTGATTGGATGTTTGTCGTTTTGGTATCAAATAATTTATCACATTTTACTCTATCTTGCTAAATTGGTGTGATATTTTTCTTGAGTTCTGTTTTCACTATATTTCAGTTTGAAGCACTGAATAAATACTTTACACATTGCCTTTAACTTAAGCCGAACTGCTTTTGTGCCAATCTATCAGAGGGTAAATAACAAGTTCATTTTATGATTTGCTTGTGTTTCACCCTATCAGAGATTATAGCTGCTGCTTGAGTAGAATTTCATGCCCCTTGCTAGTAACCCAATATCCTACAAGCACCCTACCTAGTAATATAATTTACCCTCCTATGTCATTAAGTTATCCTATCATACCAAAACCATATGAATCACGGTATACCCTGATAAATGTCTAATGCATTGGATGTTGCCACGTTTAGTCAATGTTATCTTCTCATCTTCTGTTAATTTTCGATTTTGAGTGTATAATGATATTCTTGCATGCAAGATGAAAAGCTGTGTGGGGAGGAGAGAAGAGAGAACCATTTCTGCATTGTGCTCCAAAATACACATACTGCACAGATAAACTATCAGTTGTTAAATATTTTGTGTGGTCCCTATACTGGAAGAATCAGTTTTAATAATCTAGGGGTTGGAACCGGACCAAAATGGAGGAAATTAACACCAATTGTGGACACTGAGAGATCCCCCACTGCTTACAGGAAAACTAATTGCCAGGAATTGGAAATTAATGGGCAGTCTAAGAAAGCACGATGTCAAATCTGTTTTACAATTTTAATGTGTCAGCCTACAAATGTGGGCACGGAAATCTAGGACTTTTGATGCCTTTATGATTGAGGGCTCTGAGACGGGTTGATTGAGAGGATAGTTACAAGAAGCTTCATGCAAATCATAACCCATTCTTACTCTGCCTAACTCAGTGATACATTTTATAGATCATGAACTTATAATTGAAGTTGGTGGACTGGAAACGGAAAGTGAGGTAGCTGGGTAGTTTGGTGGTCGAATGTTCCAGGGTGAAGGATCAAACGTGTAATGGTAACTGTTATTATTGTGCCTGAGCTATGTAATATTACATGGATTACTTTACAAGTAATCTTCAATGCTCAGATTAACCCTTCCTAGTACAAGTAATTACTGCATGAGGTTGTTCTAAAGGAATCCACCTTCGTCATCCTCTTCCCAAGTTGCTTATTATGTCTATGCTGCACCCTCCTCCTTACAAACAGTAATACGACCCCAGGAACTTCCTGATGTCCCAAGCTCCTCTATGAGACATCTGATGAAGGCCCACAGGTAGGGAGGGACATAGGGGGGGGCAACATTTCTGGAACGAGCTGGGGAAAATCAGAGTAATGAAGATTACTGCTATTTAATCCAGGTATTAACTCCTCACTTCGATCCTATTCCTTACTACATGAGGATGTATTCAAGCAAGAAGCCTTCATTAAGGTCTGATAGTACACTATCAGAAATACAAAGACAAGAAAGACAAGGAGCATAAGTAAAGCAAAAACACAAAAACTTTGTTTGCACACCCTAGTGATCAAATTATAGGAACTATGGCATAGATGCATCAAGCGAAATTGCGATTGCAATCGCTGCGAAACAGCCGCAATGCATCAAGTAGAAAAGCAACAATTTGCGAATTCACAAAACAAAGAATCGCTAAATCCGTAGAAACCCCCAGAGCGATTCCTTATAAGCGATTCTCCACAGAATCTGCGAATTTAATAGTGAATTTGCAGTCAAATAGTGACTTAGCAAACAAATCGCTATCCACATGCATCAGCAATCGCAAAAGGCAAAAATACCATAATTCGCAAAAAACGAGTCGCAATTTAAGGAGAAGCTAAACCAGATGGTAACCATGAAGTCAAATTGGCAAAAAAAATTTTTGTTGGGAATAACAAACAGGTGTTGGCTAAATCAAACACACTTAAGGAGACTCATTAGGAGCATGAGGAAAGTCACAATAACAGGTCTATACATCGTGGCAAGGCGGCTGAGGCTCCAGGCTGCAGCCCAGAACAGACGCAGGATCTATGAATGGATCTTCCGGCTGCGGATTACACTACTGGGACAGACTGAAGAGGAGATCTACTCCAAATACAGGATCCATGGGGCAATGATTAAGAAGCTCATCAGAGACCTTGACCCCCTGATGCAGCACCCAACACGGAGGACCAATGCAGTCCCCACCCATGTCCAGGTCCTGTGCTGCCTGCACCCCCTGGCCTCCGGCAGCTTCCAGGGGATAGTGGCAGCTGCAGGGGCTGTATCCCAGAGTACACTTTCACGCTGGATACAGAGTTTCCTGGATGCCATGCTGAGCCGGATACATCACTACATCACCTTCCCAACAACCCAACAGGACTTTATGCAAACTAAACTGGACTTCTATCATACCGCCCATTTCCCCCATGTAATTGGCTGCATCGACTGCACCCACATAAACATCTGTCCATATCCTATCACTCCCTCAACATTCAGGTGGTCTGCAATGCGAAGACCATCATTACAGACATTGTGGCACAATACCCAGGGAGTTTGCATGATTCATTTATCTTCCGGCACAGCGGCATACACACCCGCTTGACCAGGGTTTAATTTGTCGAGGGACATCTCCTAGGTATGTACACATGACCACATACAGTATGTTAAGACCATGTTGCCGCGCATAACAGGCACTGACCCTCTGCTCCTACCTTCAGGTGACAGCGCCTACGCCCTCCGTGAATACCTCCTCACCCCATACCTCAACCCAGCAACACCACAGGAACGGAGGTACAATGGTGCGCATATACACCAGAAATGTGATTGAGCGAACATTTGGCATGTGAAAGAGTAGATTCCGCATCCTCCACAAGACTGGCAGGGCCCTCAAATAACGGCCCAAGATATGCTGCCGCATCGTGGCCGTGTGCGCCATGCTTCACAATAATGCCACCAAGCGGAGGATACCTGTTGAGGTGCCTGGTAGTGAGTCGGATGGGGGCAACCTGCCACCTGCACCTGTGCATCATGCACACAGGGAGAATCCTGCTGAAGGTCACAGGCGCCGAGTGCACATCACACAGAACTATTTCTAGTGCATCCATACCCCTCACACAACACTGCACTCATGCAAGCCACATCAAAAGATTGACATGAGGATGATTTGTTGTTAAAATAAAGCTTGTGTTTATTTCATACAGGCTCAAAGTACTTCCATCAGCAAAAAATAAGGGTACAGCTTTTAAACATCCAAGGTCATGTAACCTGAGCTGATGTGCATGGTTGCCTCACCACGGCACAACCTGAAATGTAATGAAACTAGCGCCTCCTGCCGTGCGCACCCTGTTGCCTTTCACCCTCCACGTTTGGCTGGTTCTGTCGGGATGCAGTGTTGGGCCGGACACTGCGCCTCCTGTTTGTTTGCACTGGCACAGACAGGCTGCTGAGGCTAGATGCCTCTTCGCTGGCATCATCCTCCCCCCCTTGCATTGCTATGGTCTGCTGCCTGTTGGTGCTCCACAGCGTTGGTGACCTGCTCCAGGGCCCTTGCTACGTCAGCACAGCATTGGACCATCTGGATTTGCATGGTCAATGATCTTCGCAAGAGTTGGGATGTGGCGTTCCCGATCAGGTGATTGGAACAGGTGTAGGCTGACAGCCGTGTGAGCAGCTGCCTGTGGCATCTGCGGATGATGTCCTGCTGCGCTACCATCAGCTGGTTGATCTCCTTCACCACCGTGGTCAGTTCCTGCACACCCTATGTGAGGAGACTGATGTTGTGTGCTGTTTTGTAGAGCTGCAACTGCATTGCTGCCATGTGCTGTGCCTGTTTGCGGTGCACACGCAGCATCTGAGCCTCATTGCCCAGGCCCACATTGTGTGCGTGTTGCTCCATGGCTGCTGTGGTGGGCACGGAGCGCTGCTACATTGACCTGCTGCTGGCATGGGCCCGCACACTTGCTGTGATTTCTGTCTGCCTCCTGGGTGGGGGTGGGGTCTGCTCCACTTCCTTATGTGTCGAGAAGTGATGTTTTGCTCCGCCTGTAGCAGCAGGGGTGGCCCTGGGTGTCAGTTCAGGTGCAGGTGCAGGCTGCCTCTCACCCTTTGTCTCTTCAGGTGTCCCTGCGATGTGGAGGATGTCACTGTCGACGTGTCAGTATCCGCAGCACCTGTGATGTGGATGAGTGCATGATTACTGGTATGATTAAGGCACCTGGGATGTTGCAACATGCATGCAGGCTCGCTATTGGTTAATGTCTGCATTCCCTGGCTGGCTTTTGGGTCTGTGCATCTTTACCAATCTGTCTGTGTTTGGCTATCAAGGCACCTTTACACACTACAGGTTCCACAATGCATGTGGGCGTTTGGGAGGAGCAGGGACTGGAATACTGTGCTAAAAAATATGGATTGCACTGGGGGCATGGACATTGTTAGGGTTCGGGGTCGCAGTAGCATGCCTCTTACCTTGACTTTGGTTTGTGGTGCGGGAGGTGTCCAGTATGGTAACGCCCACGCAGGCTTCAGGGTGTCTGGTGTCCTCCACTAGGTCCTCCATGGGGGTGTTTTCAGGGACTGTGGAGTGTCCCCCTCCCGTAGCAATTCTCTCCCCAAGTCTCTCAGCTATTCGCTCCCACCGTGTTCACCTTTGCCTTGATGTGCACCCAGATGCACTTCTTGGTTGCCTCGGGCACCTTCCGTGACAGCTTTCTGAACAGTTGGTCGTGGTCCCTGCTCACTCATTCAATCAGGTACTCAAGTTCTTTCTCACTAAACTTGATTTTGCGCTTGCGGTCTTTTTCACTTGGTCCTGCAGCTTCCTGGGACATTGTGGTTTGATTTGCACTCCTGTATGGGCACCGCAGGGTGTGGATCCTGGAGCTCAGTGCTCTGCCTCCTTCTATATCCAGCTCTGTCCTCTGAATGATGCATGGAGCAGGCTACTTCCTGGTAGTGCTGTCATCATTGGGCTCCAAATGCAACTTCACGTTTTTGCGATCTTGCAATGTGCAAGATCAGTATTAGCGAAATCGGTATTTGCGAAATCGCAATTAGGGTGTTGGAAACAGCCGATTTTGCAATTTTGGAGGGATTTCTGCAGAATCGCATGTGGCGATTGCGGCCGGGTGCGAATCACAAATATTTAGCAATTTTGATGTTGCATCTGATTCTGCAAATTCTTAATAGCGATTCGTTATTTTTCGCTATTTAGGATTCGCAAAATGGATACTTTATGCATCCATAGGTATTATGTTCAAGTACAAAAAAAAGGTCAGCGCTCAACCTGTGGCTGGTTTGGAAAATACAATTAAAAAAAAAAAACATAACTTATATTCTTCTGCAACATTAAACCTATAATGACATGTGAAGGTTGCAGGATTAGACCAAGTAGCAGCCTTGCAAATCTCCACAACTTGAACCCCTGCACATTTCGCCCAGGAGGTGGCCATATATCTTGTAGAATTTACCCTTATTGATCCAGGAGGATCCTTACCCTCTACATGTATGCCAGCAAAATAACTGCTGTTCAAGCAGGACTGAAATTGACAAACAAACTGTTAGTCTTTCTGTGTGGCCTGCTAATACCTGGAGATAGATCCTTAGTGCTCTGCTCTTACCTAAAACCAGAAGAACAATTTCCTGACTTTCATGAAAAAAAGGTGTTAACCTTAGGAAGAAAGTTTGGCTCCAAGGATAAGACCATTGTATCCTCATAAATCTCTAGACAGAGAAGATAACCCAATTCCCTAATACTCCTTGCTGTAGTATCCATCAAGAAAAAGACCATAAGGGTTAAAAATGTCTCAATAACACTCTCTACAGACTCAGAAAGAACAACATAAATGGTAGATCCAAGGAGGGAAAGAGCAACCTAGTTTTTAGTCTTAGTCTGCAACTAGAGGTTTAATAGCTGAGAAATCACCAAAGGCTAACTTAAAAGCCTTTATTACCACCAACTACTTCCAGCAAGCAATGGAATAAGCCACTCCGGTGAGCCGCCAAATATTCTGTACACCTTCAATATGGACAGCCTTGAAAGAGGGAATCTTCTTCTCTGGCGTTAGACACATAAGCCAGTCATTGCTTATGCATTTGCAAAATGTGTCATATATTCAATCTAGAGAGCAGTAGTGAAATATGTAGAATGCGTGCAGTCACTTTACCCCTTCCAGAGGGATGTATGACATTACAACGCATGCTTTTACCACGCATGCTTTTACATCGCAACTTTTACAACGCATGCCTTTACAACGCATAGTGTTGAGGGGTGCTGGATAGTGAATAGTTTAATTTACTAGTCCAACTCCAGTCCCCGTGGATAGTAGGGAAGGTGTTGGATAGTAAATTAAATCTATTCCCTATCCTAGAGCGCCCCCCGGCGCAATGCGTTGTAATGGTTTGCGTTGTAAAAGTTGCGATGTAAAAGCACTGCATGGTAAAAGTTGCGTTGTAAAGGATGTTTCCCCTTCCAGAGTAGTGAGTCTGTTTGGCTAAAGTCCAAGGAATAGTGATACTTTTGTCTAGAATCACACTGTGAGTCTGTCTGCATTAGGGCAACCATTGTGAGAGAAGCATTTGGTAACTTCATGTCTTTGCTGACACATAACTGCCTAAAAACCTATCCTGTCCTCAAGTTTTAATAGTATTAGAAGCCAGTCATTGCTTATGCATTCACAGAAAGAGTCAGGTATTCACACTTGAGTGCGGCAGTGAACTATCTAGAATGTGTGCAGTCACCTTACCCCTTCCAAACTAGTGAGTCTGTTTTGCTACAGTCCAAGGAATAGTGTTGCTTGTCTAGAATCACACTGTGAGTCTGTGTGCATTTGGGCAAGCATTGTGAGAGAAGCATTTCATTACTTCATGTATTTGCTGACACATAACTGCTTAAACCCCTATCCTGTTGTCAAGTTTTAGTAGTATTAGAAGCCAGTCATTGCTTATGCATTTGCAGAATGAGTCATGTATTCACACTAGAGAGCAGTAGTGAAATATGTAGAATGTGTGCAGTGACTTTACACCTTCCAGACTAGTGACTCTCTTTGGCTAAAGTCGAAGGAATAGTGTTTCTTGTCTAGAATCACATTGTGTGTCTGTGTGCATTTGAGCAACCATTGTGAGAGAAGCATTTGGTTACTGTATGTCTTTGCTGACACATAACTTTAAAAAAATCTATAATACCCCTTGCATTTCTCTAGTGACCCATTCTACACCATGTACTAATCCATTCACTGCGCCAAAATCCTACCACTTATAAATTCACCCAGGCACTCTCCTTGCAGTACTCTAATCATTCAGCCAGTACCCAGGCACTCATGCAGTGATCCAGGGCCTTACCACATGGACTGCTTCAAACTCCTATGTATGTAGTCCTATAACCACCTACACCTTTGTGTTTCAGGCCTTCAATTCCCCAGTCAGTATCCATACACTCCTGTAAACACCCTGTTACTCCCCTTGCACTCCTCTAGTGACCCTTTCAGAACCATGTACTAATCCATTCACTGCAGTAAAACACAACCAATTATAAATTCACCCAGTCTCTCTCCGTGTAGAACTCTAATCATTCATTCAGTACCCAAGTACCCATGCAGAGATCCAGGGCCTTAGCACATGGACTGCTTTAAATTCCTCTGCACCATGCATGTGGTCATATAACCACCTACACACTTGTTTTTCAGGATTTCAATTCCCCAGTCAGTATCCATACTCTCATGCAAACACCATGTTACTCCCTCTGCACTCCTCTAGTGACCCATTCAGCACCATGTACTAAACCATTCCCTGCACCAAAACCCAACCACTTATAAATTCACCCAGGAACTCTCCTTGCAGTATTCTAATCATTCAGTCAGTACCCAAGTACTCATGCAGTAATCCAGGGCTTACAACATGTATTGCTACAAACCTCTGTCCAATGTGCATGCAGTCCTTTAATCACCTATACACTTATCTTACACACGTTAATTTACCCAGACACTATCCATACACTCCAGCAAACACCTTCTCGCTGCTCTTCCAATCCTGTAGTGACCTATTCAGTACCATCTACTAATCCATTCACTGCGCCAAAACTAAACCACTTATAAATTCCTGCAGGCACTCTCCTTGTAGTACTTTAATCATTGTTTTGATACCCAAGCACTCATACAGTTAGCTAGGCCTTAACACATATACTTATACAAACTCCTGTCCACTATGCATGTAGTCATCTAACCACCTACACACTTGTGTTTCACATCTTTACTTACTCAGGCAGTACCTATACACTCCAGCAAACACAGTATCATGTAGTAATCCAAACACTGCACCAACACCCAAACACGTATACATTCATCCAGGCATTCTCCTTGCAGGACTGTAATCATTCAGTCAGTGCCTAAGTACTCCCAGGACTTAACACAAACACTGGTACAAACCGTTGTCCGTTACACATGCGAACCCCCGATCAACTATACAGTTATCTTTACACCTTCAATTACAATTTCAATTAGTGATTATAAAAGAAAGTGGTTAAATGTTTTTCTATACAATGTTTTTGTATAGTTATAGAAAAGTATAATTTATACATTTATTAAAATACATTTATTTATGCTTATTTTTTACAGATATTGTTTATCATCATTAAAATAAAGTTATCATGCATGAAAAATAACGAAAGAGAAAAGGACAGAAAAAGGACAATTATTTGAAGAAAATGACCAACATCATGTGGGTAAAAAGAAAAAGTCTTCCGGTAAGACAACAAAAGAATTCATTAAAAAACTTTCAAAGCCTAGAAACAGTGTGCAGATTGTGCAAAGTACTAGGAATAGTTCAACCAGAAAAAAGAATATGAATAAAAGCAAAAGAAAAAAATGGTTGTCCAATTGAGAAAGAGTTGATGGTTCCCAGAAATGCAGAAGAAGTGTTAGCTGATGAAGTTCTAGGAAGATGTCCTAAATCCCCAGTGTACACTTGGGATTGCAGTAGTATTTGTAGTGTACGAGAAGAATCTATCGATATTTTATGCAATTTCTTACGACATTATAGTAAAAAAAGTGTTAAACCAAAGATTAAGATATTGCAAGGACTAGACCCTTGCAGAGTGAGGAAAAAATGCTGGTTTTCAAGGTCATTCTCTGGCCTGTCTTTCTAGAAAAGTATGTTAAAGGGTTTTTCATCATTTCAGGATGTTAGCAGTACATCATTCTCAAATGCGGAAGTTCGTCAGAAGATTGTATTACGCAAAAAGTCCAGCACTAATGTTAAGTGAATTAAACAGTGCTCATTTGCGTGGGTCAGTAACAGATGTGAAGAAGGTTTGTGATGAAATCGAGTTTTATTACTTTGGTCCTGAACAAGAGAGTGTAGAAACTGACACATTAATAGAAGAAGATTTTGAAGAGAATGTGCAACATACTACTACAAAAAATTTTAAAGAGCTAATTGCAAAGTTTAAGGTGATTTCAAGTGAAAGGCCAAATTATTCTTCTGTTTGTTGTCGACGAACTCACTATTAAAATCAGACTAGGACTGTTGATCTATATTTAAAAAGTGAAAGAGAAAATAATGATAAGTGGAAGAATTTGCAACGTATTTGTTGGTAGAGAATTGTTTTGATGTGGGTCCCGACCACCTTATTTTGAAATATTGTTATAACAAATTAGATGAGAATGAAATGCCCGCTAGAGCTGTCCATAATAATGCAGAGTTGGTAACTATTCCTCCAGAACTGATAGATTTAAATACGTATGAGTCTATTCTGATTGAATGTGTACACCTATTTCAAGCTATTGTTCGTATGGAGCCTAAAAACAGGTAAATTGCCTACTTCAGATTTACAGAGAGGATTAAAAGTAAGAGTTGTATATTTACCCCTAGATTTAGAGAAAAATATTGAAACTATTGGTGTAGAGAATGTAGAAAGTGAACCACTAGTTATTCTAGCTAATGGTGTTCTACTAAGAGTAAGAAATCCGGTCAAGAATGAGTAGATGTTAGGAAAGTGCAAAAGGCAACATTGTATCTGATAAAAAATAATGAGTACTATAAAAATGTGTATTTGGGAGAAGAAGAAATACTTTTAGGAAATTATACTGAAATGTCAAGTGGTCAAATTGAAAAAGTGGATATGTCCAAAAGTGAAGAAATCTATGAACATCATAGTGTACATCCACTTCATTCAAACGGAATGGGAAATACTATTGAATTATTCCAAATGAAGAAAGCGAAGGGAAGTCCCATGAGTGTATGGGAAAAAGTTTAGAAGCTTGTTGTTTTCCGCAATTGTTTCCAACAGGAAGAAGGTGGATGATATGATGAATGATCAGTGCAGATTCCTGCATCTGAATATCGGACAACAAGATTGTATGCAGAAGATCCAAGATTTCTACAATGTATCCCATATATATTTCATCTTTTGTTTGAGAGTGACTTGTCTGGACTTTCATATGCAGTTACCCACATATTGAAAACAGGAGTACATCTTCAAAATATTTCAGCAAAGGAATTTATGGATAAAGTACATCAGAGAGATGATCATTTAGAATCTCATCTGATTAATCTGATGGCATGTCAGCGTGGGACTAATGAGTATTGGTACCGTTGTCATGGAGTAATTAAATGTATGCTAAGGAACTTAGGAACTCCTACGTGGTTCCTTACCCTAAGCTCTGCAGAATACGCTTGGGATAATTTACTGGAATTTCTTTGAGAGGCAAATTCGAATATAAAATGTATTGAATACAAGACATCTGGAGAATGGTGCTCTTTGGATCCTGTTAATGTATGCAGATATTTCAATCATAGATTTGAAGCTATGATGTCTTTTATCTGCAATAAAAAGAATCCTCCTCTTGGAGATGTTGTGGATTTCCTTAGGAGAAAGGAGTATCAAGCTAGAGGTGCTACTCATATACATACGCTGATATGGATCAAGGATGCACCTAAATTCTGAACTGATTTGGATGATACTGTTTTGTCTTTTATTGAAGAATATGCCACATGAGCTATAATAAAAAGAACAGAAGAAAACAACTTAAGACAACAAGTCTTACGAAAGTACAAGTCTAAGGAATAGTTTTATACCAAATGTTGTTTTGGATTTTGACTTCCTGTAATATCCGAAGGAAGAGTAAACAATTTTATGTCAGCTATGAGACATATCATCACTTGAAAATCTCCAAAAATACATACAATTTGAGAAGAAGTGAAGAATCAAAATACAGAAATGATTATAATCCAGTTATTTTCTTAATGTGGAATGCTAATATGGATATTCAGTACATGGTGGCTAATTCCCTTGCTGTTGCCCGGTAAGTGACATCCTACATTACAAAATCAGAAAAGACGGAATTTAAAGAAATGTGGGTAGAAATTTCTCACGAGAAGAGTCTTAGTAAGAAATTGGTTAATCAAACAAGGGCCACCTCGCAATGGGTGGGTGTATATCCGGATGTACTTGGAATACACCTTCTTTGTTAAAATACCCCTCACACACCAAAAGGGCCCTTGGTGTCATGCTTCATCATCGGGGTCTTCCCGTCCCAGCTGCGGGGCGGGGCAGTGCTGCGACAGGCGGATACGCCGGAGCACCTTTAGATGGGAGTGCTATGTGTTGGGAGTGAGTGTCAGTGGGGTCAGGAGTGATATAGTGGTGAGTAGTTAAAAAATACCTGGCCTAATGGAAAAAATTTTTTATTAAACACTGGCTGGTATTATTAAAAGAAAAGTGAAGCGGAGAGATGGAGCTAATTAATGGGCTCTCTCTCCTGTGTGGGTCAACATGTTTCGAGGCGCAAGGCCTCTTCGTCAGGACCTTGGGGGAGATCCCCCTGTCACTCACTAGTGTTTTCTCCACAGAGGTAGAAAATGTGTATATACAAAAAAAGTGAAAAAAGGCTATGTGTGTAACTACTATTAATAATTACAACACTATTATGCTACCACACTAATAATGTAGTATGCCTGTAAGATAAGAAAAACTGATTAAAAAAAGATTACAAATGCGCCGATCCCAGAGTGCGCTTAACTCTAAGTCACCTGTAAGGAAAAAAGAGAGGCACACACACAGATATACCGGTATGCAGTAAGGGATCTAGCATGAATCGTGAAGGGATTTGAAGCATATCTTCAGTCACACTCAGTCATACACACAAGGTAAGTAATCCATGGGGGATGTGAATAGCCAGGGAATTAAAATACATACTTTTCAATGGAGGAATCACTGCCTCATGAGCCAGCTTTTAGACAGAAGGGTATAGTGGGGTCCCAACTGCAGAGGGGAAGAGAGAGGTTGTACACTGTAAAAATGTCCCATTAGTCACCAGGTAAGAGTATTTTCTGGGATACACAGGTTCCTCCCATGGGAACGGCTATGCCGTACTTACTGAGCCCCTAGCACGCTTGTGCTTCCTCCTTCGCCTGCTGCTTCCGTGGTTGTGAGGGAGGACGGGCGCGCCGAGTTTTTATATGCTCCATTGATTGGATAATTAGTCAATTAGCTATGGAAAACCCGCCGAATTTGTAAAGACTAAAAAGGGCAGTAAGGCGGGCGGCCATATTAGAATGATTACTAGGTCCCTTTAATGCATTAAAGATCTCCGATTTGTTAAGTGCGGAGTTCGGGCTCTGATTTTTGCTGAAGTCCGTAGCCGATTCCACACTGGGGTAGACGGGGAAGGTTCTGACTAGTTCGGCGCCGCGCTGTGATGCACGACGCGCATGAACAGCGCATGCGCCGGACTGCTACCGCCGCATGCGCTGTTCATGCGCGTCGTGCATCACAGCGCGGCGCCGAACTAGTCAGAACCTTCCCCGTCTACCCCAGTGTGGAAGCGGCTACGGACTTCAGCAAAAATCAGTGCCTGAACTCCGCACTTAACAAATCGGAGATCTTTAATGCATTAAAGGGACCTAGTAATCATTCTAATATGGCCGCCCGCCTTACTGCCCTTTATAGTCTTTACAAATTCGGCGGGTTTTCCATAGCTAATTGACTAATTATCCAATCAATGGAGCATATAAAAACTCGGCGCGCCCGTCCTCCCTCACAACCACGGAAGCAGCAGGCGAAGGAGGAAGCACAAGCGTGCTAGGGGCTCAGTAAGTACGGCACAGCCGTTCCCATGGGAGGAACCTGTGTATCCCAGAAAATACTCTTACCTGGTGACTAATGGGACATTTTTACAGTGTACAACCTCTCTCTTCCCCTCTGCAGTTGGGACCCCACTATACCCTTCTGTCTAAAAGCTGGCTCATGAGGCAGTGATTCCTCCATTGAAAAGTATGTATTTTAAATCCCTGGCTATTCACATCCCCCATGGATTACTTACCTTGTGTGTATGACTGAGTGTGGCTGAAGATATGCTTCAAATCCCTTCACGATTCATGCTAGATCCCTTACTGCATACCGGTATATCTGTGTGTGTGCCTCTCTTTTTTCCTTACAGGTGACTTAGAGTTAAGCGCACTCTGGGATCGGCGCATTTGTAATCTTTTTTTAATCAGTTTTTCTTATCTTACAGGCATACTACATTATTAGTGTGGTAGCATAATAGTGTTGTAATTATTAATAGTAGTTACACACATAGCCTTTTTTCACTTTTTTTGTATATACACATTTTCTACCTCTGTGGAGAAAACACTAGTGAGTGACAGGGGGATCTCCCCCAAGGTCCTGACGAAGAGGCCTTGCGCCTCGAAACATGTTGACCCACACAGGAGAGAGAGACCATTAATTAGCTCCATCTCTCCGCTTCACTTTTCTTTTAATAATACCAGCCAGTGTTTAATAAAAAAAAATTTCCACTAGGCCAGGTATTTTTTAACTACTCACCACTATATCACTCCTGACCCCACTGACACTCACTCCCAACACATAGCACTCCCATCTAAAGGTGCTCCGGCGTATCCGCCTGTCGCAGCACTGCCCCGCCCCGCAGCTGGGACGGGAAGACCCCGATGATGAAGCATGACACCAAGGGCCCTTTTGGTGTGTGAGGGGTATTTTAACAAAGAAGGTGTATTCCAAGTACATCCGGATATACACCCACCCATTGCGAGGTGGCCCTTGTTTGATTAACCTTAATCCCTGTTAAGAGGAGGACGTGCCCACCTCGTTGCCCAACGGCACCACCTCTTCACTCCCCCCTTTTTGATTTCCTTGTTAGTAAGAAATTGTACAGTTTCAGTTTGAAGAGGTTATCCCATAGAGAAATTGGAGCCTATAAATGCTCAGATTGTTATCATCTGCAAGTTTATATTCAAAATCTAGAAGAATCATTTGGGTGAGTCTTGGTCTTGCTGCTATGCGAAATCGAGTACTTAAATCTGTACAAGAAATTGAATATTTAGCAGAAAAAGATCCAGAAAGTACAGGTATTGTCAAAACAAACATGTTGGATACATATTATCCAAATAGATCATCTTGAGAACACATGTCTCTATGAAGTGCTGCAATATTACACTTTTAAACGGAATGCTAGAGAAAACATCAATGAAGGAAAATATGCAGTGATTCATTTCCGAAGGATGTTTGGTGAAACAAAGGAAAAGAAATGTGATTAATCACAGAAAACTAAGTTGTGATACTACTGATAAAAGAGAAGTTTACTATTTGGCACTTTTGCAACTGTTCAAACCGTGGCGTACAGAAATGGAATTACTTGGAGATTTTCGAAGCTATGAAAATTCCTTCAATGCTTGTAAATAGCATGTACTGTTTTTGCAAATTATCTGAACGTGTTGAACAATGAAATTGATCAAGAAGCTACTATTGCAGCTGAGATTGCTAGAGACATTTCTCAAGACAGTCAAAGTTCTGCTCCACTGAGTCAAGGTCCACTAGAACAACCAATTCTTGAAAATGAAGCAGCAATCACAGCGAATGAAGTGGAAACAGCAATGCATCAAGCTCAAGAAGATATTATGGACTTAAACAATTTGAAAGAACAACTAAATGTTGAACAGAAAGAAATATATAACCAAGTGAGACAACAGATTGACCATGGATTTCTTCATCAAAAGAAAGAATGCACATGCACATCAATTTAACCTATCCGTATGTAGGTCAGTGGTCAAGCTGGAACCGGAAAAAGATTCTTAATTAAAGTATTGACCAGTTATCTACAGAAAACAACTGATTCTTGTTTCTCTTGTGTTGTAACTGCTCCAACTGGGTTGGCAGCACACAACATTAAAGAAATTACATTGCATCATTTACTTATGCTACCTGTAGACCATGAAAACATGTCATAGTTTTTAACTACACTTGTGCATGAAGACACCAAAAAGTCTTCGGGAAGTGTAGGAAATGTTAATTTTGGTCATATTTTGATTAAAAAGAACTCATTACAAATATGTGACAGGCAAATGCTGTTGATTATGGAACTATTCTTCAAGATATAAGAATTGGAGTAATGACAGAACATGGCAAACAAGCTTTGCAAAGTACTTTCAATTTTTTTTCCAAATGAAAATATTTTTCCTGAGAAAATATATATGAAAATTGTAGAACATAAATCTGTAATCTGCTTAATGCCAACACTGTGTGAGTGTTCTATATTCAATGAATAACTTTTGAACCTAGAAAATGAAGAAATAATAAAAATGGAAGCCATTGATAAAATAGAGCATGAAGGAATCACTATTATTTTGACGGAAAAAATTGAAAACAAAATTGGATTCTTTAGAAAAATCGATATCTAAAACTGCTGGTTTATAAAAGAATCTATATGTATGTGTAAACTGTCGGGTAATTTTAAGGTGTAATTTGGATGTAGAAAAAGGGTTAGTAAATGGAGCAATAGGTAAAGTTGTGGATTTGGGAAATTATCAAAATAGAGATGAAATAGAATTTTTAAAAATCTACTTTTTATCAAATTGAAGAAGTAGAACAAATTGGTCATTGTTCAGTTTGTTTTTTTGCTTGTTAATGATTTATATGTCCGTAGAAAACAGTTTCCACTTTCTCCGGGATATGCAGTCACTATTCATGAATCTCAAGGAATAAGTGTAGACAGGGCTTTGGTGAACATTGGAAATACCGTGTTTAAAGAGGGTATGGCATAAACTGCTTTGTCCTAAGTCAGAACTTTATCTGATTTGTTTTTGATTGATTTTGATGAGTCAAAGATTACTGCAGATGCAAACTATGTAAAAGAGTGTAATAGGTTAAGAGCTTATGCTCCCAATTTAGGTCAATATCCTGTGTTTGAAAAGTGTGTGGTAGGTCAAACAAAAAGATATGAGAATATCTGTAGTGAAGTTACAGAGAAGGAAAAAAATCAAGATAATGTTGAGATTGCAAGCAAAAAGAAAAAGGACACTGTTGAAGAGATTGTTGGTTATCAGTTTGAAAATAGTTCAGGTATCAACTGCTATGCTAATGTAGTGGTCAATGTTGCTTTTTTTCCAGAAAGTTTCCAACAGCAAATTATGGAGAATCAGGAAAAAAGATTTTGTTCCTTGTTAAATCGTATTTATGAAAAATTAAGAACTGATAAAAGTAAAATGCAAAGCATTTCTGATATTCGTAATCTTTTGGATATAGTTTCTGGTTCTACACAATTTACGCAGATGTTCCAACAAGATGCTCAGGAATTTCTAATGTATATGATTGCAGTATTGGAAAATGAAGGAATAGAAATAAAAAATCTTTTTGGCCTTTCTAATAAATGGGAACCTCAATGTGAAAATGATATCTTCACATGTAGCACTAACATAGACCCTGAAAGATTTATATATTTGACATTACCAGTCTGTAAATCAGTGTCAGTCAGTCAGTCAAATACTTTATTCGATAAATCAATATCATAAAAAGACATTGGTACAATTAAAAATATAATACACAATATATACAACAATATTATACAAAAATATGACAAATATGTGGCCATTAAAATTTGATAAAATGAGAATAAAAATGGCAATCTACTATTTTGGTTTACATTGCTACATCACTGTCGATGTCTAAAATAAGTTCATTCTAATTAGGATCAATCAAGTTCATTGGGACGCGATTAATCTTGTTCCTGATCCGGACAGCGGCTACTAAAAAGCTAGCAACATGGAAAATTATACGGTGGGTGTTTAATAATTGTAAGTACAGGAGAGCTGGCTTTACTTGTAGAAACCCTGCCTCCCTCAGTATAGGAAGCAGGAACTTCTTCCTGATGTCCGCATAGTGTTCACAGAACATTAAAAAATGTGTTGTCTCCTGTGTGGAAAAATTATCACAGTTACATGGGCAAGCCTTTTCCGGATTACATCATTTGGGGAAGCAGCCTAAGGTCAAATTAATCAAATTAAAACAAAAACGAGTTAAAAGATGCCTATGGTAGGGACGGTTAACCAAAGTGAGATAGAATTCGGGTCCAGGTGAGTTAACTAAGATAAGGTTAGCTCTAACAGTTGGTTTCCTTAATTCTACCTCCTCTCTCTCTAATGACAACAACTGCAACATAGCATTTTTAGTTAGTAAGATGTCCTTAGATGTAATGAACTCAGGGGAAGAGAAGAGCTCGGGTTGCCCTATTTTATGAAGACTTGTTTTAATATATGTCAGCCAAGGGATTTTGCTAACATTTTCCAGCAGGAGACAATCTTTCAGGATGATGTGGTTCAGGGAGATTTCCTGATTTAGCCAGGTCTTCAACCAGCAGTTTAGAGGGGCTATTTTTATTATATCAGAAACGTGCCACACCCCCAACTCAGTATGGATAGTATAGGTAGGTGTGGACTGCGTACTGTTAAAACTGATCTCAGGAATTTATTTTCGGTCACCTGAATTCTGTCTTGGGGGCAGTAACCCCATATTGAGCTACCATAAGTGGCAACTGCAAGACATTTGGCTGTGTACACCTTCAATATTGCTTCTACTGGTCTAGCCCCTAATTTGTTAGTAAAACCCAAGAGTGCAGAGGTTGCTCTTGCAAATGCAATGTTTCTGTTTTTTTGTTGCGGGCCCCAATTCCCCCTGTCATCAAAAAGAACTCCCAGATAGGGAAATGTGGGCACTCTTCTTACTTCTTCTCCACAGCAGAAGAAAGGTTTAACTTTATTTTTCCTTCTGCACTTCCCCATGATCATAACTTGGGATTTTTTGGCATTCATTTTTAGATCCAATGTCTTCATAAAACTCCCAAAAGCGTCTAACAACCTTTGGAGTCCTACCCCCGTACGGACGAAGAGGACAGCGTCATCCGCATACAAGAGGACCGTTATAACCTGATCCCCTATACGCGGTATGTCCTGTGACACTTCCCTCAATGCGGGCTCCAGGGCGTTAATATATAATGTAAAAAGAAGGGGAAACAGAATGCTCCCCTGTCTGACCCCCCCTCTCTTAGTTAAAATGCTTAGTACAGCGTCCCTCAGAAGTAACCCTTACAGAGGCTAGAAGACCGGAGTGCAAATCAGCCAAAAGGTTAACTAGGGCGTGAACAAAACCCATTTTTTATAAAAATTAGACATAACTTTGACCTGTTCACTAGGTCGAATGCCGAGGAGAGGTCCATGAACCCCAGGTACATCGACCCTTCCTTAGCTTTGATGTATTTATCGATTAAAAGTTGAAGATTGAGGCTTTGGTCTAGGGTACTCCTTTTTGCTGTAATGCCATATTGCACGTTCGACAAGACCCCTCTATCATCCAGCCACTCCATTAGTTTATATAGGATAACACAACCCAGTATTTTGACTGAGGAGTCTATCAGGGAGATAGGCCTATAACATGAGGGGTCCTGTCTAGCCCCCTTTTTAAAAACCGGGATGATGATTGATTTCTTCCATGATACTGGGATGTTATTTGGGTCCAAAACATTAAACACGTTACACAAAAGTTTTGACCAAAATTTCGGGGCGTATTTAAAAATGTCAGCGGGGACCCCATCAGGGCCTGGTGCCTTGTTCTTTAACGTCTGCTCTATCGCTTGCAGCGTCAGAGTCCCCCCGTGCCAGTGTCTTTCCACAAACATGTTAAAGCAGCAAATCAAAACATGGAGTGTAGCAAATGCAAATCAGAAATGTTATCAACATTATTTATACATAGATATGGACAATATATAATTTTAATGATGCAACGTTGTACAGCTGATGGCAGAAAATTGGAAACTTTAATAAAACATTTTGTAGCAAGTCAACGATCAATATCAAGAAGAATTTTTGTAGCAATAACAATAATTTTCCATGATGGTCCTTCTGCAACATCTGGACATTACACTGCCTATTTAAGATTCAATAAAGGATGGACATATTGTAATGATGCTTGATTGGTTTTTAAACGTTTGCCTTACGAATTACCAAATTCCTACCTAAAATTTTTAAAGTCAAAGTTTTAGGAACATAATTCAGCCTATTAGGAGTATGTTAAAATGTATTAATATGATTACTATTGGACAATTTCAGTTTAAAAGATTTCAGCAATACCATTTGGCCTGGATTAAAGGTATGAATTTGAATTGTGGACTTGTTGTTGCACATTCTCACAGCATATATATTTTTAAAGAGCATCATTTACAGTGTACAGAAATTAACAAAGAATTATTTATTGAATTATTATTTGAGTTCTTTCATATTTAAGTACGAAAATTCACTTAGAAGGAAGCATTTTATATATGTGTGATTTGTATTAAATGGTATGTAATTGAGGATGTAGTTTGTATGGAATTTTCCGAAATAGTTGAGTATATTAATAGTATTTTAGACACACTTTTTTTTTTTAATTAATCTTATTGATTGTTGGATTTTTGCCCGCTCTTATGTGATCAGTAACATTAAAATCACTGTTTGTAGTGAAATTCAATATATTCTGAGAAAAGCCAAAAAGGCAAAGAAAATAATTTATATATTGTTAAAATTATGTTATGTTGTAAAAAAATAATATGATATATTATAACAGCATTTTTTTTTCTTTCACAGAT
This sequence comes from Lissotriton helveticus, assembly GCF_964261635.1. Lineage (NCBI taxonomy): Eukaryota > Metazoa > Chordata > Amphibia > Caudata > Salamandridae > Lissotriton > Lissotriton helveticus. The sequence continues at coordinate 1,534,259,606 of NC_136057.1, forward strand.
CCTATTTATAAAACATGGAATTTTCAGAAATTTAAATTATAAAAAACAATTGAAAAAAATGTTTAGCGTTTTTTTATACCTATTACCGTGAAGGTAAGATTAACTAAGTATTAATATGCACAATGGACTATGTTTGCATACTGGTGAAGAAAGGGGGGGTGGATGGAATAGATATGTGTGGAAAGATGCTTTGTGGGAGTTTTAAGTTACGGGATAAAGTTTTTTAAAAAAACTTTATTTATCAAGTTTTACAGGTTACATCTCCAGCACAGTAAGTCCAGCAAGGTACTATCAGACATTATAGGTATTCTTTACGGGATAAAGTTGCCTTGAATCCTGAGTGTCCCTGGGGGCCAACTAACCCACCAGATATCTGCAGAAAGTGCCAGAGAGTTGCATTGCAGAGAGGTGTAAAATGGGACATGGCTTCGGACCACCTCTCCTCAACGCAGCTGTGTGGTGTTCAATAGAGAGACATGGTGGGCTAGTAGGAACCAGGGACTTTCAGTATTAAAAGAAACTAAATTCCTCAACTTAAAACACGTCACAGAGTGTGTTTGCACATGTCACATCAGGCCCCATCCCTTCCTTCCACCACTCTATAAACATGTCCTATCACTTTGTCAAAACCTAAGTACTTATAAATTGATCTTGTTGTCTCTTTGAAGTACTGAAATTACTCTACTCATAAGTCATATAGTTAAGGATTGGCCTAGCCACTAACCCTAGTACAAGTCAATTTCTTTATATACTATGCTTGCAGACCTGCAAGAAGCTACAACGTATTAATACAGTCTTCAAAATACCCAGTTTATACCTATGTAGTTTTGGAATCTCTCTGTCATAGGATACCATGTGACCTGAAACAAAAATGTTTTATTTGGTTCATAACATTTCCCATTGTGCCTTTTGAAGGACCGCAATCATTTCAATCATTCTTCTTTGAGCATCTTTGGAGAGATAACTCTGTGCTTACCTCCTGTCACTCTCATGCAATTTTTCAAACAATGAACTAGCAATATGTTCTTATTGTAACAGTCTGCCAATACCTAAGCACTTATGGGGCAAATTTAGAAGCATCCTGTGCCAACAATATGTCACTTTATGTAACATAGTGATAGCGCAAGACACTCTTTCATATTTACAAGGAGAGGAAAAGGCACTCTGTGTAGCTTTTCTTCTCCATGTAAATACAACCACATCATACACACCACTTTACATTGAAGGGGTGTTTTATAGGTGTTGCTGTGCATGTTTGCACAGAACACTCATGGAACAAGACACATCTCCAGATTTATCAGAAATCATAAATCTGGACATGTGTGTGAATGCTGCACCATCCTACAGTTGGTGTAGCAAGGCACAACAAGGAGAATTGTTTTCATTTCTCTTCATTTTTTCTCTTTCAATATATGCTGTATTGCACAGCATACATTAAAGGACAAAAATGCCTTCACTGAGTGTTTTTGTGCAGGAAGATGTGTTTTCCTGCACAAAAACAAACTCCACATGACACAGATATCCCTGCACCATGGTGCAAGGGTGCCTGTGTCACCGCATGGCTGTAGTTTAAGCAGCAGTGCAGAGGGAAGCATATACTTCTATTTATGTACATATGTTGCATCCCTGTGCTTCGGAAGTACCACAGCACAATGCAGCTGAAGAGCTTACAGTGTCATGCTGCAGCACTTCCTTATAGTTTTGCACTTATACATTCACCATACACTACTAATGCATTCTTTCAGTCAATTATGCACTACGCTTACATTCAACCAAACTTTCACACACTACCATACAAATATAGCTCATTTCTTAACCAGAGAAGTTAGTTCTGAAAATAATTGTTTTTTTTGTTTTATATTTTTTCTGTATTTTTTTTAACTTATTTTGTGATTTTTTGGGGTTTTTTTTAAAAGAAAAAGAGAACAGGATGAACAAAACAGTCAACTTCAGGAAAAAAAATAAACAAAAGTCTAACAGCTGTGATTTCTCTGTGCTGTGCAGATTAGATCAACGGACTGCTCTCCATAGCAGAGTAGTTTGTTGCATTTGATACAGTGAATCTTCAGTTGACCAAATTCTGGTTGTATGTCCGGATGTGCTGAAGATGCAGCAAAAATACTTGCCACTTCAGGGGGAGGGTTCTCTCGAAGTCTTCTGCACTCCCCGCGAGCCAGGTTGCAGGTGCTTATACATACTTGCTGTACCGCAAGAATACTTCTTGTTCGGATCACCTCTTGAAAGAACCCTTTTGCAAATTCTGCACGTCACTTTAGTGGCGTTCACCCTTTTAGCCCTTCTGGAATTGATTTTTTTTTCCAACCCATTGGTGTATCTCTTTCAGGGCGTACAGGTTCAGGAACAAATTCTTCATCCAAACAATTCTCAGAATCCAGTGCTGGCTGCCGTCCGGAAGCCATTGTTTGCAGATTTAAGGGAATAGCACAAAGGAAATCAACAAAAACAATCTTCTTTGGTGTGAGATGTTCCTCCAAAGAAGGTCTAAGAAGAATGATTGAAATGAATGAAATGAAATGAAATGAATGAATGAAATTAATTCGTACTTGTATAGCGCACTTATACCCTGAGGCGTCTTGGCGCTGTACGCATACCGCTGTGGAGCCCTTCCTGGCTTTTCCCTGTGAAATGCCCACTCCTGGGCACCCCTAAGGTGAAGTCAGGCATCCCAGTGCTGTTGGGGCCGTTGTGTTGATTAAGCAAGCTATTGCCCAGAGTTGCAGAGTGGGACCCATGATTAGAATAGGCACCGAGGCAAGAATTATCAGGTCCAAGGAAATTGAGCCCAAGACCCGCGGAGGCGGGAATTGAACCCTGGTCCCGGGCCAGACCTCTGCATCAGGGTCTGCCGCTTTAACCATTGAGCCACACTTCTCCTGGGTGGGGTCCTTCAATAGTTACAATAGGAAATGCTATAAACCAATCAAATCTTTTTTTCAGGGCACATGGGGTCAGCGCACCGTGCGCACCGGCGAAATTTCATTAAAAAGTAATATAAGTTTATTAAAAGTAAAAGTATATTATTTTATGATTAGCTTTGTTCATGGGTCCCCAAACTACGAACCCCGGGCCACATCCGGCCCGTCTAATCAACTGGTGTGGCCCACTGTCAGGATCCTCCTGGTGACCCTGACAATCTTGACCAGGTTGACGCTGTAGATCCCTCTTCTTTTCCTCAGCTCCCGGAATCGTGCCTGTGCAGCGATGCTGGCCACGCCCCCTGGAGGTGGGAACCTTATAAGCCAGGAAAGGAAAAGGAGCCTGCATCAAAAAGAGGACGCGGCAGGTATCTGAAAGGCGGAAGACAAGGAACGAGAGCCAAGCTGCAAGTCAAAAGAAATCCTAACAAGGGGAGGACGCTGCCTATCAAGTCGCCGCAGGATACAGAGGACCGGTCTGGAGACCAACGACCCCGTGTTCTGCCCCACCACGGTCCCGGAGGAATGTGGCTAGAGCAGGCGGTACGTGTTAGACTCCTGTGCCCGGGAAAATCAGGACCTGCACTACCGGGACGTGAGAGTGAGTGGGAGACCTGAGGGAGAAAAGGCTGGGCTGGGCCCTATGCGGCGCGTAACTGACTTTCCCTTCCCCTTCTTCTCGGGTGACGGCCCGACCCTTCACTCCCCTGTGATAGTGGTGCAACTTTGCCTCACCTCGCAACCTGCTATATCTTTTTGCAAAGCCTGAGTATTAACAGAGGGCTTCTAGATCGTCAAAGCGTGGTTTTTGTTATTTAATGTAAATCTTTTCAGTTTGAGAAATTAAGGGTGCAAATGTATGTATAAATCAGGCAGCGGAGTGAGTACCAAGGAACTCAACAGATCAAAAAATATGATCTGATTGGCTGCCACAACATTAACAAAGTTGTGGAGTCAGCCATTTTAGGACTCGTTCCCAGTTCTGTGAAAAGAAGAAAAAAGCATATAAATGGGCAAGGTCGGAATACCCAGCCGAGGTCTCACCCCCCACTACAAGTCCACTTCCTGATTCACCAGCAAGAACTGTGCTGCAAAGTTCTGAAGTGGGAATCTGTCATGAAGGTCGTTGTGTCTTGCATAAACTTTATCAGAGCAAACGGACTAAAACACAGGCAGTTCCAAGCTTTTCTATCCAAGCTGGTGTCTGCCCATGGAGACGTGCTTTACCATGCGGAAGTCAGAGGGTTAAGCCGGGGTAGAGTTTTGAAGCGCTTCTACCAGCTGCTACCCAAAATCAACGCCTTTTTCCTGACAAAGGGAAAAACCGTCCCAGAGCTGATCGACACAGAATGGAAATGGGACCTTGTATTTTTAACAGATGTGACAGAGATTTCAAACGGCCACAATTTACAGCTCCAAGGCAAGGGAACATTAATCAGTGACATGTATTCCCACGTCAAAGCATTTGAGGTTAAAATGGCCTTGCTTGTTGGACAAGTGCATAAACAAGACTTCACCCATCTCCCTGCTACTCGGAGCCTCTCAGCTGAGGAGCCATCGGTCCGGTTTCCAACCAAGAAGTGCAAGGACGCACTGGAAACGCTGAGAGCGGAGTTCAGTATGCGGTTCCGTGAGCTTCATGCCCACGTTAAAGAAATTTGCAGATTTCAAAACCCTTTTGCTGCCGACATTAATGACACCCTGCTTTCTCTTCAATTTGAACTGGCTGAGTTGCAGACATGTGATGTGCTGAAAGACGCATTCAATCTCAGCTGTCTCATAGAGTACTATGCTTCCCTCCAAAACGAGACCTACCCCAACATCAGACAGCACGCTATGAAGATGTCCATAGTTTTTGGGAGCACATATATCTGTGAGCAAACTTTTTCACGCATGAAGCTGATAAAAAAATCCAACAAGATCAAGACTCTCAGATCAACACCTGCATCAGTCTCTGAGACTGGTTGTAACTGTAATGGAATCTGACATCAATCTCCTCACCAGTCAGAAGCAAGCCCACAGCTCACACTGATATGGTAAGCCTGCTGATTTCAGCAACTATAATTATGAAAAAATGCCAGTTTAGTAATGCTCTTTTTATAGGCTACATGTTTCTTGACCAGTAATGTCACATATAAAATGAGACTGCAGCGTGTCATCTGCTCATTAGTTGCTTGTGTTTTTTTATCTGCCATTCCTGAAGGGCCTGCATGCTTCCAGGACCACCCTAAAGTCAGCTTGTTTATTACACTTATTCTGTATTAATGTTATTTCACTGTGTGGCAAAAAATGTTTAATCAGCTTGTGTTTTTATTTTCCAATCTAATCTATATCTATAAAATAAAAGGAGTATCTGTGGACTTTCTAATACTTTTTTTGCAAACCAACAGGTGGCGCCAAGGCCCAGCGAAGGGCAGCTGCAAAAAAGAATGTCATTATAATCTCCACAGTAATACTGGTTGTCACTTTGGCCCATATCATTTCCTGTTATAAGACTGACCCCGGCCCCTCATCACAGAAAGGAAAGTTGATGTGGCCCCCGCCGAAAAAAGTTTGGGGACCACCGGCTTAGATAATGTCTTGCCCTAATATGTATATTAAATACATATATATATCATTTTAGACATTAAAAATTTGAGTCGCGCACCCACTGCGTCGAACATGTATATGACGTCACAAGGAAGCGCGTGTGCGATGCGTAAAGTAATGCATATGTGTAGCGTATGTCTGGAGTCGCGAACCAGTCGCATAGCGATCGTACACGAAAATACACACCCATCACACATCCTATGCGGATCCTACACAACAATCATAAAATGGCGGCTAGGTTCTGCACAGTGATTGAGAAAAGTAGGCTTTGGGTGCGCGACTCCTCATAAAAGATTGAAAAAAAAGACAATAAAGAAAATAATATAACTATATTACAAAAAAAACAAAAAAAAAAACATTATTAGAGTTTCAATATTTTAAAAAACTTTTTTCCCATTTACATTAAAAATATATAATGTAATTTAAAAATAAAATATGTAAAAATAAATAGTTAAAAAAAATTTGTAATCAGTATCAAACAAATAAATATAACTATTACATTTTAAAATTGTCATTTAAAAAACCTTTGAAATTCACTGGAACAACCATAGGTTTCAGGGGTGTTATAGTTAGGAATTAGCATTTAAAAAACCTTTCAAATTCACTGGAAAAAAAATAGGTTTCAGGGGTGTTATAGTTAGGAATTAGCATTTAAAAAACCTTAGAAATTTACTGAAAAAACCATAGGTTTCAGGGGTGGTATAGTTAGCTGGACATTTCACTTGTACAACACCATTGAATTCCTCTGTTATAGTTAGTTCGACTAACTATAACTCGCGCGCCCGCATTCCACTTCTGATGATATCACATATTACATCATTCATGACATGGTCAGTGACATCACTGATGAAATCACTGATAGTGAAGTTGTAAAATAGATGGCACTACATGCATGCATATATGCCATGCAAGATGTGAAAGGGTGGAGCCAAAATTGCTCTGTTCCAGTGACTTGTAGGCTGGTTGCTATGTCCCACACTAGCCTTCTGTTTTCTGAATACTTGCTTTCATCCTTCTGACCCAATCCATTGCTAGGCTCTCACCCACAAACTGATTCATCTGCATTAGAAGTGGATATACGTTGAGCCGGGCCCTATGGTGGGGAGCACAAAACAAAATAAATTAATTCACTGACATTTACAGCACAACATCCTCCTCCTCCGGTGTCTTCCAGGAAGCTCTCTATGCATGAAACTGAACTACCTAATCCTGGCACTGCTCTCATAGCATAAAAGCAGTGCCAGGATTGGATAGAGCAGGTTCTCCTATCTTCCTAAGAGCAATGGAGGCCTGCACTTTCTCTAAGCCAGCTGTCTAGACAGCTAGGTTAGAGAACTTTTAAAATGCACATGTCTGGCTGGAAGTCCCAAGACGGCCGGCCAAAGAGACATGTGAATTCTAAAAGATACAGATCCCTGCTGCTGCCACTCAGGTGTGCTGGTACCACCCCATGCTGCCACTTAGGGGCATATTTACAATACAGTGGCGTAGCATGTCGATAAACCAAGAATGCTAACAACATGCTTTGTCACTATAGAAACGCAGGGTTGCACCATATTTACTAATATCTGGTGCAGCCCTGCATTTGCCCCAGCGCTGGCGCTAGCAGTAGCTGCTGAGGAACAACACAGGCACCCTTGCACCATAGTGCAAGGGTGCCTGTGTTGAGGGGAAGATTGTTTATGTGTAGGAAGGTCCCTCTTCCTACACATAAACAATCTTTAAATGCTGTTTTGTAATTTCTATTTGTGCTGCTTAATGCAGCACACATAAAAGTTGCAAAACAGCATTTTTTTAAAAGGATTGTTTATGTGCAGGAAGGGGGACCATCCTGCATGTAAACAATGATAGGCCATTTGCTGTTTCTATGTGTGCTGCACAAGGCAGCACACATGGAAACAGCTAAAGCATTTCTCCTTGTTTCATCTTTTTAGGAACAGGTTTTCCCTGGTCTTAATTTTGTTGCTGCCTCCTATTCATGCTGCCCTTGTAAATAGGGGTCAGCATTAAAATCAATGGATGTTGCAGTGGAATGCCCACCGCAACACCCTTTGCCCTCAGCTTTAATGCCAAACACAGCGTGAAAGGGTGCCTTATTTACAAGTGGCCTAACGCTGGGTTGTAAATTAGGCAAGGCCCCTATCACCATCACATCACAATGTTTCAAGCTACTCTTCCTGATTTATTCCTGATTCCTGAGCACTTAACCTCATCTAGCTGAATCTTACCGCTGATGAGAAGTCACTTACAACCTGCTTTTGCTTGATTTACAAGTGGAAGTATGCGGCTCCCTATTAACTAGTGACTTAACACATTCTTAATTGCAACCTGGAAGTTAACACAGGAGTAGTGTTTCGACCCGTAGTCTTCCCTATGTGATATTCCCGATATCATTACAATGCTGTGTTAGGGATCTGCAAATGGGCTCTGAATATACTGCCTTGTGCGTGGTTTTACAGAATATTAGTAAAAAAGAAAGAAATACGCACAACATAGATCAAAATCATGGAAATCCTGACCTTTTCTGACAACTCTGAGTTACTACTTTCAGCTCAGTCTGCACTACGATTCAGTCATTTACTACTCTGCTGGTTCTCAGAGGCCTTCTCCTGGGCCCTTTCTCTCATAATAGAATGCCAACACACTTGACTTTCATGGAGTGTTCGTCAGTGATTAATTGAGTGTGATATTTTGAACTGTTTCTCAAAATCTGCTGTATTTCTAAAACCCTAGTGTTTCTTGAAAAGCATTGGCAAAACCTGCATTGGCAATGTCAGACGCAAGGAATGATGCTAAACTAAGAAATATGTCGTTCACAGTGCTAGGTTCATCTTTCTAAATGCCTTTAATTTGCTGCTTTCAAACAGCATACACTATATATTCATTTTAATGCAGTATGCAATGATAGATATTTCCTGTTGCTATGAATTGACTTGGTTGTTTTAAATATTGGCTGTTGGTCTCTACAGAAATATTGCCTCTACTATGAGGCAGGTAAATCAAGCCTCAGTGGAGGCATTTTAAATAAATATATTTTGAATGAAACTAGAGGACACCGGAAATGTAATGGTTTTCTTCTACTTCCCTGCTGATGTGCACAAAGTAGCTATGAACAATGACAGAATTGCAATATAATTAAAAAGTCTCTGAAATTGAAACACCCTTAAAGAAATGCAAAGTTGTGAGTGGTCCCTAAAATTTTATCTAGAATGCACACCGTCAAAAAATATATCAGCCTTGCCTAAAAAAAGGAGATTGTTAACTCTGGGAGGATCAAGGAAGCTGCCATTTCATCACACCACATCTGCACAGGTGATCTAAAATAGGGGTGGGTGGAACTGGTGCATTTTCACTTCGCTTAATTCGAGAGTTACATAAAAACTCTGCGACGTTCCACGGAGTTCCGCCAACAGGTGGACATATGCTTGTCTCACTGCTCACGCTGCAGTTTAGCGGCAGTAGCAGGGCCAGCGTTGAAAACCCAACCCAAGCGGCACCATGCGGTGCGCAAGAGCTTGCAGCCATTTGAGTTGATTTTGTTGCTGCTCATAAAAAATCTACTCAAGCTGTAGCAAATCTACTTGAGAACATGCCCTCTGACTGAGATCGGTCACGACCACCCGCATTCAAAAATCGTGCTCGTGTATGCCAATTTTCGGCCTCATTTCTTTTTTTAATTTTTTTTATTGAGTTTTTAAACCAGCAAACATAAAAAAAACGGCTGAATACAAAATACAAAAATGCAACAAATCAAACACTGAAGCTTCATGGGTTATAAAGCATCTCAGCAGCGTACGTATTGAAACATATATTAATATAGGCTGCAGAGTCATTACTGCCGCAACCATTTCTCAATTGGTAACCAAATTTTATCCCCAAACATTTTCCGTCTAATTCCCTTTAGTTTATACAAAGAAGATTCCAAATAATATATAGATACCAATTTAGCTTGCCATTTTACATAGTTTGGTGGTTCCGGGTCTATCCATTGTGAAGTGATTCAGAATCTGTATACAGACATGCTTATAAAAACAAAAGCTTTTTCTGCTACCGATCTTTTATAGGGTAGACTCTCTTCTACACTAAATATAACCGATTGTGCAGTTAATTTTTTGCACCAATGCCCAGACTGTCCCTATACAATCTCTCAATTTCTGAAATAAATTTAGAAAGTTTTGGGCAAAGAAAAAAAACATGAATCGTGTCTGCAGCAGCGAGATTACAGCGACTGCATTTGGTCCCCCGTCCAGACTTCCATTTTGTTAATTTAGCTGGCGTATAGTACAGATCAAACACCGACATATAATGTTGGTATTGAAGAGATCCATTTAATAAAACACTATTAGCTATCTCCAAACTTCTTTCTAACATAGTTCTCTCTACACCCAACTTATCTTGCCATTTCTTTTCTATAGCCATAAGATCATCTTCCTCCGTTGCCAAAAGAAGTTGGTACATATGACCCATTTTAAGCCTTCTTTTGATTGCTTCAATAATCACTATTTTATCTAAGAAAAGCTTATTATTTAACAGCTTCTCTTCACAAAAACTTCGGAGTTGAAGATATTTAAAAAAGTCTGCACGTTGTAATTTAAACTTATCCAATATGAAGTCAAAGGAGACAAAACTTTTCCCCTGGAACAAATCGCCCAAGACCCGTACCCCCTGCGCTTCCCAACTTGCCATCACCCTATCTTTATAAATTTCAGGGAGAATAGGGCAATTGTAGATTGGTGTATACGATGTTAACTTAGTTAGAATTCCAAATTTCTTCTTCATTGCCCTCCAGACAAAGCAAGCCGAATAAAATATTTTAAATTTGGTCTTTTTGTAATAACTTGGTTCCACAATTCTATTCAAACATTGTTTAGCCTGCTGACCCAAGAGCATTTCGTAAATAGACGGAGCTGAAAATTCTTCAGTAAGATCCTCTGACAAAAACAAAATCCCCATATGTTGAAATAATGCTATCCAGTGATAGAATTGAAAATTGGGGATCCCCCAGCCTCCTCTGTCCCTTGGTGGTGTGCATTTTTTGAGAGATCGCCTTGCTCGATGATATCCCCATAAAAATCTCAAACACATTCTATGTATTCGAGCAAAATAATGAGAGGGTATCATTACCCTTTCGGCCTCATTTCTGGAGCATCACAGGAAAAAATTCCACCATGCGTCAATTGGTGGAATTAGCTGGAACTCAGTGTTACAAGAGGAATGGGGAATCAAAAACATCCATTAATTCTGCGGGCACACCCCTAATCTGAAACCAAATATCAAAAATATCTCAAGCTTTACTTAATAGGGCTTGTGTCAAGTACCTGCGAGGAAGTGAAGGGGAGACTGCTTACCACTTAGACCTCAATTACGAGTCTGGCGGTCCATGGACCACCAGACTCATGGGGGCATGGTGGGGGTGGTCACCGATTGTCCTATTACAACAAGGGCGGTTGGACTGCCATAGCCCCGCCACAATGGCAGGGAACCGTGGGTCCCTGGCAGTGTTGTGGTGGTCAAGTGACAGCAATATGCTTGACAGGACCATTGTAATCCCGCCTAGAATATTAAGAGTTTCCTCTTTGCTGGCGGTGTGATAGAGGTTAAACACTTTGGCGGGAAGGAAAGAAAGGTGGGCCCTATAGGCCCCCCTGTGCCGCCTTCAAATGGGGATGCACACAGGCGGGCACAACACGTGCACCCCTGTGTGCATGTGCCCCAGTTCCTGTAAGGCATGGACTTTTCAGTCCATGTCGTGCAGGAACTGCTTATGGAATTCCCATTGGTGTGCCCATTTTCAGAGGCACAGCCATGAGAACGCCAAAACCAGCCTGCCAGACAGGAGGAAACTCTTAATCTGGTGGGTGGTATAGACCAGAGCTTTAGAGGTGCAGTGGCGGGGATTACCCGGCACTGCACCATCAAAGTCATAATCAGGCCCTCACTGTGGCTCATGCATAGGGAAATGGTACTCTAAACCGATTTGTGCTAGGTTCTTTTCGGAGTGGGAAAACTGGTGGCCATCATGGAGTGCTGCACATGTTTGTCTGGACTGTGGCTGCACATTTCTGTGGATGATGCACTATGCAGCAATATACTGCCAATAAACAATGATTCCCAGCAGGACACAAATGATCTTGTGTTCAAGAGAAACAGTGGGCATCTTTGATAATAGGGTATAACTTCCTTCATAGTTCATAGCATCCTAAGCTAAGCAATTGTGATATAATGTTTCTACCTCCTGCTCCTAGCTAAAGGGGTATCGTATTTTTTTTGCCAAAACCTATTTCTCCCTAAAGTATTGTTTTAACAAATATTGGGAATATAGAGAGCACCCTGAAAATCATGTTGTTGATGAAAATGGAATTTGATCTATTTCCTTAACTTTTAAAAATGGTGTTCTATATTATTTGTAGAGCTACACGATGATGAAACGGAAAGCATTCTTCCAGTAGACGACATTGCTTATTTATTTAGGAATGTAATGCTGACATCAGAAAATTGTTGGACCAATACCTCATGGATATAGGAAAGAGAGAATTTTAGACATGGACACTTGAAGGTTCTGGAATGCAGTGTTTAGATTTTCACACATTCTACAATAGTATGAGTTTGGCCTGCCAGGCTAAAAAATACTAGATAAATGTTAGTAATGTCCTTTCTCTGATTTGCTTCTTGCCACACCTGTAGTTGAGTTGGGGTCTTGGGAGCCTTAAGTTGTACATAAAACATTTTTTGAAGTACAGTTGCACACATCGATACATTGACTAAAACCTGGTCCTGTTCCTTCATGCATTATTTGTTCATCCCATGATAACAAGTTCCCACTGCAAATTGCTTCACATGGAAGGAAATGTAGAAATATATTTGAGCTCTGTCAATAAATGTGCATTAAATTTGAATTTGCAATTTTCTTTCCAATTTACATTTGTATTTTACAGACACAGGTTAGGAAAATGTGCTAATCTGCCTGAAATGTTCATGGGCTAAAATAATACAACTTCTACTGGAGCGAGTCCTGATCTCTAAATGGTGTGTCTAAGGTGCGGGGTTTTCAGATCAGAGTGTACTCCTCGTGCCCAACCCTAAAGCCTGGGACTGAGACTTTTGAGGACTTTTGCTTTAAGAACTGACCGGGACCAAACTGTTAGGTTGCTCCGCTAAGAGAGCATCACTGATGGCGAACAAAGCGGCACGAAAGAGGGTGGTGATGAACGGAGCATCTGAACCAATCAAACACTCATACCCAGTCAACAGATCTGGGTTTGATTCATCACCGTTCTTTAGCCCACTCTGCCACCCCAGTTCAGACATGGCCATATGCAAATCAGTCTGACCCTGTGCCTAATGGGAACAGTCCAGCCAGAACTGCCAAGCCATGCCTTCCCTGGACCGGAAACAAGCTTCCTAGGACTGGTTTCTGGCATTTCAGCCATCTTCAGCCAGGCTTGCTTGAATCCAGTGGCAAAGTGAGCAAGGGACTCACGTCTGAGCATACCCTGCCAACTTATGGCGAACAAAGCGGTACAAAAGGGGGTGGTGATGGACGGAGCATCTGAACCAATCAAACACTCTCACCCAGTCAACAGATCTGGGTTTGATCCATCACTGTTCTTTAGCCCACTCTGCCACCCCAGTTCAGACATGGCCATATGCAAATCAGTCTGACCCTGTGCCTCATGGGAACAGTCCAGCCCGAACTGCCAAGCCATGGCTTCACTGGACCGGAAACAAGCTTCCTGGAACTGGTTTCTGGCATTTCAGCCATCTTCAGCCAGGCTTGCTTGAATCCAGTGGTAAAGTGAGCAAGAGACTCACGTCTGAGCATACCCTGCCAACTTATGGCAAACAAAGCGGTACAAAAGGGGGTGGTGATGGACGGAGCATCTGAACCAATCAAACACTCACACCCAGTCACCAGATCTGGGTTTGATCCATCACTGTTCTTTAGCCCACTCTGCCACCCCAGTTCAGACATGGCCATATGCAAATCAGTCTGACCCTGTGCCTCATGGGAACAGTCCAGCCCGAACTGCCAAGCCATGCCTTCCCTGGACCGGAAACAAGCTTCCTAGGACCAGTTTCTGGCATTTCAGCCGTCTTCAGCCAGGCTTGCTTGAATTCTGTGGATTGAAAATGATGGATTTAGGCCCAGATCTCTGTACTGGGGTGAATGTATGACATTGTTCTGCATTCTGTCCATCAACTATTGTTTTTGCATTTGTCACCCCGAGTGGGATGGTTATGCTCAGACGTGAGTCCCATGCTCTCCACACCAGTGGAGTCAAGCTATTCTGTCTGAAGATGGTTGATAGCCAGAAACCGGTCCTAGGATGCTTGATTCCGGTCCAGGAAAGACATGGCTTGGCAGTTCAGGCTTGAGTGTTCCCATGAGGCACAGGGTCAAGGCTGATTTGCGTATATGGCCATGTCTGAACTGGGGTGGTGTGGAGTGCAAAAAAACAATGGATTTAGGCCCAGATCTCTGTACTGGAGTGAATGTATGACATTGTTCTGCATTCTGTCCATCAACTGTTGTTTTTGCATTTGTCACCCCGAGTGGGATGGTTATGCTCAGACGTGAGTCCCCTGCTCTCCACACCAGAGTCAAGCTATCCTGGCTGAAGACGGTTGATAGCCAGAAACCGGTCCTAGGATGCTTGATTCTGGTCCAGGAAAGACATGGCTTGGCATTTCAGGCTGGAGTGTTCCCATGAGGCACAGGGTCAAGGCTGATTTGCATATGGCCATGTCTGAACTGCGGTGGTGTGGAGTGCAAAACAACGATGGATTTAGGCCCAGATCTCTGTACTGGGTTGAATGTATGACATTGTTTTGCATTCTGTCCATCAACTGTTGTTTTTGCATTTGTCACCCCGAGTGGGATGGGTATGCTCAGACGTGAGTCCCATGCTCTCCAGACCACTGGAGTCAAGCTATCCTGGCTGAAGCAACTGATAGCCAGAGACCGGTCCTAGGATGCTTGATTTCTGTCCAGGAAAGACATGGCATGGCAGTTCAGGCTGGACTGTTCCCATGAGGCACAGGGTCAAGGCTGATTTGTATATGGCCATGTCTGAACTGGGGTGGTGTGGAGTGCAAAAATAAATGGATTTAGGCCCAGATCTCTGTCCTTGGGTGGTTGTATGACATTGTTCTGCATTCTGTCCATCAACTGTTGTTTTTGCATTTGTCACCCCGAGTGGGATGGGTATGCTCAGACGTGAGTCCCATGCTCTCCACACCACTGGAGTCAAACTATCCTGGCTGAAGAGGGATGATAGCCAGAAACTGGTCCTAGGATGCTTGATTCCGGTTGAGCAAAGACATGGCTTGGCAGTTCGGGCTGGACTGTTCCCATGAGGCACAGGGTCAAGGCTGATTTGCATATGGCCATGTCTGAACTGGGGTGGTGTGGAGTGCAAAAAAACGATGGATGTAGGCCCAGATCTCTGTACTGGGGTGAATGTATGACATTGTTCTGCATTCGGTCCATCAACTTTTGTTTTTGCATTTGTCACCCGAGTGGGATAGGTATGCTCAGACATGAGTGCAATGCTCTCCACACCACTGGAGTCAAGCTATCCTGGCTGAAGACGGCTGATAGCTAGAAACCGGTCCTAGGATGCTTGATTCCGGTCCAGGAAAGACATGGCTTGGCAGTTCGGGCTGGACTGTTCCCATGAGGCACAGGGTCAAGGCTGATTTTCATAGGGCCATGTCTGAACTGGGGTGGTGTGGAGTGCAAAAAACGATGGATTTAGGCCCAGAGGTGAATGTATGACATTGTTCTGCATTCTGTCCATCAACTGTTGTTTTTCCCTTTCTTACGCTAGAATGCATGGACTTTCCTATGGCCTTCTATCATTCCTCCCTTTATTTTTTTCTACTTATGTCTCCTATACCATACCCACTATCCAATCCTTTTGTCCCTTTCTTCTTCAATCCCATGTCAAACTCTCCTCCTCTTCCTTTTCTCTCATGTTTGGTCTTCCTTGTCACTGAACATCACATAATTTATGTTACAGAATTTGTTGTGCCCTAAACACAGGCTGAACATTCCATAGCCTGCTGCTACATCCATTTCCTGATCACCCATTCCAAATTTTGTAAATGAAAGTCTACAAACCTGTAAACATAAATGTACTAGAAAAGGTTTATCCAGTCTATGCCTCTGTTAACTTAGCCATTAACTCTATTTAGAACAAGTGAGGTTTCCTTTAAAAATGTCTAACTGTCTTTGCGTTTCCTGCTAAAGTCAATTTTTTTACTTTGTGATATTATGGTCTGGTTTGACTGCACATTTGTTGCCGGTTAAATATGTGAGAATCACCAGGAGAAAGGGGCTTTGGCTCCCCCTGCATGACGGGAGCTAGGAGGGCATGTTTTGATTGGGCAGAAGGGTGTGGTTTCACAATTAAAAGGGCTTGACCTCTACACAGCTGTGATAATTTTGTTTATTTTTTCAGCTGCCTGAGCTTGAACTTTCAGGGACACACACAATATTGTAAAGCTATAAACGTGTCTTAGATGACTAGATAATTTGTGGTGTTTTTACTCTGACAGCAGCACAGCTTGGAGGAGGGCAGCCATTAACCCACTTGGATTTGTTTGGTTTGGATTGCCAGGGAAACTGTCAACTGACCTTTTAAACTACAGCAATAGTATTTTACAGTTCCTTGCTTCCACACAAACACATATCCATTACCATGCTATCTACTTGTGATTCTTCCCATTACCTTATAACATTCTTCTAAAGCTATATCTATTTGTATTGCAAATGCTTGTTTTTTGCTTAATGATTTTTAGTGATTTATCAGAGCTTCATTGATGCTGGTGTTTTTCATTAAGTTACTTGAATAATAACGAAGGTATTGAGGATGATTTGACAAAATCTAGAGCACATGAGACCGATAATGAGGCATTATAAGATCCTAGAGAAGTATCAGAGCCTATGTGCAGCTGGACTATATCAGTGAATGCTTTCAATCGACAGCTCCAACTCAGAGAAACTTCGGTGCATCAAATGACAAAAGGCTATACTCCATATAATCTGCTGGTACAAACTTTTACAACAGCTGCCCTGCTCCAATCAGTCTAAAGATCAGACTTCCCAAACAATTCACCGCTGGAAAACAAATAGGGGATCATGTTATGGCATTTGTCTAATCCCTCTTACTTTAATAAAATTCTAGAAAGGAAGGTGTACTCATTCGAATGCAGCCATAGGTAATTCCCATTGCCTGATTGCATGTGTTTAATACAACTTGGGATAATGTTGCAATGTTTTTACAAGAGAATCTTTGTTAATACCGTCTTACTGTCAGTGGTGGCTCGCATAGGGTGTGCTGCAGGCGGTGAGGCAGAGTGGGGGGTAATAATCTTGGACATACGCTGAGGAAAGTAATTATTACGTTCCTCTGTTCCGTCGTATGTCTGTGTTTACTACCACCTCCCCCTGCCCCTCCCCCCACCGCCCGCAGCACGCCATATGCAAACCGCCACTGCTTACTATGTGTATCATTTTTAATTTCTGAGCAACACAGTCCTTACATTTTCTTTTGTTTTTATTGTTAAACGGACTCCTGCATCCCTCACCAGCGTAGCAGCATTTCAGAGTAGACCAGGCGGAAATGAAATGGTGGATCAAAACAAGCTGTATCCCAGTGTCTTGGAAGCTCAGGGGGGAAGTTATCCCAAACTTCCTCTCCACACTCCATGCTACAGAGCTCCTTACGTATTTTAACTTGGAACAAATCAAATTCCACCAGGTCATCACACCTTACAAGATTGTTTCATCACCATTGCCCACTTCAGTATGAGACTCGAGGAGCAACATGGAGTGTAGACATTACGAGGAGATTATCAATTCAATTCAATCTTTTTATTATGTTTGATAAAATTCACAATCATGTGAACATGCAAACCCACTCCACAAAAAGACAATAAAAAACATAATTTAAAATGTCATTTAGAGTGTCATAAAACGTAAAAAAATATATACAGCGTGTGTAAATTCAAGATACACCCAGTGTCATGTAAACAACTACACCAATGAACCTTTAACAATATCCCAGGTCAATCTGTTCCGAATAGTTAATGATTGAAATGCTAATTAGTCATGTTGGTCTACAATATTGTTTTATCAAAATATAATTTTATTGAATATTGAACCATCAAAATCGAATTAAATGATATAGCAAGGTTACATTTATTGAACAAAGGACATGCAAATATGATAAAGACAAGCTTGTTGAGGGTTAAAACTACAGAAATATAAACACATTCCCATTAAACAAGGAGGGAAAAGTCACCCGGTATGGGGTAAATTATAATTATAGGACATTTTAATTAACTGGAAATTAACTGACAATGAAAAACAAGCAACACAGTCGGAGGTGCACTGTTTGTGGCAGCTGCCAAGGACACTGGCAGTAATACCCCACCAGAGTGAAGGAGATGGACCATACGAGTAGAAATGTTGCAAATGCCTGTTGTAATTAATGATAACAAGTAGGGGTCGCACATTGAATTATCAAGAAAATGGCAATTAAAACATGATCACACCAAGTAACAGTGTAGATGAAAGGATGCCCTACAGGGCGCCATAATTAGAGAACATAGTTAATTTGGAAGTGTTGATTAATACTTTTATCGAGTTGACATTCCCTAATATTGCTGCATCATTTCCGCGTTGCTTCTCCAGTTTTTCCCTACGAAATTGAATAAAATGTATTGCATGGTGATTTTACCACAATTGCTGATGTTACTTTTCAGGAGTTACTAAATACTCTCACTCCATATGTGTGGCACTCTTAAGCCTTTTTGAGCCTTGGTTGGGCTCTATAACACCTTATAAATAAAAACATAATTAAATTAGTGAAAGTAATTATGCCCATTTTTATGATCAGTTAAGCGTGTTGTAAGAAAATGCCTTTTTAGTATAATAACCCCAATTGTTTGTACTGATGCTTCTGTTTTTTTGACTGTGCATTGGACTCTGCTAACAAGACCCCTAAAATATGTGGAATTTGGCTATACTCTTACTTTGCCTATTTATTTACCTATAAGACCCTAGCATACAGTACCAAGTGGACCCAGGGCCTGTAAGTTAAATGGCCATAGTGAACTGCAGCACATATTAAGGCACCACTAAAGTGACAAGGCAAAATATGGTTGCAGGCCTACCACCATTAGCCTGGCTGTGTAGGTGTGCACTTTGAATTCGACCTGTCAAAATAGCCCCTTTTGACAAGCCTAAACCCTAATTTTAAAAATAAGTCACCCCAAAGTTAGTCCTAGGTGTCCATATGGTAGGCAGCATGGTATTTAAGAGTAGGACATGTAAACGTTTAAAATGAATCATGTCCTTACAATAGAGGCCTAACAAGCTCTTCCCTCTTAAGCAGGGTTAGCTGTTCCATAGGAAACATTGGGTGTTAATGGTAAAATTAAATAATGTTGTCTTTGCTAAGTCCCAGATAAAAACATACTTCTTGGAAATATTTAATACACATCTAATGTGTTGGTAAGGTCGATTTGTAACAAATATCTCGCACAAGGTACCTTTAATAAGGTAACTTTAGCCTAACTAAAGCCTCTAGAAGCCCATTTGCTCAATCTTCCAACTGTCACCCAGGGGCTGACTCACTCCTTGATTAAATGTGAAGTGACTTCCAATGCTGGTACATTAGTCTTGGGTATAGAGAATTGTCCTTTTCCTCCGACAGGATGACCATAAACTTAAATATTTTCAAAGGACCATTCCTATCACAGACATATGAATCTCCCACCTGGGCCTCCCACCTCTAAGGTCCTGCTATGCAGTCAGCGTCTCATCCCAGTGGGAGAGGAACTGCCCCAAAATCGATTTGAGTGACCACAGAGGATGGTTTGCTAATTTCCCTGGCCATGCCTATGATTTGGGCACAGAAGCTCTGCACAAGGAAAAAAATGTTCTGCCATCTTGCTTTTAGATAGAGAGGACCACTGTGGGATTGTTACTAGTAGAGCACACACAGAAAGCTGCAAAAGTGGGAAGGAATACTTCTGGGAAATTGTTCCTTAGTGGCTAGTGAGAGGCCAGGAGGCAACCCCACCCATAGGCTAGTGCCAGGTATAAAAGTTGAACCCTTGGGCACCATCTTCAGAAAATCTCTGGACCTGTGGAAGACAGAAGAAGAATGCTACCTGCTGTTGGGACCGTAGAGAAGAGCCCTAAGAATTGTACCTGCTCCTACTTGTACCCAGGACTGACAAGTGGACCCCAAGAGTTAATTGGCTGATCTCTGGTTAAGCTTCTGGGACACAACGTATAATCCTACATTCCTTGAGAGCCCAACTGGCCAGTTATAACTGGACCTGCTCTGGACCCTGCTGGTGGCTTCTACTGGAGTGAGTCCTGATCTCTAAATGGTGTATCTAAGGTGTTGGGGTCCATAGATTAGTGTCAGAGTGTACTCCTTCTGCCTAACCCTAAAACCTGGGACTGAGGAACTTTCTCAAGGATATTTTCCTGAAGAACTGACTGGAACCAACCTGCCAGGAGCATTGCTCGTGGGCCTGACTTTGCCACAGCTCCCATTACGTTTGTCTCCTAGAATGACCAGTTGTCCGTGGTTGGCACTTTGTGCTTTCTGGCACTATTTTTATTTATTTATTCACCTCTCTGGGTCCCCTGATTGGATCCTTTGTCATTTTGATGAGATATTGTTCATTCAAATATTCTCAGTTTTTTATAAATTGGAGTGGAATTTCTATTGATTTGTCTTTTTTGACTTTTTCATTTCTAAATGCTTTACATTACACCTCTTCTTACATTAAGGCTGTCTGCTACCCTGTGCCATAGCTACCAGGGTTTATAATATGGTTTAAATTACTGAAACCTTTACTGGATCTAACAAGATTAGTGAGATTATTACTTGAGGTGGGCTTCCAAGCACACAAGGTAATAAGCCATTTTCTCACAGATACGGCTTTGATTGATATAAAATGTTCAATGAAACTCATTGTACATAACAGAATATAGTAAGATTAGATTTATAAAACAAAAAAGTAAAACAACATTTCAATAGAGGGTGACATTTGAATATTTGGATTTCTCACAAAGGACCGAATTCTACAACTTTTTAGGTAACTGTTGTTTCAGTTTATGTGAGGTATTCTCATGTTTGTGTAGCTTTTCTTATTTCAACCATTCATTGGCCGGTTACAGCATCTCTCATTTACTTTTTTGCATTATCAGCACAATGTGTGTGATATACCTGACTCTTGCTCATATACAAGGTCATGGTTTGCTACTTATGAAAAGATATTTGTGCCATAGACACAAAATGTATGCCATTGCCTGCAATGTGTGTCCTGTTTAACTGAAGCTACAATCTGTGCATTGTCTTTCATTTCATTTCCAACACACCTGCAAGATATTTACTTCTAAGTACGTTTTGAGACTTTATTGCTTCAATGTTACCTAATTATTATTTTACAGTACCTCTGTATGAAACTCTTTTGCCATTGAAGACAGTGGTTCATCAATTAAAAAGATTTGGTACCAGAATGGAGTGTAATGTTAAAGGGCTGATTACAATGGCTGATGTCCTGCCACTGCCATCCCAGCTGTGTGGTGGTGGGCCCTCAGCCATCAAACAGCAATTTCTCCCCCACCATATAGATGGCGGGGGGTATTGTTGGGGCAGCATGGCGATCCGATTGCCTGGCGGATACAGCCAGCATGTTTATAACGGGTCCTGTCCATCAAATTACAATGCTGGCTCAAGCCAGCCTTTCCATGGTGATAAAATCACCATGGAAAGGCTGGCCAGGATTGGATTTGGGGGCCAGATTGCGGACCCCACTTGTGTTGGGAGGTGGTGGTGCACTGGGGGGTACTCATGGTACTCCCTACATTTCTCTGCACTAACTGACAGGCACCTCGTGGTCTCTGCCATTTAGTACAGGGAAATGCACAACATGCTGTTTTGGCATTTCGGCGGGTGCTGCAAACAGCAGCACCCACAGCAATGTCAATGTAGCAGTATGTGACCGCCACGGTGGCTTTTGTGTCATAATCTGGGGGCGGGACTGCCTCCTTACAGGCGGGCCGTCCCAGTCCCAACTACAACGGCGGGTGGGTTCAAGTCTGTCCGCCTTCGTAATCGGCCACTATGTTCTCAAAGTACTTTGCAAGTCGGAAAAGTTTTTCTGACCCACAAAGTTTCTTTTTATGACTATTTTCATAAAAATATGTTGGCGCAGCTAATCTTTTTACACCTGCCTGTCAAATGAGGTGAAGTGATCTCTGTTCCTGGCGGGACGTGGGTGTAGTGGGGTCCTTTGCTCTTCTTTTCCACCGGACTGGTCGCCTTCTAATTCCCGGTGCCTGCCACATCACCCTGGGAGCGGACTCCATCTCCCAGGGTGCAACGCTTTGCCCACAGCTGCCGTGAGTGAGAGGGAGTCATGGTGAACGCGCATAAAGCACTGCCTCTCCCCACGCAGTGCGGGAGCCCCAGCTAATCTTTTTTACACCTGCGTGCCAAACGAGGTGAAGTGATCTCCGTTCCTGTTGGGACGTGGCGTCGGGTCCTTTGCTCTTCTTTTCCACCGGACTGGTCACCTTCTAATTCCCGATGCCTGCCACATCATCCTGGGAGCGTACTCCATCTTCCAGGGTGCAACGCATTGCCCACAGCTGTCGCGAGTGAGTAAGGCCCCCAAAAAAAGGGGCAGGTAATAGCTAAACATCTTAAATCGACCTATGTAATACCTAGGCTAGAGGGCGTGGCTTGGCCGCTGAGCGGAATGGCTGCTTAACGTCGCAGCTCCCCCGGCCGAGCATAAAATCCGATATTTATCCGATAAACCCACGCTGTATTTCGGATCTGTCTGGGGACAAAGCCTGCGGCTCTACTCCGCATTGATCGGCTGTCAGCTTGGAGGTCCAGCGATCACGGCCGGAGAGCAGTAACCGCGCACTTTGCTAGGCGGAAGAGAGGCCCACGTGACGTGAGGCCCGGGACTTGCATGCTGGGGGCCCTGAGGAAACAACGAGCTGGAGCCGGGGGACGATCGGTGCTGAGCCCAGCTGGACGGCGGAAAGAGGCATCGGAGGGGGCCACCCTTGAAATATAGCGGCGGACTTCTGGGCGCAATAGATGGAGCAGTGAAAACAACACAACTGGCTGGTTTTGAGGGGGCCTTTCTCGGAGTGCTGGCAAGTTACGAGGTGGGACTGCCAGACATGGAAGATAGCTACGAGAGGGCGGAGACCAGCTAATCGGAATCGGCGCCCGCAGCGAGGCAGCACTGCAGGTTTGGGACAGTTGGGGCTGAGAGCTAATTAAGCCACACTGGGGACATCGGTAGGGGGAGATCGGGTGGTCCCCCCACAGTCTGCGTCGGTGGCTGGTGGCTGCCATTTTGTTACACTGAGGACATGTAATATCTGAACCAGTGGGGGAGATCCGACAGTGGAGTGGCAATTGCTTGGACTGAGGGACCCTGGCGTCTGGGGACAAGGGCAGCCTCATAACTCGGTGGAAAGCGATGTTTGGCGCATTGCAATGGTGCTTGCAGGCCGGCTGCCATTAAACTGGTCGCACTGATCTCGCCACTCAGTTGCCTCCCCTGCCACGGAACTTCGTTTTTTTTTGTACACCTGAGCTGCAAAATTTAGCGGATGGCAAATACTATGCAACTGATGGGCTTTCACTTTTTGGCAGTGTCACACGGAGGGACATGTGTGGAGTATTGACGTTGCACTGCGACTCCTCGGGATAATCACTGCCGCCATTTTGGATTGTAGAGGGTGAGGGCGCCGCGCTGCTGAGGGGCCCGCACTACCACAACTGCGGAGATTTGATGGTACAGAGGGGGCTGCCGCAGAGGATATTTGACGTGCAGTGTTGGATATAGTAGTTTGGCTGCAGAATACATTGCCTATAGACTGCTTCTGGAACAGCTGCGTGAATGTGGAGGAGGCTCCGTGACGGCGCCGATAGGAGGTACATCGCCAATTTCGCTGGGGATGCTTTGGGACACTGATTCTCCAAACAGTCAGGACGAAGAGGAGTGCCCTTCGCTGATGTGCGCCGCATGACAGTTACGTGCATTGGCTGCGCAGGATTGTTCTGGTGAGCAAGATTGCGATACCTTCGAGGGCCGAGCTTGAGGAGCCTACTAAGGCCGAGGTGGGGGCGTGCTGCTGGGTGGTGCGGCGGCCCGAGTGCCAAGATGGGCAAACCAGAAACACGACAGCCCAAAATAAACTTCGACAAAAAGAATACTAAACCGTCCGACCCGGAGCATACAGATTATGAGGCGACAGAGGACGGCGCTGGACAGCTGCCGGCTGCGGATGTGCGATCCATATTTCAGGAGTTGAAAACAAGCCTGCAGGGCATAGACGCAAAAATGGACACATTGGCCGCTCGCATGGACAGCATCACGAGGCGGATGGACAAACGAGAGGGTAGCGTGGGCGTGCTGGAAACGCGTGTTACTGAGACGGGGGAAGGCCAAACAGAGCTGGATAAGAAAGTGAGAGGTATGGATAAAGTGCTGGCCCTGATTCAACAGAAGAACGAGGATTTGGAAGCGAGATCGAGCGAAATAATGTACAAATCACGGGCATTGCTGAATCCACAGACATTCCTAATATGGAAAGATACATTGAGACTATGATGAAGGATCTCTTTGGGGATTGCCTGTCTCCGATGTTTTTGATTGAAAGGGCTCACAGGTCCCTGAGACCCAGACCCAAGCCGGGTGCTCCTCCCAGACCGATCTTGGCCAGAGTATTAAACTATAGAGATCGGGACGCAATATTGCGCCTCGCTAGAGAGAAGGATAAGATACAATATCGCGGAAACGAAATAGCGTTATATCCGGATTTCACCCTGCAGGTATAGGCTGCACGTAGAGAGTTCATACCGGCAAAAAATATTTTTCAGCAAACAGGGACGAAATATGCTTTGATATATCCAGCGAAATTGCGAGTTCAGGGACCTGGCAGGCCCACTTTTTTTGTCGATGCAGAGGCGCCGCTGAACTATGCCAAACAACTGGCCAGAGATCAGAAGCAACAGAAGTCACCGGGGGAACAGGAATCCACTGAAAGGCTAGGTGGCATTGAATTAGTTGTGATATAATATGTATTAAGATAGTATAAATGTTTCTCGGCGGTGGGTCATTTGCTCTGATGTACATTTTATTATTAACAGGAGGTGTACTGATGGGCGTAAGACACGGGCCCCAGTATATCCTGAGGCTGGACCGTTAAAATGTACGCAGTGGCTCACCCGGTAACAGGCAGGTCCTTGAGATGAAGGTGTGGCGCCAGCACCTCGGCCACCCTGTCACAAGCACAGGGACTATGGCGACCACCCTGCGTACCCCCTGGGATGATTCCCGTAGTTCTGACTTTGTTTATGTTTTACATTGGAACGTAAAGTTGGGGAAATGGGAGGGAGAATACACAACCTGCTTGGGGGGTTGGTGTGGGTGGGACAGGAAGGACCCTGCGGTTGTGGGCTTTAGGGGTGATGTTGGGGGGGGGAATGTTATAACTCAGCAGATACTACTCAGCAGATCTATGCTCTGGATTTGGGCTAATCTACCAATGCTTCATGGTCCACGCAGGCGGAGACAGCCTGGAGTGCTCGATTGGATTTTAAAGGGAAATGTCCCTGATATATATGGTATGTTTATAAGTATTGGAATATCTCTGTTCACAGAAGAAAGATTCAGTAAGGTCTATTATATGTTCATGTGTGAATCCCAGTGAAGACCATCACCTGTATTACTTGGAATATAAGAGGGTTGAATGACCGGCGAAAGGCGAGATTGGTACATTCCTATATGCTGCATAAAGATGTAGACATCTGTTTGTTGCAGGAAACTCATTTGGCAGTCGTTAAGTCACCCATGCTCAGACACTGCAGATGGGGGAGATAGTGGAGGCACCATACTCCAATTATGCCAGAGGTGTGGCTATATTAATTCGTAGAGGTTTACAGTGGAAAACTTATTCCACAATCATAGACCCGGAAGGTAGATATATATTACTATTTGGGGTTTTCTGTGGCGTCCAAGTGTTGATAGTGAATGTTTATGGCCCTAACACAGACTGCCCATCCTTTTTCCAGAATGTATGGCATAAGCTTCAGGTGTGTGACGGGGGGCAGCGGTGTTGTGGGGGGGAGATTTTAATGTGGTGCTGTCCCCTTCGGTGGATAGACAGGGAGTGCCCCGGGAACATCACCCTAAGGCAGCTGAGGTGTTGAGTGATATTATAGCGGAGGCTGGCTTGGTGGATTCATGGAGAGCGTTGCATCCGGAGACACGGGTGGGTACTTGTGTAACAGTGCATCGTAGTGCGTGGTCGAGAATAGATTATTGGTTACTATCCAGAGACTTACATTCCCAAGTGGCAGAAGCAAATCACCTCCCGAGATCGCTTTCCGATCATGCGCAAGTGAGAGTTAACTTAACCATACCACCGCCCTATATACAGCCCTTTAGCTGGAGGTTTCCCTCGCGGGCCCTGCTTGATCAGGTCTTTCGAGAAGAACTCAGCGAGAAATTAGTTGAATATTATGAATTGAATGAGGGGTCGGTTGAATCGCCGGGTACCCTGTGGGAAGCCTTCAAGGTGGTGGCGAGAGGTAGATGCATGGCTCTCAAGACAGGTGTGCTCAGATCCATTAGGAACACTCTGGAGCGACTAGAGAAGGAACTTGCGCGGCTTGAAAATGTGATCGCTGAGCTCCCTTCATCCTCCTCCCAGGCAGAGTTTAGGACCACGCTTACGCAGTATCAAGAGGAGGCGGAATGAGAGACAGCCTTTCTCAACAAATATGCGCAGGCTAGGCAATACGGGGAGGGAGAACGTGCATGGAAAACACTGGTATCTCTTTTACGAGTGCCCAGAGGCGCGGGATACATCACAGAGCTACGAGATGCTGATGGACGAATAGCTAGGACCCCCCCGGACATACTAAACACTATGACCGACTTTTATGGATCACTCTATACCTCTCGGATAACCCCCGAGGAAGCTGGATACAATTAGTTTAGCATGGTTTAATGATGGGGCGAGACAGTATATGGATCTTCCAATCAATGTTGAGGATGTCCGGGGAGCTATAGCGGGCATGCCGGGTGACAAGGCCCCGGGTTCAGACGGATTTACAGCAGCTTTTTATAAAGATTATATAGATATTGTTGCACCCAGACTGTACAGGGTGTATCTTGAAGCTATGGAATCGGGGACGCTGCCGCCCACGGTCCAGGAAGCCATGATTATCACTCTCCTGAAACCAAATAAAGATCCGACTAGCCCCGAATCTTACCGCCCCCTCTCGTTAATCAACTTGGATGCAAAAATATATGCGAAACTATTGGCGGATAAACTAGAACCTATGCTGCCCCAAATTGCGTTGTCGGACCAATCGGGGTTTGTCCCGGGCAGGTCCACCTCCCACAATTTAAGAGTGCTATTTGGCCTATTGCACTATCTGGATCCTGGGGGAAAAGGCCACCGGCTGCTGCATTGTTAGACGCCACCAAAGTCTTTGACTCTCTGGAGTTGAGGTTTCTATTCGCCTTGTTCACGAGGATGGGATTTAGCCTCCTATTTACACAACAAATCAGGGTTCTGTATACTGCCCCTACGGCTAGGGTGAAGGTTAATGGACAAATTTTGAAGCCATTTCACATTAAGAGAGGCACTAGGCAGGGTTGCCCTCTGTTGCCGCTTCTGTTTGCCACAGCTACTGAGCCGTTAGCGGCCCGTTTGAGACAGCATCATACACACCACAGCATAGGGTTCACTTCGAGAGGTCTACTTATCTCACTATATGCAGACGACATGACTATTTATATTACTAAACCCAAAGAGAACTTTGACCCTCTAATGAGAGAGTTTGTGCGCTACGGAGGCTTAACGGGCATACCGATCAACTGGGCAAAATCTGTGATGCTGCCACTGACTGATGACACTAAACAATGTGATACAGAATTCCCTATAGAATGGGTGACGGATGAAGTAAAATACCTGGGAATTTAGTTTAGCAGATCCATACAAGAAATATGGCTGGCCAATTATGGCACAGCTATGGACTGGCTAGAAGGCAAGGTGCAGAGGTGGAAAACGTTGCCGCTCTCCTTGACGGGTCGAATTGCAATAACAAAAATGGTCATTTTGCCTAAATTTCTATATTTATTTGTCAATATTCCCCTCCCACTTCCCGGTCACTTTTTTAAACGTTTGAGGACAGCCATTTTGGAGCTAGTTTGGGCGGGTAGACAGCTGAGGGTATCCTGCAACCTTTTAACCCTTCCATTTAATCAGGGAGGACTCGCGGCTCCTGATTTTGAGCTATACGCTTATAGGGCACAGGCCCAATATTTGCATTATTGGCAACATCCTATCCCTTTTCAACCACATGTGGCCATTGAATTGGATGTGGCTGCGCCCACCCCACTCAATGTACCGTCTACCACCCATATAAAAGATCCCCAACTGATATGAATACGGTTGAAGCTGTGAGATGGGCGTGGTCGAAACTGGCAAAACGTGCTGGACTTGCGGAGCTTTTCGCTCCGTCGATGTCCTTAGGGGGAAACCCACTTTTGGGCCCACTGACGGATAGAGCAGTTACGATTAGAGCACATAGCAGAGGATTGAACACCGCTGGCGACCTGTACCCAAACAATACATTCTTATCATTGCAGAAAATGTGTGAGCCTGGAGACCCTACGGCCTCTGACCTTTTGTTATGTTATCAGCTTAGAGCGTCAAGTAGGGCTCGCTACACAGAATTCCCGGCAGCACCATCTGTACTGCCTGCACTAGAAGACCTCCTATCTAACGACTCCCCTCGTAAGCTGATAACACGTATCTATAGGATCACTCAAGACACCGCGCCTGTCATACTCAGCTCGTCACGATCGGATTGAGAGAGGGAAGCTAGTATAACATTACCGATAAACAAAGGCTTTTCTGCTGTTCACAGCTTGAAAATCTCTCACCTAGTTATAGGTTGAGACTAATACATTTTAATTATCTGCATAGAACATATCGAACGCCTAAACAGCTTTTGCGGATGGGACTTCAAACCGACGCAAAATGCTGGAGGTGTGGGAATTTGGAGGCAACGTTCTTTCACCTAACTTGGGAGTGCGGCCAGGTAGAAACGTACCGGGCGGAAGTGTTGCGAAATATCGGTCACATTATAGAGCTAGACCTCCATATGGACCCACGTATGGCATTATTGGGCTTTGTAATGGACATACCCTGCAAATCGCGCAAATTATTGGCCATGTTGCTGTTATTAGCTAAGCGTCAGATTGCGCTATACTGGAAGAGAACGGCCCACCGACAGTGGCAGGCTGGATACGATCGGCTGTATATTGTAAGGAGCAATTAACATCCTATTGGGAACTTATGCCTCAAAGGTCCAGACCAGTTGACATATTGGCACCCTTGGTGGAATGGCTGGGTCGAGAGGGATCGGGACTATGCGGACATTAGATGACTGTTGGGTAAGGGGGCGGTGTGTGGGCTATGGATGTCTGTGTGAGCTGTGGGTTGATGTGATGGAGGAGTGAATGCGTGTATATGTTTGAGATGAGTGGAGTGGATATGGAGCGTGTTGGTTGCAGATTTGTCATTTCTTGATTGATTATCAGAAATTTCGGTATCAGGGTACGATATGCTGAGGTTTGGTTGGGTGGGTGGGGTGGGGGGTTTATTGTTACACATCTATAGATTCTTTATATTGGTATTCAGGATATATATATCACGAGGCTACACAATATGTGGATAGTGTTTGACATGGATCGCCGCCGGGCACGTGGTGCTGTCGGCTATAAGGCTGTGTATTATAGAACTATACCTACGTGGATTTGAGATGCTGCCTGCCTCTGGGTTGTTGGCTTGAAGCTGTGGAGCCTGTGTATACATAAATAAAGGTTTTTTGAACTTTAAAAAAAAAATATATAAAAAAAAATGAAATACCTAGGCTACAGATTGATCAGTGTGAGCACGTAGACAATGACCATAATTTGGAAACCAATAGGACCATATCGCAAGTAGAGGTGACCCCCACAATACCCGTGCCACCAGTTGAAGGGGGGCTTTTTTGGGACAAACTACACGCGGTATTAGTAGCACACTTAAACCCTATCCTCCTAAAACTGACTGATATTGGAATATAAATGCCACATTCACTTGAGGAGAAAATCAATGTACCCCCACCTTCATTAGCTCACATGCGTAAGCCAACAGAAAATGTGGTTGGGGCAGTTGGGGAGGAAATAAAGATCATGACACCTTCAGTTGAAGCACAGATACAGGATGGTTTAGACCAAAGGAAGGCTCACCCATATGATAGCCACTTAGCATTACAGATCCAGGATCCCATGTGAAGAGATGGACAGCCCATACAAAATAATTCTTTGGATATGAAAAGGGTAAACCTGGAGCACTCTAAATCAGTCAACAATCCCTTAAGTCAAGGCCCCACTATGTGTCAGGAGAGCGACAATCCGATCATAAGTGAGATCGATATTGATCTGCACCTCCCACCACAAGCTACACCTTACATCATTATCCTAGCTAATGTCCCAGTACTACAGTTAGGTCAGAGGGAACATTGGTCCTCATTGAGGAATAGGGTATTACATTTTTTAAATACAAAAACAGGATTAGACCAAAAATCTAGCAGGAGACTGTGTCGTGCGGACCTTTAGATTCCAAGGCCTAGTCAAATCAATTCTTGACATGACGTCATATCAAAATCAAATTGGGTACAATCATATTATCTCGGTACTTTTTTTATCCTCCACCCAAACCATTAAATCATAATATGGAAGAAGTAAGATATACTTCGATCCATCAGCGCCCTAAGCCCCTTGAGATACAACCCTGGTTCCATAGAAATCGATTGTCCCCACTGAGCGATTTGGCTGCAATAGATTGATTGCCAACCAACGGGGGGAGGTTGGAGGAAAACATTCTTGATCCTCATAAAACTGGTGTGGATGCTGTGGTACTTAATGATAATTTTGGGCAAAATCCTTTGAAGTTGAGTCAAGGGTTTGATAAACGCCCCCTATTCCAGCTACAGAATATGAGTGAGAATCTGGGAAGATTGGGTTTATTTACTGCCCCATCCGACCAGATCCAGAGTGGCCCTAACGGCAAGCCATGCAAGCACCTTGTTTCCAAAGAAATTGTCACCAGCTACATCTACTTTCCTGGAATGTAGCAGGAATTATTCCAAAGCTAATAGATGAGGTCTGGGTTCGGTACATAGAACCATTTGATATTATCTGTACCCAGGAAACATGTAGAACAGATGTTAACATAGATGGATATTTGTCGCTAAATGTCTAAGCGGAACCATCACTGTCAGGGAGGGCAAGGGGGGATTGGTAATACTGATCTCAGTGGGGTATGAGTCGCTCATAATCGAAAAGGTAATTGATTCACCCTGGTACCAACTCATTATGTGTTTTAATTTGTTAGATGTAAGTTTATTACTAATCAATTGGTACTATAACATTTTTGATGAGCAAAGCACAGGGGTCATAAATTACCTAGAAGAGGATATTGATAAAATAGCACTAAAATTCTCCCCTTTATGTGTTATCTGGGTTGGAGACTTCAACTGTACACTATGCCAGCACAGCAGTAACAAAGTGTGCGAGTTGAATGATCTTGATGACTCTCTGCTTGCCCATTTTAAACATACTCCCCAGGGGGATGCATTAAACTCAATCATTCTTCTTAACGACTTATCCCCGGCAAACAACCTAGTGGACAGCCCGGTGGTATATTTCCCAACATTTCAGGGCTGGGGCATAACCAGCACAATTGATTTTATGTGGATTACCAGGAGGTATTCTGATCTTTTAGAAAATTTCCTGGTTGAACCGAACCCTGCCAGTGACCACAATCCTTTAATAGCCTCTCGC
Organism: Lissotriton helveticus; assembly: GCF_964261635.1. Lineage (NCBI taxonomy): Eukaryota > Metazoa > Chordata > Amphibia > Caudata > Salamandridae > Lissotriton > Lissotriton helveticus. Next base: position 1,534,291,105 of record NC_136057.1, read on the forward strand.
AAAATTAAGGCCCCAAAGGGGATGGCTGTGGACTGTCCTATATAATATAACTGTAATCAAGGGGTAAGGTTGAAATGAAATACTTTAGATTTGAGGAGAATATAAGTAAGTCTAACTTAACTGACGTGATGACCTGTTTAACTTATTTAGCCCCTCTGGAATCCATCATAGGGAGTTTTGAAATCCTATGTGAAGATGTGGCAAAAATTCTGCTTAAATCAGTAAAAAAAATGAATCGCCCTGAATATAAATGGTTTGATTTGGAGTGCTTAGCGGCAAATAGAGCTTTAAAAACAGTATTAAGCACAGTACCATGGGATAGGGCCTTGATTAAGGAAGCTAAAGGTATTATAAAAACACAATAGGGCGTAGGAAAGAAGAATTGAGACACCAGGCCTGGGAAGATTTAGAAAAGGCAGGAATGTTAAGAGATTCTAGGCCCTTCTGGGAGGTGATTAACCATCCACTCTTCAAGGATGTAAGCAGGAATGGGGAAACAAATGTAACAGGTTTAGCCTGGGAGTCTCATTTTTCGAAGATTTTTAACCCAAATGATATTAGTTTACCGGTCAGTCAGATATACTTTTTAATCCTGAATCAGCCTGGCAATTAAGTGTATCCCTAACTTTAGGCGAAGTGGAGGAGGCCCTTAGAAAGGGCATTGCCGCTAAAGCCCCAGGCCCTGACGGGGTACCTTTGGACCTCTTTAAAAGAAATCCGGCACTTTGGGGCCCTGTATTATTAAATATTTTTAGAGCTCCATAACGGGCCAGATCCCAAAATCTTGGAAGAAAGCTGTGGTAGTGCCAATATTTAAAAAGGGAAATAGAAACGATCCGACCTGTTACAGGCCGATTTCCCTCATAGATGCCACATGTAAGGTGATGGGAGGGTAATTCTGGCACACCTGGAGTTATGGGCTAACAATGCTGGGCTATTATCATATACCCAATATGGGTTTAGGAAAGGAATGGGAACTGTCGAACAGTGCCTCAACTTGTCGATGATCATGGGCAAGTACATGAAAGCCAGGGGGGCGTCGATCCACCTGGCCTTCATGGACTTGTCCAGTGCCTTCGATACTGTGTGCAGGAGCAAGTTGTGGGCACTGATGGAAGATCTGGGCTTTGAGGAACCACATGTCACTCTCTTTCGCAGACTACATGCTTCTATCTCTGTAGTTATTCGTTATGGCCCAGGCGGAGAGAAGACCAAGCTCATCGCTTTGACAGAGGGGGTCCGGCAAGGCTGCATTGTAACCCAGTTTTTATTTTTAGTTTATACAAATGGGCTGGAGCAGTTTCTGTTGAAGAAACACTTGGACTTCCCAAAAATAGCAGGTGCCCAAGTACCTTTAATTTCGTATGCTGACAATACGGTCTTGATGGCCTTGACTGCCAATAGCCTACAGGGATGTTTGGATGCTCTCACCAAATATATGATGTCACGAGACCTGAAAGTGAATTATAAGAAATCCTTTGTCATGGTATGTGGGCCAAAATTAACGAAAACACAAAAATACACACTGAATGGGAGAGTTATTGAGAAGGTAAAAATTGTTAGCTATTTGGGGAATGTTTTTAACTCTAATTTAAATTGGGATCAACTTTTAGTATCCCGGGTGCAATAATCTTCTAAAGTCATTGAGGGGTTGTTTCGATTTGCGGCCAAACTTGACAATAAGCCTGTTGCAGAGCTGATAACCCTGTACAAATCAAAATGTCTGTTGGGAGCAACTTACGGTGCAGGAGTGTGGGGATATCAAAAGAGTACCCCAATTCAAATAATCGAGAACACATTTTTGAAGAGACTTTTATTTATCCAGTCTACGTCCCCTACATCATTTTGCCACTCCGAGGTTGGCATGGATCATATTACAGACAGAATACACATGGCACCCCTGTTTTTATGGGGGATAATTTGGTCCTCATAGGAACTTCATTTCTCTTGACTTGTCTTAAAAGATTGCATGAATTTAGGCAATGCAATGGCGGTCCCCTTGTTACGCTACGTTAAACAAACTTTTTATAAGATAGGGTTAGAAGATTTTTATTATAAGCCTGAGTGTATACTGCCAAACATGAAAATGTCCATAAAAGAAGCTTTTGGATCTGAGCTGACTTTATCATCAAGTCAAGTCAGGGACATTTGTATAGCGCACAAATCACATCCATGGAGTCTCATGGCGCTTGCAGCAGTCTCTGACAGAAGGGAAGGGCAATTAATTTGCAAAAAGCCAGCTCTTTAATCTCTTACGGAAACAACCGTGTTCAGGGATACTACGGAGATGAATGGGCATTTTGTTCCATGAAGCAGGAGCCAGAAACGAAAATGCACGACCACCATTTCTGGACGTTCGTATTTTTAAAGGAGTCAATAGGAGTTCGTTTCCAGATCTGAGTTCTCTTTTAGGCCGATACCATCTCAATTTTTTGGACCAGTACTTAGGGCCTTTTCCATACATCTGTCTATGAGCCAGGCATAAAAATTTAAAGAGGATTCGCTTTTTTACCGGAAGTCATTGCAGGCTTCTTAAACAGGCAACTGATGGAGTTCTTCGTGGGAGGTTAAGAACCAACCGAGCTGCAGTGTTCTGAAAAACCTGGAGCCTGCTCAGATGATATTCATTTATGGAAGCTAAGAGCGCGTTTCCGTAGACTAATCTATTTATTATTAGACCCTGGACTAATGGTTTTCCGGCCTGTACGGGGATCCACTTGAAAATCTTCATCAAGCTACGCATCAGTCCAAAACAGGTACCAATGATGTGATTAATTGGGTTATTCATGGTCAATTTATTATCCATCTGGAAACCCACATTTCGGACTGATTCCTTTGATATTGGGCAGCTACCTAAAGTGATTGGCCACCAGTCATTTGTCCAATGTTCTACTACTTTGCCGAAGAGCCTAATCTCTGATTTACTGCCATTTAACTGCAGGTGATTAGTGGTCATCCATTCCTCAACCTGTATCAGGCAGTTTTTGAAACGTTGTTTGATTTCATTTTGATCAGGGTCTAGTGTAACTAGGATCTGAGTATCATCGGCATAAGACAGAACGTCAAAGTCATGGGCTCTAATCACTTTGGCCAAAGGAGTCATGTCGACATTAAAAAGCGTTGGGCTCAAAATAGAGCCCTGAAGAACGCCCATTTTACAGGTCTTTCGCCGTCTGTTTTTGTCGATCTGGACCACTGTTGTGCAATTGGATAGATAGCTGGAAAACCATTTTAGGGCGTTTCCTCTGACACCAATCTCCCACAGCCATTGAATTAGAATGTGGTGGGAGATGGTGTCAAATGCCGCAGATAAATCAAGTAGGACGAGGATGGTTGGCTGGCGCTTATCCAGCTTAAAACAGCAACAATTTTATTTGTCTTTTAGCTTGCAGAGTAATGCACGTTTTTTAATGACAGGATTTTGCTTAGGCACGCTGCACTGTCTTGTGGCTTTTCCAAAACAGGAGGAGTGGTGTGAGAGGCTACCCCCCTGTCCTTGTAATAACATAGCCCAACAAAATACCATGCATCTAATGCTATTTTGCACATTATATAAAGACCCAGGGTGCACTTTCTTAAACCAATTTTAAACAAAAAATGTTTCCGCTCCCATAAAGAGGGTATTCATTATTTACATTCCTTAGCAAATGCCACAATTTGCAGCTCTGTGCTTAATGTTATAAAAATTGTTTTATAATAAAGAAATGATATGCAATGTAAAAGTATGTAATCAGGTATCTAATTGTTTGCCAAAGATATTTTTTATGCTTTTTTGGAAATATTGTCTTATTTTATTATTGTATGATTTCCTTGTGAACTATTATGGTTTCATTTGGAATCGAATAAAGGTTTCTGACTGACTGACTATTTTCAATATACAAATAAGAGGGCTTTTAAAGGGGCATCACCCTACTGTTTGCAGTTAGAAATGTAAGGTATCCGTTTTTTCTGATGACATTTGTGGTTGATCAGTTACTAGCACCTGACCTGGGGTGGTAATTAAGTCACAAAGGATTGCAGGTCAGGTTGGACAACTTTAACCTTATAAATCTTGGTGGGCAGACTAAGGGCGAGCAGAGAGTGGTCTAGGGCACCAATGTATCCTTCTCAGGTGTTATTCTTCTAATGTAAAGTTTTTTTCTTTTAAGAAGCCCATATCCCTTTGCTCCATGCAATGAGAAGACAGGGATGGTGGTCTGCTGTCTCTTGCTGTCCTCCATCCCTGTATTTGCAGGCATTACTTGTCTCAGAAATGCATTTGGCCTCCTACTTTTTAAGGAGGTTGGAGGTTTTGGAAACCTTCTTCGAATTAATATTTGCAATGTGGCTGAAAGGCCAGGTACATCGCAAAATATGACCCAGGTCGCAAATCTGACAGCGTGCAAAATCTAGTGACTGGTTTTCAACCTAGGATTCATACTTCAGGACTTTGATCTCAAATTCCAATGCCTTTTTGTATCACAACTAGCTGATTATCAATGAATTAATTGATTTGAACGAATACTGATTACCACAATCATTCTCATCCTGTCACTGTTTCTGCGAACTGTGAAGTTGATCCAGTGAATGTTTGGAGTCCTGGGACTCTAATCGATGATGCTGCCCAATTAGGGTCTCTTAGCCACATAATCTTCTTCCCTGTTTTCACTTTTTAACTCAGGTTGTGTTTTTAAAGGTAAATGTAAGGCTTCCTCAGGTTTACAAACAGAAAGAATCCAAACTCCCTACCATTGCACTTAACCTTCTCACTTCATCCTATAGAGGTGGATCAGATTATAGACTAGTTAGTGGATTAATTATGTCCACAGTTCTTCAGTTTTTGCAGTAGATCATGTAGTCCTCTTTTTAATGCAAGGTGTCTAAATCTAATGTTGACATGTAATCTACCTCAAACTATTTGACAAATCCTAGATACTAGACCCAATAAGTGGAGAAACACTGAGGCTACACAGGCATGTCTGCTGCTTGGACACATTACTGCTTATATGTAAGTCCCATAAAAAGTCGTAATCCTGAGATCCAGCCAGTTTTCAATTAGCCATCACTAGCGTTTAGGCCGCAAGTTTTATCCGTGGGGAATAAAGTTTGCATTATGTTTATGACACCATATTTGAATAAATGATTGCAGAGAAAATGAAAATTAAACATTACAAATATTGTCGGCTTAGCATTATTGTTTACATCATAAGTAAGTCCATTTGCTATATTAAAATCTGTTGTAATTAACACAACTGCACCTTAAAATGAACAGGCCAAAAGTTCTTCAACACCTCTCAAGGACATATTTGGGGGAGGTCCAAAGCAAAAGAAAAAACATAAGCATCATAGCCCAGTAACCCCCTCAAGTCCTGCCTCCAGTTGTAAATGTGCAGGTCACTGTAAAGCACACAACAACATTGCAGAAGACAACTTTCCTACTTAGAACAATTTTACAACTTGCACTTATGCTTCATTTGACAAAGTACTGCCTTATTGGTCCTAAATAAGAAGTACGTCGAAGCTACAGCTACACTACAATTGGATGAATGATTTTAAGATAATATAGCACTTCTCAATATGACACTGACAAATGAAAATTGGTAAAGAGATAAATTCAAACAGCACTCCTTAGTATAAGAATAGAATGATTTCAATCATTATGAGTCAGGTTGTCACTTTACACCTTACATATAAGTTTCAACAGTAAAAAAATGAGTTTGGAATTATGTTCTCAAAGGGTTCATCTGTAAATGATGTCACACTATGTCTGAAAACCTCTGCAGAACATTATCACACAAAGTGAGAATTTAGAAGGCCAATTGTTTGTGATTGGTAGTGAAGCAGAACTGAGTAAAGAGGGCAGTATTTTTCGTCTTCATTAAATGCCCTCTTTAAAGGGAAATTTAAAAAAATGGAGGAATTTGTTATCAGCCGTGGCCAGTGCAGATAAGAGCAGTGGGGTGGGGAGTGGGAGCTCGTCAGAATATGGAATAGGGAAAATAAAATAAAATAAACTAAAACCACTTAACTTGCGATGAGCGCAATGTAAGTGGCTTTATTTAATTTTTTTATTTTTATTTCATTTATAATGAAGAAGTAACAAATATTTTAAGCACTTGGCTTCTAGAATAACACTTTAATTGTAAACAGAGGACCATTCAAAATCAGCCATCCATAACCCTATATATTATTACGAGAAAGAGTCTGGGAAATTTTAACGGTAGCTCGTTAATTCGGTATTTGCCATGTAAATCCTTGGAACCCCCTAAATCAAGGCATGAAATGTGATTTGGCAGATGTGTCCCAATAAACATTGATAAACATAGGGGAGCTCAGGCTCGTGGGGGCAAAACAACTCGCTCACCTGCATTTCCTGAGGGGAGAGGACCCGCGGACATTCAGGCTCTCCCTCGCTGCTGTTTGTTGGGCGTACGGCCGCCGTGTAGGGAGAGCGGCACTGAGCCTACATTCTCCAGTGTCCCCTGCTTCCCTGACAGGGACGCTGAAACGCCGCCTCACAATCCCGCGCCCGGAGGTGCATAAAGACGAGCTTCTCCTCCCGTGTCGCGGGACGCGCGTGGGCGACGCCGGGCGGAGCCTGGGCAGAGGGCGGGCCGTCTGTGGCCATCCGGAGCCGGAGGAGGCAGGGCAGGGCAACTCCCTTGACATCACGCAATGGGTAAGCGAAAGAAAACTTTATTGACTGATGAGGGGGGAAAGAAGGCTAAGTTACCTAGACACTCTGAGTCTATCATTTCTTACCTGTCATCTGCAGTGGGCACGTTGTCTAAGGAAATTGCAAATGCCGAACTTGAACTGGGCTTATCGGCCACCCTATCTCCCACGCTCCCACTATCTTCTGTCGCCAAACATGCTCCTGTTATCCCTCTTGAACCTAAGGTGGTCATATCCAATGTGAACTTGCTGTTGATACAAACTGTTTGTTCTCCACAAGGGAATCCTGTGGTCCCGAACTCGTCATTGAGCCAACAAACCACTGGCAGTGCTGTCACACGGAACTTGGAGAGGCTGGAGTACACCGAGGGTACCCCATTTGTACCCCCTGGTCCTGATATTAATCTGGGAGACCAGTTAGAGACATTGTTCCTTGCTCGGATCGAGCCTTTGCTAGTGGGGATCGCTAAGGACATAGTGGACACACTGAACACTTGCCTTTCTGGGTTATTGAATAAATGCTCATTAATTGACAAACTGGTTAATGATCTTACCCCAGTCTTCCATTCTGTCACAGGGGTCGCCCCACTTGATTCTGGTAGAGGTTCGGTGGTCTTGTAGCTCCGGGTCGCCTGCAACCATGGAGGGCGAAGGAAATCCTCAGAGCGCTAATACAGCCGCAGGCGCAGGACGCCACAGGGCAGGATTTCAAGGGAGTGTTAGTCATCCACTTAACCCACCGAACCCAGGCCCGAGTAAGAGGGCCAGGGGAAGTAAATCGATTCTTGATTTACCCCCGGCGGCCGCGCCACTGGTGGCCATCTTTGTTGGCGTACCCCCATTAGTAGAGGGCAGGACAGAATCAGCGGCTGATTTAATAATTAAGGCTAAGTCTTGGTGCGCAGATGCTAGTAGTGGCGGGACTCGAGTGGCTGACAGGATCATATTTGCTAACAGGGTGGGCTGGATCGGGAAATGACCAAAGTTAGTACAGGGGGACTGTGCTGTTATCAATTTTGACAGCCCTGACATGGCCGATAGACTTTTCTGGGACGGCTCTGATGTTAGGGGAGGAGACCAGATGAGACCAATCCCCCTGGGGTTCTTCTAACCCCCTCCTATGACTCAAACCAGGCCTAACTATTCAGCGCAAATAAGAAGGAGCCCAAACAATGAAGTCGGCGGGACAGGGCAAGAGGGTTACATACAGCACACACACACTAAACCAAGGCGGGACCTTATCCAGAACGTCCCATTTATATAATCTATGCACCAAAGTAAGGAGTTTGATGGGCTACCCTTGAGAAATTGTTTTTCTCCCCTATCTGACATCGAGGAAATTGATTGACAGTCAACCATTCCTCTGTCGGATAGTGTTAGTACCATCTTCCTTGTTGACCACGGGCTTTGCAAACTGGTCAGTTGGAACATAGCTGGCTCCAGATCAAAGAAGGCTGATGTTGCCTGGACTGGGTACATCAGCAGCCATGACATCATAGCGTGTCAAGAAACCTGGGATACCTCTCCAAACTTCTGGCTGGATGGTTTTACCACATTTGCAATCCCAGCTGTACCGAGCACAGCCGGTAGACCAAAGGGAGGCTTATACCTCTTATTCTCACTAAATCTCAAGGGCACTTTTAAGATGATCCCAAGTGGTTCACCAAACTTACTAATCGTAGAGTGGGCTGTATCACATAGCTGCAAAATTGTAATATTAAATTTTTATAATTCTTGGGACAGGGCCAATGGAAACGACCACATAGCTGCTCTGGACCACGCTCTTACTATACTCAGTCAAAACAAAAGTTACACTAATTTCGAATTTATTTTATTAGGTGATTTTAACGTTCATCCATGTGGTGACCGTGTTTTTTAGGTGAACAGGAGGGTTTGTTAGGCACAGGGACCCCCCATTTTGAGCACACTAAGTCGGGGGAGGCCCTTGAGGAGTTGCTTGCCAACCATAATTTGTATGAAGCCTGCATCTCAGAGGGAAGGATAAGAACTGTCACGTTTAAAGGTTCTGACCCCGGTACCATTCTGGATTATGTCTTCATGACCCCGGGCATATTACATAGGGCTGTGTTCTACAACGCTATAGTCTCAACCTATAGTGATCACAACCCGGTCTTGCTTAAGTTACTCTGGGAAGACCACATGGGATTTAAACCTCGTCATGACATTCCGGGGCCTGCCCTACGCCCTGTAGATCAAGGGAGAAGACTCAAATGGGCCAACGTAGTACCGGGGAACTTTATGGATGACCTACTTCCCACCATTGAGGGGTACATAACAACTTGCCAGGACCGCTGCGCTTCTGCCCCAGAGATCATGGGGGCATTTGAGTGTATTTGTGTCCAAATCTCGGGAGCATTGACGGCCAAGCCATCTCAGATGGTGGATAAGAAACACAGATGGTTTGACACAAAATGCTCTAAAGCCCATAAGGCGTTAATGGCAGCCCTAAAAACCTCCCCGAGAGACAGGTTAGCGATAGCCTCGTTGAGAAAGGAATATAAGGTAATAATCAACGAGAGGAAAAAGGACATAAAAAACTCGGCCTGGGAAAAACTAATGTCTACTGACATACTTCGCGACAGCTCCCAGTTTTGGGCCATAGTTAACCAACCCCTCTTTTTAGATGTGGACAACACGGTCCTGGATTGTGTTGTTCCAGACGAAAAGTGGATTAGCCACTTTAGAGAGGTATATGGTGACAAAGAGCCTGGCGCCCCCAAAAAGCCATGGACGGCCTTGGAGTGCGCTCCCCTAACCTTTAACCAAGCCGAGGTAGAGAGAGCTATCTTGGAGACGTCTAAGAAGAAAGATCTGGGGCCGGACGGGGTCCAGGCTGACTTCTACAGGTACTCCCCTAAATTCTGGGCAGGGGTTTAAACCCACGTTTTTACAGCTGCAAATGAAAACATTTTCCCTAGTAGTTGGTCCACTTCAATCATCGTGCCCATTTTCAAAAAGGGCCAACGCAATGACCCAGGGTGTTATAGGCCCATTTCCCTCCTAGACTCTGCAGTTAAGATCTTAGGCAGAGTCTTGTTATTTAAACCTAGAGGCAACATCGAGGGGTGTGGGGGCTTATCAAATATCCAGTACGGTTTCAGGGCAAAAAGAGGTACCTTGGACCAGTGTTCCAACCTTCACCTCTTAATATCCAAGTATACGGTTGCCAAGGAGGGGTTCTTGTTCTTGGCCTTCATGGACCTCTCCTCTGCATTCGACTTGGTGAACAGGTCAAAACAATGGGAAATCTTATAGGTGTCTGGGATTGACAAATCACTTGTGAATTTCATGGCATCATTGCACCAGGACCTGTTTGCCACAGTGCGGGTTACGAAGAAGGCAGGTGCACTGATTGTTTTAAATCAGAGCGAGGAGTCCGCCAGGGCTGCATCCTGGCACCCCTCCTCTTTACCATCTATATAAACGGTCTGGGCAAACATCTTGAGGCACTGGAGGGGGACGTCCCGCATGTAGGAGAAGTTAACATCCCGGCTCTCCTATACACAGACAAAGCAGTCCTGATAGTTCGCACTGGGCTGGGCCTTTAGCGCTTATTGGCATCATTTGGTGCCTTCATGGACCATCTTGATTTAAAAATTAACGCGAAGAAGTCCCATACGATGGTGGTGGGCCACCACAGAAATAGGGGTAAACCTATATCCTTCTACTGTAAGGGCGAGGCAGTGTCCAGGGTGACAGTTTTTCCTTATCTTGGGGTTAGTTTTGATGACCAGGGCACATAGGGACCTCAAAATAAGATCAAAAGTTTATCTCTGGCGAGGGCCTCCTCAGCCCTTCTAGGATTTGCAAACAGGTTAGGGGCCAGGCCCATGGAGGCACTTTTAAAAATTTACAATTCCAAGTGTATATCTGTTGTTATGTATGGGTCTCCACTGTGGGGGTACGTTTCTCAGGACGCAATACAAACAGTGGAAAACAAGTTCCTGAGACGTCTTCTCTCTGTCCCTCAGTCTACCCCTACCTTTTCTATTCATGGGGAGGTGGGCCTAGACTACTTTACCGATAAACTTAGACTGGCTCCTTTATTATTTTGGTTAAAGACCTGGCTAAATGATGAATTAACCCTCAACCATGCTATTTTACACAATGTCATGACCCTGGACTATGCAAAGAGAATAGCCTGGCTGGAGTACGTGAGACATACTTTCTTACAGCTAGGACGTCCGGAACTTTTTAATTCCCCTTCCTGCATCAAGAGGGAGGATATCAAATAGACCAAAGCGATCTTTATGGAAAGGGCCAGATTGACTCGGGAGGAGCAAGAATTTAATAAACCCGCCGTCAGATCATATTATTTGCTGCTGAGTTCCCCTTCCCTTGAGCCTTATCTCAAAACTGTAACTAAGCCCTTCCATAGACATTTGTTAATAAAATTTAGATTTAATTTAATCCATTATTCCCTAGGCCGTTACCCGTCCTGGAGTAAACCAGAAGAGGGCCCTCCGTGTAAATGTGATGATTTTTCCCACCAGGACACTATGCATTTTACTATGTTTTGCAGTTTATATTCGGATGCTAGGAAAAGATATTTGGTCCCAATTCTAAGAATGGCCGGATTTGTTCAAGTTAGGCCAGCTCTAGTTTACTTAATGTCCTTGGGCAGTACTACCATCATATTTGGAGTAGCCAGCTTTTTGGTGGCGGCTCACAGAACTAAAACAAATTTGGTGGCATTGGGGGACCTTACCTAAGCTCTTTAAGCTGCACTTATCATTTATCTGTATTGCCTCTGTGTCCTAGTGTTGTATATAATTCTCTTGCCTGGTCGTTGTAAATCTATGTATCCTGTACATTTGTAAATTTGTATTTAAATGTTTTAAAGTCTTTTATGATTTTTAACAAATCGAATAAAGTGAACTTGACTGACTGACTGACATAGGGGAGCCCCACCCAATCTATGTTTTTTAACTTCCTATCTGGTTCTGTCAGTTGACCAGCAAGCAGAACCTCCGCCTTCAGACTTGAGTGAGGTAACCTGTTAAAGAGTTGTCACTATCTTGCAAAGAGATGTAGGCTCCTTTTCTAACCCCCCTGGTGTAAAGACTGATGCACCAGTATGAATAAGAAATCCTACTGGACTACAACCCAAAAAGCAACACTGCAGGGGTAGTGTTTTTGGTCATGATTAGTCCCTTTATATAATTTCAAGGGTACAGTGTAACGCCAAGCCCTCTTTAATTAATGAATAACACTATAAAGATAGCCTTAAGAAACACAGAATAATACCTTAAAATGTATATTTCCTAAAACCCAAGTCTAGTACATATAATATTGTTGGTGGCCACACAGGATGTAGAAAAATCTGTAATACAAGACATGGCAAGTGAATACTATTTGAACAACTGTAACATCCTATTGCTACTTTTAAGTGCTTCACCCTATCATTGCTAAAATTTAGCATAAGCATTAAATAGCAAGCATAAACATTGAGTTTCTAAACATGGATCACACGGCAAACAAACCAGGCAAGGCAATATGTCCATAACTAATAGTTTAGTCAAATTAGTTCAAAAAATGGGCTAACCTAGAACTAATTGCAATACAATTTCTGTGAGTGGATTCCTATTGAAAATTTTCCGTAGAAAACGATGGTGAAAAGTCTACCATCATGACGCGTTAATCCAATATGGCGGATTTTTCAAACTGGCTGCCCATTATTTGAGATATAGGGTATAACAGTTTATATGCCCATGTATGGTATCATTTTATATGTTTTTAGGGATGGGAAAGTCAAAAATAACATCAAAAATTGTTTCTGATGACCATAATATCAAATTGGGATTAACACAATAAACAACGATAATTATATGTTAATATGCCAAATATAGTTTTGACATTATTTTTTATGTAATTTTTTTTAACATCATTTGAAAAGGATAAACAAATTTCAACAAGATAATATAGCACTTCTCAATATGACACTGACAAATGAAAATTGTTAAAGAGATAAATTCAAACAGCACTCCTTAGTATAAGAATAGAATGATTTCAATCATCATCCATGTCCACTTCCATGGAATTGCAACAGCTTATTCCTCGACAATCCGTGCGCGCATCTGTGCACACTATTCCCTGTCTTTTGCAGAGTCACACATTGACTCTTGATACAGCCACATGTCACACATTTTAATAAATGATCTGGTGCTGGTGCTTGACTCATTAAAATGGGAGCCAATCTTCCATCTTTCACTTCAAATCCCCACGGTAACGGATCCATATGAATACCCATCCACTGCTGCACCTGATGATATACTCTGAGCAAATTAAATTTGCAGGCATCCTCTGTAGGACTTCCGGTTTCACATGTATTGTTGATTTTGCTGTCTTTGAAGTGAAAGTTCGAAGTCTCATATCATGTAGTGTGCTGTCTCCTGTTATTCCTCCATGCAACAATATAATGGCATTAAGACCAGCATTTTCAATTTCTTCTGTTTATTTTTGTGAAGTTTGGAATACGGCAGCACTTTCTTTGAAGCTGCCTGATTTTCTTTATAACTTTATGGAGTCACGTTTTCCTAATCCAAATGGTTTGGAGGTGGTATCACATCCTACTATGGCATGAGCAAATAAGATGTGAGAGCAGAAGTCATTACCTAAAGCTTTTGCTAATTTCCTCATATCATACACAGTTATGTTTTTGGAAGATTTCCTAGGTTCTTGGGAAAGGAAAATATCAAATTGGATTTCTTGAAAATGATGAAGGAGTAGTATGAGAAGATCGGTGTCCTCGCCAACAATGGCTGTAGGATGAGTTTTGGCTGACTTAATAGCCTCCACGATTTTGTAGAAAAAGTATCTCCATATCCGTCGAATACTATTATTGCCTGGCCATACTTTGTTAACACATATCTCTCATAGGCAAAAAGCAGCTCATGGAATGTCTGATTCGGACTCCAAGGAAGGTATAGTATTTCTTCTTTCTGCTGCAGCTGAACATTCAAAACAAAGAACTTCTGAATAGGAGCTGCAGAATCTCATATGATTTACTGCTTCAACTACAAATCTTGAGCTTGTGTTGTCATGTAATTGAATTGCCAGCCCTAACTGCAACAGTGCAACTAAGACACGTGGGCGCACAGCTTGCATATTTCCCTGTCATATAGAAGCTACTTTTCTCTCTCTGTTGGTGTTATCAGTAACAAAAACTGATAATAAGAGCCTTAACAAATCAGGAATATAGCTCACATTATAGTCGACACTACTCATGTTTTCAATGGGTAGATATATTTCTGGTTCTACAGGGATGTCTTTAATATAATTTCTTATTATTTCATCAGCTGCCATAAGGAGATTGTTTCGATCCTCTCCAACATCTTCATGGCTATGACTGTGGTACTCTTGCAATACATGAGCAGCTGTACTTTTAGAAGTAATAACATCAGCAGTCCCGGCAACTGTTCCTATGAAGATTTCATCTTCAAAATGCTCCTTGAGTTTTTGATTCATATACTTCGAACTGTATGGTTCGCTATCTTCTGGCAGTAATTCTAGCATTTTATTAACAAGTTCTTTAACAGTAGTTTGTTCTTCATCATTTTCCTCCATGTATTTAACTACTTGAAGAAAAGTTTCCTGGCAAACTGAGTCCTCTGGTCGACCTGAACATACTGGGGGGTAATCAGTGAACTGCCCGGGAATGAATTGTCCAGTATAAAAATTGACCTAACACTGTTTGTGGTAGCATGCATCTACAGCATATAAATCAGACACATTTTGGATACGTCTCTTAACTTTGTCTGCCCATTCATCATTGCGTTTGTTGCATTTTTGTAAAACTGATGATTTGAATTCAACTGTTCGTGCATTAAACCACACATTTTTTTTCCTCTCCCTGAAGTATAAACTGAACTCAACTTAGTACCACAGAAAAAAAAATTCTAAAATCTAACGGGGTTTCACACGACCGTAGAACACAAGCAGTTGTGGGATCTGATTCTTTCTCCTGAAACAGGGTTTTAAAGTTAACAAAATGCGCTCTACATTTCTTGTAAACTTTCTGCCCAACACAAACGTAAAACTGAGATATTTTTCTCTCCTTGCATGTTTTTGGAATTCCAGTCACTCCTCTTTCAGTGAGTACAGATACATCGTCATCTTCTTGAAACACCACTTCACAAATGAAACATTTTTCTACGTCCATTTTCACTGTATCTCACAGCAACTCGCAAGAACCTGTAACACATACATGAAACATTTTTGATAAACAACAAAAACAAACAATAAAGACAAAGTTACAAAACAAAACACAAAAAGGTAATTGTAATATTTACAAAACAAAACACAAAAAGGTAATTGTAATATTTACGTTCCTTCACACTTTGTCATATAAGTCAACGAAAAAATGTTACAAACTGATTGTAATATTTACGTTCCTTCACACTTTGTCATATAAGTCAACGAAAAAATTATACAAACTTTGTTTATCTGAAATATTCCGTGATTATTTGATATTATGGTCATCAGAAAAAAATGTTGATGTTATTTTTGACTTTCCCGTCCCTAAAACATATAAAATGATACCAGACATGGGCATATAAACAGTTACAGCAGTTAGCGACAGCTTTCAGGCAATAGCTACAGGTTTGGGGCCCGCTTTGCATGTTAGTGATATTTATTGCTAATGACATGCAAAGTGGGCGTACCCAAACTTTTCGCAACTGAAAACAGTCGCTAACCCAGCTATTGCCTATTAGCAAGGAAGGCAAAGCGATAAAAAAAAAATCGCGCTAAGCGCGATTATCGCTAAAACCTAACGCATGCTCAGGCCACTTCTTAACCCGTAAATACAATGGGAGGTGGATATTCAGGTTAAGTCCCCAGTAGCGATGATGCCTGAATATTGCTGGATTCCCAGCGATAGTCAGGCATTTTGCCGCTATCGCCGGATATTTTATCGCTTTGGAGATAAACATTGATAATAGCACGTTATCTCTGCGATGATATCTGGCGATAGCCGGCTATAAAAAATAATGTGATAAGCACATTTAGCGATAATTATCGCTATTTGTTGCTAATATGCGCCATATTGTCCATCATTTTCAGGGACTTTGGCTTTTCTCCTTGAGGATTCGGCACCAGGAATGGCACAATTATGTTCCCGGTGTTGTATCTTTACTTTGGGTTTAGCACCAGATAATGAAGGGAGATGGGCATTTGCAATAGAACAGCTACAACAGATGCAGAGCATCCAAGAAAAGTGATATCCCTTTCATGTTTGTTCTTGGTGACATTGACTGTTTAAGCATCAACGCTATTATTTACTGAAACATTGGAAGAGGGACTCGCCCATCATATTGTGCATATATTACAATCAGCAACTGCAATGATGAATGAATGAATTATTACGCATTTGTATAGCGCACGGCTACCCTTAGGCATCCCAGCGCATTAAGTACCTAGTCATTCCTCCAGCTCAAGGGAACATAAAAGTTTTTAACTGTTTCCTGAAGGCAAGATTATTAGGTTCCCCTCGGATGCCGTCGGGAAGCTTGTTCCAAAACTTTGCGGCATGAAGAGAGAAACGACGGCCACCCATTCTAGTCCTTTTAATCCTGGGAATTGTTAACAGGTTCTTATAATTTTGATCTGAGGGTCCGTGGACTATGGTGAAGTTGAAACAAAGGTTGTAGTATAGCAGGCCCAGAGTCGAAGATAGATTTATGGACGGTGCACATGGCTTTAAACCAGATCCTTTGCTGAACTGGAAGCCAGTGCAGCTGATGTAATGCGGATTTGGCCGAGCTACGCTTAGGCACCTCCATAAGCAGACGAGCGGCACAATTTTGTACAGTTTGCAGAACCTTAATAGTTCCCAATGGAGCGCCCAAATAAACTGCGTTCGCGTAATCCAAACGTGATAAGATGAGCGATTGGACCAACAAACGCCTGGCTACAAATGGAAGAAGAACTAGAATCTTTCTAAGTAGCCTGATTATGCCATAACAGGTTGCCGCAACCTTACCTGCCTGTATCATGAAACTAAGGTTGGGGTCCAACCAGACACCCAGGCTCTTGATTTGTTTCTTGGGAGGGGGCGGTGACCCAAGGCAACTCGGCCACCAAGGGTCTAAATTGGTGGGTGCCATGTGTCCTAGCATCATAATTTCGGTCTTAGAACCGTTAAGCTTCAGGAATGATGCGTCCATCCATCCAAGGACTTTAGAAAGACATGAAGAGAGGTTGGAGCCTGAGGTATTATGTCTGGAAAGGGCGACTACCAACTGTGTGTCGTCGGCGTAGGTGACCAACTCAACCCCCCAGGGTAGAACCATCTGAGCCAAAGGCCTCATGTATATATTAAACAGGGTAGGACTTAAAGAGGAACCCTGGGGAGGCCGTACTGCAGAGGAATCTGCTTCGACATTGTCCCTTCCTCAAAAACAGCAAACATTCTGTTTGTGAGAAAGGATTGGAGCCAACTTAAGGCCAGCCCTGTTATCCCAACATCACTCAGCCTCTGCATGATTATCGAGTGATCCCTGCCTAAACCCCTTCTCGAATTCCACACTGTAACGGTGGGAGAAGTCACAGACAAATTAAAGAAAGTAAAATCAGGTTCCCCTAGTGATCCCGCATCTGCTCAGATCCTGACAAAAATAGCTCCTGCTATGATGACTGAAATAACGGCAATCTTTAATTTATCTATAGCCCAAGCCATCTTTCCTGAGTCCTGGAAAGAAGCTACTGTAAGACCCATTTTAAAAAAGAACAATGCTGACCCGGAGCAACCAGTAAACTACCGTCCTATCTCTCTTTTGCCACTCTTTGGCAAAATAATGGAATCACTAATCAACACCCAATTAACCAAACATCTAGAGGACAACATGTTACTGGACTCCACCCAATCGGGCTTTAGAGCTTGCCACAGCACCAAGACAGCTCTCCTGGAGGTTGTAGATAACATCCGGCTGTCCCTGGACGCCAAGCAATCGGCCATCCTGATTTTACTTGACCTTTCGGCGGCCTTCAACACCATCTCTCATAGCGTCCTACTAAAGCGGCTAACTGAGATTGGTGTCGAGGGTCAAGCACACAGATGGATTCAGAGCTAATTGACAGGTAGGCAATCAAAGGTCAAATTAGGCCGTTCTCCTCATCTTATGTGTACAATGATAGAGGTGACCCACAGGGCTCGATTTTGAGCCCAACCTTATTTAATATATACCTATCACCTCTAGCTAAAGTAATCAAAGCTCATGGCTTTGAGACGTTATCTTACGCCGACGACACCCAGATCCTGATAACCCTAGGACCAAACCACTCAGATGCCAAAGGGAGATTCCAACAGTGCATGATCTCCACTCAAGAATGGATGACGACCAACCACTTAATGCTAAATGCCGCGAAAACGGAAATTCTGCTATTTGGCAAGGCCAATAAAATATGGTCGGAAGAATGGTGGCCATCATCCCTAGGCCCTTGCCCAGCTCCTAAAAATTCAGCAAGGAACTTAAGTATCATCATCGACGATAAGCTGACTCTGTCCCAACACATAAATAAAGTGGTTCATACCTGAATTGAGCAAATGAGAAGCCTGAGAAAAATCTTCAAGTGGATTCCACTTGCTTCCCGGAAACCCCTCATCCAGGGCCTGATAATCAGTCGCCTTGATTATGGGAATGCACTATTCGCTGATGTGAACGAAGATCTCCTAACTAAACTTCAGACACTGCAAAACTCTGCTGCAAGGCTGATTCTTTACCTCCCTCCCCGTACCCCTCCAGCTCCGTGCCTAAGGACTCTTCATTGGCTCCCAATTAGAAAGCGCATCAAATTTAAGATCTGCTGCCTAATGCACAAGTCCATCAATGGACAGGGGCCAAAGTACCTTCAGAGAAAGCTCCAGGGCTACTGCCCAGGAAGGAGTCTACGTTCATCAAATAAACACCTTTTAAAAGTCCCAAAGGTCAGGACTGTTAGAAATGGGGACAGAAGTTTCTCCAAAATAGGCCCCACCACCTGGAATTCGTTACCATTATCCATTAGAACTGACCCTAACCACAAAACTTTCCGTAAGAATCTAAAAACCTGGCTATTTTAATCTGTACACTGCCACCCGTCTCTCTAACTTTCAGATTTAGCAAGCGCTCTGAGACCGAACGGTGACATATGCGCTATACAAAAATAAATACATAACATAACATAACATTAACAGTATCGAAAGCTGCGCTGAGGTTCAATAAAATAATGGCCGCGCAGCTTCCGGTATCCACGATTTTTCTCACCTCTTCGATCACTGCAATAAGAGCTGTCTCCGTGCCTTGTTTACATCTAAAACCTGTCTGGGTGGGGTGTAAGACACTGTTGTTTTCCAAGAAGGAGGATAATATGATGTTAGCATGTTTTTCCGCCAACTTGCTTATGCCTGGTAGCAAGGAGATAGGGCGGTAGTTGGCCCAGTCCTCTGGGTCACGGTTGGGCTTCTTTAGAAGTGCCTTCACTCTTGCCTGTTTCCAGGGTGATGGTACCATCCCTGCTGCAAAGGAACAATTAATCACGTCTCGCAGGACTGGAGAAACCGTTTCCGAGGCTTTATATCAGTAGTAGGCTTGGTGAATATTTTGGTTGTAATAGCAGTTGTATTAGATTTATCAAATCCATTAGTGGCAGTTCCTGCGGAACTTACAGAACAGTTTCTTGCCAGCAACATATACACCAAAGGCCTGTTCTCACTTGAGAGGTAGCCAAATTGTGAAAGACCGAGTGCAGTACTCGCTTAAAGTAGTCACACAATCATATCCCAGATTGTATGCCAGGGTTTTTCTGCATTGTCTCTCAGTGGAATTCTCCCATTCTGAATTAATTTTTTAGATGTGACTGGTTGTATTTCTTTTTCAGAAGAAAGATTAGAACTCCACAGCTGATGATCAGAAGAATTATTGTAACTTTGCGATATAGACTGGAGAACAATTATTAGAAAAATGAAAGGATTTGCTGAAAAAACAAATCTAATGTTCTTGAAGAAATGCACTATGCCAATGGTGTTGGATGAACTAAAGTTTGTGTGCACAAGTCTGTAAAGTGAGTGAGATACTGGGTTTGCAGAAGTTTTTCAATTGCAGATGCAAAATGAGCTGTTTGTAAGTCAAAAATTTCTATCTCTGAGGTTAAGAAGAAATCTTTCTGCATAATAATGGCAAACACAAGGAGATGATGGACGGAGCACT
The DNA here is from genome assembly GCF_964261635.1 of Lissotriton helveticus. Classification (NCBI taxonomy): domain Eukaryota; kingdom Metazoa; phylum Chordata; class Amphibia; order Caudata; family Salamandridae; genus Lissotriton; species Lissotriton helveticus. Next base: position 1,534,310,967 of record NC_136057.1, read on the forward strand.
GAAACTTTTCAGACAATCACCCCCAGTCATAGATCTGGGTTGGGAAACACCCATCGCATCGGGGTCAAAACATCGCGGTGCTATCGCACCGCGACATTGACATCGCATCGTCGTTCACATCGCATGCTTTTAGTACGCATGCTACGACGGCGCGATGTCATTAACATCGCATGCAATTACAACGCATGCGATGTTAATGGCATATTACTACGCTAGGCTTTGACTAAAGTAATCATGCAAATCAAACGCTTTATTAAAACGGAATGGATGCATGTGCCTCTGACAAGACACACTTCAGTTATTTTGTGTGCAGGTTTAAATACATTACAATGTTTGGCATCATGCAGGCTTGGATTACACATATCAAATGTGATTGTTAAATAAGCCCCATTATCCATTAGTGTGTTCTGGCTTGGCACAGATGACACAGGTGCCTCTATTAATTTACAACTTAATCTTGGCTGTAAAGGGTTACAGGCCCTATGCAGACTAATAGAATCCCAAAGGAGTGGGTGACACCTGGCTCTTGATCACAGAGGTGATGCTCGACTACCTATCTCTCTTATTGGGATCAGGGAATTGTAACTGTTAATCAACTGCAAACTCAGAATGGAAGGGGGATGGGGGATGTGACAAAATAACTAACATAGACACTTGTGTGCCTTCAGGATCAGCCACCTTGTTCTTCGAGTCGTACGTGGGTCTCTTTTCAATCCTGGAGAGCCCTGTTGTGATATGTGCTCTATGTAGTGTGAGGGCAGCTATGCTGCAAATACAAGAAGAGAGGTTTTTGACTAAATAAGTAGTCTTTAAATATTCCCTGCTGCATTTGACATGTGTACTAACAGTTACTTACACAATAATAACTCTATTGCTGCACAGACTTCCAATGGTCAACTGTTATCCTTGGAGTTGTGGCACTCCAGTCAAAAGCTATATTGTGTTTTCACATCACACACTAAGGTACACCTTGTTTGCTCAACACTAGGCACAAGGTGATCAAGAGCATGCTATTGGATTCACTGACTACAGCACAATAAAATATGTGACATAAGAATGTCACTTGGTGCTAACACCAAGGCCTCGGTATGCAAATTAAATAATACCCACAATGTCTCAATGCTCAAGAGTTCTCCTGTTTTCTGATTTCAGCATC